>NC_091432.1:214658853-215259351 GCF_964237555.1 Oryctolagus cuniculus
AAATACATCTTTCACTGTAACTTTTAAGTGCATTGTAAAGGGGGAAATTGAAAATTAAGAAATTTTTCCCCATAAGATATCTGGCACTTTTCTATATTTTGGACTTCAGAAATGTGCATGGCTTAATGATTAAGAGCCACGTCATTTTGCCCCAAAAGTCAGAGGGTCTCATTGTCATAGACGCACCTCAGTGCAGGTGCACTCTGCTGCCCAGAGTGATCTCATAGAGGCTGTAACCAGAGCTCTGAGAGTGGCAGGTTGTTCAAAACTCGACTTCCTCCCTGTCTCAGTCCCTAAAATCCCTGCACCTTCTTGCTTCTACTGTCAACTGAATTCATTCGTGTTAACTATCACTCTTTGATTTCCATGTTTTCTGCTTCTTCATAATTTGACTTGATTGTGATCCCTGCAGAGCCTCAGACTACACCCTTCTGTCCACTGTTCTTCCTGCTATTCCCTGGTTCTCACCACATTTCCTTCCTCAAATACTTGAGGATGAGAATATGATTGGCTGAGCTTATCCCTATATGCAAACATTTTTTTTCCCCAGGCTTCCTTAGAAGTCACCATTGGTTCAGATGCTCCCTCCCTTCTCTGACAACTGGGATGTAGTAAGGTGGAGGGGAGATCCTTGTGCTACAAAACATAACTGCCCAGGAATAATAGCTCCAGCAACGAAGCATTAGAAGGACAAGGGCAATTTTTCTAAGACATGATTGTGGGAAAGGCAAGTACTTTGATGAATCATTATGCTACAACAAGAAATATAAAACCCACTAAACCTGTATCCCTCACATGGGCCATCCAATTCCATTGTTTCTTCTTAGGTTTCATTTGGTAAGGACAACTAAAAAAATTAAAATGGACAATTCTCTGTAGCCAGTTTTTGAAGTAAAGAGTGGAGTTCAAAATTTTACTCAATGAAAGTTTCCATTACAAAACCACATAGGAGGGAATCAGCTCAGGATACCAATAAAGCCCCACTCATGATTAGTCACCATGGCAACCTTGCTTCCCGCCAGCAACTACATTTCCAACAACTGGTCATGAGCAAAGGCTGTGTGAGTGGGCAAGCTGACAGTCATCAGAGAGCAAAGCGCAGGTGCCAAGAGCCCACCTTGGGTACCACATATTGAGTGTTGGGCATATCACTTCACCCTGAGCTTCACATGTACCAAGCAACAGAGTACACTGAGCATGGCTTTGGCATCCAAGAACTTACTGAAGGGGTTGTTCTGAGAGCATTCTTCAGGTCTGCTTCTAGCCTGCGTATCTTCAAAAGAAGAAAGTGTTCCAGCCCAACCCAACCAACCTACCTGAGATATGCAGGATCCTTATGTCTACCTGTCCTGTATACAAGAAGGCAGGGAAGAGAAATGTCTTAGCCCATCCTCTGCTGCTATATGAGAAGAACACATCCTGGGTAATTTATAAACAACGGAAGTTTACTTGGCTTTTGGCTCTGGAGGATGGGAAATCCAAGAGCACGGTGGGTGCCAGCATCTGGTGAGGGCCCGTGCTGCATTACAGCATGACGGAAGGACAAGCAAACACATGTGCAAGACAAAGAGAGGATGGAGTCCAAACTTACCCTGTTGTCAGGAGCCTGCTCCTGCAATCACTAACCCATTCCCTCAGTAACAGCATTAATCTATTCACAAAGGCACTGCCCTCATGACCTTATCACCTCAAAGGTCCCGCCTCTTAATACCATTACAATGACAATTAAATTTCAACCTGACTTTTGGAGAGGCCATTCAAACCACAGCAGGAGGAGAAGAATCCTGCCCAAGGATACTAAACACAATCCATAAGGTTGTTAAGGAAGCCCATTTTGGCTACTGCTGCTGAGCCTTCTAATTGTTCATCCATAGATAAGCAGAGCTTAAAAAATCAGGGATTGAAAGAAAAGGATCAGTCACCAGAAAAGAGAAAATTTAGCTTAAAAATCAGATAAAATGTCCTCAGTGGAACAATGGTAATGGAGAAAACTAAATGGAAATATATATATATATATATATATATATATATATATATATAATTGATCATCTCAAGGAGAGCTACAGGATAATGCATACATATGATAAAATTATGCTCCCATTAGGATCTATGAGTATTAGAGAGTAGTAACTGGAAAGCAAAGTACGATTACACAGAAAATAAAAGCTAAGTCAGTAAGTAGCAGAATGGAAATCAAATTAATGGGTGACATCACTGCTGGACTTCTAGATCAAAGTGTAGCCATAGCTGTGCTGTAATGAGGTCATGGGTGCTTAGTTAATTTTCAGTGGTAAATGCGATTGAAGGACAGATAAGTAAGAAAAAAATAAAAAGACGTAGGTGGACTTTTATATTAGACAGAATTCAAGAGACACTGATCAATTACAGTTTACAAACATGAGTTGGATTTTGATTCCAACATACAAATTGTACCCTTCAAAAAATGAAACAATCCAACCTTCTGTTAATGTACACCCTTGGAGGCTACAGATAAGGGCTTAAGTATTTGGGTCCGTACCACCCACATGTGGGAGACACAGATTAAGTTCTAAGCTCCTGGTTTCAGCCAAGGCCCAACTCCAAGTGTTACAGGCATTTGGGAAGTGCCTGTAATGTTAATTCATTTTCAATTCTCTTTATATACAGAAGATCAGTTTAGTATATATTAAGAAAAGATTTCAACAGTTTGCACCCACATAGAAACACAAAGTGAAAAATACTGTTTGAGTACTAGTTATAGCATTAAATCACACTGTACAGCACATTAAGGACAGAGATCCTACATGAGGAGTAAGTACACAGTGACTCCTGTTGTTGACTTAACAAATTGACACTCTTGTTTATGGCATCAGTAAGCACCCTAGGCTCTTGTCATGAGTTGCCACAGCTATGGAAGCCTTTCGAGTTCATCGACTCTTATCATATTTACACAAGGTCGTAGTCAAAGTGGAAGTTCTCTCCTCCCATAATAATTAATTAATTTTATAATTAATAATGTTAAGAAACATTAATTTTAGCTAAGATTACAATATTGTGGAATGTTTAAAAGTTATTTCTTTTTTACAATTTTTTTATTTATGTGAAAGGCAGAGTTACAGAGAGAGAGGGAGAGACAGAATTACAGAGAGAGAGGGAGAGACAGAGGGGAGAGAAAGAGAGTTCTTCCATCTGCTGGTACACTCCCCAAATAGCCACATCAGTCAGGGCTCAACCAGGCAGAAGCCAGGAGCCAGGAGCTTCTTCCGGGTCTCCCACGTGGGTGCAGAGCGTTTGGGACTCAAACCGACACCCATATTGGATGCTGGCACTGCAGGCAGCTGTTTAATGCTTTGTGCCACAGCACCGGCCCCCAGTTATTTTTTTATATATATATATACGACAATATTTAAATATGAAGTGATATGTCTGAGATTTATTTCCAAGTCATTGGAAAACTTGTGAGGATAGGGGTGTCGATGAAAACAAGTGTAAAATTTTTTTTTAAGAAGTGGACTGAATTTTTTAAAGATGAGCTGTTGTTTTTAGGAAGCATGCCTACAGTCCTCTTTCCTGGTTGGAAACATGGACGGGGCTGAAGAGAAGAAAAAGAAGGTTGTTGCTGTGCCAAAACCATAAGAAAAAGGAAAGGAATTCCACAGAGCTGAAGATCAAGTACCTGAGAGAGAAGTTTGCCCTAAACTTGGAAAGGCAAAGGGAAAGCCCATCTTTGAAAAAGCTAAGCATGCAAGCTGACTTGCCCCAAACGGTCGAGTTAGAAACATACCAGGGGATTCCAATTCAATCCCATCAAGGTGGCATGTACCAATGCCATCTCACTAGTCCCAGTGATCAATTTCTGTTCACAATTGATCATAATGATAGGACTAAGAACCAAAGGGATCACATAAACAAGACTAGTGTCTGAAAATACTAACTGATAGAACAAAAAAGGGAGAGAACGATCCAACATGGGAAGCAGGATACACAGCAGACTCATAGAATGGCGGATGTCCTAAACAGCACTCTGGCCTCAGAATCAGCCCTTAAGGCATGCGGATTGGGCTGAAAAGCCCATGAGAGTATTTCAGGCATGGAAAGCCAAAACACTGGCAAAAAAAAAAAAATACAAAAAAACAAAACAAAACAAAAAACCCTAAATGAAAGATCTCTGTGAATGAGATCCCAGTGGAAAGAACAGGTCATCAAAGAAGGAGGTACCTTTCTCTGAAGGGAGGAGAGAACTTCCACTTTGACTACGACCTTGTCAAAATATGATCAGAGTAGGTGAACTCAAAAGGCTTCCATAGCCTTGGCAGCTCATGACAAGAGCCTAGGGTGCTTACTGATGCCATAAACAAGAGTGTCAATTTGTTAAGTCAACAACAGGAGTCACTGTGCACTTACTCCTCATGTAGGATCTCTGTCCTTAATGTGCTGTACAGTGTGATTTAATGCTATAACTAGTACTCAAACAGTATTTTTCACTTTGTGTTGCTATGTGGGTGCAAACTGTTGAAATCTTTTCTTAATATATACTAAACTGATCTTCTGTATATAAAGAGAATTGAAAATGAATCTTGATGTGAATGGAAGGGGAGAGGGAGCGAGAAAGGGGAGGGTTGTGGGTGGGGGGAAGCCATTGTAATCCATAAGCTGTACTTTGGAAATTTATATTCATTAAATAAAAGTTAAAAAAAAGAAAAAAAAAAGAAAAAGCTAAGCATGGTTGCAGGCAGATGTACAGAACTGAGTGGAATGGCCAGGATGGCAAGGAAAGAGGGCAAGGTCTATGCACCTGCAGAGCCCAAGCTGGCATTCGTCACTGGGATCAGAAACGTCAAGTGTGTGAGCCCAGAGGTCAGAGCAGTGTTGCAGCTTCTTCACCTTCCCCAGCTCTTCACCGGCACCTCTGCTCAGTACAGCAAGGAGTCCACGAGCCAGCTGAGGGCTGTGGAACCATAGATTGCACAAGGGGACCCAAATCCAAAGCCAATGAATGACTAATTTACCAGCGCGCTGTGGCGATATCAATAAGAAGCCCTAACAAACACCCCCCTGCCTGCTCCCTCTGTCGGTAAAGGTGGCATTGTCTGCGTGGAGGGTCGGATGCAGGAGATCTAGATGGTTGGAAAATGCTTTAAAGAAGAGCAGCCCACCCGGGGCCGCGGCTCACTAGGCTAATCCTCCGCCTTGCGGCACCGGCACACTGGGTTCTAGTCCCGGTCGGGGTGCCGGATTCTGTCCCGGTTGCCCCTCTTCCAGGCCAGCTCTCTGCTGTGGCCAGAGAGTGCAGTGGAGGATGGCCCAAGTGCTTGGGCCCTGCACCCCATGGGAGACCAGGAGAAGTACCTGGCTCCTGCCATCGGATCAGTGCGGTGCGCCGGCAGCAGCGCGCCAACCGCAGCAGCCATTGGAGGGTGAACCAACGGCAAAAGAAAGACCTTTCTCTCTGTCTCTCTCTCTCTCACTGTCCACTCTGCCTGTCAAAAAATAAAAAATAAATAAATAAAATAAATAAAAAGAAGAGCAGCCCATTAATTATCTTCTCTACAAAGTGGGATGAAGAGAGACCACCCATGGTGTGGGGGAGGAGTTGTTGGCAACAGGGAAGACCAGATCAACAGGCTGGGGCAGAAGGATGGATTAAGGTCTCTACTGTGATATTTTTGTGATCTGATCAGCTAATTAATGGTGACTGCTCACAGACTGAACTGTATTGTATTGGTGATTTTTGTTAGCCAGTCTCTATCTTCCCTTAACTATTATAACAAATCCTAGTGTGTGAAACAAGTCAAATCAACAGCATCACATGTAAAAAACCAGGGTCCAGTTTGTGTTTTGTGAAAACCTATCATAGGTTTGATAAAGGCTTTTCAATATGTATAGAAAAAGAAATCTTACTTTTCATCTTGGAATTGTGCTGTGAGTTGAATGCATTTACTCCAAGTAAGCCTGCTTCCTATGCATTTGTGCATGATTTGTAGGTAAGGTAATAAACTCTTTTTTTTTAATTTTAAAAATTTATTTGAAAGAGTCACAGAGAGAGGTAGAGACTAAGAGAGAGGTCTTCCATCTGCTGGTTCACTTCCCAGATGGCCGCAACGACCGGAGCTGCGCCAATCCAAAGCCAGGAGCCAGGAGCTTCCTCTGGGTCTCCCACACGGGTGCAGGGGCCCAAGGACTTGGACCATTTTCCACTACTTTCCCAAGCCACAGCAGAGAGCTGGATCAGAAGAGGAGCAGTTGGGACTAGAACCGGCACCCATATGGGATGCTGGAGCTTCAGGCCAGGGCTTTAACCCGCTGCACACCTGCGTAGGCCCCAGGTAATAAACGTTTTGTTAATAACAAAAATGCACACCTAAAACAAAAAGAAAAGAGGTTTAAAAATAAACACACTGGGAAAATACTAGGTAAATACTAGTTTAAAAGCTATAGATTGGGGCAGGCACTTTGGTATAACAGATTAAGCTGCCACTGACAACACTAGCATCCGTATCAGAATGCTGGGACAAGTCTTGGCTACTCTGCTTCCAACCCGGCTTCCTGTTAATGCACCTGGGAAGGCAGTGGAAGATGGCACAAGTACTTGGACCTCTGCCACCCATGTGGGAGAGCAAGATGGAGTTCCTAGTTCCTGGGTTCAGCCTGGGCCAGACCTAGCTGTTGCAGCCATTTGGGGACTAAACCAGCATATAGAAGATCTCTGACCCTCCTCTGTTACTCTGCCTTTCAAGTCAATAAATAATTTGTTTTCTTTAAACTTGTGCATTGCATTTTTTCTTTTTTTTTTCAAAGATTTATTTATTTGAAAGACAGAGTTGCAGAGAGAGGTAGAGACGAGAGAGAGGTCTTCCATCTGCTGGTTTTCTCCCCAAATGGGCACAATGGCCAGAGCTATACTGATCTGAAGCCAGGAGGCAGGAGCTTCCTCTGGGTCTCCCATGTGGGTGCAGGGGCCCAAGGACTTGAGTCATCTTCTACTGCTTTCCCAGGCCATAGCAGAGAGCTGGATTGGAAGAGGAGCAGCCGAGACTAGAACCAGCACCCATATGGGATGCCGGCACTTCAGGCCAGGGCTTTAACCCACTGCGCCACAGCATCGGCCCCTGGATTGCATTCCTAAGATCAGAATAAATAATATCAAAGGAAACATTAAATGAGGTAAACGTGGACAGGCCATACAGAAAACCATTGAGCATTAAATAATGTAGCACTACACTATTTAAACCAAAAATTGTTAGAGATACAAAGAAATTTTATGACAAATAAAAGAAATTACAAATCAAGATGACTTATAAACTAAATGAAAATGTTTCTTTTTTGAAATTTTATTTGAGAGGCAGAGAAACAGTGGGAGGGGGGAGAAAGAGAGAGAAAGGAGAGAGAGAGAGAGCTCTTCCATCTATTGGTTTATTTCTCAAATGCCCACAATAGCCAGGGCTGAGCCAGGCAAAGCCAGGAGCCCAGAACTCAATTCAGGTGTATCACTTAAGTATCAGGGACCCCTGAATGCCTCCATCACCCACTGCCTCTCAGGGTGTCTGTTAGCAGGAACTGAAATTGGGAGCAGAAGGGGAACTGAAACCCAGGCACTCTGATATGGGATGAGGGCATTCTCCACCCCCCCCACCCCCCCACCCCCCCACCCCCGGCAGAGTGGACAGTGAGAGAGAGAGACAGAGAGAAAGGTCTTCCTTTGCCGTTGGTTCACCCTCCAATGGCCGCCGCGGGTGGTGCGCTGTGGCCGGCACACCACGCTGATCCGATGGCAGGAGCCAGGTGCTTCTCCTGGTCTCCCATGTGGGTGCAGGGCCCAAGGACCTGGGCCATCCTCCACTGCACTCCTGGGCCACAGCAGAGAGCTGGACTGGAAGAGGGGCAACCAGGACAGAATCCAGCGCTCCGACCGGGACTAGAACCCGGTGTGCCGGCGCTGCAGGCGGAGGATTAGCCTATTGAGCCGCGGTGCCGGCTGGGGTGAGGGCATTCTAAGTGATTTCTTAACCATTTTACAAAATGCTCATCTCAAAGATGAAAATATCTGAAAAGAAGGGTTGTATAACAGATTCCAAATGATAAGATTGCTAAATAACTACATAAAATGCATTTGATGAGGTTAAAACTGTCTTGTAATTTCATAAATCATTCCAAAATGAGGTCAAAGGAGAAAAAGTACATTTTAAAAAAATAAAGACATTAAGTAATATTTTAGAACTTGGGGATATGATAGTGAATGAAATATTGCTCGCTGTCAAGGAACCCACATTGCAATGGGAGGAAACAGAAAATCAATAGGCAAATACTGTGTCAGGCAGCAATAGTGCTAAAAAGAAAATTAGAGAAAGGGGAATGCAGAATTATTAAGGGAGTGCTTGTTTAAGTTGAGAAAGACCTTTCATAAAGATATAATTCATTTTTAAACATTTATTTATTTTATTTGAAAGTCAGAGTTAGAGAGAGAGAGAGAGGTCTTACATCTGCTAGTTCACTCCCCAATTGGCTGCAATGGCCGGAGCTGTGCTGATATGAAGCCAGTAGCCAGGAGCTTCTTCAGGTCTCCCACACGGGTGCAGGGGCCCAAGGACTTGGACCATCTTCTCCTGCTTTCCCACACCATAGCAGAGAGCTGGATCAGAAGTGGAGCAGCTGGGACAAGAACTGGCGCCCATATGGGATGCCAGCACTGCAGGCAGCAGCTTTACCAGCTACACCACAGCGCCAGCCCCAAAGATAGAATTTAAACAAGAGACCTAACAGAAAGACAAGGAGCAGTGGTAAGTAGTCCAGGTAGAAGAAAAGATAAGTGCAACAGTCCTAAGATGAGCCTTCACTTCTCTTCTTCACAGGAGAGCAAAGAGGGGAAGGTGAGGGTAGCAGGGGAAAGAAGAGTAAGAGGAAGAAGACTGGGAAAGCAAGTCAGAGAAGGTCATTTAGGGGGACAGGTGAAGGCTTGGTGCACTGGGGGGAGAAATCACACAAGGCCTGGATGCCCAAGGAAGGCCTATGTTTTCATCAGAATGAGATGGGAAGTCATTGGTTTTAGGCAGAGGAAGATCTTATGCATTAAAAGGACAGTCTTCCAGCCATGTTGCTGACAAGCTACAAGGGGAGCAAGGACAAGGCTCCCGTTGAGGAGGCTACTGTCACTGATCAGATGAAAGACATGGCCATACTTGCAGAAGTGGTGAGAAATGGGGGGATCCTGGGCATATTGCGAAGGATACGCTAACACCATTTGCTGAGAGATTGACTATGTTGACATAAGAGAAGCACAGAAGTAAGCATGATGCTAAGGTCTTGCCCTGAGCAACAGGAAGAAAGTCATTATTATTTACTGCAGTGGTCATTTGTGCAATAAACACCTGTGTTCATACATGAAAGCATTAAACATATATGTTATTGATTTAAAAAGTCTTTAACTTGGGAATACTTTGCCATGACATCAATTGAAGAAAACATAAAGGAAAAGATAGACTAAATTACACAATTTTAAAAATAGAAATGAAACATTTTTGTAATGATAATGATCTGGGGACAACATGTAATATGAATATTTAAACAAATATTTTAACGTAGTTTTCCTGTTTTGAGCATCCATCTATCTTGGCTAAGAGTCAAGAGCATTTAGGACAGTGAATGGCAGGAATGCAAGAGACTAAAAGGACACTGTCTGACTAGAAAGTGACTTTGCCCAGAGAGGAAAGGATTTCCTAAATTCTTTGAGTGCTCACGTACATACTCACTAACTTGGTCATGGGCTCACTACAATTACGGAGAGCTCAATAAACCAAGTCCCTGCCACACAGAAAGGAATGAAACCTATCCCTTCTTTCTTCTGGTGCAGTTTGGAGAAAACTGCATTTCCCCAAATGGAGAAAAAGGGTAGGATCAAGTCAGAACCAGTGTCCTCATTTCTCTCCTCTTAACAGCAAACCTCTAAGGGGACTGCCTTTGTGGCACAGCAGGTTAAGCCACTACTTGTGACCCCAGCAACCCATATTAGAAAGCCAGTTTGAGTCCTGGCTGTTCTGCTTCTGATCCAGCTTCCTGCTAATGTGCTTGGGAAGGCAGCAGATGATGGCCCAAGTGCTTGGGCCCCAGCGATCCCTGTGGGAGACCATGATGGAGGTCTTGACTCCTGGCTACAGCCTGGACCAGGCCTGGCTCTTGGAGCCATTTTGGGAGTGAATCAGTGAATGGAAGGTAATCCCCCCTCTCAATAACTCTTTTTCAAAAGACACACAGGTAGGCGGTGTGCATCCAGCACAGGGGTCAATGTACTTCTTTGGACATCCACATCATCTATCAGAGTGCCTGGGTTTGAGTCCCATCTCCATCTCTACTTCCTAACCCAAATGTTCACCCTGGATGTGCAGAAAATGGCTCAAGTATAATAATAGGTCCCTGCCTCCCACCTGAGAGACACAGAATGAGTTCTGAACCAGTCAACAGAAGATCAATCTCTCTCTCTCTCTCTGCCTTCCAAATAAAAACGAAAATAAATAAACAAAAGTTAACTTAAGCAATATATATATATATATATATATATATATATATATATATAAAAGGTGTCAGAGAAATTGAGGACCCCTGGAGCACCTGGACTTCTTTCCCGGGTCTAGGGGATGCCCTAGCTATATTCGCTCAGTGTGATGTTGGACAATGTACATGAGCTGTAATGCAGCATTGGTGGAGGGAGGTGACTGATAGATGGCTTCCCAGGCTTGTGTGTGCAGTTCAGGGGAACCAGGCATCTGCACTTGCCCTCATGTGGGAGACATAAGGGCACTGAGTAGATTGGCACTGGGTGTCTGTTATTGAGGCACAGGGGCTAGAGTGGTGGTGCCTTCCCACTTTGCTTCATATCAGGTGGTAGGACATGCACTGGTTATTTCAATGTCTTTGTAGTCAGCAGAGTCCCCTCCAGAACACAGGCAATGGTTTATCAGTCTCTTTAAGACTCGTGTTTTCATTTTTCCTGTGGTGTTCTAGGAGACTGCTTCAGGGAAGAGTGGCTTCAACAGGCCGGCGCCGTGGCTCAATAGGCTAATCCTCCACCTGCGGCGCCGGCACCCTGGGTTCTAGTCTGGGTCGGGGCACCTGATTCTGCCCCAGTTGCTCCTCTTCCAGTCCAGCTCTCTGCTGTGGCCTGACAAGTGCAGTGGAGGGTGGCCCAAATCCTTGGGCCCCTGCACCCACATGGGAGACCAGGAGAAGTACCTGGCTCACTGGCTTCGGATCAGCGCGGTGCACCAGCTGCAGCGCCCATTGGGGGTGGGGGTGAACCAACGGAAGGAAGACCTTTCTCTCTGTCTCTCTCTCTCACTGTCCACTCTGCCTGTCAAAAAAAAAAAAAAAAAAAAAGAGTGGCTTCAACAAAACAAAACAGAGCTGGCATGGCTCATGGCTTTAGCCACCCCTACCCAACCACTAATAATCTTGCTCATTCCTATTCGTTGAGTTGAACAGCTGACTTTCTTGGACTTCTATCAAGTACTTTGTAAACCCAACATTAGGCTTCCTTCCAACCCTGTTCCTGCCTACCAACTTCTTACATCGATGTTTTGTAATCAACAGTGGCTAACCAGACACCATTTTGAACTCTAAACCCTTGAAAAGGGCACTTGAACTTTGAAGTTTTCGTTTCTGGGGCAGAGAATAACAAGCTTCCCTCTCCCTATTGAAGATGTTTGATCCTATCTCTTCTGAGGCAGGTTTCCTTCAGCTTCTTTGAAATTTCATCTTCTTCTCTCACAAAAGGTAGGCACCTCAGTAGGTCTTCTGGGAATAAGAGCAGTTAATTCAATCTGTCTTTTTTTTTTTTCTCTCTCTCTCTCTGATCTGGCTTTCTTGGGCTTCCCCATTGTGCAATAAGTATCTCAAAGAGAAGCGTTAGAGCATGTGACTGCCCAAGTGATGGAAGAATTTAGATCCAAGTTTTGCTCCATTTCATCAATGTCTTAGCAGGCATTGATGCATTGTCCTCCCTTTCTTCTTCTCCTGTCTTCTCTTCCATCTCAACAGGCAAATCTCAATGTTCTAAAGGATTGGATGGATCTGTGAAGCTACTCACTTCTTTTAACCCTCTTCTTACACCTCGCTTGTGTTACTTTCGGGTTGCTCGTTAGGCAACTTGGCTTTCCATGTTCCCTGGGCCCTCTGACCTGTTCATTCTTCTTTCTGCTTATGTGCTTTCTTTTCTTTTTTTTTTTAATTTTTTTGACAGGCAGAGTGGACAGTGAGAGAGAGAGATACAGAGAGAAAGGTCATCCTTTTTTCCGTTGGTTCACCCCCCAATGGCTGCTACGGCCGGCACACCGCGATGATCCGAAGCCAGGAGCCAGGTGCTTCTCCTGGTCTCCCATGAGGTGCAGGGCCCAAGCACTTGGGCCATCCTCCACTGCACTCCCTGGCCACAGCAGAGAGCTGGACAGGAAGAGGAGCAACCAGGACAGAATCCGGCGCCCCGACCGGGACTAGAACCCGGTGTGCGGGCGCCGCTGGTGGAGGATTAGCCTAGTGAGCTATGGCGGCGACAGCGTGCTTATGTGCTTTCATCCTGTCCACATGACCCACCTTCAGGCAACCTCTGCAAGGCCCTTGTACCAGGGATAAACATCTTTTCAATGCTACTATTGTTATTTCCTGTTAAAATGACTATTCCTGGGTCCCAGACCAGCCCCACCAGATCAGGAACTGTGAGGAGGCCCTGCGATTCTGCATTATGCAAACTTTGCAGATATCGAGGGTGCACACCGAACAGTGAAGAACTACTGACCTAGAAGGGAAGTGAAAAAATAGGTAAGACCTTTCAGTCCTCTAAATTCTTGGCTTTCTGCTTCCTTCCATCCTTTCTCCCTCCCCTTTTACTGTCTTTGGAATTTAATGGAACACACAGGGCTCATTCTATGGTTTTCATCTTTCTCCCTCCCTTCCACTCCTTCTTTATTCCTCCTTTCTCACCTCCTCCCTCCATCTCTCCCTCTCTCTCTTCCTTGGCTTGGCATGTCAATGCATCATGGCTGTACGCTGATTGTGACAAGGATTTGAGACTCTTTATTTTAAAACAGAAAAGAAAAGAAAACTAGCTTGTGCAAGAGCTGCTGGATCGAAATCTCCCTTGAGCTTTGGACACAGAGCCCACAGAATACAGAACAGCAGAGAGCCAGGAAACCCGAAAGTAAGCACAGCTGGGATCCATAAACTCCCCGCCCCCTTTGATTCAGGGCAAAACATGAAAACAGCTGACCTACTGCTCCGGCATTGCTTTTCCATCATCTGGAATGCGTGATAAATGGACATTTAAAAGCTGACACTGTCCTGCACCCTTCACCACAATTTCACCAACTCATTATCTTTCCAGAAAGTCTCCATCCTACAGACCTTATATAAAAGGGCTTAATCACTCCATGTGATATTAGAGGTCTGTGTTAGTGAAAAATAAAGACATTTCTACAAAACTTGTTGGCTGCAGGAGTGGGTAATACTGGCAAAGACTGTGGCTGTTATTTTGAAAACAAAAAGTTATAAAAAACTGCTCACAAGTTTACTATTTTTCACTTCAATTTATAGTACTGAATTAAATTATAATTAATGAAAGTATATTTAAATTATATTTCCAGAGTCTACAATAAAAACAGAAACCTTGTGGTTATTTTTTTTTTTTTGGTCAAGTAGTGAATACTTTCTGATGTGCAAAACATGCACTCTGCAGCAGGCATTGTGGCATAGAGGGTTAAGCTGCCACTTAGGACACTCGCATGCCATATCAGAGGACCAATTCAAGTTCTGGCTACTCTGCTTCTGATCCAGCTTCCTGCTAATGTGCCTGGGAGGGAGCACAAGACAATTCTAGCAGCTGGGTTCCTTTTACCTACATGGGAGCCCCAGATGAAGTTCCTGGCTCCTGGCTTTGGCCTGGCCCAGCCCTCACTGCCGCATGCATTGGGAAGTGAACCAGCAAATGGAAGATCTCTCTCTCTCTCTCTCTCTCTCTCTCTCTCTCTCTTTCTCTCAGCCTTTCAAATAAATAAGTAAATCTTTTATAAAAAAAATCAGCCTTCTATGTCTTATTTCATAAATTAAGGTTGATCAAAAATCTATTTTCTCTAAGGCAGAGGTATTTCTTTCCCTGAAAGTTTTATTTAAAGGTTGAGGAAAACACAAGTGCTACAAGCATGCTTACCTTGAATTAAAAAAGTTAACTAATAAGTATCACAGTTTATTTTTTAAAAATACGATGTGGAAAGTAGACTGAAAACTATTAACTTGCTCTGGAGTTGTCGTGAGGCTTTGTGATCCAGAAGCCAAATGCTTCTTTCACTTGAAGAAAGATCTATTTTATCCCATTTGTTTTTAAAATAACAAACTCCATTTTTATTTGCAAATGTTCACAAAGAAACCTATATGATTTGCTGAATTTGAATCCTTTATAGACAGATGGCTTTCCTAGAGATAGAGAGGGAAAAAAAATGTAGCAGCAGCACCCACGGAGAATTATCTTCCAAATACAGCCTCTAAGTCTGGACTTCACATCAAGATCTGGCCAGCACACACAACTGAAATGGTCAGTTCTGAAAATGACAGCCCACTGTCTGCCGGAGGTCTTACAACTGAATTCATGAATGCACATTTCTCTTTAACGTAGCAATTCTCCCTCTGTTCATATTCTTCTCATTCACTTTTATAACAATCTTATTAATTTGCACCGATATCTCCCTCAGCTGTACAAACCTACAACAGGAAATATAATCAAGGGGCTAAGACAGACGGGGAGCGGGGAAGTGCACATGCAAGAAAAAGAAGAGACACAGAAAGAAAGCGCCAACTCCCGAACACTTCCAATACGCCCGCCTCAAGCCTGATAAACATTGCCTCATAGTGCGCATTGGCTGCTGGGACTTCGACACAAAGGAAAAAGAAGACCTTTTTTTATGATTTTGCAAGGTGAGCGTAAGATCAAAGCAGTGCAACATCGAAGTTCCTTGACTGGAATTCTAGCAACACAGATGGAAAACCCATTTAAAAAAAATCAAATATATTCACAAATAAAAATAAGCCACTGGGTTTTAAGAGCTCTGGCCTGTGTTATGTGGAACATCAGGAACCAATTAAATTGCTCTCCCCTTCTTGTTTATCCTAAATAATATGGTCTTTTCCCTCCTCTGATTATACCAACTTTGGATCCCTGTTGCAGGGGCTTGCTCATTTGCTCTCTATTAAAATCCTTTCTCCACAGCACATAAGCCTTGGAGAAAGACTGAAAGCCTGCACTGTATCAAGCTAAAGAAAAATAACTCAACATCCATCTTATATCTTGCAATATTTTCTTTTGCCCCCAAAAGACAATCGGCAGTGGTTAATGGCTGGCTGCATTGGTATGTGAACCACACTATCCAGCCGTTGACAATGATTCTGTTTTTCATTTGCTTAAACTTTTCACCTCCATCCTGAGCTTATAATGGAACATATTCTTCATGAGCTGCTTTTAGTTTTTCCTTTTTTAGGCTCGTGCCCATCGTTCAGTTCCGAGGGGATGAAGGGCTAGGCTTAGTAGCTTATTGTGAAATACGGACTACAAGAATGACATCAGTCCTTCCACTTGCCGTCTCACAACCCATCACCCAGCATGTCTGTTTCCCGTCTGCTCACCGGGACCACAGCCCCCATACAGGACACTATGTCTCATATCCGCCTATCAACAAATCTACATATCTGCCCCCAGGGAATATGGCTAGGGACAGGGTAGATATTACACATTGGAAAGAGCTACCGAGTAAGTTCATAAAACCACAAGCCACATGGCTCTTGGACAATACACAGGCATCGTCACCCTTGGAGGTTGTAGCATAGAAACCAAAAGGAGAAAGAGAAGGAGTTTGAGCCCATGGCCTTTGACACCTGTCCAGGGTGAGGAAGACAACATCAAGTCTCAGGTGCACACACACCTCTCACAAGACATACGTTCTGAAGTTTTAGTTCCCTGTGAACCTCCATCAGTGAACTCAAAGCTCACTCATTATGTTGTTAATATTCAGATGATTATGCCTGTTAATTACACATGAGTTAGTATCTCAAAGTGCCAAAGCAGCTTCCATCTTATATCCACAATAACCCAAATACTCATCAAGAACACTTTTTCCTTAATAAACACTTCACCATTCCACTTAGATACGCCAAGTGCCTGCTACCTGTAAGACATCTCACGGTTCTTCTCTGTGTCAATCACTAGATTAAATCACATAACCTCATGGACAGCTGATTGGTCCTCTGCCCTGACAACTCCATGATAGGCCTACATTTCACGCATTTCTAGGAAGCAGAAAGAACAGCTGCCTTCTTCGAAACTGCCCAGTGATCCACTGTCACTGCATGTGTCCAGGTCGCCTAGTAGAGGTCATTCAAACTTGAGTGGTGACAAAACATAAAGGAGGAATAATTAGCTAGGAAAAGAAAACCCAAATTTGGAGGCTGGCACTGTGGTATAGCAGGTAAAGCCGCCACCTGCAGTGCCGGCCTCCCACATGGGCGCTGGTTTGAGTCTCAGCTGCTCTACTTCCTATCCAGCACCCTGCTAATGTGCCTGGGAAAGCAGTGGAAGATGGCCCAAGTGCTTGGGCCCCTGCACCTGTGTGGGAGACTCAGAAGGTGCTCCTGGTTCCTGGCTTTGGATCTGCCCAGCTCTAGTCATTGCAGCTATTTAGGGCGTGAACCAGCAGGTTGAAGATCTCTCTCTTTCTCTGTGGGCCCCTGCCTCTCTGTAATTCTGCCTTTCAAATACATAAATAAAATAAAAAAAAAAAAACACCTAAATTTGGTGACATGTCTTTGCCATAGACATCATCAAATCTCTGAACATAATGTTCTAAACTCTTTAAAAGATGGCAGAAAATTAACACAGATTTGCTGTAATGTTCCAAAAACTTCAGAAAATGGTTTAATTTTTATTATTCACACAAATGCCTTGCAAAGGATGATGTTCTCTCCCCATGTATACGGGATAAAACTGGTATTCAGAAAGGTTAATGAACTTTCCCAGGGTCACAAAGCAAAAAAAATACAGAGCTTTTTCTTTTTTTTTTTTTTTAAGATTTATTTATTTATTTGAAAGTCAGAGTTACACAGAGAGAGGAGAGGCAGAGAAGTTGGTTCACTCCCCAGATGGCCGCAATGGTTGGAGCTGTGCCAATCCGAAGCCAGGAGCCAGGAGCTTCTTCCGGATTTCCCAAGTGGGTGCAGGGGCCCAAGAACTTGGGCCATCTTCTACTGCTTTTCCAGGCCACAGCAGAGAGCTGGATTGGAAGAGGAGCAACCGGGTCTTGAACAGACTTTTATGGGATGCTAGTGCCTCATGCTAGGGTGTTAACCCGCTGCGCCACAGCGCCAGCCCCAGTACAGAGCTTTTGAGTTGATATCCAACTGACTTCAAAGCTATTGCCTTCCCTAAAAATCCATGTATGGAAGCAATATGCAAGGCATATAGCTAGTACTTTCTAGTCCCATCTAGCTTTAGCAAACAGATTCTGTGACAAAGTCCAAGTTTCAGACCCATTTGTTAATGTAAATCACATGTCTCCTTGTGTATAATCTGGAAATATTGGCTACATTTAATTTTCATCATGTTGCTCCCTCTTACAACAGCTTCACTTCTTCAGAATAAACTCTCTGATATCCTCTTAGTCTAGAGTTTCCACATTCCAATCTTTGGCCTTCTAAAGGAAATTTTTAACTTATTCATTTGAGAGACAGACAGAAAGGGTGAGACAGACAAACAGACAGAGAATGAGAGTACCCGTCCGCTGGTTCACTCCTCAGATGCCTGCAGTGGTCTGTCACAGGGCTTGAAGCTAGGAGCCAGGAATTCTATCCAGGTCTCCTACGTGGGTGACAGGGGTCCAGTTGCCTGAGCCATCACCACTGCTTCCCTGAGCCGGCATTGGCAGGAAGCTGGAATCAGGAGCCAGAGCCGGGAATCAAACCCAGGCTCTCTGATAATGGGACACAGGCATCCTAACTGGCAGCTAAGCTACTAGGCCAAACGCCCACTCCTCATCTTCGACTTTGGAAAAAGTTATGTCCTACTTTTTGCCAAGTTCTGACTCATTTTTTTATGCTAAGATTTCAGCTTTTGTTAAGAGTTCTTTTCAGAGAAAGTTAAAATAAGAACAGTAATTCCCTGACCCCACATCACCCATTTAATAATTGATTTTCATTAAACAAATAAAAAATAAAAATGCTACATATACTATAATATGTATAGCACACTATATATACTATACACCATATATAATATACATCATACATATAAAATATATATACTATATACCATATGTAATATATAGCACATATATAAAATACATAGCATGTGGTATAGTATGTTATTCTACATAGAACACACTACATTGTATATGTAAAACAGAAAGAACCTCTCAATTCAGATATTTGATATCAGTAGTACAGTCTTCTATGTGCAATAAAATGAAAATTGTTATTTTAATGTGAGAATTTGATTGCAATAATTGAATGTCAAACAATACTTTGGCAAACTCCTTAAGTGATAGACTGAGGTTGAAGATGACATTGGAAAAAAGTAGATGTTTGCCCACTCTGTGTAGGAAATCAGCATTAAGCGTGTTGACGAGAGAGGTGTGCTGGTGAGCAGAGGCAGAAGAGAAAGAGGCTGACGGTGGTGTGGGCAACAGACTTTTTAGAAGAGGGATGGTGAATGATCCAACTTAAATTGTTTATATTGCTGGAAGATAAATTCCCTCCTTTGCACTGCTACTTCAGGAGACTCCACTGTGCTCATATCCAGGGGGAAAACCAAGGTTGTCATGAAAGGGAGAGAAGACAGCAGCCATGAGAATCAAGAGGAACAAGCAGTAGCCTTGAGAATGTATCGCAATCACGGAGAGACGACCGGACTTCCCAAGTGCACGGGCTATGAGCCATGAGTTGAGAGTCCTAGATTTCCTTTAGATTTTCAAAGACAGGTGTTTTTTGCTAGTAGGTGGGTTCTATTTATAGTAAAGCATACATGGACCATCAACATCATTAGACGCTACAAAAGACAGAAAGTACAACTGCAATATTGTTGACATTCTTCATTTTTCTTTAAAAATCCTCCCAGGGCCAGCACTGTGGTGCCGCAGGTTAAGCTCCAACTTGGCAACTGTGGAATCCCGGAAGGGTGCAGGATTGAGTTCTGGCTGCTCTGCTTCCAATCCAGCTCCCTGCTACTCACCTGGACAGCACAGACAACGGTGCAGCCCCTCAGGCCTCTGCCTCTCACCTGAGAGATCCAGAAAGTTCCAGGCTTCCGGCTTCTGCCTGGCTCAGCTCTGGCAGTGGGGGCCATCTGGGGAGTGAAGCAGCAGATGGACGGTTTCTTGCTCTGTCTCTCCTTCTCTGTCACTCTGCCTTTCAAATAAATAAAATAATTTTTTTTTAAATCCTCTCATCCTTCTTTGTACCCCTTTAAATCTAACATTGCCAATCCATGGTGTAGGCCAGTTCTGGTCTGTTGCCTGGTTCTGCCAATAAAGCTTTATTGGAACACCGCCATTCTCATTTGCAGACATATTGTCTATGGCTGATTTTGCACCACAATAGTAAATTTGAAGAGTTATGATACAGACTGTATGGCTGAAAAGCCCACAATATTATTGGTTATTTGGCCCTTTACAAAAAAAGTTTGCCAGCCTCAGCACTAAATCAATGATTCTCAAACTTGGTAGCGCATGAAAATCAACCAACAAGCTTTAAAATAATACCAGCTACTAGATCCCAATCACAGATAGCGATTTAATTTATTCTGGGTGGAACTGGAACAAGCAGCACTTTTTAAATTCCCAAGGTGATTCTAACGTATAGTTAGACTGTCTATTCTAAGCATTTTTCAGCCCATTAGTAAAGTTGAAAAATCACACTCCAGTGGTACATGTTTTATATTTTACCTAACAAGGAAAACGTATCATCAATGATTTTGTTTGTTCACTATAAAAATCTGGAAAGAGGCTTTTTGACCAATAATTCCTCTCAGTGGCCACAAAACTATGGAATGCTTCATTTTCTTTTGAAACACAGATGCATAGTAAGCACGTTACCAGAGCTTCCTCTTCTAGCTAAGAAACATTCTCATCAGAACAATAGTACATCTCTATTATTTAACTAAAATATCTGAAAGCTAAATAACTGAACTTTAGATCCCTGCAATTTGCATGCATTTCTATTGAATGCTAAATCCCACTGACATCAAACTCCAAATAATGTGTTTATTAAAGTTTGTTACTGCCTGAGTCTTTTTTTTTTCAAACAAAATTATTTACTTGAGAGGCAGAGAAAGCGAAAGAGAGAGTGATACAGAGTCAGAGAGAGAGAGAGAGAGAGAGAGTGCGAGCAAGAGAGAGAGAAAGCACCAAAGAGTTCTCATTGGCTAGTTCATTCCCCAGATGCCTGCCACAGCTGGGGCTGGCTAGGCTGAAGCCTGGAGCCAGGAACTTGATCCAGGTCTCTGCCATAGGCACCAGGGTCCCAGATCCTTCAGCCACCACCACTGCCCCAGGAGTGCGCATTAGCAGGAAGCTGGAGTCAGGAGAGGAGCTGGATGCGAATCCAGGTGCTCCAACGTGGGATGCAGGCATCTCACCGGCAGCTTCATCACAAGGCGTAGCGCCCACTCCTGCCTCAGTCTTTAAATGTCTTTCTGAGGAGAGGAACCGTAAGACAAGGTTTCTAAAGAAAATCATCTCGAGTCCTTCACAGCCAGGATTAGGTTCTGTTAAATGCCTGTCGTCCTGGTTGCTCACATGCTGTTCCTTTAATTGTAGATCAGGGACATAACCTGTTGCTAACAGTTCTCCCCCTCCTCCAAGGAGCTTAGACACGGATTGAATCTTAAAAGAAGATAACAAAATACTTAAAAAAAAAAAAACTTCATCACCCATGGTTCTTACTTCTAAGAAGTAACTGAGGGGATGGCACTGTGGCATAGTAAGTTAAGCCTCCGCCTTAAGCTCTGGCATCCCATATGGGTGCTGGTTTGAGTCCCGGCTGCTCTACTTCCAATCCAGCTCCCTGCTAATGCGCCTGGGAAAGCAGTAGAAGATGGCCCAAATACTTGGGCCCCTGCACCCACATGGGAGACCTGGAAGAAGCTTCTGGCTCCTGGCTTTGGATTGGCCCAGCTCTGGCCATTGTGGCCATTTAGTCCCTCTCTGTCTGTAAGTCTGCCTCTCAAATAAATAAATCTTAGAAGAAGGAAGAGGAGGAGAAATAAGGGACTGATTTAAGCAGTAGAAGAAATTCTTGAAAAGATATTGGCTCTCTCACTGAGTTGCCAGGAAGACTGGACAATAAGCTAGGATTATGCACAAATACAAAGGGAAGCCCAATGGAACTCTGATGAAACACACACTCCACAGTGACTGCTGGGGATTCTACTGCCAACACCATTACCACGCAAAGCAACAGCTGGCACGGTTAACACCACTAACCGTGAACACCAAAACATAGCTGCCACTGATACCCACAGCAACTGAGTATTTCTGCCTTTGTCACTGTCACCTACCAGGAAGGACTCCTTTCTTTGTGTCACCAGTTTAAAATTCAAAGGATGGGCTAGATGCTTCTGACTCACTCGGTCTAAGTCACATGTCCGTTCTCTAGTTGCAAAGGGGTCTGGGAGAGGAAGAACGTGGCAATGTGAACTTCTATAGCACAAATCAGGCTCAGCCCTTTTCCAAAACTCAGGTGTGGGACAGTTTTCAAAATATAAGTTGAGGGCACATATTGGGCAGCCCAAAAATTATAATCTGCTATGTTATCATAACACATCACTGAAGAAGAGAGAGGGGAAAAAAAGAAAAAGAAAAGTTAAGAGATTTTTTGCTTTAGTAAAAATTGAGCTGACGCTGTGGTGTAGCAGGTTAAGCCTCCACCTGTGGTGTCAGGATCCCATATGGGTGCTGGCTCGGGTCCCAGTTGCACCACTTCCAATCCAGCTCCCTGTTACTGCGCCTGGGAAAGCAGTGCAAAATGGTCCAAGTGCTTGGGTCCCTGCACCCACATGGGAGACCTGGAAGAAGCTCCTGGCTCCTGGCTTTGGCCTGGTCCAGCCCTGGCCTTTCAGCCATTTGGGGAGTGAACCAGCGGATGGAAAAACCTCTCTTTCTCCCTCCCTCTCTGCTTCTCCCTTCCTCTTCCTCTCTCTCTCTCTCCTCCTCCCTTTACTTCTCCCCCTCCCTCTCCCTCTCTTTCTATAACTCTGAGTTTCAAATAAATAAAATAAATCTTTAGAAAAAGAAAGGCATATCTGAAATTCATTTTGAAAAAGTTCAAAAAAGTCTAACAGTACACTAATAATATGAATTAATGCTTTCCAGTTTCACTAACAACCAGTTTTTCCCTCATGTAATGGACACTTGCTATATTTTCTTAACATGTAAGGTCACTTTTTCTAATGTGCTCAGAACTGCCTAAATTATTTTCCTGCTTGCTGGCAGGAAGTCTCTTCAACAGAAACTTCTCTCCCACACCAAAGACGTCAGAAGGAAATAGCATAACCTGGGCATGCTCCTGATTGGAACAGCAGCATGAGTTTCTATGTATGGTTTTGCTAAGACATCGCTAATTCCATTTCCTTTTTCTTTTTTTGGTTTTTTTCTGCACATCCCCAGTGTGCTGCGATAGCCATGAAAGCCCAAGCACACAAACACATAGTTCATAGGAAAAATAAATGGTTTTCAGTACTTGTGCTTTTAAAAAAACGCAAATTTCCAGGACACAAAATCTGCCATGAGCGATTTCTGTCCATAAAGAAGTCAACCTTTAGTCCTATAACACTTAATGGTCTTGTCCACTCTAACTCAGGATGAGATATTTGTGGTCGCCTTCCCATAACAAAGGAAGTTTGCCTCCATCACACACACACCACCACCACCACCACCACCACCACCGCAACAACAACAATTCTTGGAAGCTTTGAACCAACAATGTTTGAATGGGAGTCAGCCCCATCACCTTGGAGCCCTCTTCCCTCAGCAGCCTTTCAGCAAGTAGCGACTCTGAGGCCAGAACCCGTGTCCCGAGGAGGGATGCTGGACGCTGAGATGAAGCCAGCAGTTGATTTCCCCATCCTCAAGTAGAACATATCAGAAGTCATGAGCTTTGTTCCCTGTTAAGTTCATTGGTTTTTCTCTTTTTTAAAATAAATCTATTGGGGCCGGCACTATAGCGCAGTAGGAAAAGCCACTGCCTATAGTGCTGGCATCCCATATGGGCGCCGGTTCGGGTCCCGGCTGCTCCACTTCTGATCCAGCTCTCTGCTGTGGTCCTTGGGCCCCTGCACCCATGTGGGAGACCCAGAAGAAGCTCCTGGCTCCTGGCTTCGGATGGATGCAGCTCTGGCCGTTGCAACCAATTGGGGAGTGAACCAGCAGATGGAAGACCTCTCTCTCTCTCTCTCTCTGCCTCTCCTTCTCTCTCTGTGTAACTCTTTCAAATGATAAATAATAAATAAATAATTTATTTATGTAAAGATTTCATGCATTTCACATGTATGGTTTTAAGAACATAACAATACTTCCCACCCTCCTTCTCCTTCTGTTCTTATTTTTCTGTCAACTTTTGAGATAAAATACGTTCAATTTACTTTATAATCACAAGTTTAATCTTCCACTAAATACAGAATCCAGCAAGCAGAAAGACACTGTTTCTCATGTATCCACGGGTTTGCATCTTTTTTTGAACCCAAATCCATACAATGCATAAGAAAGACAACTCTCAGATTTGACCTTAGCTATGCTGCAATTCTATTTTCATTTTTCTCCTTGAACAATTTTTTTAAAAATACTTATTTTATTTATTTGAAAGTCAGAGTTACAGAGAGAGGTAGAGACAGAGAGAGAGGTCTTCCATCTGCTTGTTCACTCTCCAATTGGCCGCAACAGCCGGAGCTGTGCCAATCTGAAGCCAGGAGCCAGGAGCTCCCTTGGGTCTCCCATGCTGGTGCAGGGGCCCAAGGACTTGGGCCATCTTCTACTGCTCTCCCAGGCCACAGCAGAGATCTGGATTGGAAGAGGAGCAGCCAGGACTAGAACCGGCGCCCATATGGTATGCCGGCGCTTCAGGCCAGGGCATTAACCAGCTGTGCCACAGCGCTGGTTCCTCTTCTTAGGCAATTTTATGACAATAGAAATTGGTTTAGAAGAAATGTTGAGTACAGGAAAAAGCAGCAAAAAGAAAAAAAAAAGTCTGGCAATTCAGAAAAGAAATCTTAATATCTTAACATCTATCTCTAAACTTTCCATAAATGAAAATTTCCAAAAAAATACTTTAGGTTAGTTTTACTGTTTTTTTTTTTTTAAAGATTTTTGTCTCTGTTGCCTTAACATAATAATTCTTATAGAATTTTTTTTTAAAAGTTCACATTATTTTTCTTCCAACCTTAGCTAAAGAAAGAAAAGGAGTGTAAGGCAAAGGGAATTTGGAACCTGTCACTGTTTTTTTCTCTCCTCATCAGCTTTCCTTTTACTCATTTCCTCATCTTGCTCACTGGAGATCACAGTCCAAAAACTGCCCACAGGGACTGATCAGAGAATAAAAATGCAGCTCTGCACTATATACTCACGGCTGCTGGGTCTCGCTCGTTAAAATCTGGAGCGAATCACTCTTCTCAGTTGAAAACATCGATTTTTTTTTTTTTTACAGGCAGAGTGGACAGTGAGAGAGAGAGACAGAGAGAAAGGTCTTCCTTTGCTATTGGTTCACCCTCCAATGGCCGCCGTGGCCAGCGCACCGCGCTGATCCGATGGCAGGAACCAGGAGCCAGGTGCTTTTCCTGGTCTCCCATGGGGTGCAGGGCCCAAGGACCTGGGCCATCCTCCACTGCACTCCCTGGCCACAGCAGAGAGCTGGCCTGAAAGAGGGGCAACCGGGACAGAATCCGGCGCCCCGACCGGGACTAGAACCCGGTGTGCTGGCGCCGCTAGGTGGATGATTAGCCTAGTGAGCCGTGGCGCCGGCCCAATTTCTTTCTTAAAAACAGAGATGCTAACCCACACCTAAGAAGGAGCCTCAGCCCGCACACATCCTCAGCATGCCTCCACTGAGCCCCTTTGCTGCACGCGAAAGGTAGCAGCCTCCTCATCCCAACCCCACTCTCTGGAGGCAGTCCGAGGGAAAAGACGAAAAATAGTCCTCCTTTGCTCCAGGGTGGACCATCAGGACCCAGTAGGAGACTTCGTGGGAGTGTTGATTCTCTGGGTATTTTCCAGCTTCAGATGAGTTGGATATCAGGTAAGAAGTTATCCAACAGGGCCGGTGCCGCAGCTCACTAGGCTGTTGAGAAGGCCTGGAGCTAACAACAGAAAGCCATATTTGGAGATGGCTAGCAGAAAGGGAAAACTGAGACAGATGTTGTCTATACTGACATAAGTGATGGAGCTGTGGAAACCCATTTGGAGGGGAATCTTTAAGAAAGCATTTAGTTACTGGTTGAGGCATTGATAGAGAGATAAAATAAATCTCAAGAAACATCTAATTTAATTAGCATAAGACTGGGAAAATTGACCAGGCAAAGGCAAAACACTAGAAATGGATATGAACTTGGTTATAAGGGCAGGGCTTTCAGAAGAGCCTATTGCATATTGCCCATGGCCTCTAGGAAAGTGAAGAAGAAAAATTGCTTCCATCAAAAGGAATTTTGTGAAATCAGATGGAAAATGCATACCCCCAGCGTCTCCAGAGACCCACAGAAGGCTGTGTGTGACTTCTTTTAAGAGAGTGATGACAGGGGGTGATGACTTAGAGGGCCAACTCCTACTCTTGGAAGAATATTCTGATGGCCTTGGGCCAAGTCTGAAGTCACTCTGTCACATCAGCAGTCATTTCAGCTTTAAAATAAAGAGCCGTGGGTGTGGAGGACCCCCACCCAACTTCCTCAGCAAATGGAGGCAGGGGACCTGAATGCCTTGGCCCTGATCTCTCTCATGGGGCTGTGTTTGTGAAGGTACCAGTTGATTCCAAGGGTTGGTAAACTCCCTATTGCCTGCTTTTGATTAAAATGGAGGAAAGAGACTAAGCTCATAGAGGCCTCCATATGCAACCAATAGGACTCCTTGTGGTTTGGTGAAAGAATCCTGGCACGTGCCCTTTGAACCATACGGTTTCCTGAAAAGTTCTGGGAATAACTCCTTAGTCTGTATTTCTAAGAATTCCCCTCTGATGATGGGGAAGAGCAAAGTTTACATTAAAAATTATTTTAATGCATGTAGCTGTAATTTGAACAAATAATATTAGATTTTTTCAAAGTTGGTATTTACAGTGCATATCATTCTTATCAATAATGGCTTCCATTATACCAAATGTACTTCCCATTTCTCTTTGTCCATTGTATTTATTCTCTTGAGTATCTGTTGTTTAGAATATGTATCTATCTCATTTTTGCTCATATAATGAATTTCTGTTCATCTCCAGTGGGATTATTTCAGAGGTTTTTTCAGAAGGCAAGGAAAGTAAAACAAATCATGTAGACAGCTAGTTCTAACATTGACTTGGAAAATTACTATTTAGAATGCAATTCTATTAATTCAAAACAGGCTTCATAGTACCTATCCCAGAGTGTGAGGTTTATGTGAGGTGGCATATATACATATGGCACCAACTGGCATTTAAAAGCTCAATAAAGGGCCTGTGTTGTGTCACAATGGGTTAAGCTTATATAAGCTTGTAAAGTCAGCATTCCATATGAATGCTGGCTTGAGTCCTGGCTACTCTACTTCCAATCCATCCTGCTGCTAATGAACCTGGGAATACAGCAGAAAGTGGCCCAAGTACCTGGGCCCTTGCCACCCATTTGGAAGATCCAGAAGGAGTTCCTGCCCCTGGATTTGCACTGAACCAGCTCAGGGCATTGCAACCATTTGGGAAGTAACCCATTGCCGAATCTATCTAACTATCTCAATTTGTGTGTGTATGTGTGTGTGTGTGTGCTCACGCCTCTCTGTCATTCTGCCTTTCAAATAAACAATTCTTTAAAAATATTTATTTATTTATTTATTTGAGAGAGAGAGAGATAAAGAGAGAGATAGGTCTTCCATTTGCTGGTTCACTCCCCCGATGGCTGCAATGGATAGGGCTGGGCCAGGCCAAATCCAGGAGCCAGGAGATTCATCTGAGTCTCCTATGTGGGTAGCAGGAGTCCAGACACTTGGGCCATCTTCCTCTGCCTTTCTCAAGCCATTAGTAGGGAGCTGGATTGGAAGTGGAGCAACCAGGATTCAAACTGGCACCCATACGGCATGTCAGCATTGCAAACAGTGGCTTTACCTGCTACACTACAACATTGGCCTATCAATCTTATTTCCTTTTAAAAAGACCTCAACAGCCGGCGCCATGGCTCACTAGGCTAATCCTCCGCCTTGCGGCGCTGGCACACCGGGTTCTAGTCCCAGTCGGGGCGCCGGATTCTATCCCGGTTGCCCCTCTTCCAGGCCAGCTCTCTGCTGTGGCCCGGGAGTGCAGTGGAGGATGGCCCATGTGCTTGGGCCCTGCACCCCATGGAGACCAGGAGAAGCACCTGGCTCCTGCCATCGGATCAGCGTGGTGCGCCGGCCGCAGCGCGCCGGCTGTGGCGGCCATTGGAGGGTGAACCAACGGCAAAGGAAGACCTTTCTCTCTGTCTCTCTCTCTCACTGTCCACTCTGCCTGTCAAAAAAAAAAAAAAAAAGAAAAAGAAAAAAAAAAAAAAGGACCTCAACAGATATATTTTCACTCTGAGATTTCTGGGTGGTGAAACATTCTGTATTCTGCTTCCTGTCTGGCATCCTATTGGGCTGCCACTACCAAAATTTATTATCCGACCTCCCCAAGTTCCTTTATCCACTTCTCCATTCTAAACCCTAGAAATATGGGTCTGTATTTGGTGGTGCAGTTAAGCTGCCACTGGAGATGCTCACATCCTACATCACAATACTTGGGTTTGAGGCCCAATTCCACTCTCCACTCCAGCATTTCTGATAGGCCACAGGTGGTGGCTCAAGCATTTTCATTCCTGCCACCCTTGTGGGAGATCTGAATTGAGTTCTAGGCTCCTGGCATTTGGGGAATGAGCCAGGAGTCAGTCAATATGTGTATATGTATGTGTGTGTGCGTCTTGTTCTGCCTTTAAATAAATAAAAAATATTGTTAAAAAATAAGACCTATAAGACATACTATATATGTATATATATACATACATATATATAAATATATATTTATTGTTAAATAAAATAATATTTAAATTATTTTTTATTATTAAATAAAAAAATTGTTAAAAAATAAGACCTATAAGACATACTATATATGTATGTCTATATATATATAAATAAGACATATACAAGACATACTAATGTACTATAATTCCTCCCCTAAAACCCATAGCTACCCTCATGGAGCCTTCAAACACTTGCTCTCCTACTGCACTGAACATTCTACAAGTTGCCCCTGGCTTGCACTCCACAGCCCAGCCCAGCCGCCTCTGCTGGCAGCACTTTCTAACTCAGGAACCTTCCTTCCCCTCTCCGGTCACTGTCCACTGTCAGTCTGCCCTATGTGGCATTTTCTACTGCACTTACCAGGACAACTCCAGTGGCCTTCTCCAGAGCCCTATTGAGAGAGAGAGACAGAGAGATTGATTGAGATAGATAGACTTGAGAGGTTGAAAAATAATAATAAGGAAAAAAGATGGTGTAGGCATCCAAGAGAAGCAAATAAGTAGCTCAGTCCGGTTGGGAATCCCGAAATATCAGAGTGAAATGCAAAGTTCACAGATAACCAAGAAATCTTCATTCTCCACTCCAGGTTTTTCTCCAATTTGGGTAATAAAAACAAGAACTTTTTGAGTTTTGTGTTTAATAGTCATCATTAAGTAATTTATAAGTTACCTTATTTTACTATAAAATAATTTTGTCAATAGGTACATTTGTTATCATCTTCTTCATTTTACAGATGTTGAAATCAAAGCTTAGAAAGACATTCAACTTCCCATGAGCAGGGCGTGATTCTGGATACTCTGGCTCCCTGGCTTGTCCCCTTAATCACCGCTGCCATGCAGGGTCAAGCTACAATGACTTCTATTATAAGAGAAGGTAAACATCTCACCTTCCCCATCTGTCTAAGATGTTTGGATCCAATTCTCTTCCTGATGCATTGTTAAGGAGCCCTGGAGAAAGGATCTGACAAAAGTTAAAAGATTAGTGCATTGTTCTCTGAGCACCAGAATTCTCCACAGTACTAATGTAAAATTAATCATAGGTGCTATTGAGCATCAGGTACTAAACTAAATGATGCTACTCTAAGACCTCCCATTTTATAACTGGGAAAACTGAAGCTTAAAATAAGTAAATCAGTAGCTAGGATGGGAGTTTATTTAGATCTCTCAAACTCCAAATCCCTTGTTCTTTCCAAGATCCTGTCTCCTAACTGCTTTTTTGCTTTGTTTGGTTTGCTTTGAGGAAAAGCTTGTATTGCAACTTTTCTTGCCTGAAGTCCGTGACTGATGGCCATTGTTAATTCTAAAGGAAAAGATGAAAATGATAAAGAGATTACAGTGATTCAAGTAATCAATTTCTGATTATCTCAAATTGCCAGACAAAACTAACTTATCCCATGAGCCAAGACAAGGAATAAAACAAACACACTATTTTATCTTTCATTATGTGGTTTGCAACTCCTAGTGAAAGGAACTGAGCTGTAAAATTAAAAAACAAAAACCAAATGGTTCACAAAGAAGTTCTGGAATCTATTCTTTTAACAGGTAAGAGAAAGGGAAAAGATAAGAAGAAAATGGGCTCAATAACTAAAGTGATACTGACATGATTATTGTCCACTGAAAGAAACCAGAGATTGAGCCTAGTCCCAGTTTTATAGATAAGTGGTCGATTCTTAAATCAGTCACTTTTCTTCCTTGAGATAACTAAACTGCCAATATCTGCCTTGCTTAACCCATTTGATTCTTGAAAGAATTAAAATAAAGGAGATAATTAAAGTATTTTATACTTCATAAAGTCTTAGTTAAATACTGTTCCATTCTCATTATTGGCTTTGATGTCAAATGGGTCAGAGGGTAAGTCCTAATTCAGGATTATCCACTGTGAGACATTGGTCAGCTCACCTAATCTCTGTGTCCTTCTGGTTTCATTCATAACATGAGTGTTGTAAATACTTGGTACCTATGCCAAAACCTAATCCTCTCCTTCTGGCATCCAAACATTATCCATAATTTTAGTTCAGGTATCCACTGTATTTATTCCCTGTGGAGGTAAAATACTTTAGGTCACCCGACTCCACCCCTAACTTAAAGGGTGAATTTTGATAGCACAAAGTACACCCAGAAACATAATCCACCCTATCCTAGTGACTGATCCACAATTGGCATGATCTGAAAGCTGAAGAGGTTGGTTCAGATATAAACATACTGTTACCCCAGTCTGTTCAGTGAAAGTCAATGAAGGCTTCCAAACGAACCAGGGCTTCGGGAAACAAGCCTCCTAGTTCTTATGAGATGGATTCTTTTTATTTTTTTTTTTTGAGATTTATTTATTTATTTGAAAGAGTTACACAGAGAAAGAAGAAGAGGCAGAGAGAGAGAGAAAGAGAGAGAAAGAGAGAGAGGTCTTCCATCCCCTGGTTCACTCCTGAAATGGCTACAGCAGCTGGAGCCGTGCCGATTTGAAGCCAGAAGTCAGGAGTTTCTTCTGGGTCTCCCACGCGGGTGCAGGGGCCCCACTTGGACCATCTTCCACTGCCTTCCCAGTCCATAGCAGAGAGCTGGTTTGGAAGAGGAGAAGCCAGGACATAAATCGGCACCCATATGGGATGCTTGCACTGCAGGCGGTGGCTTTTACCCACTTTGCCACAGCACCAGCCTTGAGATAGATTCTAAAAGTACATTCAAATGCATTTGTTCCATTGTTGACCATGATGAAATAACTGGTACCTGAGTAGTCCTCCCACTACAAACAACTAGAAAACTGAAGAAAATATATAAAGCACTTACTTCTAGACAACATAAAATAAGCCACACAAGACTGAAATACCAGAAAGAAGGAAAACAACTGAGCTGAGTCCACTGATTCCCCTAAAATCCCTGATGAACATGGATGCAAAAATCCTCAACAAAATACTACCTGCTAATCAAATGCAACAATACATCAGAAAAATCATTTACATGGACCAACATCCTTTCATGACAAAAACATTAAGCAAATTGGACATAGAAGGAACGTTTCTCAACACAATCAAGGCCATATATGGCAAACCCACAGCCAGCTTCATATTGAATGGAGAAAACTTGGAAGCATTTCCACTAAGAGGTAGAACCAGACAAGTATGCCCACTATCACCATGACTATTAATATAGTTATAGAAGTTTTAGCCTGACCCATTAGACAAGAAAAAGATATTGAAGGGATACAAATTGGAAAGAAGGAATTTGAAGTATCCTTGTTTGCAGATGGCATGATCCTATATATAGGTGAAGCAAAAGACTCTACTAAGAAGTTATTGGAGAGGCCGGCACCGTGGCTCACTTGGTTAATCCTCCACCTGTGGTGCCGGCATCTCACACAGAAGCTGGGTTCTAGTCCCAGTTGCTCCTCTTGCAGTCCAGCTCTCTGCTGTGGCCTGGGAAGGCAACGGAGGATGGCCCAAGTGTTTGGGCCCCTGCACTCACATGGGAGACCAGGAGGAAGCTCCTGGCTCCTGGCTTCAGATCGGCACAGCTCCAGCCATAGCAGCCATTTGGAGGGTGAACCAACTCTCTGTCTCTCTCTCACTGTCTAACTCTATCTTTCAAACAAATAAATAAATAAAGAAGCTATTGGAACTCATAAGCAAGTTTGGTAAATTTCAGGATACAAAATCAACACACGAAACTCAATAGCTTTTGTATACAAAAATTATACTATGGCTGAGAAAGAACTTGTAAGAACAGTCCCATTCATAATAGCTACAAAAAATCTAATTACTTTGGAATACAGTTAATTAAGATTGTGAAAGATCTCTACAATGAAAATTACAAAACATTAAATAAATAGAATACACACACACAAAATGGAAAAATCTTCCATGTTGTGGATTAGAAGAATCAATATCATCAAAATGTCCTTACTATTTAAAGCAATTTACAGATTCAATGTGATCCCAATCAAAATACCAATGACATTCTTCTCATATCCAGATGAAAACATACCAAATTTCATACAGAAACACAAGAGACCCTGATTAGTGAAAGCACTCTTAAATAACAAAAACTAGGATGTAGTCATCACAATATCATATTTCAAGACATACTGGGGCCGGCACCATGACGCACTAGGCTAATCCTCCACCTGCAGTGCCAGCATTCCATATGGGCACTGGATTCTAGTCCCAGTTGCTCCTCTACCAGTCCAGCTCTCTGCTGTGGCCCGGGAAAAGCAGTGGAAGATGGCCCAAGTGCTTGAGCCCTGCACCCACGTGGGAGACCAGGAGAAGGCACCTGGCTCCTGGCTTTGGATTGGTTTAGCTCTGGCCATTGTGGCCATTTGGGAGGTGAACCATCAGATGGAAGACCTTTCTGTCTGCCTCTCTCTCTCTCACTATCTGTAACTCTACCTGTCAAATAAATAAATAAATAATCTTAAAAAAAGACATACTACAAGCCAATTAAAATCAAAATAGCCTGGTACTGGCACAAAAATTGACATGTAGACCAATGAAATAGAAAATAAATCCCAGAAATTAATCCACACATCTACAATCAACTAATGTTTGACAAATGAGGTAAAATCATTCCCTGGAGAAATGACAGTCTCTTCAACAAATGGTGTTTGGAAAATTGGATCTATGTATGCAGAAGTATAAAACAAGACTCCTACCTTATGCCTTATACAAAAATCAACTCAAATTGGATCAAGGATCTAAGTCCAAGACCTGATACCATCAACTTAATAGAGGAAAACATTGGGGAAACTCTGAAAGACATTTTAATAGGCAAAGACTTCTTCGGAAAGACCCCAGAAGCACAAGTCATAAAAGCAAAAATAGACAAGTGGGATTACATCAAACTAAGAAACTTCTGCTCTGCAAAGGAAACACTCAACACAGTGAAGAGGCAGTCAACAGAATGATAATATATTTGCAAACTATACAGCTAATAAAGAATTCATATCCAGTATCTATAAGGAGCTCAAGAAACTTAACAGCAATAAAACAAACAATTCAGTTAAGAAATGGGTAAAAGACATGAACAGGTATTGTCCAAAGGATGAAATACAAAGTGGCCAACAAACACATGAAAAAATGTTCAGGATCACTAGCCATCAGGGAAATGCAATTAAAAACCACAATGACATTTTTACCTCACCCCAGTTGGGATAGATATTCTCCAAAAATCAAAAAATAATAAATTCTGAAGAGGTTGCTGGAAAAATACACCCTAATACACTGTTGATGTGAATGTAAACTAGTAACCATTATGAAAGACAATATGGAGATTCCTCAGAAATCTGAAAATAGATCTACCATATGTCCAGTTTCTTACTCCTAGTAATTTACCTAAATGAAATGAAATCAGCATATGAAAGAGTTATTTGTAACCCTATGTTCATTGCAGCTCAATTCACAATAGCTAAGATATGGAATCAACCCAGATGTCCATTAACTATGACTGGATAAAGCAAACATAGTACATATACACTATGGAATGCTACTCAGCCATAACAAAGAATGATATGAAATCTTTTGTAACAAAATGGATGCAACTGAAAGCCATTACACTTATTAAAATAAGCCAGTCCCAAAAAGACAAATATAATATGTTTTTTCTCTGAATTGTGGTAGTTACTATAGAATATAAACAATGCATAGGAATTAAATGGACATCTTGTGATATGATTTTTGTTTTTAGTCCTGTTTATGTTCCTTTGGAACTGTGTTCTTCCCAATTTCTACTTGTTGAATATTATGGTTAGTGGTGCATTAAGCCTGTGATTACAAATATTAAAGAAAAAAAATCAAAAGTAGGATGAGGGTTGAAGGAGGGAGTGAAGGAGACAAATATAGTGATCTTCTTAGATTTGTTACTATGAAATATAGGAGCCCTTTCATCTTTATATTAATAAAACTTTGAAAGTATATATTAAAAAAGAAAGAACTTTGATGACAAGAAGATGTACCATACAAAAAGTAAGCATTAGAAATCTGGGGTGTCTATATTAATATTATATCAAATAAAATAGGTGCCATGACCAAGTGTATTACACAAGATATAGAAGGACATTCCATAACAATAAGAGTTGATTCATCAGAAAAGCTTAAGAATTAAGTACTCAGAATGCACCCAGTAACAAGACTTCAAAATACACAAAACATAAATTAACCATTTCACAGAGATTTCAATTGCTGACACTCTTGTCTCAGCTATTGATAGAGCTAGATATAATATCAGCAAAGACATAGATGATCTAAACAAAATTATCAGCTGTTATTCCTGAAACTGTATGGCCAATACCATATGTTCTTTTCAGGATAGACCATATTCAGAGCCATAAAAGGAACTATTATAGCAGAATTATAACTATTATAGCAGAATTTACAGATATTGAAAGTACACAGTATGCTCTCTGATCATAAGATCAGTAAATTAGAAATTTTTTTAAATTCTTTTTTTTTTTATTTTTATTTTTTGACAGGCAGAGTGGACAGTGAGAGAGAGAGAGAGAGACAGAGAGACAGAGAGAAAGGTCTTCCTTTTGCCATTGGTTAATGGCCGCCGTGGCCTGTCGGGGACCATGCAGCATGTGGCCTCTTAGTGGAAAACTAGTGAGGCAGGACTAGACAGCCCAGGCCGGCTAGTACTGATAACGCAACCTTGTGTGACCTTGTGCCTTAAGACCTTGTAACCTTTCCCCTACTTGCACAAGCATTGCAGCTACAAGATAAGCTCCCCCTCCTTCCCCGGCCCGACGTCCTGCCCTCCTAAACGCCCCTCCTTCCCCCGCCCGACACCCTGCCTTTATGATATATAAGTGTGGTTGAAAAATAAAAATTGCAGCTTGATCAAGACTTGTCTTGCTGCCATCTTTGTGTCCCCTGTCCCTTTCATTTCTCCTTCTAGGTGCTCAGCCCCAGTTGCTGTCCCGCGGGATGGGACAGTGGCCAGCGCGCTGCGGCCTGTGCACCGCACTGATCCGAAGGCAGGAGCCAGGTGCTTCTCCTGGTCTCCCATGGGGTGCAGGGCCCAAGGACTTGGGCCATCCTCCACTGCCCTCTCGCGCCACAGCAGAGAGCTGGCCTGGAAGAGGGGCAACCAACCAGGACAGAATCCGGTGCCCCGACCAGGACTAGAACCCGGTGTGCGGGCGCTGCGGGCAGTGGATTAGCCTATTGAGCCATGGTGCTGGCCTAAAATAGAAATTTGTAAAAAAATAGATAGTATAGGTACCCAATACTTGCAAATTTAAATACACATGAATAAATAGTCAATGAGTCAAAGAATAATTTCCAAAGGAATTAGAAATATTTTGGAGGGCTGACGGTATGGTGTATTAGGTAGAATCATTACCTGCGATGTTGGCATCTCACATGTGCACTGGTTCGTGTCCTAGCTATTCCATTTCTGATCCAGTTTCCTGCTAATAGCCTGGGAAAGCAGCTGAAGACGGCCCAAGTGTTTGGGCCCCTGCACCCACGTGGATGACTCATAAGGAGTTCCTGGCTTCAGCCTGGCCCAGTGCTGGCTGTTGCAGCCATCTGGAAAGTGAATCAGTGGATGAAGGTCTCTCTTTCTGTCTCTCCCCTTCTCTCTGAAACTCTGACTTTCAAAATAAATAACTCTTAAAAAAAAAAGAGACACAAATACTCAAAACTGACATGAGAAAAAAATTGAACACTTACTTATTCTTTTGTGTTTTTTTTTTTTTCCTGACAGTCAGAGTTAGAGAGACAGAGAGAGAGACAGAGAGAAAGGTCTTCCTTCCATTGGTTCACCCCACAAATGGCCACCACGGCTGGCACGCTGCGCCTATCCGAAGCCAGGAGCCAGGTGCTTCTCCTGGTCTGCCATGCGGGTGCAGGGCCCAAGCACCTGGGCCATCCTGCACTGCACTCCCAGGCCATAGCAGAGAGCTGGACTGGAAGAGGAGCAACCGGGACAGAATCCGGCGCCCCGACCGGAACTAGAATCCGGTGTGCTGGTGCTGCAAGGCGGAGGATTAGCCTAGTGAGCCGCGGCGCCGGCAGTACATAGTGTTTTATCTATTAAAGAAGTTAAGTTTCTAATTTAAAATCTGGTGTTAGCTGTTGTTTAACCCTGTGGAGTCCAAAATCTGTAAGACACACAGACACACATACAAGTATACATGCATATGTAAATACACGTGTGTGTACGAGTCATCTAACCATGCAAGTCACATTAATCCACTTACTCAACTATGGTGATTTCATTAGGATCTCTTGCACACATCATCCTTCTTCATCCCTTTCTGGAAAACCCTGAGCACCAAGCCCTCAGGGGTTTCTACAACAGCCTCTCTGAAGCTGTCCGTGAGCATTATACCCCACAGAGATGGCTCCTCCCACAGATACCTGTTTCACCTACGTATCTTTCACATCCATGTGTCTTCTGTCTCAAAAGGGATTGTTTGTGCAAAAAGACAAGGATTTCTCCTCATTCAGATCTTCCTCTATGCCTAGGAAAAGGTTCCTACACAACAGGAATTTAACAAAACCTTAGCAGTTGCATAGAAAAACAGAGAATTTTGTCTAAATATTCAACCAGATAGCATTAAGGGAGATGCTACTTCATACTCACTGAAGATTGAATGCTGGGCTCCAGAAAATAAGAAGCTAATGAGCATAGCGTTCAGATAAGTAGAATTGGAGACAGGGAGAAGGATGATGAACTCGGGAGGAGCCAAGCAAGGCTGCACCGCTAGGCAGAAGTCTACTCAGTACTCAGTGTGCGGAGGCGAGCCAGAGAAAGACACACAATTACTGGAAACCGTGACAAAGGACCCGTTCCCTGGGTGTGGTGGCAGAGGGAATACAGAAAGATTGTCTAAGGTAAGCAAATTCCGATCCTTTGAATCTATAAGTTCTTCCTCTGTCACTTCTCAGCATGAAGGAAGTTGTTTATGGGTTCCAAGGATATAGTACCATCTTCCCCTCAACACTGGAATGTATGCAATACCCCAGGTCCATCCTCTCTCAACGAGGTTCTCCTGAAAGCAGGGTGTATTAGATTGTTTCTATGAGGAGAGCCCCAAAATTTGAAGAGTATAGTCCTAAGACCTTTATCCCAAGACAGAACCTGGAGGGTTCAGGCAAGGACATGAGGAAGTCTCTGTGTCACATTCTACAAGAGACATAACAAATTACTAGGTCAGGCTTGCCTGGCTATGTCATATGCTGGAACGACCTCAGCAGAAAAGCAAAAACGCTCAAGCCGGCAACTTAGACAAGACTCCTCTTAGTCCACACCGGGGGAGAAAAGGAGGTCTAATCATTCACACTGGTATGAATTTATTTTTAGAATTTCTTGCTTAAAAAACAATATTCTCTGTTAGATTACAGGGGAAAACTAAACTGACATATTTGTCCCTTCAGAGTTAAACACGGAGAGAGAGTACAAAATCCCTCTAACAGCCCTACATGTCATCAAACTGATGCGTGTCCAGCCAGTGGGGATGCTCCCAGCGGCTGGTAACCGGGAGTCATTTGAAAGCTATGGGCAGTCCTCCCAAACAGCTTTCTTGGACAATGCCATTAAGCTTCTTGTCTCCATGAGCACCAAACTGTTTTAAACAGCTTTCCTGTGACCCCACATGTGCTTAAATTTTGTGGAATTTTATCTAATTTAGAGAGTTCAGCTTAGAGCACGTCTGAGCGAGGCAAGGTCATTTCACAGAATCATTGGGCATGAAGCTCCTCCCCGTTATGCGTGAGACCAGGAGACAGCAGGAGCACATGAGGGTGTAACTAGGGAGAGGATGTGTGTGTACTGGAGGAGTGGGAATCTTAACAAAGAACAAAATACTGTTCTTATAAACCATTTGGAACAAATTAAGTTCTTAAAAATTTCGTGGTGCTAGATTTTGACAATTTAGGGATCAATCTCCTTTGCTCTTTGGGGTTTCAATGTGGTTTAGCACTTCCTGTCTCCTTGGAGACTTGGTGTCAATGTACTAGCCCTCATTTGCACTGGTGCCCAGTGCTGAACATCAAAAGCACCTGGGAAGCTTAAAACTTCTGCTTTGTGAGTCCGATTTCCAGAGATTCTGCTTCAATTGGTCTGAAGTGCAGATTGAGCACCAACTGAAGATAAAACTCTGCTCATTCTAACAACACAGCAGAATTGGAGAACAAGGGCTCCTATGCCTTGTTAGTCTAAGGGGGGTCTGCGGACCAGTGAGCTTGTTAGAAAAACAGATGCCCAGGCAACATCCAGGTCCACACAACTATACGTCACCATTTGAGTAAGATAATTGGGTGACTCATAGACACACTAAGCTTGAGAATCATTGCCTTATTTTTCTATACACTCCTTACATCCTGCACTCTGGCTGTACTTCTTTACTGTGGCTGTATGTTGCAATCACTGGGAGGGCCTTTCAAAACTATCAGTGCCTGGGCCTTCTCTCTAGAATCTCTGATTTAATTGAGTTTGTGACCCAAGCATGGTTTTTAATTTTTTTTTAAAGTTGCCCTAGGGATTTTAGTATAAACTCGGGCTGAGAACACCACTATACAAACATATTTTTCTTCTTTCACTTTAATAGCTTTGGTATAGAGTGAACATTTCTGTTAAATATTAGGTTCCCCCTAAGAGTTAATACCTTAGTCTATTTTTCTGCATTGGTCACCAATTTTGAATGTGCAAAAGTTACATTTGAATGATTTATTGATGGTGCACTTTTTCAGTGCTTCACCTTCAGAGTGGTGTTGTTTGTTTGCTTTTGGTTTTGCTAAGTCTGGAAAGGGATCTAGAATCTATATGTTTATAAGCCCCTCTTGGAATTCTGATGTGCGTGGTCCTTGTACCACATTTTGAAAATCACTGTTTTCATGTGACAGGAAAACAAGAGAGTCAGCTCTGATGGTCTTAGGGAAAAGAAGAGCGTGAGGAGTCCCAGAGTGCAGGGCCAAGGAGCAGAAAAAAGAGATGCAGATAAAGCACTAGCTGGAGCTCCCACGGCTGCTGAAAGAGACGAGGAGGAAACCCCACGGCACAATGCTTAGGAAGAGATGGGAAAGTCCGAGCTCCGACCACACTTCTAGTCTGATCAGCTCCAAGCTGCCCAGGCAACAGCAGCGGCCTAACCCCAGTAAGCAGCATCTCAGAAGCCCCAAGATAAAAAGTTCAGGTTTCTAATCACTGCTTCCCAGGACACCTGACATTTTTTTTCTTTCCCTTCTTGGTTGATCAAATTAAGAGTGAAAGAAGTAAGAGCAACTTGGAAGAAAACTGTCCAAAATTCACAACCCATAAATGTACTTGGTCTTGCAGAAAAGTCGTTTGCAGAAAAATTGTACATAGAATTTTGGCAAATCAAATGATATTTCCAATGGCTACAAAATGGGAAAAGAGCTTACATCTGAAAACAATCCCGATAACTCCCGAGTATCTGAGTTTTCTTAGTGAAGGATACACATTGGATATTGACCATCCTTGGAGTCACTATTGGATTAAATGAGAAAATTCATTTAAGGCACTAAAGCAATCCCTGGCATGTAAAAATTGTTCAAAGAATGTTAGTTCTTAAGACTTTTTCAAAAAGCAACTTCTATGCACAGGAAAATTGAAAAGAAGATACACGAATTTCTCATTTACCCTCCTCTCTCACGCATGCATTGCCTCCCAAACTATCAAAATCCCCACCAGGGTGGAAAATTGGTGACAGTTGGTGACCCCACACTGATGAATCCTAATCTCCTGAAGTCCACAGTTTACCTGAGGGCACACTCCTGGAGTTGCACATTCTGTGGGTTTAGAGAAATGTACAATGATGTGTATCCTCCTTTATAATATTTTTAAATAAAAATTGTAAGAAGCCATTGTTTTGGACCACACTCCTGAATTGGGCCCCAAAACACCAGCCTAAAAATCAAAATGGAGTCACTCATGCTAAAGTTGCACATTGTCAAGCTGAGGTCAAGTTGCTTTTCTGACCTTCCAAGGAATCAGGATTGGAGAAACCACAGTCTTGTTCCCTAATATATCAGCTTCAGTTGGCAGGACAATGAAATTCCCTTGCCTAATTCTTACACAGAAAAGGTAACCTGATGTTGACTCATTTTTTTAATTGTTCTATCTCCCTGTCTCTGCCTTACAAGGAAAGTAATTTGAAAATGACCAATCTGCTTTTGGTTTTTTATTTCTGTTTTCTTCAGTCCTTCTCTCTGTATAAAATCCACCTCCTCTGTTTGGTTGATGGAAACATTTGTTCTATTTCATAGAATGAATGTTGCTCAATTCTAGAATTGAAAATAAATCTAATTGGGATCATTAAACTAAATCATTGTGATTTTATCCTTTGACAGTAGCACACAAAATATTTTCACTGTCTTCCAAATCCTCAGTGTTCTTGAATTATTTTCTTTAAAAAAAAAAGATTTATTTTTATTATTTATTGGAAAGAGTTACAGAGAGACAGAAGCAGAGACAGAGAGAGGACTTCCATCTGCTGGTTCACTCCCCAGATGGCCGAAATGGCCAGAGCTGCACCAATCCGAAGCCAGGAACTTCTTCTGGGTCTCCCACATGGGTGCAAGGGCCTAAGAACATGGGCCATCCTCCACTGCTTTCCCAGGCCATAGCAGAGAGCTGGATGGGAAGAGGAGCAGCTGGGACTAGAACCGGCGTCCAAATGGGATGCCGGCACTTCAGGCCAGAGCGTTAACCCGCTGTGCCACAGCGCCGGCCCCCTGAATTATTTTATATTATGAAAATGGAATGTGTACAGCCTAAACATAAGAAATAAGGAGGGTTGTGTCTCTACCTGCCCACCTAGAAGTCATACCCAGCCCCAAGAGCCTTAATGAGAGTTATGTCTATCATTTCTATTAATGTCTATTCCAGATGGGAATATTGTCAGGTGAACCTACAGTCTGTCCATGACTGACCAAATGACAACTCCCTATGATGTCAGCTAGGCAGGAAGTCCATGAGGGACAAGAAGCTAAGGAATGCCAATCCCCAAGCCATGGGCATTGCACTAATGCCATCACCTTCCATACTGATTCGGCATGGTTGAAGCCTGGGCACAGGCATTCCTCATCATGCAGTTAAGCCTCACTTTCATCATGCACCAAGTGCCACGACAGCTTCTTAGACAGCACCCTATGCACTACAGCCCCACCCCTAGTCCTATAAAAGGACAACCCCCCGCCTGAGTGGGAGCACTTCTTCATGAGGTTGTCTGCATGCATGTCCTATGTACTATCGCTTAGCCTTTCAGTAAATCTTGCTTTTCTTCTCATCCCTACATCATCTGTTAGGAAACTGGCGCAGTTTTAGCCAGGTGGCCGCTTGGCCCAGCTACCTGAGCCAGGCTCCATCCCCATCCTAATGGGAATTGCTGCTCCTGCTTCCCTGCCCGCCCTCGGGCAAAGTTTTAAAAGGGCCTGTTCCCAAACACGTGCTCTCTTAGCCCCTCTCTTGGCTCTTGGTTCTTCTCTCTTGGCTCTGCTCTCCTCTCTCCTCTTCTCTGCTCTATCTTCTCTCCTTGCTAGCTCCTCTCCTCTCTGTTTCTCTCTTATAGTCTCTTTCTCTCTTTTTCCTTTGCTGCCCCTTCACTCCGGTCTGTAGGGTGTTCCCCAATAAACCCTTTCCCTTACTCCGGTGTCCAGTGTGTTTTGCGATGGCTAACATTAATATATAACATCACCCAGTTGTATTCTTGGACATGAGAAGACAAGAACCTAGACTAAGTCTAGCTGGGGATCTCTCCAAGCCCAGCCAGGGCTCTTGATCCCCACCACATCTAGAGGTCAGAATGAGTAAAGCAGAGAGATCCAGTCCTCAGCCTTAGTAAGAAATAGCAGTGATTTCCTGCTCCACCCCCCAACAAACCCGGTTACAAACCATGTGGTCTCATTCAATGAAGAATTATTATGTAGACACAGGTTTAAGAGTCATTGAATCCCTAATTGTCATTGGCCCCACCTTAGGGATGATACAAAAAGTCTAGAAAGTAGCAATGCAGCTAATCAAATCTGCATCACTGCCCAGGTTGTAACCACTCTACCCATCCTTCTTCCACAGTAATTATTACCCCAATGAATGTTCTTTGCCTCATTACCAAAATAAGCGAAGGCACACCGTTTGTATGGAGACACAGAGCCGCGTCAAAATGAGACTTTGACCACTTGAAATCATGTTAGGTTGCAGCACAGACAGCTCCTTCCCTCAGGAGACAAATCCCAAACAAGAAGTTGGGGAGAAATTGGGGGTTCTTCTGACATATCAGATCTCCCTGGTTTTGAAGTACGTCTTTGTTTATGAAGTTCCATTTTTAAAGCTGAGCTGGGATGTCACGCAGAGCCCCATGGTAGGTACTTCCATTACGTTTATGGTCCCACCGGGTGTTCTCAGAAGCCAGGGTCTAACATTTGGTGGGGATTTGCACCCAGAGTAGGACCACGGGATGACATCAGCAGAGCCTGGGAAACCAGCCCATAATTGTCTGCAGCACTTAAGGAAATGAAATCCCAGCAGGTTTCTGATTTCTTCCTTAATTAGCTTCCTCCATGTCCTCAGGCATAGCGGGATCCTACTCCATAAACTTTCCATTGTCCTGGCTCACAGGTGTTAAGCAAATCCCCGGGAGCAATGGCCTGTAGCTTTAGAGGGCTTTTTACAGCCCACCACCAGGTCCTTGGCCTGCAGGCTTCTGCTAATGCTAATTGGAGTGCTTGAGCCAGGCTTTCTGGAGGGGAGGATTTCAGCACCCCCACCCCCCAACACCCCACTCCCTCACCCCGTGGTTCTGCCTGCCTGGAGCCCCTGCTGTAACCTGCAGAGCACTCAAAGGACTTCTATAAACGTGTGCTGAATCCTCGCAAGGCTCCCGAAGCCTCAGCAGTTGCATATTGTGTGTGTTTAAGGACTTTCTCTCCGGGTGTTCTATCAGAAAACAAACCAAATCAACCCATAACTATAATATTTATCCCCGTGTGTGAAATTCAGATGCAGACAACCCAAATTTGCAATGGAGGCTCATGCTAATTTAAAGTGATATACATCTCACTACATGGTTAGAAATAACACCCAAATCTGATGCCCCATAGGTTCCCATTCTTTCTAGCACAATAGCCTTTCCCTGCTCTGAATGTTGTTGGCTCCATGACTCTGCCAGATCTGATCTCTGATCGTAAGAACTGCTGTGATTTTTAAAAAGAAAATAGGGAAAGAAGGGAGAGAAGAGGAAGAGGAATCCTTTTACTTCTGTGTGAAGGAATCTGAAGGAATCTGAACCTCTATTTCTATGTCTACCTTACACTTCTGAATAAAACACTGCGAGCCAAATTTCTGTTGGCTAATGTAATGCTTTGTTTTTTGCCCCTTAGATGAGGCTACAAATCCATCCATTCATTTATCTGTTCATTCATTCATTCATTCCATATGTACTGGGGCTAAGATAAATATACAACTTACTATCTAAATAAGGACAATTTAGAGTGAAAGGGTTCTTAATTAATTCCCCATCAAGATAACAGATTCCTACCAGGACAGTTATGAGCCCAATAGGACATATGGTCATCCTAATTACTGAGCACTTTCTGTATACCTGGAAATACTTTGCTTTACATAAAAACAAAAAAAAATCTGTGGAAGTGAGAAAAGAAGCTATTCTTTGTAGGTCCAAAACCAGTGCTACCTATCCCCCACTTTCAAAATACCAAAAGATTTGAGGAGTCTACTGGTTCTTTCTGATGAATTAAAAATATGTGCTTGGGCTGGCATTGCAGCACAGTAGGTTAGGTCACCTCCTGTGACAGCTGCATCCCATACGGAGTGCCTGCTGATCCATTTTTTTTTTTTTTTTTGATAGGCAGAGTGGACAGTGAGAGAGAGAGAGACAGAGAGAAAGGTCTTCCTTTTCCGTTGGTTCACCCCCCAATGGCCACTGCGGCCGGCACACTGCGCTGATCCAAAGCCAGGAGCCAGGTGCTTCTCCTGGTCTGCCATGCGGGTGCAGGGCCCAAGGACTTGGGCCATCCTCCACTGCACTCCCGGGCCACCTGCTGCTCCATTTCTGATCAAGCTCCCTGTTAATGCACCTGAGAAAGCAGTGGAAGATGGTCCAAGTACTTCTGCCCCTGCACCCATGTGTGAGACCCAGATGGGGTAATAGGTTCCTAATTTTGGCCTGGCCCAGTCCCAGCCGTTACAGCCATTTGAGGGGAGAATCAGTGGATGGAATATCCCTCTCTGTCTCTTCTCTCTGTAATTCTGCCTTTCAAATAAGTAAATAAATCTTTTATTAAAAAAATGTGTGGGGCAGGTATTGTGGTATAGTGGGTTAAGCTGCCTGCCTGTGATGCTGGCATTCCATGTGGGTGCCGGTTTTAGTCCTAACTGCTGCACTTCTGATCTAGCTCCCAGCTAATGCACCTGGGAAAGCAGCAAAAGGACGGCCCAATTGCTTGGATCCCTGAATCCATGAGGGAGATCCAGATGAAGCTCCTGGTTTCGGCCTGGCCCTTCACTGGCCATTGTGGCATTCTGGAAGTGATCCAGCAGATGAAATCTCTCTCTCTCTATCTCTCTATCCCCCCGCCCCCCCATGCTTTGTAACTCTGCCTTGCCAATGAATAAATTCATTAAAAAAAAAAAACAAGTACTTCAGTTATTCAGCCACTGATCTTTCTGGCCTGGGACAATTTTCTCTTTTTTTTTTTTTTTTTTTTTTTTTTTTTGACAGGCAGAGTGGACAGTTTGAGAGAGAGACAGAGAGAAAGGTCTTCCTTTGCCTTTGGTTCACCCTCCAATGGCCGCCGCGTCCGGCGCGCTGCGGCCGGCGCACCGCGCTGATCCGATGGCAGGAGCCAGGTGCTTCTCCTGGTCTCCCATGGGGTGCAGGGCCCGAGCACCTGGGCCATCCTCCACTGCACTCCCTGGCCACAGCAGAGAGCTGGCCTGGAAGAGGGGCAACCGGGACGGAATCCGGCGCCCCGACCGGGACTAGAACCCGGTGTGCCGGCGCCGCAAGGCGGAGGATTAGCCTAGTGAGCCGCAGCGCCGGCCCCAATTTTCTCTTCACAAAGAGGACACAGCTCCTTCTATCTCTTTGAGGACAGGGTGAATTTTGAGAAGTTATTCCATATTTACTGCACCGGTTGTGAGGAGTAGGTCACTGACACTTCTTATTCAAAAAGATTACTACACACCCTGAAGAAGCAGAAAGCTGCCTCTCACCATTCAGGGGACGTCACGCAGGATGGTGGGGATCGAATGGGCTAGTCAAGCGAGAGCAGATACGAGAAGTCGTATCTGTGTGTTTATATCCCATAATGCAGAGCAAAACTGATGAATGAGCTCCACAGAGGAAGAGGAGCGCGGGACCAGCAGCCCCATGCCGGAACCTTCCGAGTCTGCTGCCAGCTCCAACCCACCCTCTGAGGTCACACCATTTCATTCAGCCTCTCCGTGCACTCGGATTAAACAGACAACAGTTTTAACTTCCACCCACCCATGTTCTCATCCCTTTCAAATATCAGATGCAGATGTCCCCACGGCCAGCAACAAAGCCAAGGAATGACTGAAATTTCTCTTTAGCTCTGGGAAACAGGCCACATCATAAGGAAGAGGGTGGTAGCTTCCCTGAGCGTCCCACAGTGAAATCACTTTTGGCTGTTTTGATGACATAAATGGCCTGAGTGATTGGATCCCATCCTCTCAAGAAACAGCTCACTCCAGGGTGACCGTGTTCCTGACCTTAGTGTGAGGGGGCTCATTGTACCCCTTCCCCCCAGTTCCCAAGTTGAAGTTCTAACCCCCGGACCTCAGAATGTATTGATGCTGTGAGACTGTTTCTGTAAATAGGTAATTCAGTTAAAATGAGGTCTTTGGGGTTGGCCTGAATAAGAACAGATTTGGACACAGACATGCATGCCCAAAGACTGTGAAAAGACACAGTTGGGAGGAAACCAACCACAAGGGAAAAGAGAGACCTCAGAAGAAATTGTATCTTCTGAAACCTAGGTCACAGACTTCCGTCTTCAACCACGAGAAAGCAAATGTCTGGTGTTCCAACCACTTAGCCGGTGGCACTTTGTTAGGGCAGCCCTTGCAATCCAATCCAGGCAACTCTTCAATGTGGCACAATAAACGCACAGTGATTCCCGAAGATGAAGCTACATTGTAACGAATCGGTCTTACAATTAAGTGTATTGATAATGCACAGTGGTGCTGTGTATGATGTAGTCATTAATTTACTAGTTGTCCAGGAATGTAACCATCCAGGACACTGCATAGTGGCTGGTGACTTGAGTTTTCTATCATGTTGGTACAGAATGTATTGATGAGTAGGATTCCATGGACTTAGATCCATTCTGTGGATCAGATGAGATTTGGCCCTTTCCTGTTGTATTTCAACATGTGTTGAAAAGCTGTAGGAAAATTGTGTTACACCTGAACAAATTATAATATTTAAAATACAAAGCTCTAAATATCAGATCACATTTCAAAAGCAGGAGGTAAAATGTGGGTGATGTCTCTGCTTGTGTAACTAGTCTTCCCCATTTGATGTGTCTCCAAGTTCCATCGATATGATTTTTGAAATCGCTCTCACATCTGCTTCCTCTACCAGTACTGATGGCACTTCCCTCATTCAACAACTTATGGTTTCTGGCCCACTCTGTTATCCACCTAACAGAACTTCTCAGTGGGAATGCATGTGGTTAAGGAGCATCATTGCTTGGGTTCCAGCTTTGCCATTTATTAAGTATGTGACCTCCCTCAAATCTAAGCCTCCAAATCTTCATGAATAAAATAGAAGAAGCAATAGCCTCTCTTCATGCTATTGGAGAATTCAATGGAAGATCAAGTCAAAGTGTTCGGAGGATGGGCATTTAGCCTGGTAGTTAAGGCCCTCAAGTGCCATATCATAGTGCCTGGGTGCTATGCCTTCCTCTGACTCCTGGTGCCAGTTCCCTGCTGATGTAGGCGCTGGGAGGCACCAGGTGATGACTCAAGTTTCCAGTTCCTACCTCCAACCCCCTTGGGGCCATTGTGGGTATTTGGGGAGTGAACCAGTGGATGGAAGCTCTCTGCATCTGCTTGTCCTCTCTCTCTCTCTGAGATAAATAAAAAACTTTAAATGTATTTGACAGAGCACATAGTAAAATACTCAGAACATATTAAGCATGTTGTTACAGTTAACTATCTAAAATTCATCACTCTATCATTCTCTCTTCTGTATAATGCCACTGGCCAAGATTTTCTCACGCTTACCATTCCTGTAATTTGAATTATGAAAACAATAGACATTCCGGCGCTGTGGCTCAATAGGCTAATCCTCCGCCTTGCGGCGCCGGCACACCAGGTTCTAGTCCCGGTCGGGGCGCCAGATTCTTTCCCGGTTGCCCCTCTTCCAGGCCAGCTCTCTGCTGTGGCCAGGGAGTGCAGTGGAGGATGGCCCAAGTGCTTGGGCCCTGCACCCCATGGGAGACCAGGAGAAGCACCTGGCTTCTGCCTTCGGATCAGCGCGATGCGCTGGCCTCAGCGCGCAAGCTGCGGCAGCCACTGAAGGGTGAACCAATGGCAAAAGGAAGACCTTTCTTTCTGTCTGTCTCTCTCTCTCACTGTCTACTCTGCCTGTCAAAAACAAACAAACAAACAAACAACAACAAAAAAAAACAAAAACAATAGACGTGTTGGATTTTCCTTTTCAGACATCACAGGCTTCTCATGCTTATATTTTGAGGACTCAATGAGAGGGCCTAACGCTTCCCAGTTGAAATTCCCAGACTTTACTGATATTCTTAAGTTTTCCCTATTCTAACCCATTCTGCCTTCTACCCCATGCTCCTGACTTCTTTTTCTACAGCACAGAACTAATCTTTACAATTTGTGTGTGGCCTCTTCTGGTTGGTGAGATAAACCCCAAACACTCTTGTGTGTCCCACAGTGCCTCTGTCAGTCTGAATCTACCTCCACACTCCCATCTCCAGCCGTGAGACCCAGCACGTGGCCTGCCAAGGAGCAGGTGTGCAATCAACAGTGATGAGAACAGGATCTGGAACAGTCAACACCATCCCACAGGCGTGGTTCTACTCCACCAGCATCTGCCTGTTGAGTTCATTTCCTAGGGCGGCTGTCACAGGACCACAGATTCTAAGGGTTCAAGCAAGAGAAGTATATTCTCTCGCAGATCTTGGAGCCCAGATACCTGACAGCAAGGGGTTGGCTGGGCCACACTCCAAATGGTACTCTGGAGGAGAATCCTTCCCTGCCTCTCCCAGCTTCTGGCAGTCCCTGGTGTTCCTTGACCTATGACCGTGTAACTGACCTCTGCCCCCATCCTCACCAGACTCCCTTCCCCATGTGTCTCAGCTGCATGTCTCAAATTTCCCTTCCAAACCTTTATAACAGGGACACGAGCTGCTGGATTTAGGACCCACCCTAAAGCTAGGATGACCCCGTCTTGAGAGCCTTAACTTAGTTATATCTGTTTCCTACTTTTTGCCTGCTGAACGTAATGGTTAGTGGTGAATTAAGCATGTGATGATAGAATGGGTTGAAATTATGTCTTTGCAAAAATTAAAGAAAAAAAAAAGGGAGGAAGGATGGAAGAGGATTGAGGAAAGGAGAGGGGTAGAGAGGGAAATGCAGTATCTTCTTAGACCTGCAGCTGTGAAATACATGAAATTTGTTCTCCTTATATTAATAAAAAATATTAAAAGTCCTTATTTCCAAATAAAGCTACATTCATAGGTATCTAGGGTTAAGACTTGGACATGGCAAATGGGGACCTTGATTCAACCAGAATAAGCGAGGCCAAGAGGGAGGAGAGCTTTGACCAGAGAACTCTGACCATGCTTGGGAAGGAAATGGGTTTTCCTTTGCCTATGCTGTGGTTCTGAGATCAAAGCTGCTGGGGTGCTGAGCCTGCCACACGGCCAGCCGTAACCCGGGAGTCAGTCTTGGAGAGCATGGGAACAATGGCTTGTGCCTAATTCTCTTGTTCCAGATCCGCTCAGTGATATTTTCTGTTTATTGTTTTTGTTGTGGAACATTATCTGTTAATAAGGCAAATTCTAGAAGGGAAGAAAATCACATAAAGCCCATTACTCTTCCATCATTTTTCCTGTATAATTAAGAATAATAATAATGCTATACCCAGTTGATCCAGGAAGTATAGGATTACTTTTTTCATTTTTCTACTTTAACTTTCTTTGGTATTAATAATTGCATTTTCTTCTGCCCCCTTTTCTGTATATTCATCACTACTGCATCTTTTCTCCCCCATCCTTGCAATATTCTTTCATTCCATTCATTTCTTTTTTCAGAGCCATTGCTTGCAGCCTGCTGACCTGGTGTCCCTGGCTTGGCCACTCCCTAGGCCTGCTGAGCAGCTGCCATCCTGAGATCTCTCAGCCCTCACGCTCAGGAGTTCCTCCACCTCCGTCTCCCATAGGGCCACCTGTTCCCCCAGGTCTCACATCTTCCTTTGTGTTTTTGGCTTACTCTTTCACTATGGGGGGGGGGGCACATTTTGTGCAATGGTTTCATGAAAAAAGATATTTAGATGGTAAATTCCTGGAGTCTCTGAATGTCTAAAAATGTCTTCAGTCCACTTCATACTTAACTGATTTTTTGACTGGGAACAGAATTCTGAGTTTGAAAACACTTTCCTGCAGTGTATATTTAAAAAAAAAACAAAATTACTCTGCTGATTCCTAGCCTCCTTTCTTGCTGTTGAGAAATTTCAAATCATTCTCTGCCAGCATCTCTCCAACTGCCCACTTCCACCTCCAAGTTTATAGGATTTTTCTCTTTGTCCCCGGGGTTTTATAATTTCATAATGATGTAAGTACCAGCCAGCGCCTGACAGGAAACTGAGCATAGTCTCCAGTGGGATGCTGGAAGACTTTTTAATGAAGGAACTACTTACACAGACCGCAATGAAAGGAACCCAGGGATTTGCAGGCATTTAGGAACTAGCAAGTGCAGGAAGCTAACGGCACCCTTTGACCTAAAGGAGCAGGAGAAGTAAATGTCTATACCAGGTTCTGGTTGTGAGCTGTAGCTCTGGATCAAGGTTGCCCAACAGCTACAGCAGCAACAGGCTTGACCACTGTCAGGTTTTGCATGTGAGAGCAAAACCACATCTGTGTCCATATTCTCAGTGTCTTTCCTACTGGGTACTGGGTGTTGGTTGGCTGCGAATTGGTCTCTGGCGTAACAGATGCTCATTCCGTATTTACATAGAATCAATATTGTCTTTTTGCTGAGGAAGCGATACTTCCCCTTCTCACCAGCACCAAGAGTACCTAAGTGGAGGAGGGGCCTTCATCACAGATCTCAAGGCGCCTGCCACCTAACAAGAGACTGACCGGCTCAGGGGGTTCTGGTTCTGACTGAGGACTGTGGCCACGCTTGGGAGAAAACTCTTCCTCTCCTGCTGGCTGCAGGGTGAGCAGCCCCAGTGGACAGTGGGGGTAGCAGGGCCTCCTCTGAGCCTGCATCACTGCAGGTGGGACTGGTCATCACGAGGTCGTGCACCTGGCCCACGAGATTAACACAAGAGAGCTGATTGCCAGCCCCCCCCCCAGCTCACGTCCTGGATGCCTAACTCAGCCCAAACAAGCAAACACCTTCACTTTTTGCATCTTGGTCTTTTTGTCTTTAAAATGAATGATTAAAAAATATGTGCCATTCTTAGGGTTAAGAAAATTAAACAAACACAATCTGCAAAAAAAACAGTGTACCAAAAAATGGAGAAAGACAAGTACGGATAGCCAGTTGCCTCCACTTGGTGAAGACAAGCCATCTTCTGGCAAAATGATTTATATTTTATGTTTATAAAATATTTACATGTCCTGTGTTTATATATCTCATAGTTATATGTCCCCTTCCTTGCCACTCAAAATTGTTTTTCCAATTGTGTGGGGTTTTTTTTTTTTTAGTTTTTAAAAGATTTATTTATTTTAGAGGGAGAGAGAGGAAAAGAAAAAGAGAGAGAGAGAATGAGAGTGAGTGAGAGATACAGAGAGCACTCATCCACTGGTTCACTCCCTAAATGCCTGTAATGGCCAGGGCTGGGCTGTGGCCAAGCCAGGAGTTAGGAACTCAGTATAGGTCCCCCACAAGGGAGGTAGAACCCAAATGACTTAAGCCATCACTATTGCCTCTTTGGATCTAAATTAGATGGATTCTGGAGTCAGGAGCCAGAGATGGGCATCAAACCCAATTATCCTAATAAGGGACACATACATCTTTACTGGTACCTTACCTGCTAAGTTAAATGCCCACCCCTCAATTGTTATTCTTAATTATGATTAAATGTACACAACACAAAATTAACTGAATTAGCCATTTTAAAATGTACAGTTCAGCGTTGTTAAGTATATTCATAATTTTTTACAATCTCCAGAAAATTTTCATCCTTTAAAACTGAAATCCTTCCATTAAACAACTTCCCATTCCTCTCAAGATTCCAGTCTTAGCAGCTAAGTTGGGACACAGGGGCATTTCGGCATCTTGTCAACTACTTGTGAAATGTTCTTTACAGTGAGCCTGCCGCATGGCAGGTCCTGTGTAACACCGTGAAGTTAAAAACATGTCATTATCTTCAAGGAGCTCACTAGACAGCTTACACGTGTGTCAGTAACCCAGTGTGACTCAGCATCATACGTGAGCTAGTGAACTTCCTTACTAGGAGCAGCAGTAGCACCAAAGAGGAAGCCAGCAGTGGGCCTGGGACAAGGCATGCAAAGCCAGCCTGTGAGGAACGCTCTCAAAGGCTTTGGGGAGAAGTTCCTCCAGCTGGGACTCGAAGAGTGAAGAAGCAAGAATTCATCATGGGATGGCAGAGAAAAGGTTTGGATACGAATATTTCAGGGAGTTTTAATCCAATGCACTCTTGTCAATTAAATGATGGCCATTTCAGACAGAACTAAAATGGGGTGTGGGGTGGTTATGACAATGATAGGCCGTTGAAGGAGATGACTTTGGCAGAGAGATTTAAGAAATTTAAGGAACACCTAACTCTACCTAATATGCAAATATTCCTTTGGGAACTAATACTATTCACTATAACAGGAGAACTTGCATAATTTTGTGTTTTTTTTTTTAATCGTGTTGAAAATTTCTTTTTCTGTTCTGATATACCTTTAGTTTTCAAAGCTTGGGTTTTATTTACATTACTAAAATGCCAACCAATTGTGCAGGGAGAATTTTTACAAAATTATTCTTCTGTTGTTCAATGCAATTTTTATAAAAAATCAATCATTTTAGAAACAATACCTAAGAATATATTTTACCAACAATGATTTCAAACATCACTTGTACAATTCCTTGTACATTTCCCAACTTAACTGCTAATTGAGAATTCAATTGCTAGTTTGCTTTCCTTTTTGCCTAAATATTCTGAAATGGTTATGAGATTGCTCTAAATTATTTCAAACACAATGAAATATTTGAAGATCAGTGTTTAAGGCTTAAAATTTCTAGTACAAATTCTATGGATATTTTTAATGAAGAATCAAAACATGTACAGTCCTATATATTTTAACATCTCTTATAGCTTGAAATTTTATTTATGGACTCTACCTTAACTGAAAAATGAATTTACAAAGTCAGGAAGTCAGGGCTGGGACCCCTCTTGGGGAGACAACCACAGGGCTTAGAGGTGCACTCCCTGGACAAAGGCAAATAGCCTGAGGACCTCAGCACTTCTGAGAAGCACCTACTTGAGTTTTACCTTACCTTTCCTGACATGCAGAGCCTGTAATTCAGAGGCTACATTCCACAACAGAATCCTAACCCCCAGTGACATTACCCTGAAATGCCATCCCTTAGCATAGAACTGAGGCCAGCGTAAACAAATGGCCCAGGTAGACCTGAAGAATCCTACGCAAGCTGAACCTATGTCTCTCCACCTTCATTTTACTTTGCTATGTCTATGACACAGTTTTAACAGAAAATTAGAATTCCACAACATGTTGAATAAAAACAAATATGAATTCTACCCAGGAGACTAGAGATACTTGCTTTTATGTGCATATGCACTTGGCTGGGGGAAGAAGACAGATATTTTCCAGATGTTGTGGGCCAGGGGCTAATATCCAATTGCCTTTGATTGGTTGGAAAACAGGAGAGTCCATTTGACAGAGCTTCTCCAGGTATAATTTAAATACCAGGATTCCGCAATCTTAATTAGACAAAGAAGAGATGTCCCATACTAATTGGTTTCATCGGCAATCTCTCCAATGATAGTCTCTGGCAGGAAATCTTATAATCCTTGGAGTACAAAGGATCTAGCAGCCTCCTTGGACTTCTTTCTATTCCATTTCCTCATTTAGTATCACTTTTTCCATTCTTGATCAGTTTTAACCGAAGACAATACTTTAACATAGCTCACTTCTGCAACAAAAAGTGACATGTGTTTTTAAAAACTGAGCCTTTTTTCCCATTTCTTTCTATATGATTTAAATTTTTCTTTTTCTCAAATCAGTTCAGATATTAGAACATCTGTTTTAAATATAACAATTTTGGTAGATTTTCCTCCCACATTTTTGTTAAGTAATACATCTGTTTATTGGTTCATCTTGAATTCCAGATGAAATGGTGTCAGACTCTTTTAAATATGAAAACATATAAGAAGAAGGAACTATATTCTTCATCTTGACAACGTTACATTTTGGGGTATATACATTTGTAGTAAAGGATTTAGAATATTTTTGAGAACTTCAAGATAATGGCTAGCTCTCCAGAGGCAGAGAAAAGAAAAAACGGGCCTCAGCTGTAACAGTATCAGTACATTTCTTTAACAGGAAAAAAATCTGAAGCAGTTACAGCAAGATATTAAGGTCTATGAAATCCGGCTTACGGCATAGAGATCATTTGCAGTCACCACAAGAAAAGCCACAAAAGCTTTAGAAATAAAGTTCATGCTAAATATTCATGAATTGCAAAGGTGCAAAACACGAGGATGAGTAACGTGAGGGAGTGTCTTAGGACATGGGAAAAGCCCGATTTTGAATTCCAACTGATTCATTTTTTAGACATGTGCTAGAACCAGCTGCTGAACACTTTGAGCCTCAATTGCTCCATTTCTTAAAGGAATTTGAGACTTATTTTGCAAGTTATGAAGAGTATTATGTAGTTACACACAACACAGAATATAAAACTATTATCTGACCCATGCCTAATGTATACAGAGTGACAATCAATTTATCAGTAGATTAAGACTTAACATTTACTTCTGAGTTGATTTTTGGATCTATGGAGTCTCTCTCCCTCCCCGTCTTCCCACCCCCTCCATACACACACACACACACACACACACACACAACACATATACATATATAAACTGGAGAAAAAATTTCTTAAAATATTATTAACTTCTGTGGGAAAAAAAGAGAAAATCAGAACTATCTAACTGCCAAGAGGAGAGAGCAAGAGGAAAGTTGATCATTGCTTTCACAGATGCCGCCTCTTACCCAAGATTACACAGTTAGTAGGCAGGATAACTAGACTTCAAAGGTAGGTTTGATTTTTTTCTTAAATGTACATTTCTCCATTACCCTATTAAAAATTTCCTCTCTAGCCCTAATTCTGGTGAACACAAAATTTGCACTTCTCCGTTATTCCATAAAAATTTTCCCCTCCAGTCCTAATTCTCATCAACACAAAGGACTCTGTTCCTTCCAACTGAAATTACAAACATCGTTAACTTCTTCAGATTGCCTAACAATTAGCTGTTAAATAAGAGCAGCTACATTTATTTCTGCAAAACAAACAAGTAGTAAACTCTACTACACATGAAGAAATGTCCTGACCGCTCCCATAATTAGCTAAGAGCATCTTCATTCCAGCTGTTCGTCTTGAGGTTGCACCAAGGAGGGAGTTTCAGTCACATTTTATTAACCATCTGTTTCCATCAAGTCTAATACTTGTCCATGCTTTGCCCCTTTGCATTAATCCTTCTGGCAAAGCTCAGCCACTTTGTTTAGGAATGGGGAAACAGAGTTCAAGAGAGGAAAAACAAATCAGCTCTTTGGGGGCAGGGTTTAGACCCAGGTGCTCTGACATAGGACAGAGCTCTTCCTAGAACTGAGGACTCTGAACCTCAATTCCTTTCCTAGAGGATCATCCCAGAAAGGCTTATAAAAGATTTCAATTATCTCTGTGTTCAATCAAACTGTTTAAACATCAAAGCATTCTCTAGTATTCAAATTTTGTAGGAAGATTGTCTACCCACCAACATATGTCCGTATGCCTCAATGATTTGTTAGCTAAAATGCTAACCAGAGACAGAGATGAGGTAGCCCAAAGAGTTGAGATGGCTTTTCGTTTATTTGTTTGTTTTTGCTGAAGGAGATTATCTTGGTCCATTTTGTGCTGCTGTAACAGAATAGCAGCGACTAATAGCAGCAAGTAATTCAGTTCTGGGGGCTGCCAAGTCCAAGTTGGAGGGGCTAACAGCTGGCAAGGGCTTTCTTGCTACATGATCCCATGGCAGAAGGTGGAAAGGCAGGAGTAAGAGAGAGGGAAGGAGGGAGGGAGGCAGGAAAGAAAGGAGGGGAGAAGGTAAGGAAGGAAAGGAGGGAGAGAGGGAGTGTGGGGGAGAGAGATTAGTGATCACACTAATCTATTCATCAAAGTAGTGCCCCCATGACCCAAATACCTTGCTAATATCATATAAATTTGAACTACAGACAAAAGGCATGAATTAAGTCAAATAATTAAATTCATATTAATAAAAGGTCATTATTCATGAATGTCTATATATAGTATAATAAAACATTGACATAGATACTTTTAAAGGCACAATATTGAGAAATGTTTATTTTGTTTTTATCAAACTATGAACTTTTGACAAGAAGTTGCTATGGATAGTGACCAACGTATGACATCTCAGATACCTTAGACACGCAATCCTTTGTTTCTCCATGAAAGAGTATTTCTGGAGAATTCCATGTCAGCTGGAGGGGTAGCCTAGAACAAGCCAAATCTTGGAGATTTGTGAGATACGGAGGCCAGATGTTTCAGAAGCCTACAGAATTATGTGATGTCATAAATTCTTACGCTGATCTAAAGCATATGCTGCACCCTGCAGGGTAATATCCCAATTGTTCAGGGTTCTGTCTCCCAGCTCCCTTCAACAAACAGGTGGATCGTTGTTTCTAGGGGTGAGGTCCATGGTGATATTAGTGAATTTCTTGGGTCCATGCCCTTCATCATATTTCTTTTACCATTTTGTGATCAGTAGAAATGTATGGAAGGCCTCGACAAAGGGTAGGGTGATGGATAAACCCATGAAGAGTAGTGCTACCCCAGCGAGGCAAATCTGGGTCAGGAACTGGTAGGTATTTATCTGAGGATATATTGCTGCCCCCTGTATGGTGGTGATGACAAGTTACTTGGGGAATGTCTCCATAGCAGGGCCTTAGCCTTGGTCTCACATATTGGTAGGGTGGACAATCACCAGGGTAAAAGCTAAGTTAGCCTTGGCAAGGGTAAATCCACACTCCTGAGCTCATTTCTGTCCACAGGATCACTCTGTGCATAAATAAGTCTTTAAGAGAAAGAGACTGTGACTTTTACCAGGGTGCCCTGTTCGGAGCCCTCCACCATCTGCTATGCTTCCACAGCCTACAGCTGCTTGCCACTGACGCCTTGTAGTGTCAGTTTGAGGGCTTCCTCTGATGCAGGAACATGCTCAGGAGGACATAACAGGGAGACCTGGAGTCCTCATCCAGCAGAAGGCAAGGATTCTGCAGCATCTCTCAGGGATGCCAATAGAAACAACTGTCCTGGCTGACAATGGTGAACTGCACAGCAGGTGCCCGTTCCTGGATTCCTTTCTCCCTTCTGTCTCACTTCTCCACGCTGCTAGTGGGGCTTCCTGGGATGGCCTCCTAAACAAACAGCTTGCTCTTGAGAAAAAAAAAAAAAAAGAGGCTGTCTGAAATCCAAAGGATGGGTTATCCTGTTAACCTAAGTTTGAGATTTCCCTCACCAACAGGTACCATCTTCTGGGACACAAAGATCTTCACGCTTTCAATCTGTGTGGTTCATCAGTGTATCTAGTATTACCAGTTCTGTGCTTCCCAAGTCCTATACCTGCTAGCCAAACAGCATTTATTTCCCATTATCTGAATAATTTATCCCTTACTAATGCATGCAGAGTACTCTATACATCCTGCCTTCCAAATAAAATTAGATTATGACTATGTGAAATCAACTAGCATGATGTTCTTTCAACTTGCCACCAGATCAAAAAGAACAAGTGAATCACTGTACTGAGTCAAAAAGATGAAGCAGTTCCACCTCCAAGGTGAGCATAAAATGCTGTTAGTTATAATTATCAATCAAATATCAGGAAAGTATTAATTTGCTACAGTAGAAATACCATATTTGGAATAGCAGCTACAATCAGTGGTAGAAACCATGATGCCACTATAGGTAGCAGTTTATTCTTATCACATTTCCATCATACTCACAAGCTGGGAGGTTATCTTCATTAAATAAAAGAACAGTCTTGGGGCCGGCATTGAGGCGTAGTGTGTAAAGCCACCACTTGTGATGCCATCATCCCACATGGACACTGGTTTGTGGCCTGGCTGTTCCACTGCCGATCCAGTTCCATGCTAATGGCCTGGGAAAAGCGGCAGAAGATGCCAAGTATTTGGGACTCTGCCATCCATGTGGGAGACCCAGATGAAGTTCCCGGCTTCCAGCTTCAGCCTGGTCCAGCAAAGGCTGATCATCTGGGGAATGATCCAGCAGATGGAAGAGCTCTCTGTCTGTCTGTCTGTCTGTCTCTCTCTGTAGCTCTGACATTCAAATACATACATACATATATATATAAACTTTTTTTTACCAAAAAAAAAATTGAACAATTTTGTCTAAGAATTCTCACCCTTGGGGTTAATTCTTGGGCTAATATTGGTACTAAGTAGCAATCAAAGAATTCACCTCAATAGATTGAAATTTAGAATTTAATAAATGTACTACTTATAAACATATGGGCAGTATTAATATTTTTTGAGTTTAGCAGTAACAGGGAACCATTACCAATGGTAGACTTGAGGGATACACAGAGGAAATAAGTCACTAGAGCCCAGTGAGAAGTGTCATCAGTGGGGAGCTGGACTCATGGATTGTTACAGCTCTCATCAGAGATACAGCATGGACATAGGAAAGGTCAGGATAAACACTGTGATCTCTCTCTCTCTCTCTCTCTCTCTCATCTCACCTTCTTGTCTCCATCAGCTAACTTTAATTGGAAGTAAGACGGCAAGAGAGTCTCAGTGAGAAAGTGGGAAGAGATCAGTTTTCCAGGGTAAATAACAGTGCAGAGGAGAGACCATGGTTATGAATGAGAGGCAGCAAGCAGAATATTCAACACAGAAATGCATGAAGAAAGCAAGCCGGTGTGGTCTTGATTTCAGATTTCAAGGGAAAATCAGAAGATCTGTCTAAAATATTTAGCATATATTGCATGAAGGTATTTCTACAAATGATTTTTCTAATGATTTATAATAGATAACTAATGTTTGGCCAACCCAACCCAGTATCATCTGGGGGGATTCCACCCTTCTTTATCAGTCTATATGAAGAGCTAGGTCAGTGAATAGCATGGTAGAAAGTAAAGCAGGTGATCATTGAAAACATAGGGGAAAAAATGGAGAAAGAACATGGCCAGAACAGTTCCTTCTCAGTCCATTACTGAGACACAGCATCGTGTTGCCTTGATCCCTTGAGACTGCCCAGAATCCTCAAGCAAACTTTTCTATTTTGCTTAAGTTTAATTAGACTTTGGTTCCATAAAGGTCTAATAGATCATTTTTATGACTGCCTAGTGAGACAACACAATGGCGTGCATTGGTCTATCAGGTCACTTCAGACACAACAATCTCTCAAATTCAGGTGATTCCTTTTTAAAAAATAGAAGTTAATGAAAAACAAAAGAAGTATTACTTATACTGACTGAATGGAGAAGAACCACAGAAAAGAAACTGAGGGTCAAGGAGGCACACTTTCCTATCACCAAGTCAGACACCCCCACTGCACCTGCGTAAGTGTTAGTAAAATGGCGCAGTCTATGTGGCGCCATCTTAGGCCCTGGCCCACTGGCTTCCATCCTAAGCCCCTGGCCCAACCACTGGTGTCAGCTCCACCCCCACCCTAAAGGGATTCACTGCTCCTACTTCCCTGCCCACCCCTTGAAAAAGTTTTAAGGGACCTTTTCCTGAACATGTGGCTCTCTCTGGATCGCTCTCTCTTTTTTTTTTTTTTTTAACTTTTATTTAATGAATATAAGTTTCCAAAGTACGAATAATGGATTACTATGGCTTCCCCCCATACCGTCCCTCCCACCCACAACCCTCCCCTTTCCCACTCCCTCTCCCCTTCCATTCACATCAAGATTCATTTTCGATTATCTTAATATACAGAAGATCAGCTTAGTATACCTTAAGTAAGGATTTCAACAGTTTGCTCCCACACAGAAACATAAAGTGAAAAATAATAGATGATTTTTTTTAAATGATGATGAAATCAGATCAGACCTATTGTCATGTTTAATCCCAGTGAGAGTCAAGTTGGGAGTTGATAGTTTCTTTTCTTTTCTTTTTTCTTTTTTTTTTTTTTTACAGAGGATCAGTTTAGTATGCATTAAGTAAAGATTTCAACAGTTTGCACCCCCATAGAAACACAAAGTGAAATATACTGTTTGAGTACTCGTTATAGCATTAAATTTCAATGCACAGCACATTAAGGACAGAGATCCTACATGAGGAGTAAGTGCACAGTGACTCCTGTTGTTGACTTTACCAACTGACACTCCTGTCTATGGCATCAGCAATCCCCCTATGCTCCAGTCATGAGTTTCCAAGGCTATGGAAGCCCCTTGAGTTCTCCGACTCTTATCTTGTTTAGACAAGGTCATAGTCAAAGTGGAGGTTCTCTCCTCCCTTCAGAGAAAGGTACCTCCTTCTTTGAAGACCTGTTTTTTCCACTGAGATCTCACTCACAGAGTGGATCTCTCTCTCTTAAGCTCTCTTACCCTCTTGCCCTCTCCCCACCGCATGTCGGGTTCCCCCACCCGACAATAAACCTTTCCTCTGACTCGTGTGTGGTGTGTTTTGTGGCGGCCTTACAGTCAGCAGTTCTGGGAAGGGAGCATGGTAATGTGTCCTTGGGATTTTGTGTGGATGGTGGATCTTTTCTTAGAGATTTTTAAACTGTAGGCTGTTTGACTCACAATCAGTTTTATTTCACCTTGCCAATGCATTTACATTGCTGACATTGATAGTGGCCTCTTACCTTTTGGAAACTCAGTGAAATACAGTAGCTTCCGAAAGTCTATCTACTTACCACTGACAGAACAGAAATAAAATTAATATTCTTGAAGGCCAAACAGATTGAGAAATGACTTTTCAAAGGAATTTGAATTCACAAATTTCCTTAGCTAGAATTCTCAACCTCAGATTTCTATACCAAGAGTTTAGCTTAAAACATGTATCCATTAGAATAAACATCCTAAAAAAAAATAGCCTTCTAAATTTCTCTTCCATATCTAAGCTAAAGTCAAGAAAATAAAGCTAAAATCAAGAAAATACACTGTAGGGGCTGGTGCCGTGGCTCACTTGGTTAATCCTCCTCCTGCGGTGCCAGCATCTCATATGGGTGCCAGTTCTAGTCCCGGTTGCCCCTCTTCCAGGCCAGCTCTCTGCTGTGGCCCAGGAGGGCAGTGGAGGATGGCCCAAGTGCTTGGGCCCTGCACCCCATGGTAGACCAGGAGGAAGCTCCTGGCTCCAGATCGGCGTAGCTGTAGCGGCATTTGGGGGGTGAACCAATGGAAGGAAGACCTTTCTCTTTGTTTCTCTCTCTCACTGTCTAACTCTATCTAATTTTTTTTAAAAGAAAGAAAGAAAGAAAGAAAGAAAGAGAGAGAGAGAGAGAGAGAAAGAAAGAAAGAAAGAAAGAAAGAAAGAAAGAAAGAAAGAAAGAAAGAAAGAAAGAAAGAAAGAAAGAAAAGAAAGAAAGAAAGAAAGAAAATACATTGTGATGTAAAGGTTAGCCACTGCCTGCAGCACTGGCATCCCATACTGGTGCCAGTTCAAGTCCCTGCTGCTCACTTCCCATCCAGCTCTCTGCTGTGGCCTGGGAAAGCAGTAGAAGATGGCCCAAGTCCTTGGGCCCCTGCACACACATGGGAGACCTGGAAGAAGCCCCTGGCTCCTAGCTGTCACAGCCATTAGGGGAGTGAACCAGTGGATGAAAGATCTCGCTCTGCCTCTGCCTCTCCCTCTCTGTAACTCTGCCTTTCAAGTAAAATATTTTTTTTTTAACAAAAAGACTATCTACCTAAAAGAAAATAAATTTAATGTAATATAAGAATTGGCCACAGAACTTCAGGTTGGTGTATCCTTAGAAATATAGTTATAATATTTTGATATTGCCCCCAAGAAAGTTAAAACGGCTTGGTTTGTTGTGTTTAGTTAGTAGAGGAATGTTTGTTCTATTACTATCATAAAACACATTGATCATTGTCTGTAGCCATTTGGTTTTACTGTTTATATTTGAGAGATGTTGCAATATTGAATAAAGGAGTTTGTCACAGAGGGGAATTATTTGGACAATGAATGGTTATTTACAAATAAAGGCAGCTTATTCATCTGTGCCTTGTTTCCATTGCTAATTATCAGAACTAAATGAACCTTTTCATTTAGACTTCTCCTGAGTCCCAAGTCCCTTCAGGCAGATTTTGAATACCAGAGGATTTATTTTTCGCTAATCATCACAAACAAATATTTAACCTAATTTCTGAACTATTGCATTGTGATTCCTGCTTCTTTATCTTTCCCTAATATCATAAAATCAACATTAAAAATAAGAACATTTTCAGTTCAATGGAGCAAACACCTGTATATTTCTTGTGCCAGTCCCTGTGCTAATCACTGGGGGAAAAGGGAAGTAAAAAAAATAATAATTTGAGAGGCTTCAGAAAAAGTTTATGAAAGTGCATTATTTTAAAATTGCACCTCTCCACAAAAATATTGAAGACACTTCCCATTCTCCCGATTGTATTTGTAGATTCCAGGACACTGGAGATCCACACTTATTGTCCTCTATTCTCCAAAATGCCAAGAGAGTCATTAAGAGTGCAGAGGAGTGGGGAAGGAAGGCAGGTTCACATACAGGACATTAAAATGGAGGCTACCAGAGGCTGGGAAAAGGTTGATTAATGAGTACTACGTTATAGTCAGATAGGAACAAAATGTTCTGGTGTTCTATGGCACAGTAGGGTGACTATAGATAACAATAATGTACTATAAAGAAAAAGCTCAAAGAAAGTATTTTGAATGTTTTACCACAAATAAATAAATAAAGGATGAATGTTTCAGGAGATGCTTCCTCTGATTTGAACATTATACAATGCTTAAATGTATACATGTTTCAAAACACTATATAGTACCCCACAATATGTACAATTTTATGTGTCAGTTTAAAAAGATGTAGAGGACATAGGAAAGGAGCAAAGTTTAGGATTCACAATTAAAATAAGAGCTACAATTAACTGAATATTATGTTCCAGCCAGGGAGGGACAAATTGTTTCATATACTTTGTCTTTTGAATGCTTAAAACAATACTGTGATGTAGGTACTATCGTCCTTATTTGACAGGTTAAGGAACAATGATTCAGAGTAATTGAATGATTTGTCCAAGATCTTACAGTCCAGTGAACTTTAAAATCAGTACCCAGCCCACTATCTGTAGAGGAGTTTGACTAGAAAGAAGTGAAGAAGCATGTGTGGCACTAAGGACCATGCTCAGGTCAACATTGAAGGATTTACAGTGATAGAAATTCGCAGAATGAGGCCACGTTTTCCAGCATTGCCTGAAAAAGCATGAAGAAACCTAATTGTTGACTCCATCCAGGACCCTCTGAGCATGGAGCCGGTTGTTGTGGCAAATGCATAGGGGCAGCAAAATGAACGGATGTGAAGAGTCCTGTGCAAACGACGTCAGATTCGGAAGAAGAGATAGAACCACTGAGGAAGTTCCAATTTATTAAAAAACAAATGAAGAAGCCGGCGCCGCGGCTCACTAGGCTAATCCTCTGTCTGCGGCACCGGCACACCAGGTTCTAGTCCCAGATGGGGCTCCAGATTCTGTCCCGGTTGCTCCTCTTCCAGGCCAGCTCGCTGCTGTGGCCCGGAAAGGCACTTTTTTTCTTTCTCTCTCTCTCTCACTTCTAACTCTGCCTGTCAAAAAAAAAAAAAAAAAAAAGTGCATTGATGGTCTAAAAGACTCAATAAAGACACAGAAAAGACTGAATGGCTATCAATATGTGGAAAAGGAGGCAATAGAGCAAATGCAATCAGATTTGGAATTCTAAACCAGATTTTAATTTCAAGCAGTAGGAAGGGAAGCAGGAGATTTGAAATAGTCATTGAGGAGGGTGGGTGGGTGAATTACAATTTTATAGCAGAACCAGTGTGACCTACTGTGTTACTTCCTCCAGCAGGATCGGGTGCAGATGGACATGGGTGGAACAGATAAGTGGATTCCTCTAGGATCGGAGATTTAGCAGACCAAGGTGATGAACAAAACAGAGGTGACAGAGAATTTTGACTACAGGAAGGAGTGTTTTTGAAATCCTGAGCCCTAGACTCCATCCTGGAGACAAAGAAGGAAATGAAGAAACAAGATGCTAGAAAGGATATTAAATTACATGTTATGAAGAGGTTGAAGAAAATTCCAGCAGGGGCATTGAACAAAAAAATGTAAGGAGAAGAGGCTGTGGTCACAGAGCGTGATATAGACTCTGATTTTGAGACAGGATCAAGTTGAAGTACTAACTATTAAACTAAGAGAACAAGGCAGAGAGAAAGACAGGAAGATGAGCCCGTGACTAATTAGAAGGCCAAGGAGCTCAGGGTTCAGGGCATAGAATGGGCTATGTATGCTATCAGCATTTATAATAGCTAATGTGGGAAGATGCGAGGATCAAGTTGGAGAAGATTAAGCAGGTGCCAACGTTTTGGAATGACTGGTGGGAGAAGTGATTAGGAAAATTGGTATATGACAGCGAGTAACAGGGTTGAGGGTAGTAAAACCTAATGGACAAAGCATCAACAGTTTCTCAAGATGATGGTGAAATAAAGGTCTATTATAGCAAAGTTACAGAAAATAACAAATTTAAAGGAGCATAAAAAAAGAAGACATAACATAGAAGAAAAGAAAGATACAAAGGAGACAAGGGATTGTCATCTTTAAGATGTTAAAGGAAGGCCGGCGCCGCAGCTCACTAGGCTAATCCTCCGCCTGCAGCGCCGGCACCTGGGTTCTAGTCCCGGTTGGGGCACCAGATTCTGTTCCGGTTGCCCCTCTTCCAGGCCAGCTCTCTGCTGTGGCCCAGGAGTGCAGTGGAGGATGGCCCAAGTCCTTGGGCCCTGCACCCGCATGGGAGACCAGGAGGAAGCACCTGGCTCCTGGCTGTGGATCGGTGCAGCGCACTGGCCGTAGCGGCCATTTGGGGGGTGAACCAACGGAAAAAGGAAGACCTTTCTCTCTGTCTCTCTCTCTCTCTCACTAACTCTGCTTGTCAAAAAAAAAAAAAAAAAAAAAAAGAAAAAGATGTTAAAAGAAAAAAAAGAAGTTTACCTAATTATTTTTATCCTCTAAAAATAAGAATGATATAAGGAGAATTTTTAGATAAAGGTAAGAGAAATTGTATCCAGCAGACCTACACTATAAGAAATGCTAAATGAAGGTCTTTAGGTTGAAGGAAATGGCATATCACAAGTAAAGTTGTGTTGATAAGAAAGCAGTAAAATAACACTGGAAATGGTAAATATTTGAGTGAGTGTACAAAACCAGCATTGTTTTCCCTCTCAATTTCTGTGAAAGACAACTGACAATTTAAAGCAAAAATAATGACACTGGGTTGTGGGTCCATCATATGTAAAAGAACATACAACAACACAATAGATGAGGATAAATGGAATTATTGTACAAAACCTCCACTTGTAATAGTATCAAAAACTAAATGAAATACTTTGGAATAAATTTAACAAAATGTTCAAGATTTCACCACTGAAAATTTCAGCACATAATTGAAATAAGTAAAAGATTTAAATAGATGGAAAGACACTTCTGCATTCATGGATTAGATTTAATATTGTTTTTATTTTTTTAATTTTATTTATTTTTTATTTTTTGACAGGCAGAGTTAGACAGTGAGAGAAAGAGAGAGAGAGAGAGGTCTTCCTTCCATTGGTTCACCCCCCAAATGTCGATACAGCCAGCGCGCTGTGCCAATCCGAAGCCAGGAGCCAGGTGCTTCCTCCTGGTCTCCCATGCGGGTACAAGGCCCAAGGACTTGGGCCATCCTCCACTGCCCTCCCGGGCCACAGCAGAGAGCTGGCCTGGAAGAGGGGCAACTGGGACAGAATCCAGCGCCCCAACCAGGACTAGAACCCAAGGTACCGGCACCACAGGTGGAAGATTAGCCAAGTGAGCTGCTGCGCCGGCCAGAAGATTTAATATTAAGAATGATAATATATAGATAGATCTATAGATTCAGCACAATGCATATTAGAAGTTCAGCTGTCATTTTTTCTTTATAGGAATTACCAAGCTGTTACTGAAATTTATACAGAAATTCAAAGGACCCATATCACCAAAACATTCTTATAAAAGAAAATCAAATCAAAGGACTTGCACTTCTCAATTTTAAAACTTACCACAAAGCTACAATAATGTGTTCTATATGGTACCTCACATAAAAGGATGTATTGATCAATGAGACAGAATTGACGGTTTATAAATAAAAGCTAGCACACAGAATGGGAGAAAATATTTGCAAAGCATATACCTGATAAGAGGTTGTATCCAGAATACATAAAGAATTATTTCAAGTCAACAAGTATATAATCTAACTGAAAAATAAGCCAATTGGGACAGACAATTCTTCAAAGAAAATGCACAGATGTACCAACAAATGAATCATTATCCATTGCCACTTATAAGTTGAAATAAAACCATAATGAGATACCACTTCACACCCAATAAGATGGCTATGATTAAAAAAAAAAGATAATATGGCCGGCACCGCGGCTCACTAGGCTAATCCTCCGCCTTGCGGCGCCGGCACACGGGGTTCTAGTCCCGGTCAGGGCGCCGGATTCTGTCCCGGTTGCCCCTCTTCCAGGCCAGCTCTCTGCTATGGCCAGGGAGTGCAGTGGAGGATGGCCCAGGTGCTTGGGCCCTGCACCCCATGGGAGACCAGGAAAAGCACCTGGCTCCTGGCTCCTGCCATCGGATCAGCGCGGTGCGCCGGCCGCAGCTCACTGGCCGCGGCGGCCATTGGAGGGTGAACCAACAGCAAAGGAAGACCTTTCTCTCTGTCTCTCTCTCTCACTGTCCACTCGGCCTGTCAAAAAAAAAATAATAATAATAATAATAAGTGTTGGTGAGAGTAGGGGAAAACTGGAAACCTTGTGCATTTCCAGTAGGAGTGTAACGTTGTTCAGCCATGGCAATTCTCCTCTTCATGCTGAGTCACCCCACACGATCCAGATGCTTCACTCCCAGGTGTGCACCAAGAAAACAGGACCATGAGCCTTGCCACGGGGACAGCGCTGGGAAGGGCAGGTGGACCTGTATGGTTTGTTCAGTTCTGGGCCATCACATCATGGCTGAAAACGATATAGATAAAAAACCAGACTGAGAAACTCCCAAGAAGAATAAAAGAACTGGAACAGGAGGTACAGAGATTTTTAAAGGAAGAGGCCAACCACAAGGACTCATGTGTTAAAGACAAGTCTTCAGGAGTTGGGAAAGCTAAGCATACATCTGATTTCAGTGCTCCTGGTGGAAGATGTGTTTCCTGAGAGGCGCCTTCCTGGACAGGAAAACACAACCAACACCAGTGAGGAGAAACTGAGGCACTAACAAAGACTCAACTAATGGAAAGCACAGGTGCAACTCTCTCTGGTGTGGATGAACAAAGGAGTCTCTGGACAGGGAATTTCTCTTGATCTTCATTCTCAATTCCAATGGCCAGAGATTCAGATGACAGTAATTTAAAAAATGACGCCATTGATGCTGCTAAAGAGATCTGTTGACCCCCACATCCTCAGTAGGGGGCTCCCTCCAGACACCCGTGTACTGGCCTGGGCCCCTGTAGATCCCAGCTTCCGCACTAGGCTGGCTTGAGCAGACTTACCACTATGTTTTCCCTCATGCTGATTTAGTTCTTGTAATTGGGTGAGGAGAGGTGGCAAGAACAATCCCAGTTATGTCAATTTGAAGTGACTGAACAGGCGTTCCTGGGTCATCAAGCCTGCGGTATGAAGGCTGTCCTCTTTCTGATTGGCCGACGAATGGTGAGACCAGACATCATTGATGAGCTGCTGAATGTAAGAATTCTCAGTGCAGCATGGTTGTAGAATTTCCTCTAGTCTTAACACGATTGTAAGTTTGAAAATATCAAGTGCATCTATGAACAGGAGGTCTAGCAGTTCAATGTCACCCACCTATAGGCAACAATGTGCCAATTATGCTCTCAAAACTCACACATCGTATGGCATGTTACAAGGACTGGACTCTGTTGCAGTACCTCTGTTTTCAGTACCTTTGGCACAGGGCTGAGGATGGATGGAGTGATAGAATGGAGAAATGGTAATCCCCTATCATAAAGCACACCAGAACCTTTGTAGAAGGTGTGAAAATATACACATATAAACCCCCTTGTAGATCATCCTAAATGCCAAGGATTGGAATCCTGGATCCAGTATTTTATACACAGGGGACACATTTAGCACTCACACTTATTCCACAAGGAAGAAACAAACTGCAAAGGGACTATAACGACATACTGGAACAAGAGAATACAAGCAAGAGACGCTAACAAAGAGGGAGGCTCTGTGTTGATACAGAAATTAAAAGCATCATTTAAGCACAGAAAACTGCAGGACCTAGGAAGCAACAACCAGCTAGTGGTAGGAAGGTAGAAAAGAAATACAAAAGTAATATTTATTGCTAGAAGTCCTAGAAATTCATTTGAGCAGCTATTGTGAAAAAGGATTCTAAGACTGTATTGGGGAAATACTTACTTAAAAAAGAGTTCAAATGTTCGCTCTTGTTTGTCCAAAAGATTTAAGAGATGCAGGGTGCAACAATTGAAAATAGAAATGCATTTGTGCACACCTGGAGACTTGTGCCTTGTGTTCAAATCATTAAAGCCTGACCTTGCTGGTGTCAAAGGTACAGGATATTTTCTTATGAAGCATATAAATCTACTGCAGAGGTTGGTAAACTTTCTATGAAGGAATCATAGGGTAAATATTTTAGGCTCTGTGAAACATAAAACAAATTGAAAACATGTGTTCACACAAAACTTGTACATAGTGTTCACAGAATTATATATAATTACCAAAAAATTACCATCCACAATTCATCAACTGATAAATGAATATACAAGATACATTTTGTCCATCCGCACTATTTATTGTGTATTTATAGGCAGTCTTTATGGTATATTTACAGGAAGATGCGATAATAATTAGACAGTGATGATGAGGTTTACACAACTCTGTGAATGTATTTTAATCCACTCAATTATATGCTTTAAAAGTGGGAATTTAATGGTATTTAAATTGTATCTTAATTTTAAAACTTTTGAAGAATTCTATGGAAGGACACAGGGCTGCTTTATTGGGGGTAGAAAAGCTCAATATGGTAAAGATGCCAACCTTTCCTAGATGATTCCATAAATTCCATATAGATCCAATCCAAAAAATCAAGTTAAAAGATCTGCCATTTATGCATCCCTTCTCCAATGCTAGGTTATCCCATTTCAGGCTGAAGATTTCTGTTCTTTCAATGTGTCCTCTTGTGTGTGATTTCAAGTACCTTTTTAAGACTTGTTGATTTTTCTATGAATATGGGTTAATTTATGAATAGCCTTCCTAGAGTCTGGCATCTACCTTCGTTACATTTGGTATGGCATGATTGGCATAAAATCAAGGTCTACTTTCTTGGTTATTCTAGTTGCTTTATTTACATTCATCCATCCTAACATCGTCCTTGAGATGCTAATTCATAGTGTTGACTGATACTGAGTCAGACTACTGATGAAGCTCTGTGACTTTTCAATTCTCAATGTGACTAAGTTAAACTGTCTTTATCATCTGTCCCTTGTGCCCCGATATTTGGAATAAAGTACATGGCCTTACATTTATTTCTATCAAATTTCGTCTTGCTCTAGTTGTTTCAACCTGTTGCATTTGATGCAATTATCCATTATTGCATTAACTCTGGCAGTTCTGCGATATCTGAAAATTTCTAAGGAATAATCCTTATATCATCATCCAAACTGCTAATAAAGACTATTATCAGAACATCTTGGGGGATACAGACTGCAGCATGTTATGAAAATAGCCTTACATATTAATTAGTTCTTATTGTGTGTTTCTGGCCTCCAGCCCAGAGGTGCTCAAACCTCAGTGTTTTTATGAGTCTTGTGGGTAGCTTGTAAATTCTCTAGACTTACCTCTAAAGATTCTGATTCAACAGGTCTAGAATAGCATCCAACAACTAGCAATTAAAACTAACATCCACAGACGTGACTTAGACTTACACAGACTATTTCTCTCTATTGGTTCTTTTTTTAAAATTTTATTTATTTATTTATTTTTTTGACAGGCAGAGTGGACAGTGAGAGAGACAGAGAGAAAGGTCTTCCTTTGCTGTTGGTTCACCCTCCAATGGCCGCCGCGGCCAGCGCGCTGTGGCCGGCGCACCACGCTGATCCGATGGCAGGAGCCAGGTGCTTCTCCTGGTCTCCCATGGGGTGCAGGGCCCAAGCACTTGGGCCATCCTCCACTGCACTCCCAAGCCACAGCAGAGAGCTGGCCTGGAAGAGGGGCAACCGGGACAGAATCCGGCGCCCCGACCGGGACTAGAACCCGGTGTGCTGGCGCCGCAAGGCGGAGGATTAGCCTAGTGAGCCGCGGCGCCGGCCCTCTATTGGTTCTAAGCATGTAGAAGTCATGTCATACATCTTATGGAAGACATGAAGATATGATACACATACTTCACCTAGAAGCCTGGGTTCCTGTATAAAGAATGGTATTAATCTGACATAAAGCCCAAGTCACCTTTATAAAAAAGGTTACTGAGTGCCCACAAATCATTGTTAAATGAATAATCCAGGAGATTTGTGTTCAAGCATTTATAATTAGCAAGTATTTGAGGAACTGACTTTATGTCAAATATTATGCAAAGGGTCCTAGAATTCTTCTTTGACAATAGTTTGACAGAATAGAATGTATTTGTATTATTTTAAATTGTATTTTTTTATTATTTTCTACACTGAAGTTGGAAATGTTTCATATTTTCTTGGATATTATAAACTACCCATTATTGCTTTTTTCCATTTATCAAATGTTGCATACTTACTTCTATTAAATATGTAAGTTTTCATTGATTTTTCAAATAGGAATCAGACAATTTTCTCAATTTGTTTCTCTGTCTCAGTTTTTTATTTGTCTAGTAATAATCTTTTAATGTTTTCTCTTTTATAGCAATATGCTTTACCTTAGGTAAACAAATATAATTTTTTAAAAATTGTTTCTATCATTTAAAGTCACGCTCAAAATGCCTTCCTCCAAGATTATGTAAACATCCAATTGTATTTTCTTTAGAATTTAACCTGTGATACTTTTTTGTAAAATGTATCTTTGAAATCATTTTATCCTTTTTATCTTTTATGTCATTCTATAATACTTTTCAAATATAATCCTTTGAAAATCTGGATCAAGTATGCTAATGGATTAAATATTAAAACTTTGAATAACTGTCTCAGTGTATCAGAAAATGAGTTTAGTTGATTATGTAAGACTTTCATGAGGCAAAGGAGATTTTGCTCTAAAAAGATACTTTCTAACATGAAAATCTTAATATTTCAATGTTAAGTGCAACAAAGCAAGAATGTACACACATATCCCAATTCTATTTAAAAAATTGTGTGTGTGGGCATAAAAGACAAGGAATGGAAAGGGAGAAATGGGGCAGTTTGTAAGATGTAAGTAGAAATGTCAGCAGTGCTTGTCACTGTATATTGGCTAAATGCTGTTTTCATATCTTGTTTTCTTCAATAAGCATTCTTTGATAATAAAACATAACACATGACATGTAAAGCTAAAGCAATATCTTATGTTGAATTCTAGTAAGTTTGAACAAAATAGGAAAATTTTGTAAAATATAACGTAGAAACTGTTTGGTTTTTGATGACCTACACAATATTCGGAAGTTACCAGGAATGTTTTATTTCAAATACAGCTTAGCTGTTACTGTGAATCACCAATGCCCAAATCAACTCAGTAGTATACACACTTAAAATAAGTACAGTTTAACTACTTCTATGTCATCAGATGCAAATGTAAATATAATATCACTTTTTTTTTATAAAAATGACTTGAGAGACAGAGAGAGAGAGAGAGAGTCAGAGAGAGAGAGAGCATTGTTCCATCTCTTGATTCACTCCCCAAATGCCTGCAGTGCCAAAGCTGGGAACCAGTGGCCAGGAACACAGTCCAAGTCTCTCGCAATCACTTGAGCCATCACCAGCGCCTCCTGGGGTATTCATTAGCAGGAAGCTAGAGTCAGAGGCAGGAATTGATCCCAGACACTCCACTGTGAGACACAAGCATCTTTATCTGCATCTCAACCCCTTGGTGGAATGACGTCTCTAGGACAATCTCTTCCTGAAGTGATGGAGTCAGCATTTTCCTCACTTAAATGCCTTCATTTAAATGGTATTTATCCAACAATTACAACTATAATTCTGGAATGAGAGTTACAGCAAGGTGATGTTTTAGGTGGCTCATTGGGTTTTGGTCCCCAAAACCATGCTCAGGTTTGATGATTTGCTAAGGAAAATGCACAGGTCTCAGCATACAGCCATACCCATAACTAAAATTTATTATAGCAAAAATATCAAAATAAAATGAAAACTAAGCCCATAGGAAATTATACCCAAGATTTAAGAGTCATGTCCCACTGCAGTCACACATGATGCCCTGAATTCCTCTGGCAGAGAGTTGTGACAACATGTGTGAAGTGCTGTCTATCATGGAAACTCCTTAGAGACCCACCATCCAAGACTGTTACTGGGTGCTGGTCACAGAGCCAAGCTCTATCCAGCAAGTCCCCAAATTCCAGACTCCCAGAAGGAAAGCAGGGTATTTACTACAAACTACATTGTTTGTATAAATTGTCTAGGCACAGGGAGCCACTCTTGTTAGTGCCAAGAACAGTGAGAACCTTCCAGAAATTCAAGTTCCCAGAGACCAGCAAAGTCCCTTAGAAACAAGTCTTCTTGAAGACAACGGTCTCAGGTATGTTATGTTAACTCTTTTCTACACACACATGTTCACTTTTAAGGAATAAGTTACCAAATTAGCAGCTGTGGGAATCATATATGCAAATTTGATAGATCCGTCCACATTCAAAAAAATTAAGCAAAGAAAATGCAAATGAATCAAGTTTTATCCTAAAATATTCTTTCAGTGGTCCCATGAATAACTTACTTGGCTATCTACAAACTCAGAAGAATCACAAATAAAAATATTGCAATGTTTTCCTAGACTTGCCAAATTAATGTACATTGTTATAAAGGTATAGAAAAATCAGAAATGATTCACTGAAATCCTCAAATTATAGACAAACATGGCTAACTTCTTCCCTTCATGTATATTAATCTAGTTGATACCACACTTAATACAAAACCTTAGTTTAGGGTCAGACATTGTGGTACAACAAGTTAAGCCTCTGCTTAGGACACCCACATTGCATAGCTGAGTGCCCAAGTCCCAGCTACCATGCTTCCTATCCAGCTTCCTGCTAATGTGCCTGGGCAGCAGCAGATGGTGGCTCAAGTGCTTGGTCCCCACCACCCAAGTGTGAGACCCAGAAGGAGTTCCAGGATCCTGACTTTAGCCTCATCCAGCCCTGCATGTTGTAGGCGTTTGGGGAGTGAATCAGCAGATGGAAGATCTCTCTCTCTCTCTCTCTATATATATATATATAGATAGATAGATAGATAGATCTATATATATATCTATGTCTCTATATCTCTCCCCCTCCCTCCCTCTCTCTGTCTCTCCCTGTCTCTGTGTCTTCCTCTCTGCCACTCTGTCTTTCAAAAAATAAATAAATAAATCCTTTAAAAAATGTTTAGTTAGCTTCATTTTCCATGTCATGAAAAACCCCTAATAGATATTTTTAATAATGAAAAATATTCTAATTGTGTTTTTAATGTCTAAAGTCTTTCTCCTTCTGTTAGACACATAGGTGGTTTCCTCTCATGAACAGTTTCCAAATCCTCATAAAACCTTTCAGTGGCTTCCTATGGCTCTTAGAGTAAAGTCAAACCTTTCACGTGGGCAACACAGCCCGCAAGAACTAGGGCCTCCCTCCCTTTCAGCCCCACTTCGTTCTTTCCCTTTCTTTCTCTACGTTTAGTTACCACAACATCTCTGAATTCCTCAAATATACCACTGCCTCCCACTCCATGGTTGTCACAAGTAATACAGTCCCTACATTACTTATTGCAGTTATAACAGTTTTAATTAATCATGTCATTATGCATGTAAATTTCTCCTCAAAAGTAATAATCCATGAAAACAGACCGTATCTGTCTTGTCCACTGATATTTTTCCAGTGGTAAAGGTTGTCTTTGAACACAGACATGCAAAGATAATTGTGGAATTAAAGAATAAACACATAAATAATAGGATTCTACCTTTATGTGAATTGCTTAATCACTTAGTGTATTTGATAATTATTCACTGGATTTCCAGTTATCACGGTGTTTTCTTTTTATAAAGCTTTCACTTTCTCATGGTTTCTAATTACTATAGTAAATAACTAGAACATCTGATTCTGCCTTTTATCTAAACATTTTATTAATTCTGGTCATTTTTAATGTATTAAATGGAGTTCTGGTTATACAACCACAGTGGCCATCACTTAAGATACTTTGAGTGGCATGGTTTTATTTTATCACCTATTATATCATTCTCCTATTCACTTTCAGTAGTTAACATTTCCACTTTGAGCCAATGCTTGCTTCAATTCTTTGAATCAATATTTATTTCATAGCTTTAAAAATTTCTTTGCAGATGAGGGTTTTACTTAATATAGTTTGAAAAATCAACTTCTCTCTCTTGTAGCATCTGCTTTTTTAAACTTATGGGGGCTTAATCGTAGGTAAAGAGTTTACCTACATATTTTTGTTGGTTTATCTTTAAACTGGGATATTAGGCAAAAATTGAATGAGGGGAAAACTGGAGTTTTTTTCCTTTTGTGGGGAGGAACTGAAAGGCCTGGACTCCCTTACAGGGCGTTAGGTCAAAGACACCCTAACTGGAAGACATGAATTGGCTCCTGCAACTTGGTAATGGAGAGGAGTAACACAGTGGACTCCTATTGCTGCGGAGGGATAGGTTTTAGTTTACAAGCATTTAGAAATGTTCCTGTCTAATATCCAAGATCTTCTTTTGTAGGTTGCATCTCTTTTAGTTATCCAGAACTGTTTGTAGAGCTTGCTTAATCGGCATAACCAGGTCTTAGCCGAGCTCCATGTAGTAACTGATGGGCCGATGCACACACTGGGATGACCCTGTGCAGGAACAGCAGCAGTGGCCTGAGCGAGCTGTTTAAGAAATAGTAAGATGCCATCGTCCAGAGATCTGAGACCCAGGTTAGAGGGAGGCTGTGGGCCACGCACACAGTGAGAGAAGGCAGGCAGGCTTGGGGAGCATGCGCATATTCTGCAGGGAGTCCTGGCGGCCTTGGGAGGCAATGCTGGTCAAAGTCTCACTTTCCTGCGGTCAGATATAATGAGGGCTCCGATCCTTTCATTTAGAATTAAGTGGAAGTGCTACTTCTGACAACTGAAGGGGTCAGGCACCTCGGGGTTACAAAGCAATAAATCGATTTAATAGGCAGTTGAAGAGACAGAACCCACTTTTCCAGATGCCCTCATGCCTTCCTGTGCAGTCCTGTGCCTCCTGCCATAAAGGTTTGTTTCCAACTGTGGTATTAATAACTTCATTAGCAAGAAACATTGAATGTGGTCGAAGGTGTAAGTACAAAGAGCCACAAAACAGCTGTGCAGCTAAACCTACAAAGTCTACTTAATGAAAACAGTTTAACATAATATACAATATATAGAGGAAAGTATAACAAGGGGCTAAAAATAAATTTGAATTAACAAAGCTGCCTTAGAACTCAGAGATAAAAAGCAAAAAAAAGTGCTTTCAAAAATGAAAAATATCGATTAATTCATAGGTCACACTGATTAATAGTGATAAGGAGAAACATATACTCATTTAAACTATTCATATAGTATAAACATTTTGGAATCACATATAAAATTCAAGAGATGGGTCAAATAGGCAGCAACATGAGTGCAAAATAGTAAATAATATCTGATGCCATTAAATATATTTAAGTTTTCAAAATTTCAAAATTATAATAAATCTTCCATGCAAAATGGAAGAGTGTTCCTGGTAAAATGGGAAGAGGCAACCACCACACAAACAGTGGGACTCTCTGTACTATCTTTGTTGCCCATTCGTACTATATAGTCACTCTTCATTATCTATTGCTATATGATTCAAGGGTGGGGAACACACCTTCATTAGCAAACAGTAACAGCCTTCAGAAGTCACTTTCTTTCCTACTTGCGTATAAGTAGCAAACCAGGGGAACACTGAGGACAATTCAAAGCCCACCACAGTGTTATTCATGCCAGTAAGCAACTGAGAACCTAAAATGACAAGGAGTAGGGAAACAGTTAAACACCCTATCATCTGTCAGCTCAGGGACATATTTTAGAACCCTTAGACAATAATTATTTAAAGATGCAATCTAAAAAAAAACACTTAGGTTGAAAAATAGAGTTAAAAGCAATCCAAACTACACAAACATAATTAGAACATGTCAGATTTATAAAACCCTCCGAGAACTAACCTACCAAAATGTTTATTATTATGGTGACAGGTTATAGAATTTTTCTCTAATTTTTGATATGATGAAGTTACTTTTATAAGAAAAATTATATGTGAAAATAGGTCTGAAGTCTCTTGTTTGCTCCCATGTTTCATTTTATTTTGTTTGGACCAGAATCCCAACTCATCAAGGTGACCAGAGCTCTGTGGAGCCAGGCAGCCACAGAGCCCCACTTTCAGCCCTTCTGTTGAGTGCTGCCAAGGGCTCAGAGTCCATAGATCTGTCTCCTTCTTCGTGTAGCTGACAGAGGATCACCAAAAAGGGGATGTTCCGGCAGGCGCCGCGGCTCACTAGGCTAATCCTCCGCCTTGCGGCGCCAGCACACGGGGTTCTAGTCCCAGTCGGGGTGCCAGATTCTGTCCCGGTTGCCCCTCTTCCAGGCCAGCTCTCTGCTGTGGCCCAGGAGTGCAGTGGAGGATGGCCCAAGTGCTTGGGCCCTGCACCCGCATGGGAGACCAGGGGAAGCACCTGGTTCCTGCCATCGGATCAGCACAGCGTGCGGGCCGCAGCGCGACGGCTGCAGCGGCCATTGGAGGGTGAACCAACGACAAAGGAAGACCTTTCTCTCTGTCTCTCTCTCTCAAATGTCCACTCTGCCTGTCCAAAAAAAAGGGGGGGGGGTGTTCTGGGGGAAGAGATGAATGGTAACCTCCAGAAAAAGAACGGTGCTCTTATACTGAGCACCTACGTCCATTCTCATTCCCAGTCAAGGTCACCCTTTGAAAAAACTAAGGAACTCATCCCTGCGGGGGCAAGCTTACAATATTATTATACTAGGTGGTCAGGTCACCCTCCGTCTATGATGGAAAAGTGTAGAAGAGAAGTAGACAGGAAATTTCAGAACACATACTGTCACCCACGGGTGATAATCACAGAGCCCCTGGAGACCCCTGGGGAAAAGGGATAAGGCGAAACAGGAGGCTGTAGCTGCAGCAGATTCCAGCCCATCCCCTTCCGCTGTCCAGAATCTACCACCCACGAACCTAAAAGCCTCCTTCAGGGTGGCTGCTGTGGGGCCTTGAGTTAAGTCACTGCTTGGGAGGCCCACATCCCATACTGAAGTGACTGGATCCACTTCCAGTTACTCTGTCTCTCCAATCCAGCTTCCTGCTAATGCATCCTGGGAGCTAACAGATGATGGCCCTAGAACTTGGGTCTCTGACACCCATATAGGAGACTCAGATGGAGTTCCAAGCTCCTGACTACAGCCTGGCCCAGTGCCTGCTGTTGCAGGATATTTGGCGAGGGAACCATGGATGGAAGATCTCTTTCTCTATCCCCATCACTCTGCCTTTCAAATAAATGAATGAATAGAAGCCCATCCTCTCCTCTTCACTTCCAATCTCCTCAGCCGAGTGTTCTGTAGCAAGTGCATGAAGTGTTAAGACCTAGGATGTGCCCCCTCCATAAATCAAAATTTATGAAAGAATTGCCCTACATTTATTCAGTGCATGTTTTGATTTCACTTCAGGCTCAGAGACAGCCGGGAACCTGTATAGGTCAATAATTTGATACTTTAGGCAGGCTAATCAGTTGGGTTCCTCCAAACATGTTATTAGGTATGTGGGCACCCTTTACTTAAAAGGCAGAATGACAGGGGGCCGGCGCCGTGGCTCACTTGGTTAATCCTCCACCTGCGGCGCTGGCATCCCATATGGGCTCCGGGTTCTAGTTCTGGTTGCTCCTCTTCCAGTCCAGCTCTCTGCTCTGGCCCGGTAGGGCAATGGAGGATGGCCCAAGTGCTTGGGCCCTGCACCCGCATGGGAGACCAGGAGGAAGCACCTGGATCCTGGCTTCAGATTGGCACAGCACGCTGTCCATGGCATTTAGGGGGTGAACCAACGGAAGGAAGACCTTTCTCTCTCTCTCACTGTCTAACTCTTCCTGTCAAATAAAAAATAATAAAAACAGAATGACAACGCTGCATCAGGAGGACCACGGTCACCTCCCTCTGCCTCCTCTGCACTATCCTGGGACCAGAGATCCATCACCCATGACTGGAGCCTGCCTATTAGGAGCCAGCTGCTTCCACCCCACGTGCTTATCTAAGCCAGTACTCTCCAACCTGTACAAGTCTCCTTGGGAGCAGCACCAAGGACGATTTTGACCTTGTTATGTTTTCAGTAGTGTGTTAGCATCCATCCCCGTGACTAGAAACTCAGGCAGCTAGCTGTCTTGCTGGCTCCCTCTTTCCCCCTTTATAGAAAGCAGGCTCCATGGAAAAAATCAGAGTGGTTGACTTTGGCAGGGAGAGGTGGGGAAAGACTGTCTGGGAAGGGGCACAAGGGAACTGTCTGGGTGAAAGTAATGCACTACCTTAATATGGGTTTGGACTGCACAAGTGGATACTTTTGTTAAAACTCAAAATCAAGTCTTAAGATCTATGCACTTCATGCACATAAATCTTATATCACAAGAAAAAATTACAGAGTTAATTCTTGCTGATGCTATGCATAATACAATATAGTAATGTCAGCATGTTGAGGCCTGTACTTTTCTCCTTACTGCATCAACAAAAATGAGTTCATGGACAGCTAGAGGGCTGAATAGGTAGATAAGAGACAGGGCAAGCAAAGTAAAATGTTAACGATAGAATGGAGATAGCAGACATGGGGCATTTGCACACCATTTTTTCACCTAAGCTATATGTTTAAAAATTCTGGATGCTAAAATCCTGGAGAGAAAAAGAAATCAACGTACAGTCTCAGGCCCAGTGCTAAATGAATGATGAATGAAAGAGATTGCCGGGCCAGTTTCCAGGGACCTCCTCCACCCCTAATCACTTTAATTTTTTTGGAGTTGCAGTCTCCGTCTCCTCCCCAAACATAGAACGGCCTATATTAAGTATGCAGCTTCTAGTATGAACTTCACAGGTTCAGCTTCAAGTACTTTGCCTAATCTAGAATAAAAGAATATTAACTAAGTCTCTTGCGTTATGATCACCAGAAACTGACTCTGCATTTAGCAAATGGAGAAGTTATGAGAAGGATACGGGGAAGCTTACCCTGTTGAAGGGAGGTTTGGAGACCAGGCACGGAACACATAGACATCTGCTCCAGAGGGTCAGAAGCAGGAAATGCATTGTCACCCCCCAGAGACTGATGCTATAACGAAAGGACTACAATCATTAATGGAATTTCAGCATCCTGCTCATAATCTACATGAACTTCCTCTCCCTTTAGACTGCATCCAACAGAGAAAGGTCATTGCCAAGTAGAAATCTGGGTGCTGCCACCAATGGAAATGGAGATGGGTGCTGAAAAGCCCAAGAACAAAACCATAACCAAAGATCAGAATGCACTCAAATTCTTATGTCATCCTTAACAATTAAATATTCTATCATTTACGGACTACCTTCTGTTTTCCTTTGTAAGATTTATTTATTTATTTATTTGAAATAATCACAGACAGAAGGAGAGACAGAGAGGGACACACACACACACACACACAGAGAGAGAGAGAGAGAGAGAGAAAGAGAAAGAGAAAGAGAGAGAGAGAGAGAGAGAGAGAGAGAGAGAGATACTCTTCCATCTACTGTTTTTACTCCCCGAATGGCTGCAAAGGCCAGGGGTAGACCAAGCCAAAGTCAGGAGCCAGGAGCTTCCTCTGGATCTCCCACATGGGTGCAAGGCCCCAAGCACTTGGGCTATCTTCCACTGCTTTCCCAGGCCATCAGGAGGGAGCTGGATTGGAAGTGGAGCAGCCAGAATTGGGACTGGTGCCCACAGGGGATGCAGGCATCCCAAGTGGCTGCTTAATCCACTGCACCACAACACTGGTACTTTTGATTTTTCATTTCCATCTGTATCTCCTGTTTTGTCAACCAACTTTGTCTGATAGTGCTAAAATTTTCACCAAAATTACGTTTCCCCTCTAAGCCCAAGAATCCAAACTTTCACCAGGAAGTCTGGTCCCACCTACCCATACTACTGCTGACTAGAGATTTAACACTTCCTCAGCTCACCTTCATCCTACGTGGGTGCACTGAAACCTACAACACTTTCCAAGTTCGCATCTATCTCCTGATTGGAAAGCTCTCCTCCGGACATGGTAATGAGCAGCCGAGGTCCACCTTGGCTGTCCAACACAACAGGGCAGAGGCTGAGCCCAAGGAACTCGCCTGACTCCCCTAGCACCACTCTCTCTAGAACCAGAGCAGTTAACACGTGCTCTGGGATGACCACGCCTTAGGAGAGCTGCTACCCGAATACACGAGAGTAATGAACACCCGGAAAGCAGGGTAAGGCACATGGAACAGGCGCGTTTGAAAGAACTAACCATTTCAGCAGGAGTTTTCTAGTAGGGAACGGGGACTTGGCTCCGGTGCGGCACACGGGGGCCATCCGTGCTTATGCGAGTAGGGAGAAAGCCCGGAGCCAGGGCTGACACACTAGCACAGTTGTTGCTCATGCCTCTGGGGTAACAAGGAGCACACCCAGGAGGGATCAGCCCTCCTGCGTGGGAGGCCTGTGGCCAGAGGGAATCGTTCTTTCCGTGGTCCCCCCACCCCTGGGTTTTCAGGGTGTCTTCACACCACTGGATCCACTGTGAAAGGGCACACCCATCAGCAGATAGCGACCTGGGGGGTTTCCATCGCCACTTGATTTTTCCAAGTTCTGATTCATTTTCTCCAGGGAATTTTCTCCTCATTTTTTCTGGTTCCAGGGACTGCAGCTGCTTTATTTGGCTACGTTTGCCCTTAAATATGGAATATTAATTGTGTTAAGAATCTACAGCTGCCTATTCATATTTGGAACATTTTCATTGTAGTTCTGGCTTCATAAATTATTAATTGTTTGAGTTTTGGAAACCCATTCAAACTTCTATAAATTGTGGTTTCTTCACCTATAAAAAAATTACCAAAATCATGCTATCTATATTAGAATTACTTTGGGCCACTCAACTACAGGCATCTACTATGTTTCTGATAAAGTGCCGCAGGTTTACATGTATATTAAATATATTAACATTTTTCAAAAACATTTTTAAAAGATATTTGGCCTGCCAGTTATGACACCAGAAAAGATTCCCATACCCCACATCAGAGTACCTAAGTTTGGTACCTGCTTCTGGCTCTCAATTCCAGCTTCCTGCCAACACAGATCCTGGGAGGCAACAGGTGATGGCTTCAGTAACTGGGTTCCTGCTGCCCATGTGAAAGACCTGGGCTGAGTTTCCAGCCCCCAGCTTTGGTCCAGCCCAGCCTCAGCAGCTGTAGGTATTTGAAGTAGTAAACCAGTCAATGGGAGCATGCTCTCTCACTCTCTTGTTCCTTCTCTCTCAAAAAACATGAAAAGATTAGGTATAATGATTCTAATAAGAGTACCTAAATATTACAGTTTTTAAATGAAAAGAAACTCAAAAATAAAAATAAAAATCACCCATAACCTCATCATAGTATGAATTTTGGAAAATTTACCTTTTTATTATGAATGTATTTGCAAAGACACATAACAAAATTAAGATCAGAAACACATGCAATTTTGTAAACTCCACTTTCTACTTTACAATATGTTACAAATATAGGTGTGTGGGCCGGCGCCTCAGCTCACTAGGCTAATCCTCTGCCTTGCGGCGCCGGCACACCGGGTTCTAGTCCCGGTCGGGGTGCCGGATTCTGTCCCGGTTGCCCCTCTTCCAGGCCAGCTCTCTGCTGTGGCCAGGGAGTGCAGTAGAGGATGGCCCAAGTCCTTGGACCCTGCACCCCAATGGGAGACCAGGATAAGTACCTGGCTCCAGCCATCAGATCAGCATGGTGCGCCGGCCTCAGCGCGCCAGCCACGCCATTGGAGGGTGAAGCAATGGCAAAGGAAGACCTTTCTCTCTGTCTCTCTCTCTGTCCACTCTGCCTGTCAAAAAAAAAAAAAAAAAAGAAAGAAAAGAAAAGAAAAAACAAACAAATATAGGTGTGTGAAAGTTTGGAAAATGTGAAATGCATAGCAGATTTTTCCTATTAGTATAATTTTAGTAATTTTACTATTGATCCAGCAAAATTTATTAATTTTCCTAGGATAGTGATTAATTATAAGATTATATTTCTGGGGCAGAGCCAAGATGGCGGAATAGTGAGGGCACGTGCCGATAGTCCGGGAAAATTTAGTTTAATAAAAGGGGAGTTACGGTAGCCTCAGAAAAAAGAACCAGGAAAATATTGCAGAGGAAACCCTTCTGGATTGAGTGGTCGTGAATCGGAGGACCTACTGGGAGAACAAGGTCGCCCACCGCGCGGAAGCCGAGCCGCGGGACCGAGCTGCGCAAGCTGAGCCGTGGGACCGAGCCACTGGAACGCGAGGTGAGCCGAACCTCAATAGCCCGAGACACCGGCAGGCAAGCGGAGAGAGGAGACTAGAGGGAACGACCCCGCCGGGGGGGGGGGGGGACTTCACCAGGCTAACTTGAAGAGAGAGAGAGGAAAAAAAAAAAAAAAGGTGACTGGTACGGACACGGGTTTCTCTCTCTCCGCTCACCTCTCAAGGGCGAGCAAGACAAAGAGCAGGCGCCATCTTGGACATACGTCATAAGCAGAGCGACCTCAGGTCTGCACCGGCCCTGAGCCTAGCAGAAAAACCTGACTCTGGGCGGGGCAAATTAACAGGAGATTAGGACCTAGTAAATTTGTGGTGCTACTGAACTGAGACTGTGAAAAAAGAGACGGTGGGGGAGAGAACTCACAGAATTCACGTGAGCACTCTCCAGAGACGCTATAATTCCGTAACTTTGGCAACCCAGTGGGAGACTGAAGGAGAATTTGAGCACACTCTGAGGGCCGAACAGATTCCCTGTGTGGTCCTTGGGAAAGAGCTTCTGATCTCTGGCTCCTGTGGGTATATCATTTGCCTGCTAACTACCTCCAACTTCATTCAGCTATGCAGAATAACTTCCCTTTTGAATCAAAAAAAAAAAAAAAAGAAAGAAAGAGAGAGAGAGAGAGAGAGAGAGGTTTACCACGCCTAACCTGGGAGTGTCACCTTTGGTACACCAAACAGAGCTCTCAGGCCACACCCATCTCAAGCCCTAAGGCTCCATCAAAAACAGATAGTCCACTTAATCTAGAGTCATAGTATAACAAGAAAAAGCACCACAGTGAAGAAACCAAATATCTCCAATATGCCAAATAACAAATGCAAAAACCAAGGTAATAAAAACAAGGAAGTCACCATGAAGCCCTCAAATGAAAAAGACACCCCAATTCAAGATTATGAGGATGATGATATAGAAGAAATGCAAGAAGCAGATCTCAAAAAATTGATAAGAATAGAGCCGGCGCCGTGGCTCAATAGGCTAATCCTCCACCTTGCGGCGCCGGCACACCGGGTTCTAGTCCCAGTTGGGGCGCCAGATTCTGTCCCGGTTGCCCCTCTTCCAGGCCAGCTCTCTGCTATGGCCAGGGAGTGCAGTGGAGGATGGCCCAGGTGCTTGGGCCCTGCACCCCATGGGAGACCAGGAAAAGCACCTGGATCCTGGCTCCTGCCATCGGATCAGCGCGGTGCGCCGGCTGCAGCGGCGGCCATTGGAGGGTGAACCAACAGCAAAGGAAGACCTTTCTCTGTCTGTCTCTCTCTCTCACTGTCCACTCTGCCTGTCAAAAATTAAAAAAAAAAAATTGATAAGAACATTAAGAAGTTCTCAAAAACAAATTCTTGAACTACAGAAATCCTTAATGGACAAGATAGAAAATCTCTCTCGTGAAAATGAAATATTAAGGAGGAATCAAAATGAAACGAAACAACTAGTACAACAGGAAACTGGGATAGTGACTGAAGTGAAGAATTCAATAGATCAAATGAAAAACACAATAGAGAGCCTTACAAACAGAATGGGTGAAGCAGAAGAGAGAATATCGGACTTAGAAGACAGAGAACAGGAAAGGATACAGTCAGACCAAAGAAAAGAAGAGGCAATTAGGAATCTAAAACATATTGTCGGGAATCTTCAGGATACTATTAAAAAACCCAACATTCGGGTTCTAGGAGTTCCTGAAGGCATGGAGAGGGAGAAAGGATTAGAAGGCCTTTTTAGTGAGATATTAGCAGAAAATTTCCCAGGTTTGGAGAAGGACAGAGAAATCCTAGTACAGGAAGCCCACAGAACCCCTAATAAACACGACCAAAAGAGATCCTCACCACGACACGTTGTAATTAAACTCTCCGCAGTGAAACATAAAGAAAAGATCCTAAAATGTGCAAGAGAGAAACGTCAGATTACTCTCAGAGGATCTCCAATCAGACTCACAGCTGACTTCTCATCAGAAACTCTACAAGCTAGGAGGGAATGGCGAGATATAGCCCAGGTACTAAGAGAGAACAACTGCCAGCCCAGAATATTATATCCTGCAAAGCTATCATTTGTGAATGAAGGTGAAATAAAGACTTTTTCATAGCAAACAGAAATTGAAAGAATTTGTCGCCACTCGTCCAGCCCTGCAAAAGATGCTTAAAGATGTGTTACACACAGAAACACAGAAACACGGTCATCAATATGAAAGAAGGTAAAGGAAGGAAACCAAGGAAGGAAAGCTCACAGCAAAAGATCACAGGGAATTCAAAGCATATATTAGAACTTATCTTTGGCAAATGGCAGGGCAAAGTTACCACTTATCATTAGTCACATTGAACGTGAATGGCCTGAACTGTCCAGTTAAAAGACACCGATTGGCTGATTGGGTTAAGGAACAAAACCCATCTATTTGCTGCTTACAAGAAACTCATCTTTCCAACAAAGATCCATACAGACTGAAAGTGAAAGGCTGGAAAAAGATATACCATGCCAACAGAAATGAAAAAAGAGCAGGCGTAGCCATCTTAATTTCAGACAACATAAACTTTACCACAAAAACCGTTAAGAGAGACAAAGAGGGACACTACATAATGATTAAGGGATCAATTCAACAGGAAGATATAACAATTATCAATGTATATGCACCTAACTACAGGGCACCGATTTACCTAAAAGATTTGTTAACGGACTTAAAGGGAGACTTAGACCCCAATACAATAGTACTGGGGGACTTCAATACTCCACTCTCAGAAATAGATCAATAGGACAGAAGATCAACAAGGATACAGTAGATTTAAACGACACTATAGCCCAAATGGATCTAACAGATATATACAGAACTTTCAATCCTACAGCTAAAGATTTTACATTCTTCTCAGCAGTACATGGAACCTTCTCTAGGACTGACCACATACTAGGCCATAAAGCAAGTCTCAGCAAATTCAAAAGAATTAGAATCATACCATGCAGCTTCTCAGACCATAAAGGAATGAAGTTGGAAATTAGCAACTCAGGAATCCCTAGAGCATATGCAAACACATGGAGATTGAACAACATGCTCCTGAATGAACAATGGGTCATAGAAGAAATCAAAAGAGAAATCAAAAACTTTCTGGAAGTAAATGAGGATAACAGCACAACATACCAAAACTTATGGGACGCAGCAAAAGCAGTGTTAAGAGGGAAGTTTATATCAATAGGTGCCTGCATCAAGAAATTGGAAAGGCACCAAATAGATGAGCTTTCAATTCACCTCAAGGATCTAGAAAACCTACAGCAAACCAAACCCAAATCTAGTAGGAGAAGAGAAATAATTAAAATCAGAGAAGAAATCAACAGGATTGAATCAAGAAAAACATTACAAAAAATCAGCCAAACGAGGAGCTGGTTTTTTGAAAAAATAAACAAAATTGACACCCCATTGGCCCAACTAACTAAAAAAAGAAGAGAAAAGACCCAAATCAATAAAATCAGAGATGAAAAAGGAAACGTAACAACAGACACCACAGAAATAAAAAGAATCATCAGAAATTACTACAAGGACCTGTATGCCAGCAAACAGGGAAACCTATCAGAAATGGATAGATTCCTGGACACGTGCAACCTACCTAAATTGAACCAGGAAGACATCGAAAACCTAAACAGACCCATAACTGAGACAGAAATTGAAACAGTAATAAAGGCCCTCCCAACAAAGAAAAGCCCAGGACCAGATGGATTCACTGCTGAATTCTACCAGACATTTAAAGAAGAACTAACTCCAATTCTTCTCAAACTATTCAGAACAATTGAAGAAGAGGGAATCCTCCCAAATTCTTTCTATGAAGCCAGCATCACCTTAATTCCTAAGCCAGAAAAAGATGCAGCACTGAAAGAGAATTACAGACCAATATCCCTGATGAACATAGATGCAAAAATCCTCACTAAAATTCTCGCCAATAGAATGCAACAACACATCAGAAAGATCATCCACCCAGACCAAGTGGGATTTATCCCTGGTATGCAGGGATGGTTTAATGTGCGCAAGACAATCAATGTGATACACCACATTAACAGACTGCAAAAGAAAAACCATATGATTATCTCAATAGATGCCGAGAAAGCATTTGATAAAATACAACACCCGTTCATGATGAAAACTCTAAGCAAACTGGGTTTGGAAGGAACATTCCTCAATACAATCAAAGCAATCTATGAAAAACCCACAGCCAACATCCTATTGAATGGGGAAAAGTTGGAAGCATTTCCACTGAGATCTGGGACCAGACAGGGATGTCCACTCTCACCACTGCTATTCAATATAGTTCTGGAGGTTCTAGCCAGAGCTATTAGGCAAGAAAAAGAAATTAAAGGGATACAAATTGGGAAGGAAGAACTCAAACTATCCCTCTTTGCAGATGACATGATTCTTTATTTAGGGGACCCAAAGAACTCTACTAAGAGACTATTGGAACTCATAGAAGAGTTTGGCAAAGTAGCAGGGTATAAAATCAATGCACAAAAATCAACAGCCTTTGTATACACAGACAATGCCATGGCTGAGGAAGAACTTCTAAGATCAATCCCATTCACAATAGCTACAAAAACAATCAAATACCTTGGAATAAACTTAACCAAGGACGTTAAAGATCTCTACGATGAAAATTACAAAACCTTAAAGAAAGAAATAGAAGAGGATACCAAGAAATGGAAAAATCTTCCATGCTCATGGATTGGAAGAATCAATATCATCAAAATGTCCATTCTCCCAAAAGCAATTTATAAATTCAATGCAATACCAATCAAGATACCGAAGACCTTCTTCTCAGATCTGGAAAAATTGGTGCTGAAATTTATATGGAGGCACAAGAGACCTCGAATAGCTAAAGCAATCTTGTACAACAAAAACAAAGCTGGAGGCATCACAATACCAGATTTCAGGACATACTACAGGGCAGTTGTAATCAAAACAGCATGGTACTGGTACAGAAACAGATGGATAGACCAATGGAACAGAATTGAAACACCAGAAATCAACCCAAACATCTACAGCCAACTTATATTTGATCAAGGATCTAAAACCAATTCCTGGAGCAAGGACAGTCTATTCAATAAATGGTGCTGGGAAAACTGGATTTCCACGTGCAGAAGCATGAAGCAAGACCCCTACCTTACGCCTTACACAAAAATCCACTCAACATGGATTAAAGACCTAAATCTACGACCTGACACCATAAAGTTACTAGAGAACATTGGAGAAACCCTTCAAGATATTGGCACAGGCAAAGAGTTTCTGGAAAAGACCCGGGAGGCACAGGCAGTCAAAGCCAAAATTAACTATTGGGATTGCATCAAATTGAGAAGTTTCTGTACTGCAAAAGAAACAGTCAGGAGAGTGAAGAGACAACCGACAGAATGGGAAAAAATATTTGCAAACTATGCAACAGATAAAGGGTTAATAACCAGAATCTACAAAGAGATCAAGAAACTCCACAAAAACAAAACCAACAACCCAATTAAGAGATGGGCCAAGGACCTCAATAGACATTTTTCAAAAGAGGAAATCCAAATGGCCAACAGGCACATGAAAAAATGTTCAAGGTCATTAGTAATCAGGGAAATGCAAATCAAAACCACAATGAGGTTTCACCTCACCCCGGTTAGAATGGCTCACATGCAGAAATCTACCAACAACAGATGCTGGCGAGGATGTGGGGAAAAAGGGACACTAACCCACTGTTGGTGGGAATGCAAACTGGTCAAGCCACTATGGAAGTCAGTCTGGAGATTCCTCAGAAACCTGAAGATAACCCTACCGTTCGACCCAGCCATCCCACTCCTTGGGATTTACCCAAAGGAATTTAAATTGGCAAACCAAAAAGCGGTCTGCACCCTAATGTTTATTGCAGCTCAATTCACAATAGCTAAGACCTGGAACCAACCTAAATGCCCATCAACGGTAGACTGGATAAAGAAATTATGGGATATGTACTCTTTAGAATACTATACCGCAGTAAGAAACAACGAAATCCAGTCATTTGCAACAAAATGGAGGAATCTGGAACACATCATGCTGAGTGAAATAAGCCAGTCCCAAAGGGACAAATACCATATGTTCTCCCTGATTGGTGACAACTGACTGAACACCAAAAAGGAAACCTCCTGAAGTGAAATGGACACTATGAGAAACGGTGACTTGATCAGCATAGCCCTGACTGTTAATGAACAACTTAATACATTATCCGTCTTAGTAGTTTTTTTGTCTGTTCTACTTAATATGACTGGTTTAATTCTGTAATTAATACACAGTTATTCTTAAGTGTTAAAAATTAACTGAAATGTGATCCCTGTTAAACATAAGTGTGGGAATAAGAGAGGGAAGAGATGTATAATTTGGGACATGCTCAAGCTGACTTGCCCCAAATGGTAGAGTTAAAAACATACCAGGGGATTCCAATTCAATCCCATCAAGGTGGCATGTACCAATGCCATCTCACTATTCCAAGTGATCAATTTCAGTTCACAATTGATCATAATGAAAGGACTAAGAGTCAAAGGGAGCACATAAACAAGTCTAGTACCTGCTAACACTAACTGATGGAATAAATAAAGGGGAGAGTGATCCAACATGGGAAGTGAGATACTCAGCAGACTCATAGAATGGCAGATGTCCTAAATAGCACTCTGGCCTCAGAATCAGCCCTAAAGGCATTCAGATCTGGCTGAAAAGCCCATGAGAGTATTTCAGGCATGGAAAGCCAAGACACTCTGGCAAAAGATCTCTGCGAGTGAGATCCCAGTGGAAAGAACAGGTCTTCAAAGAAGGAGGTACCTTTCTCTGAAGGGAGGAGAGAACCTCCACTTTGACTATGAGCTTGTCTAAACAAAATAAGAATCGGAGAACTCAGAGGGCTTCCATAGCCTTGGAAACTCATGACCAGAGCATAGGGAGACTACTGATGCCATAGACAGGAGTGTCAATTTGTAAAGTCAACAACAGGAGTCACTGTGCACTTACTCCTCATGTAGGATCTCTGTCCTTAATGTGCTGTGTATTGAGATTTAATGCTATAACGAGTACTCAAACAATATATTTCACTTTGTGTTTTTATGGGGGTGCAAACTGTTGAAATCTTTACTTAATGTATACTAAACTGATCCTTTGTAAAAAGAAAAGAAATTATCAACTCCCAACTTGACTCTCACTGGGATTAAACATGACAATAGGTCTGATCTGATTTCATCATCATTTTAAAAAATCATCTATTATTTTTCACTTTATGTTTCTGTGTGAGAGCAAACTGTTGAAATCCTTACTTAAGGTATACTAAGCTGATCTTCTGTATATTAAGATAATCAAAAATGAATCTTGATGTGAATGGAAGGGGAGAGGGAGTGGGAAAGGGGAGGGTAGTGGGTGGGAGGGATGGTATGTGGGGGAAGCCATTGTAATCCATAAATCGTACTTTGGAAATTAAAAAAAAAAAGATTATATTTCCATTCTTAACAATCAGTAATGTACAAAAAGAAAACAAGTCAAAATATACAGAATGCTGACAGCCTAACAGTCTAATGTCTCTGAAAAGGACTTTCAGATGGGGATGTGTTAAAGTACTGTGCTCTTGGTCTGATGTCTGGCACAGTGGTTAAGATGTCATTGGAGGGGCCGGCTCTGTGGCGCAGCGGGTTAAAGCCTGACCTGAAGCGCCCCGGCATCCCTTAAGGGCACCGGTTCTAGTCCCAGCTGCTCCACTTCAATCCAGCTCTCTGCTGTGGCCTGGGAAAGCAGTAGAAGATGGCCCAGGTCCTTAGGCCCCTGCACCCAAGTGGGAGACCCGGAAGAAGCTCCTGGCTCCTGGCTCCTGGCTTTGGATTGGCGCAGCTCCAGCCATTGCGGCCATCTGAGGAGTGAACCAGTGGATGGAAGACCTCTATCCCTGTCTCTACCTCTCTCTGTAACTCTGACTTTCAAATAAAATAAAATAAATCGTAAAAAAAAAAAAGCCATCACTGGAGACACCACACCCTATATCAGAGTGCCAGCTCCACTCTCAATTCTAGTTTTCTACTAATGTGTACCCTGGGAGGCAACAATGATGCCTCAAGTAGTTGGGCCCCTGTCCCTGAAGTGGGAAACCTGGATTGTGTTCCTAGCTCCTGGCTTTAGCTTGGTTCAGCTCCAAAAGTTGCAGGCATTTCAGGAGTGAAATAATAGAAGACTGAAATTCTCTCTCTCTCTCTCTCTCTCTCTCTCTCTCTGTGTGTGTGTGTGTGTTCTTTCCTCCCTCCCTCCTTGTCAAATAAATGAAATAAGTAAATAAAAAAATTAAGTATTGTGCTCTAATGAATAGGAGCCAGGGTTTTGTAGTCAGATCTACTTGGGTTTGAATTCAAGCTCAGCCTCTCTCTTTTCCTGTCCATAAACAAAACAAAATATAGTTCTTACTCTAAAATAATTTTTCTTCATCTAATACTTAAAATACTGACACTTTGAGGAAAATAATGCATAGTACCTATCACTAAATTATTACTACATGTATTAAACTTGGATCATGGCTATTTAAATAATAAAAATGCTCTTTTAAAAATACCAAACATGCTACGGCTTTCATGATCTAAGGACGTAACCTATTAGTCAACTGCCACAAAACTGTCTTCCTCCTTCACCTAGATAGAAAATTGGACCATTAAAATCTTTCCTATCACCATTTTCCTGGTAGAATCAGTGAAAATACATGATAAGAGGTTTCACAAAAAGAGTAACTATAATCTTATTGCAATAATTATAAATGTACAAGTCTCATATTAAGAAACTAGGCATGGGGGCCGGCGCTGTGGTATGGCAGGTAAAGCTGCCACCTGCAGTGCTGGCATCCCATATGAGTGCTGGTTTGAGTCCCGGCTGCTCCTCTTCCGATCCAGCTCTCTGCTATGGCCTGGGAAAGCAGTAGAAGATGGCCCAAGTCCTTGGGTCCCTGCACCCGCATGGGAGATCCAGAAGAAGCTCCTGGCTCCTGGCTTCGAATTGGCGCAGCTCTGGCCTTTACAGCCAATTGGGGAGTGAACCGGTGGATGGAAGTTCGTTCTTTCTCTCTCTCTCTCTGTCTCTGTCTCTGTCTCTGTCTCTGTCTCTGTCTCTCCTTCTTTCTCTGTGTAACTGACTTTCAAATAAATAATCTTTAAAATAAAGCTAGTCATGGAAATATGTGTTAGTATGATAACTCATACATTATGATAAATTATCATAAAATTATGTTATAAATTTTTTACCAGTTATGTTATTAAAGGAAAGCAAAGTCAAGAGCTCCTGCGCTGGCAAATGCCCCATAAAATACAGTCAAAGACACAAAAGTGCTATAGTAGTGTAGAAAGCGACTTAATAGTGTGCAGAGAATCACCAAAACTCCATTTCCAGGATTCTTTTCTAACAAAAATAATTTATTGTAGAACCATTATCACAAATATGATTATTTTATATATTTATGTTAGTCAAAAAATATAGATATCTGACAACATGAAAATAAAGAAATATTAGTATATGCTTTCAAGGTAACATATAATCATTAAAATATGTTTAAACTGTGTTTCTAATAACATTAAAATGCAAACTCAACCTTAGTGCATGGGCCTGCTGTGATTTGGTTTGGTTTCTCATGCTTAAATATAGAGGCGTCCACTCAGAGCGTACTTTTGCCCACAATCAAAGTGTGTAGCAAATCCTGACTCTTGCATTCTTTGCATCAAGACTGAACCTCCAGGCCGGTGCCGCGGCTCAATAGGCTAATCCTGCGCCTTGCGGCGCCGGCACACCGGGTTCTAGTCCCGGTCGGGGCACCGGATTCTGTCCAGTTGCCCCTCTTCCAGGCCAGCTCTCTGCTGTGGCCAGGGAGTGCAGTGGAGGATGGCCCAGGTGCTTGGGCCCTGCACCCCATGGGAGACCAGGAGAAGCACCTGGCTCCTGCCATCAGATCAGCGCGGTGCGCCGGCCACAGCGCGCCAGCCGTGGCGGCCATTGGAGGGTGAACCAACGGCACCCTTTCTCTCTGTCTCTCTCTCTCACTGTCCACTCTGCCTGTCAAAAAATAAATAAATAAAAATAAAAAAAAATAAGACTGAACCTCCAGCTCAGACACCCTGAAGTGTACTGTCTCGTAGCATGGCTCTAGGTCTCTGACAATAGTCAGAGATGGGCAGCCGTCTGAAGTTTTATCTTGCTCAGGTATGTGGCTTGGGAGGCTTCCCTGCACCTTCCACGTTCTTTTCATTTCTTCCCTGACATACAACCCCTCACTGAAGGCAGATGCATGTGTTGGGAAACGACCCATCTCCAGACTTCTCCCCTTCAGTCCATGTGACTGCCAGGTTGCCATTGCAGAAAACAAACAAACGAAAAACCCAGACACCTGGTTGGTATAGGAGTTGCAGAGGAAGGAAAGTCTATTGGATGCCCTTACAAACGGATGGATATATATAAGGTGGGACAATGGCATTTTTTTGGCTGGTGAATTTTCTGTCTCTCAGAGCTGAGGCTGGATAGGAAAGGAAGTCAAAATCTCTTGTTTTTATCCTGCCATGTGCTATGGCCTTAGTAAGGATGCATGGGTGTGTGGTTCACGATCTTTCTATTTCCACCCAGACACTGCAGCTGGGAGCATTCTCTTCTATTCTCTGGTATCTGATCTCCTGCTATCCATAGTTTTCAAGGTCTTCATTTATTTAGCTTTATTTGGTTTTAAGGCCCATATTTAGTTATTTTTGTATATCATTAATAACCTAATGCAATCCCAGTAAAGGATACATCATGCACTGAGGTTTTTTTTAACTTTTATTTAATAAATATAAATTTCCAAAGTACAACTTTTGCATTATAGCGGCTTTTTCCCCCATAACCTCCCGCCCACCCTCAACCTTCCCATCTCCCACTCCCTCTCCCATCCCACTCTTCATCAAGATTCATTTTCAATTATTTTTATATACAGAAGATCAGTTTAGTATATACTAAGTAAAGATTTCAACAGTTTGCACCTACACAGAAACACAAAGTATAAAGTACTGTTTGAGTACTAGTTATACCATTAATTCACATAGTACAACACATTAAGGATAGAGATCCTACATGAGGAGTAAGTGCACAATGACTCCTGTTGTTGACTTAACAAATTGACACTCTTGTTTATGGCATCAGTAATCACCCTAGGCTCTTGTCATGAGTTGCCAAGGCTATGGAAGCCTCTTGAGTTCGCCACCTCTGACCTTATTTAAACAAGGTCATAGTCAAAGTGGAAGTTCTCTCTTCCCTTCAGAGAAAGGTACCTCCTTCTTTGATGGCCCGTTCTCTCCGCTGGAATCTAAGTCACAGAGATCTTTCATTTAGGTTTTCTTTTCTTTTCTTTTCTTTCCTTTCCTTTTTTTTTTTTTTTTTTTTTTTTGTGCCACAGTGTCTTGGCTTTCCACATGCACTGAGTTTTAAAAGCAAATTTGGGCCGGCGCTGTGGCTCTCTAGGCTAATCCTCTGCCTTGCGGCGCTGGCACACCGGGTCTAGTCCCGGTCCGGGCGCCGGATTCTGTCCCGGTTGCCCCTCTTCCAGGCCAGCTCTCTGCTGTGGCCAGGGAGTGCAGTGGAGGATGGCCCAAGTGCTTGGGCCCTGCACCCCATGGGAGACCAGGAGAAGCACCTGGCTCCTGCCTTCGGATCAGCGTGGTGCACCGGCCACAGCGCACCAGCCGTGGTGGCCATTGGAGGTTGAACCAACGGCAAAAGGAAGACCTTTCTCTCTGTCTCTCTCTCACTGTCCACTCTGCCTGTCAAAAAATTAAAAAATCAATCAATAAATAAATAAATTAAAAATTTAAAAAAAGCAAATTTGGTAATGCCAACTCTGAACAGGCATTGTCAAACAATTGCCGTTACCTAGCAATGTTTGAAACATTGTGATCACACATTACTAAGCTGCTAAGAAGATCTGATTGTAAATAAATTGTTCTATTCCTTTGGAAATTCAACACATATCACTTTGTTTAATTTCATAACTTCTTTTCACAAAAACTATCTGGAATTCTGCTATTCTCGTCCATTTCACTAGACAGACGATTGTAAGGAAAATTTAACTGAGATGATTAGAGAAACAGGTAATATAAAAGGAGAAAAATAATTTTGCTTAGCTTGATTTTTAAATGATGTCATCAGCTGAATCTGATTCATTTGCTTTAGGACGAAAGTATCCACTGAACTGCCCAGCTGTGAGGAACATGACGATCAGTGAGCCTCTAGCCCCGACCACAGAGAGCGGCCTCACCTCAGGTCTCCCCCTTCTCAGGGCAGGCTGAGAATTGGCCATTCAATGGCCAGGGGAGATGAAAGACTCAATCATTAATTTGCATAGTATGGGTCCAGGAACCACAATAAATTAAAAAAAAAAAAAAGAAGAAAAGGGGTACAAAATGGAGAAATAAAGGTAGAGGATAAAATAATAACTGGCGATAGGATTAATCACAGTACATTCTAGAAAGTCTTATACACCTGATAGCAGTGGGCTACACATTTGAGTTTAACACAAAATGTGCCCTCTGAATCAGTAATGAATACATGAGTAAATAAACTACAATAAGATACATTAAAAACTACAAAAATAATTAGAAATATAGTAAATTTGAAGATTTGAATTGACCAGTAATGATTCCGGTTGTAAAGATAATCTTGCAAATTTTCTTCCCAAAATAATTCACGAACTTGATGCAATTCTAATCAAAATTCCAAAAAGCTTCGAAATTGAAAAAATTCCTGAAGTTAACTTGAAAGAGAAAACAGGCAGGAAGAGCTACAATATTTTGAACTACAAGAATAAGGAGGGGGAATTGCATTACCAGATTTTAAATGCAATGCAACAATATTATTCTTAATATAACGGGAGATGTGGCGGAAAGACACGTTGCAATGGTACTAAATGATGAGACAAACAGATCCGAGTGTACATTAGAATTTAGTACAGATGTCAGTGAGTAGGCGTGGCTGGTGTTTGGCATAGCAGTGACGACACTGCTTGGGATGTGCCCACATCCCGTATCCTAGTGCCTGAGAGTGAATCTGAGCCCTGCTCCAGATTCCAGCTCCCAGCAACTGCACCCTGGGAGCCAACAGGTGATGCCTCAGCTGGCTGGGTTCTTGCCACCCCCACGGGAGACCCAGACTGAGCTCTGGGCTCCTGCTCTCAGCTTGGCCTCACCTTGACTATTGCAGACATCTGGGGGGTGGACCAGCAGATGGGACGGCTCTCCATCTCTCACTTTGTTTTCCTTTCTCTCTCTCTCTTAAATACATTAAATAAATACATTTGAATTGCTAATTATTTACTATTTCTCATGATTCCAAAACTTTGATAGGGCTCAGAATATACATTTTATTTGTGCCTAACACTGTGGGCTAGAGATTCCAAGATGGCTTTGATCACACGTCTACTGCCTCAACTGAAGTGTATGGAGTGGACAGGGATGGATGAACCTCTCTGTGTTTCTGTCTTCCTCCGTCTCCATTCATTCTCCACAGTGGACTCTTATTCAGTAATCTAGTGTGAGTGTTTTTACATGATAGCTGATCCCAAGAGAGTGAAAACGGAAGCTCCCCAGCCTGTTAGGGGCCATAAGTAGCATGGCAGAATTACAGCTGCATCCTACCGACCAAAGCACCAGCCCAGATTCAAGGAAAAGACAAATGGATGGTAAGTTCTTAGTCGAAGGAGTGTTCTGTCCCTACAAGGATGGGGGGTGGGGGGTGGGGGACTGCTCAGGCCCACCTCTGAGACAACATGCCAGAATAAAGGCTGTTACCGTGACAGTAGACATACATGCATGCCCAGGCACTGCTGGTCTTACAGACTAATCACACCAAAAATTCCCTTGCAGAAAACAGAGAAGAATGTTTTCCAAATCATTATATGATTCTTATATAACCATGATTCCAAAAGCAAACTAAACTACTACCAGAACAAGCCAGTTTTTACTTTCAAACATAAATTTAATAGATCCTAGATAAAATACAAAATTGAATCCAGTGACATACAAAATAGATATAATGAATAATACATTAAGCCTAATTTCACTTGGGTTCACATCAGAAAACCTAATTAGTGTAATTCAATCACATTAACGAAATAAAAAAGGAAAGAGGTGAACATTTTAATGGATGAAGGAAACAGATTTTTATCATTCAAAAAATAATTCATGATTTTAAAGAACTCTTAGTCAATAAAAATGAAAGCAAGAGTGGGCATTTCTTTGGCCTGGTAGGTAAGGCACTGGTCGCAATGTCTATATTTCATATCACAGTGCCGGAGTTTGAGTCTCAGTTCTAATCCTGATTTCAGCTTCCAGTTAACGCACATCCTGGGAGACAGCAGGTAACGGCTCAAGTCGCTGGGTCTCCGCTACCCATGTGGGAGACCTGGATTGAGTTCCAGCTCCAAGCTTCAGCTTGGTCCAGCCCTGGGTATTGCAGGCATCTAGGGAATCAACCAATGATGGGAGCTCGCTCGCTCTCTCTTTCTCTCTCCCTCCCTCTCTCTCCCTCCCTCTCTCTCTCTCTCTCTATCCCTCCTTCTCTCTCTCCATTTCAAATAAAATAAAATGAAATAATTTTTCCAAAAGTGAGTTTCCCTAACCCGACTAAGAGAATCTACAGAAAACTTAAAACAAACAGCCTTTACAGCAGGAACATAAGGGCATCCCCAATCAGTGCCCTGTTCAACACTGTACCAGAAGCCCTATCCAGAGGAGGAAGGGAAGATAAGCTGCACTCAAGCCAGAGAGAAACAGAACAACAATTATCCACTGATAACATTGTCTTTCAATTAGAGCTCCAAGAAATTGTCAAATAAACTACTAGAGCAAGCATGACTTTTTAGGAAGATTGTTGGGTAAGGCTTACCATATAAAATCAATTGTATTCACATACACTAATAATCCAGTTAAGTCGATAGAGATTATTCAAAAAGAAGATAACATAAAATTTACTTTTGCTAAATTGAAAATAAAGCATCTTAATCCAAAATAAATTCTTATGAATTAATGTTACCACTTTAAAAAATGAAGCATTTGACTCTGGCCTCAGAATCAGCCCTTAAGGCATGTGGATCCAGCTGAAAAGCCCATGAGAGTATTTCAGGCATGGAAAGCCAAAACACTCTGGTAAAAAAAAAAAAATGACCTAAATGAAAGATCTCTGCAAGTGAGATCCCAGTGGAAAGAACAGGTCATCAAAGAAGGAGGTACCTTTCTCTGAAGGGAGGAGAGAACTTCCATTCTGACTATGATCTTGCCTAAATATGATCAGAGTCGGTGAACTCAAAAGGCTTCCATAGCCTTGGCAACTCATGACAAGAGCCTAGGGTGATTACTGATGCCATAAACAAGAGTGTCAATTTGTTAAGTCAACAACAGGAGTCACTGTGCACTTACTCCTCATGTAGGATCTCTGTCCTTAATGTGCTGTACAGTGTGATTTAATGCTATAACTAGTGCTCAAACAGTATTTTTCACTTTGTGTTTCTATGTGGGTGCAAACTGTTTAAATCTTAATATATGCTAAAGAGAATTGAAAATGAATCTTGATGTGAATGGAAGGAGAGAGGGAGCGGGAAAGGGGAGGGTTGCGGGTGGGAGGGAAGGTATGGGGGGGGAAGCCATTGTACTCCATAAGCTGTACTTTGGAAATTTATATTCATTAAATAAAAGTTTAAAAAAATGAAGCATTTGGACTATTAGAAATTTTGGGTGAGTGTTTAGGTAAGTGCAAGATTTTCCAAGGGTAAAAGCTATAAAAGGAGTCATAAAGCAAATAATTGATAAATTAGACTCCATAAAGTATGTTAAGTAACATTAATGAACTAGAAAACAGCCATAAATCGGACAATGGATTAATAGCTTTAACATAGAAAGCACACTTAGAAATCTTAAAATCCACTGGAAAAACACTAATGCTCAAATAGATATGTTAGCAAAGAAATATGAACAAATAAAAAGCCCATGGAAGAAAACATCACTAATAAACAGTGCAAGAAAATTTATTTTCTCCATAATAAAATAATTCTTTATTAAAATGGTGGTGCCACATTACTACTTTTCAACCAGCAAATAAAAAATAATAACCCACAAAAGGTAATTTGTGTGTTCTGAGACAGAACCTCTCTTTCACACCATGTTGTTAGGAATTTAAGTTCACAACCATTTTCTAGGCAACATTTATCTAGCACTACGTGACGGTATCTAATGCTTGACCCACACTAATTCTCTATGTATGCCTTCCTGAGAAGTGAGAGAGATGCCCTCAACTTATAATGGAGTTACAGTCCAATGAGCCCATTGTAAGTCGAGAGGCATTTACGACACCAGAAGCAAGAGACATAAATGCGTATTAGATAAACATATTGAGATGCCAAAACATGACATTCAAAAAACACTGGCCACACAGCATCAGTTGTCCTCCCTGTAAACGGGTGGCTGCTGGGGAGCTGCTGCTGCTGCCACCCCACTTTGCAAGAGAGTACGATGAGGCAGATTGTCAGCTTTGGAAAAGATCAAAATTCGGAATCCAAAGTATAGGGTTTCTACTGAGTGCATATCCCTTGTGCATCATCATGACATTGTTTAATCATAAATCACTACATCACAAGTCAGGGAACACCTGTATATATATATGAAGTTATTCCCAACAGTCTATGAAAACACTAAATACCAACAAATGTGAAGTGGTCCAAGGATTTCAAGTTTTTCATATATTGAGAACCCTTCTTCAAGGAGAAATTTGTGCAGATGTCTAATATAGAAATGAATAAAATATGGAGCTGCTCTGTTTGAAAAGTGAAAGAGGAGCCTGGAGCCAATCATTTCAATGACCCCCATCCCAATTCCTGCTTATCCCCAGCCCTGTGTTGGACCCAACACACTTGTGTCTAAGAATCCCCAAGACAACACGGAAAACTGGGGAAAAAAAACTACTATATAATATTAAAAGACTACTGAATTCATGCTTTGAGAAATGAATAATCATGGAAGCAAAAGTTCAAGATATCACATAACAATTAATACACGAACAATTAATACATGAACTCAACCACATACAGATATGTACGGAAGGATCCAGTGGTTATCTTTGTTTTGTTCTTTATAGGTGTCCGTACTTTTCCATATGTCTTCTTCAGACCATATATTCCTTTCATAATGGGGAGCAATGGGAAATCATTAACAAGTAGAGTTTTCATTCAGGCCCATTAATTCATGCTAGAATGATGATATGCTGCGATAGAAAAAAGGTATCTTAGAAATTTAAAGAAAATTTTATTAGAAACAGCTAAGGAGTGCTCCAATCACCTACCTCTGGGACATTTATCTTCAGTGTTTTTCAGAGCACATCTGAAATCTATTAGAGCCCCCAACTGGCTTTGGGAAACCTCTGTGTGCCTCCAGCCATTGCCACAGCAAATTGCCTCAGCTGTGGTCAAAATCAAAATTTTTCAGTTGCCTTGGTTGACCTAGAAATGTTTTATGTAATGGCCATTATCTGGAAGGGAAACAGTTGTTAGAAAATAAATCCTTTTATTTAAAAAAAAAAACACTTCATTTTGCTAAAGTGGTGCCAAGAAATATTCTTCATCATTTATACATGCAAGAAGAAAAAAAAACAAATATTTAGTAAATAAATGGAATCTCCAAAATAAATCCAAAGAAAAATCACTGTTAATCAATGTCTGGAGATATGAGGTGAGGAGTCATTTGACTTTTAATCTTTGAATACCAGAAATAACTCTGAGTGGGACTTTTATTTTCTTTCCTTCTTCCATTTAGTAAGCACTCATGGGTCCATAACCTGAAGCTATTGTTCCAGGAACTGGAAGCAGAAATTCATGCCCAGTGGAGGTAAGGATGCAGGCAGGAACATAAAGAAATGATTGCAGTTTTAGAGCGCTCTATTAAAGGTGTGTGTAGAATGTTCCAGAAATTCAAGAGGGAGAGTTACCAAGTGATATCCTAGGACTGTAGGCACAGGGAAAAGAAATTGTGAATGGGAAACAAGAGAGGGAAATTGCAACAGAAATCTCCAGTGCTCCTCCGAGGCAGTGCTAGTATTACAATTTTTTTAAGGCAGTAGAATAAAGGAAAAATGTTACATAAAAAGAAGGAACTGATCTAGCTCTATGTTGAGGATCACTAATCTCAGATGGGCCTCCCAGAGCCAAGGTACTCCAAAAAAGTCCTGAAATCATGGTTAGAATTTTACAGGGACAGGCACTGTGGGATACTGGGTTAAGCCTGCGGTTGCATCTCATCTCTACTTCTGATCCAGCTTCCTGCTAATGTGCATTCTGGAAGCAGCCCATGATGGCTCAAGTATTGGGGTCCCTGTCATCCATGTGGGAGACTTGGATGGAATTCCTGGCTCCTGGCTTTGGCCTGGCTCAGTCCCAGCTGTCACAGGCATTTGGGGACTAAAGTAGCAGATGGAAGAGAGAGAGAGAGAGAAAGAGAGAGATATCTGTCATTCTACCTTTCAAATAAATAAACCTTAAAAAGAAAAAAAAAAGCAGAGTTATAGAGAGGGAGAGACACAGAGAGAGATCATCCAGCTGCTGGTTCATTCCCCAAATGGCCACAACAGCTAGGGCTGAGCCAGGTTTGAAGCCAGGAGCCAGGAGTTTCATTCTGGTCACTCATGTGGGCACAGAGGCCCAAGCACTTTCGCCATCTTCCATTGCTTTCCTAGGCACACATTAGCAGGGAGCTGGATTGGAAGTGGAGCAGCTGGGACTCGAGCCTGCACCCTTACGGAATGTCAGTGTTGCACCCATATAGGAAGTTGCGGTTATAGGTGGTAACTTTACCCACTATGCCACAATGCCAGCCCCCAAATTAACAAATCTTTAAACAAAGAGAAAGAGAGAGAGAGAGTTAATTTTGGTGAAAAATTTTGAAGTCCATGGACAGTTTGTCCATAACATATATTTTCCATAAACTTTTTGAAAACCTCTTCTATTCCTGTAGCTCATTCACTCACATACTCTCTAAATTGATCAGCGTATTCCTTTTTCTCCATCCTGAAACATCCCATGTGACCTCCCTATTCTCTATCAGATAATCAATCTTGTGTATCTTTTTTATTTTAAAGAGGAAAATAGTAGCTTTTTATTTCTTTTTCTATATTTATGTTTAAGAGGCAGAGAAAAAAAAAAAACAGGCATAGAGAAGGCTTCCCAAATCCCTGTAATGCCCAGGACTGCTAGGCCATGCAAACCCAAGAGCCAAGAACTCCACCCAGGTCTGTGTGGTTGGCAGGGCCTGAAACTACTTGAGCCATCACTGTTGCCTCCCAGAACACATTAACAGGAAATTGGAATTGGGAGTGGAGCCGGGACTCAAACCTAGGCACTGGGATATAAGATGTGGGTATCCCAAATGGAGTCTTAACTCCTAGACCAAACGCCTATCCTCCTGCTTCCTTTTGCACTGAAAAGCAGAAGTGATCAAGAAGGCGCTGACATTTTGTGACATTTTGGTGTGTGTGCCCTTGTCCTCTGCCTTCCCTTCTTCAGTTGTGGATGAACTGATGGCCTCTAAGCTGACCATGATCCCTACCCATTGCCAAGTCAACATCACTGTTGCTTCAACAGTTGTTCCTCCCTCCTCTACCTCTTCAACTTCTGTCTCTCTACTAAGTCATTCACAGCAGCTTACTAAAACACTAGAAGATATTAAAATAAAATCCTCACTTGACCTCATATCCTCTCCCAGCCACTCTAACACATCCTTGCCTTTCCTTAGTGCAAAACCTTCATAAAGTTGTTTCCACATGCAGTCTCCAGTTCCACTCTTCCCATCTTCTCATAAATGCATCCATATCAGCATTTCCTCCCAACCGCTCTGAGGAAGCAGCCTTCATAAACAACTCCAACTTTCTCAACCACTCACACTGTGTCCCACACACCCCTTCACTACTGCCACTGGGCATCATGCAAGTTCACTTGTTCATTTATTGAGTTCATCTCAGCTGGACAGTACACTCCAAAACTCTATCCCCATGACCCAGAACATTGCCTGACACATAACAGGTACTCAATAAATACTTGTTCAATGAAAGTGTGAGAGCCCTAAGACATGCAATTATCAAGTGGAGAAGAGATTCAAACCCAGATGTACCTGGCTTTAAAACCATGTGCCCCAAAGCTCCGTTTTACAACCTAAGTTTCTGCTAAGAGTGATTGGAATAGATGGAAGAATCATTAGTAAAGCAGAGTCTACAACAGAAGGAAGATTTGGGTTAGAAAGCTGTGAAATGATTTAATATTTTGCAAAATAAGTGTAACATTAGAAAAGTTGCCTGCTTACTCAGAGGTGAGTCATCGGGTAGTCTCAGACATCTACTACATAATCCAGAATGAACAACAGAACAACCACAACCTCTAAATGGCAAAAGCAGGTGTCACAAAGCCCAAGCCTGCACATGAGGAGCCTGTAGGTTCTTCCAGAGTCATGAGGTTAGGGTTAGGCATATGAGCCACAGAAACTCAAAAACAGCAACTGGGGACCAGCATTGTGGTACAGCAAGTCAAGCCACCACCTGCCTCACCAGCATCCCAAGTGAGCACCAGTTCAAGACCCAGCTGCTACATTGCCAATCCAGCTCCCTGCTAATGTGTCTGGGAAGGCAGCAGCAGATGGCCCAAGAACATGTGCCCCTTCCAGCCATGTGGGAAACCTGGATGGAGTTCCAGGCTCCTGGCTTTGGCCTGGCCCAACTGCAGTCATTATGGCCATTTGGGGAGTGAACAAGCAGGTGGAAGATGACTTCCCTCTCTCTTTCTCTGCGTGTGTGTCTCTTGCTTTCTGTCACTCTGCCTTTCAAATAAAAAATATCTTTAAAAATAACTAAATAAACAAAAGCAGTCAACTATGAGAATGGGGTTAAAGGAGCATGCACATAATTTCCAAAAGCTTTGGCCTGGGCTACTTTCATTCAGCCTTATCAGAGCCCTTCCCACTGCCATAGTGATTCTCCAGAAACACAGCAGAATGCAGGCTGGTACAAGGTAATTATTTAGAACAATAATCTAAGGTTATTCAGGTGAGATAAAGTTATACTCAGGATCTTCTTTTAAGGTGGACAGATAACTTGTATTTTATAAAGATACCCATAGAAGCTGGTTGCAACATTTTAAAACTGGCATTGAAGAAGTAACACTCATATCTACTTAATGCAAGAGTTCAATCCCCAATCATTCTGGATAAATAGAAGACTATTGTGATTCTCCAAAGGATCAAAGAGATAATCAATAAATGGTCTTCATTTTTATGAGTTCAATTCATGCCAAAGGTGTTAGAGAGCTAATAGATATCACAGCTGTCATAGCAAAGGCATTTGAAAGGTAATGTATATCACCATGTTGGCATCTGCTGTCCACCATCGACACAAGTTAATATTCACGGGGCAGTCAATGGTGGATTGCTCACTTTATCAGTTCTGTGGTCTAAAGAAATTACAGTTTGGTGAGCAACAAAATACAGCTTTTCCGAAGAAGACATCGGTTTTCCTAAGATTAGTTGTGTAATATCCTCAAAACAGGAAATAAACCAGAAGTACCTACGGAAATTTCATTAATCAGGCTGTTAGCTCTGCAGACAAAAAGAAAGCTAAGTAAGAGCTTATTACTAACTTTTGCAAGTTTTTTCAACCTCATTTGCACTTGTGGTCTCAGATTTCACTGCTGGCACTATGCACAGTATTTTTGAGCTTGTTTTTGTCACACACATGAAGATTCATTGAACTTGAAAGTCCCGCCCAGTTCATGTGGATTGAAACCATAACTAACTACCTTGTCACATGTTTTTTATTGCCAATAGATATACAGAGCTTTCCAAAGAATAATTATTATTCTAGTGTGGAGGTTTTCCAAAGGCTCAAAAAAGTAGACTGTAGGTCTTGAGAAACTGAAAAACTTGTTTATAATTTTTAATCAGCGAAAGAATGTGCTCAAAATTAAGACACAGAAAACAGCTCATTCTCTTGAAAAGGGAACATAAAGCATTTAAAATTAAATTTCCCCATCTTTTTTGGAGCCAGATTCTAAGACCTGTGAAGTAAAAAATGTTACACGTGGAAAAAAATACTTACGCTTTTCTGTACTCAGTAATCCAAATGGCATATGAAATGCTTTAAAGTTTTTTATTTTTCGCTTGTAAAAAGGAGATGGAAGTGTCTTCCAAATGTCATTAGGATCATCAATCTGCCTCTTGATGAAAATTTTAAAGTCCCCACAACATGAGATCCAAACATATGAAACTTAAAAACAACAAAAAAAATCTATTACAGGAGTTAAAACTATAGTCTGTGCTACAACTGTGTGCATTTGAAGAGTAGACCAGTTCACTTGCTCTCTTTCTCTCTTTACCTTTCAAAAAACAAAATAATAATTAAGACCAAAGGCTCTAAACATATTAGATTTTTTTGAGAGAGAGAGAAAGAAATAGATCAAAAGAGAGAGAACTTCCATTCATTGTTCTATTCCCCCAAAAGCCCATACCATCCAGCGCTGGGCTAGGCTGAAGCCAGGACCAAGAATTCAGCCTAGGTCTCCCCTATGGGTGGCAGTGACTCAACTACTTGAGCCATCACCACTACCTCTCAGGGTCCACATTAGCAGGAAGCTCGAATTTGGAAGCCAAGCTAGAACTTGAACCCTGGTACTCCCAATCGGTCTATGAGCATTATCAATTTTCTCATCTGAAAAAAAAAAAAAAGAGAGATAAAGTATAACAAGTTTCACTGGCTTGCTGAAAGAATTAAGTTAGGTACAGTAAAGGTCCAAGCACTGTGAACAAATGATTATGATTGTGATCATATAAACAATAGCAATCGATTAGTCTGTTTTCTCTTGCTACCACCACTGCCCTGCCTGGAACATAGCCACATAGTATTTTCTTTCAAGTATTATAAAATAACTGAGGAGCTTCATCTTAAGGTGGATCCATGCTCTTCAAAGACAAGAAACATGAAGGCCCCTCTCATTCCATTTGCTTTAACGTCTTTGTAACTTTCAGAACTAAAGAAGGAAAAAGCAAGGTAACTGAGTTACAAACAGAAGAATGTCTTTGAAGATGTGAAGATGGGGGAGTACAAGGCTTATCCTCAGTTGAAATTTGGGGTGACATAAAATGAAATGAGGACCACCCAGGCCAAGTGAGAAGAAATAAATCACAGTTTAGATAGATGTCAATCACCGGCATACCATAAAGGAAGGCTAGTTGGCCGCTGTAGTACCATAATTGTGTTGAGCCTTTTCTATGTTTTTAAGACATGTTCTAGGCTGTATTTAAAAAGCAACAGTGGCCGGCGCCGCGGCTCACTAGGCTAATCCTCCGCTTTGCGGCGCCGGCACACCGGGTTCTAGTCCTGGTCGGGGCGCCAGATTCTGTCCCGGTTGCCCCTCTTCCAGGCCAGCTCTCTGCTGTGGCCAGGGAGTGCAGTGGAGGATGGCCCAAGTCCTTGGGCCCTGCACCCCATGGGAGACCAGGAGGAAGCACCTGGCTCCTGCCTTCGGGTCAGCGTGGTGCGCCTGGCCACGGCAGCCATTGGAGGGTGAACCAACGGCAAAGGAAGACCTTTCTCTCTGTCTCTCTCTCTCTCTCACTGTCCACTCTGCCTGTCAAAAAAAAAAAAAAAAAAAAAAAAAAAAAAAAAAAAAAAGCAACAGTGAGGAGTAGGAGTGTGGGGTTAAGTGTGGGGAGTTAAGCCATCCCCTGGGATGCCCACATCCCAGATCCGAAGGCCCAGGATTGAGCCTCACCACTGATTCCAATCCAGTTGCGTGCCAGTGTGTGCCATGGGAGGCGGCAGATGATGGCTTGGGTGCTTGGGTCCCTGCCACCCAGGAGAAGAACGAGATGGAACTGCTGTCTCAGCTCAGGCTGTTGCAGGCACTTGGAGAGTGAACCAGTAAATGAAAGATCTCTTTCACTTAATCAATATATTTTTTAAAATAGTGCACCCCTTCTGTTACAAACAAAGTGAGAATGACAATAAAGAAGGTGGCAGCAACATCCCTGAAAGACTGGAAAGGGCCGTGTAGGTGAACTCGGGGGACAGTGAACTTGTCGCCTTCACCCAAATGCCAGCCAGGAAGGCAGCATCCGTACTTTCTGTTTTCGTATCAGGCCTGATAAGCACGCTTTCTCAGTTACCATCCATGAGCAGCCTTGACATTGGAAAATGTTATTTCTTCAAACTGGACAGAACCTGTATCGGCCCTTTGTTGTGCCTCCCATCCCCCCCATAATTATGCCTTTCCACCTCTGGGTTTTTTTTTTTCTTTCTTTCTTCTTTTACTGCAGGATTTATAAAATCCTTTGAAACATGTTGTTTCCAGATGTAGGTCCCAAGTGCCCTGTCATTTACTTCTTGTCCAAGCACTGAGCAGATGGAATTACACAAGTTCAGCTGTATGAATCCACCCTCCTGTGCCTTCATTAAACTCCAGGATTTTAAAGAGCCGGCCCTGTTCCTGGCAGGGACCTTTCCGTACTCCCACCCCCAAAGCTGTAAATTACTACCTCATTAAACACAATTGTGAATGATTAGGTGTCTGGAATGTACTCTCCTTTCCCTGCAGCCCCTTGGAGTAATTACTACCTTGCCGTTCAGCACGGTATTCCAGCAAGCCAGCATTTGAGTAGCTCACCAAGCGGGGAGGAGGTTTTATTTTTTTTTTCTCTTGGGGTATTAAAACCCTATTATCAATGAGTTCCATAAGCGGAAGGTTTGTGATCTCCCACTTCCCATTGAGCGATCTGTCTGTTAGCACAAGCCGTAAGCAACGAGGTTTTTTCAAGAATTCGTTTTTCCTCCCACCACACAGGCGGCTGCACCTACAGAGCTTTGGTTTCCTTCTGTGGCTCGCTGAAATCATTTCATATGTGTTTTAAGGGCCGCAGGTGCTTTTGATTTGCATAGATTGTCTAGGAAGTGTTGGAATCTTTTGGAGACGATGGGAAACAAAGGGAGCTCAGGTTTTCGGTGCCTGCTCACCGAATTCTGATTGCTGGAGGAGGTTTGTTTAAAAAAACCTGGAGAGTGTGGAGAGGTCATGGGTAAGGAGCTGACAGAGGGGAAGGGGGTGGAGAGACTGTCACGTGGAATAAATAACCCAGCCGCAGTTCCCAGCCTGCTGGCCATCACTGCAGCAGTAAAGGTAAAATTAATATTCCCTGAGGGACGAGCGCTCCGGAGGTCAGCTCTCTTACGGAGATTCTACCTCTTTCCTTGATTTGTTGGTGTGGAGCCTGAAGATGTTCCCCTGTGCCTGTTTTGGGCTTCTCTGTCACTTATTTCTCGCTAGCCAATCAGCCGTGTGCCACCATGGGCCTGGAATGCAGGTCCATACACTGGCTTACGGGAAGAAGGACATGAGGGCTGCAGGTAAACTGACTTATCCGAGGTCAAGTATTTTTATTTATTTATTTTTTATCTTTTTGACAGGCAGAGTTAGACAGTGAGAGACAGAGAGAAAGGTCTTCCTTTTTCTGTTGGTTCACCCCCAAAGTGGTCACTATGGCCGGAGCGCCGCGCTGATCTGAAGCCAGGAGCTAGGTGCTTCCTCCTAGTCTCCCATGTGGGTGCAGGGCCCAAGGACTTGGGCCATCCTCCACTGCCTTCCCGGGCCAGAGCAGAGAGCTGGTCTGGAAGAGGGGCAACCGGGACTAGAACCCGGTGTGCCGGCGCCACAGGCGGAGGATTAGCCTAGTGAGCTGTGGCGCCAGCCAGAGGTCAAGTATTAATAGCAGAGGCAGCGGCGAAGCAGGGTTCCCCTTGCCTGAATGGAGCACCACTCATTCCTGACTCAGCCTATGAACCTGTCATTAGATGCTGCAGGTGACCCTGTGTGGGAATCAGGTGACCCTGAAGGGGATTTGTTCCTATCTGTTCAGGACAGAGAAGGAGTGGAGCAGACAGCTTGGATGTTCACTTGTCTACGTTGTGTGTGGACAAAGATATAGCACGCGGAGACACTGCTTGGTAGGCTGCTTCCTGGTGGGGATGATTGGATCTAACTTGGACTTGATTCCTGGCCTTAGAGTTGCCGGGATTTCAGGAACAAGGGGCTGAAGCTGTTTCCCCGAGGAAGTAAAGGAACACAGTGCTACCCAGGGGACAGCACGGGACTTAGAGAAGGGGCAGTGCAAGCCCGCCTTTCCGCCCACAATGCAGCAAAGCTGTGGTTTTGGTGAGGGCTGTAGGAATCACGGGGTCACCCCCAGGTGTGAGGACTAGGGGGGACATCTCTTGGCAATGTCATCCACGCCATCGTGGTGGACACCGGCGACAGTGGAACTCAGGAGGTTATGTAAATGACAGATTTTTTTTTCAGAAGGGTCCACAGGAGGGTCGCGCATGAGCTAAAGCAAGGACACTAGAGAAACGACCAGGCCAGACATGACGGGGCTGCACACCTAAGGCCAACCTCATGCCAGCTCTACGGAATTCAGTGCTACAGGGGACCCGTTCAAGGTCAATGTCCTGAAAAATCAACGTACACAAAGAAACACAGAAATCACCACTGCAGAATGGGCAGAGGAAGTCAGCCACTGACGTAGATGGATGACAGTAAAAGCAGATTTCTGAAATAGCTGCAGTTCACTATGAGGGAACGCACTCCTTGAATCACTTTTAATTCATTTAAAAATTATCATCTAAGAACTGGTTAGAGGAACATCAGCATGATGGTAGGCAAGAAGGTGGCAATGCGCAGCTCCCCACAGAAACACACAGAACTCCACGCCAGCCAGAGCCGAGGGGGAGCTCCGGAGGATGGCCAAGGAGCAGCAGAGACCCCATGGAACAGAAAACCCAAGGACGGCCGCACAGAAAAGGGTAGGAAACACCCTGCCTCCGCCACCTATTCCTGGGTCAGGATCTGCTAACATCCAGGAGGAGGGGTTTCCTCCCAAGGGGAAATAAATAAGCAGGAGGACCCAGCAGCTTTCATCACCACCAGGGACCACTCCAGGCTTCCACGCAGGGCACACCCGCAGTTTCCATCCGTGCTGCGCCCACAGTCTGTGCCGTTGCACACCCAATGGAGGAGCTCATGCTGTGCCCCACCTATGGTTGCCTGAGTAGCCACAGCCTCCCTCCTCCCTGGGACTTCACTGCTACTGCCACTCACCCACCTCTCTTTCATCTGGCCCATGCAGCTCTTTTTTTTTTTTTTTTTTTTTTTTTTTTTTTTTTTAATTTTTTTGACAGGCAGAGTGGACAGTGTGAGAGAGAGAGAGACAGAGAGAAAGGTCTTCCTTTGCCGTTGGTTCACCCTCCAATGGCCGCCGCGGCCGGCGTGCTGCAGCCGGCGCACCACGCTGATCCGATGGCAGGAGCCAGGTACTTATCCTGGTCTCCCATGGGGTGCAGGGCCCAAGCACTTGGGCCATCCTCCACTGTACTCCCTGGCCACAGCAGAGAGCTGGCCTGGAAGAGGGTAAACTGGGACAGAATCCGGCGCCCCGACCAGGACTAGAACCCGGTGTGCCGGCGTCGCAAGGTGGAGGATTAGCCTAGTGAGCCGCGGTGCCGGCCCCATGCAGCTCTTTACCATCACTGGGTCGGGGTTGCTGCTCCACCCTACCCCCCTGGGCCCATGATGTTGCAGAGCCACTCGATCCGCATGGACTTAAGTCACTGCTCTACCCTGCCTCTTGGGACCTGAGTCACTGCTGTGCCCCACTATTTCTGGGTCCTCACTGCCACAGTGCCCTACCCTTCCCTCCTCCAGCCCCTCAGCTGCTGCAACACCCTACAACCCCCCAAACTGGACCCAGCCCCCTGAGGTCTGACCACCAAAATACCCCTTCATTCCTACAGCCATGCTGCTGTCGCACCCTGCCCTCTGAGGGACTGTTATATCCCATCTTCCTGCTGGGGTGCACCCCGGAGCCCCAGAGCCCAGCTCCATGGACGTTCTGTGCAAGTCTCTGCAGCACACCCATGCCACAAGACTCAGGGGCCACAGTAACTCAGTGAGAGCCTAAGCCGAGAAACCTGGCACCTGCACTGTGTGGCCTGGCATCACCAATTCTTTCTGTGGGTCACATTAAACCAAGGACCAAGGAGAATCCCTATGAGTAGAAGTCTGCCATGCAGGGAATAGGAAAACAGACGAGCAGCCACAGCCTTTGTTACTGAGGGCCCTTAACAGCCCCTACAGTCATTGCCACTACCGCAAACATCTGCAGACTTAGCCATTGAACCCCCCGCAGTCTTCCCCAATGCTGGCCTCGGCTGGTGGAGTTATACAGAGACTACATCAGTACAAACACTTGGGAACCACAGCTGTCACATGCCGCCATGCAGCACCCTTGCGCCCACTTGCCAGTTACATTCCTTCCCCACCGGAGCCAGTCTGTAAAGTCTAGAAGAAGTGACTGCTCCAGCAAATATGCGTGCCTCGGTGCAACGCCACAAGAAAGATGACTAAGCAAGGAGACATGACAGCATCAACGGAGCATGGTGATTCCCCAGTAACTGACCCCAACAAATGGAATACAACAAATTAACTGAAAAGGAATTCAAAATAAGTACTTTAAGGAAGCTCAGTGAGATACAAGAGAACACAGCTCACTGACATCAGGAAAATGACGCATGAACAAAACTTTAAATTCAACAAAGAGAAATTTAAAAACAAACTAGCAGTTCTGGAGCTGAAAATACAAGAAATAAAATTTTAAATGTGATAGATAGCTGCAACAGCAAGCTGGTCAAACCGGAGACAGGATCTGTGGATTATAAGAGAGGTCTTTTGAGATTATCCAGAGGACAAAAAAAATGAGAAAAACCTACAGGGTTTATGGGAAATCATTAAGCAAATTCATATATGCATGATGGGATTCTAAGAAGAAAAATAGGAGGAAGTAAAAATAGCTTATTTAAGGAATAATGGCTTAAAAAACTCAAAATATTCAAAGCTATAGGCATCTAGATCCTTAAAATAAAAAAATCTCTAAACAGATTTAACCCAAATAAATCTTCAGAAAGACAAATTATAATGAAATTTTTGAGTCAAAGTCAAAGAGAAAATTTTGAAAGCAGCCAGAGAAAAGCAATAAGTTACAAACAAGGCAATCGCCAATAGATTATCAGTAGATTCTCAACAGAAACCTTGCATGTCAGAAGAGAATGGGATTTGCATTTAAATTACTGCAAAAATAATAATAATAATCACTGACAACCAAGAACACGATATCTTACAAAGCTGTCCTTCAGAAATGAAGAAAAAAAAAACAAGACTTTCCCAAACCAGCAAACGCTGAGGGAGTTCATTACCATTGATGTGTACAATAAGAAATTCTAACAGGAGTCCTTTAAGCAGAAAATAAAGGATGATGAACAAAGATGAAATCATATGAATTCATAAAATTTCCAGAGCAGGGCCAGCACTGTGATGTAGTAGGTTAAGCATCTGCCTACGGCGCCAGTATCCCATATGAGCACCAGTTCAAGTCCCAGTTGCTCCACTTCCTATCTAGCTCCCTGCTAATGGCCTGGGAAAAGCAGTAGAAGATGGCTCAAGTGCTTGGGCCCCTGCACCCACGTGGGAAACCCGGAAGAAGCTCCTGGCTCCCAGCTTCGGATCAGCACAGCTCTGCTGGTTGTGGCCATCTGGGGAGTGAACCAGCAGATCGAAGACCCTTCTATCTGCTTCTCCTGCTCTCTGTAACTCTACCTCTCAAATAAATAAAATACTGAATGAACAAATAATAAATAAAATATGTTGATAAAGGTAAATATACAGTTAAATTTAAAATAATACAAAATTATAGTGCAGAAATCATTCATAACTCTAATAGGAAGGTTAAAATATTGTATCTATGTTTTTTATGTTTATTAATTTTTGAGGAGCAGAGCCACAGGAGACAGAGAGCTTCCACCTTGTGGTTCACTCCCCAAATGCCCACAACATCCAAAGCTGTGCCAGGACTGAGATAGAAGCACAGAACTCTATCAGGGTCTCCCATGTGGGTGGCAGGGCCCCTAGCATTTGAGCCACCACCTACTATTTCCTAGGGTGCATTAGCAGGAAGCTGGGTTGGAAGAAGAGTGGCTGGGACTGGAAACAGCACCCTAATATAGGATGCAAGCATCCCACGAGTTGTTTAACAAAAGCCTCTCCCCTACCTATTGCTATTTTTAATACTTTTGTTTTTTCATCTTAATACTAGAATATATTCAAAATACAATATAAAAGTGGTAAATTGTGACATCAAAAACAAACTGTGGGAGAGGAGCAAACATGTAGTTTTTGAATGCAATTAGAGGTGCTATGTGTAGGCCACAGGGTGCAATGTTGTAGTTATGTAGGATAAATAAGCCTAGGGATGCCATACAAGGCAAGTGCAGCATAGTTATAATATTGTATTGTATATTGTAACTGTCTAAGAAAGCAGATTTTTCAGTGCTCTAACCACAAAAAGGAGGCAATTGTGTGAGACACTGCATATGCTCATTCATTTGACTGCAGCAACCATTTATTTACGCATATCAAAGCAGGATGCTCTAGACTTACACATTCACAATATAGAAGAGCCTATCTGTGTATTTAGGGATTGTCCCCCACCTCAGGAGAAAAGCAAACAAAAAATGGTATAAGAAGGATAAGAATCTTTGATTATCAATGATGTAAACATTTGTATATATTTGTATTCCATTTCTATATCTTTGTGACTTACCAGTAAAGGTAATTTTCCCATTTGACTTCTTCTTATTGATTCATAAGAACCTTTTATATATTAAGAATAAAACCTGGGGCCAGCGCTATAGCATAGTGGGTAAAGCCACCGCCTGCAGTGCTGGCATCCCATATGGGCCCCAGATTGAGACCCTGGCTGCTCTACCTCCAATCCAGCTCTCTGCTATGGCCTGGGGAAGCAGTGGAAGATGGCTCAAGTCCTTGGGCCCCTGCACCCACGTGGGAGACCTGGAGGAAGCTCTTGGCTCCTGGCTTCAGATTGGATGGAAGACCCCTCTCTCTCTCTCTTTCTACCTCTGCCTCTCTGTAACTGCCTTTCAAATAAATAAATAAGTCTTTAAACAAAGAATAAAACCTATAATATTATTTACTTTGCAAATATACCTATTTTGCAGTGAGAATTTCAAATTTATTTATAATAATCTTGGGGGTAAAGAATACTATTTTTATTTTCCTTTGTTAATTTTTCTTTAATTTTATACTTAGAAATATTTTACTAGTGCCAAAAACAGAATCTGTTCTCTTGTATTTTAAAATTTTTTCTTTTATACTTTTTATTTTGTAAGTTAATTCCTATGTAATATCTTTCTGAAACTGAGTGGGGAAGTTTTTAACATTATTTTTTTCACAAATAGTATTTTACTTCCCTTATATTAAGTAGTACATTATCCTATAAAGTTTTTTGGGAAAACCATCTTTTTCATAAGTTTAAACTTAGTCTGTTTCTTGACTTTCTATTCTGTTTCATAACTCCACATTGCTCTACTCTTATTTCAGAACCACAGTGGGAAATTATAATATGTTCTATAATTCCATGATGCATATGTTACCTCCTAATTTTTTTTCACAATTGTATTTCAGAGTTCTTCAGGTTTGGACATAGAAAGTTGTAACAGATCAATGCTGTCATCAGAACCCTAGGGGAAAAATGGATAAACTGAAAGTCCATATTTTAACACATTGGGGAGCTACGAATGCAAAGAATCTAAAGACTTCCAGGGAAGGGCAGCCTCCTCCTGGGTGAGCAGATGCCATGAACTGCTTTCCTCTGGGGAGCACCTGCTGAGTTTAAGCAGAAATAACCTCCCAGGGTTAGGAGAACGCAGCTGAATTTTCAACAGCCAAGTGGAATAATGGAGTAGCATCTCAGAAATCCCAAGTGCAGAGACAGTTCCTCCTGCCAGCTATTTTCCCCCCTGGACTTTCTCGCTCAGTGTCTTGCAATGCTATCTAGGGAACTTGGGAAAAGGTTAGAAAGCAAATAGGGACCCTGAAGTCCCCTAGAAGAAAAGGTCTATTACCTACACAGGTAAAATCTCAGCCTCGAGAAATCTGGAAACAAATGCAACTTGAAACTACTGAGGCCGGCGCCGCAGCTCACTAGGCTAATCCTCCGCCTTCCAGCGCCAGCACACCGAGTTCTAGTCCCGGTTGGGGCGCTGGATTCTGTCCCGGTTGTCCCTCTTCCAGGCCAGCTCTCTGCTGTGGCCAGGGAGTGCAGTGGAGGATGGCCCAAGTGCTTGGGCCCTGCACCCCATGGGAGACCAGGAGAAGCACCTGGCTCCTGCCATCGGATCAGCGCGGTGCGCCGGCCGCAGTTCAGCCGCGGCGGCCATTGGAGGGTGAACCAACGGCAAAGGAGGACCTTTCTCTCTGTCTCTCTCTCTCACTGTCCACTCTGCCTGTCAAATATAAAAAAAATAAAATAAAATAAAAATAAAAATAAAAGGAAACTACTGAAAGCTGCAAATTAGCCCCTATCCTGTTCAGTTCTTTAACTGGATCAGGGCAAAAACCTTCCCCATCTGCATGCTGGCTGCCTGAGGAAAGGCTATGTCCCTTCTGGAGAAAGCAGTATTGACTCTGTCTCTGTGACTTTTTTTTTTTTGACATTCAGAGTTAGAGAGAGACAGAGAGAAAGGTCTTCCTTCCATTGGTTCACCCCCCAAATGGCTGCTACGGCTGGTGCACTGGCCAATCTGAAGCCAGGAGCCAGGTGTTTCCTCCTGGTCTCCCATGGGGTGCAGGGCCCAAGCACTTGGGCCATCCTCCACTGCCTTCCCGGGCCAGAGCAGAGAGCTGGACTGGAAGAGGGGCAACCGGGACAGAATCTGGCGCCCCAACCGGAACTAGAACCCAGGGTGCCGGCGCTGCAGGCGGAAGATTAGCCTAGTGAGCTGTAGCACAGGCCCATCTCTGTGACTTTTAAACACATCAAGGAGTTATGATTCATGGAAGAAAGAAGGAAAATGTGGTCAACATTCAAAGGAAACATATAATCAATAGGTGAACTACAGGTGACCTAAAAATCACTGTAAAATCACTACCAGAAATACATTTTCAAATTACAGTAAAAAAATAGACCTAATGGATGAAGTCAAAAAAATTCAGCAGAGAACAGGACACACTAAACTAAATGGGCACTTTCAAATATTTTAAATTAATACCTATGTTGGGGCTGGAATTGTGGGTCAGTGGGTAAAGCCACCACCAGCAACGTTGGCATCCTACATGGCACCATTTTGTGTCCTGACTGCTCCACTTCAGATCCAACTCCCTGCGAAATGTGATTTATTGTATTTCTTTGAAATGCAGAGTTGCAAAAAGAGAGAAATAAATTAATCTGATTTATTTTATTTCTTTGAAAGGCAGACTTATAGAGAGAGGAAGAGACAGAGAGACAGAGAGAGAGAGAAAATATGAATCTTCCATCCGCTGGTTTATTCCACCAGTGGCTACAATGCCCAGGTGGGCCAGGCTCAAGCTAGGAGCCAGGAGCATCCTCTAGGTTTCCCATGTGGGGAGTCCTTGGGCCATCCTCTGCTGCTTTCCCAGGTACATTAGTAGGGAGCTGAATGGGAAGTGGAGCAGCTGAGACCTGAACTGCAACCATATGGAATGCCAGCTTCACAGGCAACAACTTTACCCATCATGCCTCAACAGTGGCACCAGTAAATAAATCTTTAAACATATACACATATGGGGGCCGGTGCTGTGGCGCACTAGGTTAATCCTCCACCTGCAGGTGCCAGCATCCCATATGGGTGCTGGTTCTAGTCCCAGTTGCTCCTCTTCCAGTCCAGCTCTCTGCTGTGGCCTGGGAAGGCAGTGGAAGATATCCCAAGTGCTTGGGCCCCTTCACCCACATGGGAGACTAGGAAGAAGCACCTGGCTCCTGTCTTCGGATCGGTATAGCTCTGGCCGTTGCGGCCATTTGGGGAGTGAACCAACAGAAGGAGGACCTTTCTCTCTGTCTCTCTCTCACTGTCTGTAACTCTACCTGTCAAATAAATAAATAGAATCTTTAAAAAAATATACATAATATGTTAATTAATTTAGGCATTCTATAATATATACATATTTCAAAACATGTGTTGCAATTCATAAAGCAATACAATTTCTATTTGTAGAATAAAACAGATTTTTTAATAAAAATAAATTAATATTTAGAATATATTTTTAAATAGTCATTGAGGCAGGTATTTGGGCTAGTGGTGAAGACACAAATTAAGACTGTTGAATCCCATATCAAAGTGAGTTTGATATCCAGCTCCAACTCTTGACTCCAGCTTCCATCTAGTGTAGACGCTGAGAGGCAGCACAGATGTTCCGGCAGCCCACATGAGAGGCCTGAATTGAGCTGCTGACACCCAGCTTCAGTCAAGCGTTGCAGGCATATAGGTGGTCAACCAGCGGATGTGAGCCTGGCGCGCATTCGCTCTCCCCCCCTCCCTCTCTCCCTCTTCCCCTTTCCTTCTTGCTCTCCCTCTCAAGTAAATAAATGAATAATATTTTTAAAAGATAATCTGACATTCATTGGATAGGCTTCAGCGTAGACCAGAAGGATAACGGAATGGATTAGTGAACAATAAGACAGAGCAATAGAAACTGAGAAGAAAGAACTTAAAAATAATTGAAGAAGAGAGACATGCCAGATGATACCTCTAATTAGCAATCTTCAATAAAATGCAGGCCAAAACAAAGAAATAAAAATTCTGCTAAACATGTAAGAAAGAAATAATACTAGTTCTACACAAATTCTTACAGAAAATAGAGGAAGAAGGAACACATTTCTACTCATTCTACTCAGCTCATATAACTCTGTTACCAAAATATGAGAAGACCATTAAAAGAAGGAAAAATTATAGACCAATATTCTTTATTAACATATATGCATTGGGGCCTGTGCTGTGGTGCAGCAGGTTAACGCCCTGGCTTGAAGCACTGGCATCCCATATGGGCACCAATTCGAGACCCAGCTGCTCCACTTCCAATCCAGCTCTCTGCTATGGCTGGGAAAGAAGTAGAAGATGGCCCGAGTCCTTGGGCCCTTGCACCCACGTGAGAGACCCAGAAGAAGTTCCTGGCTCCTGGTTTTGGACTGAGCCCCTCCACCAGCATGGAAGACCTAGAAGAAGCTCCTGGCTCCTGCTTTGGACCAGCTCAGTTCTAGCCATTGTGGTCATTTGGGGAGTGAACCAAAGGATAGAAGACCTCTCTCTCTGCCCTTGTCTCTGTCTGTCCCTCTGTCAATAACTATGCCTCTCAAATAAATATAAAAGAATAAAAAAAGGAAATGTTATGAGACACACAAAATGATTTCATAAAATTGAACAATTTTTCATTTAAAAAATTCCTTTGAACATGTTAGAACTTCCCCCAGTCTGATAAAGAATGGCTCATTTAACAGTTCTATAGCTAACAGCAAACAATGTAAATATCACTGTTCTTATTTTACTTCTGTTTGTACTTGTGGTCTTAGCCAGTGAAATAAGGCAAAAGAAATAAATAAAAGTTCTGAACACTGGAAAGGAAGAAATAACTCTCTTTAATTGATATGATTATATGCATAGAAGTACCAAAGAATTATATAAGCAAATGACAAGAAAGAACATGAATTTTATGAATGTTGTTGGATATGAGATAAAAATTAAGAGTATCTCTGAACATTAGCAATAATAATTAGAAAACATTTTTTTAAAAAACATCATTTACAAAAAAAAAATCTAAAAATCTGGGGCCAATGCAATGGCATAGTAGGCTGGCTAGGCCCCTGCCTATGGTGCCAGAATCCTACATGCACACCGGTTAGTGTCTTGGCTGCTCCTCTTCTGATCCAGCTCTCTGCTTATGGTCTGGGAAAGATAGCCAAGTGCTTGGACCCCGGCTCCTACATAGGAGACCTGGAAGAATCTCCTGGCTCCTGGTTTCAGATCGGCGCAGCTCTGGCTTTGCGACCATTTGGGGAGTGAACCAGCAGATGGAAGACCTCTCACTCTGTGTCTCCCTATTTCTGTGTGTGAACTCTGCCTCTCAAATAAATAAATAAATAAGACTGGGATAAAATATTATAATATATATCTAACAAAAACCCACATCCAAACATAATATATATTTTTAAAACTCCTACAAGTTGGGGCTGGTGCTGTGGCTCACTTGGCTAATCCTCCGCCCGCAGCACCGGCATCCCATATGGGCACCGGATTCTAGTCCTGGTTGCTCCTTTTCCAGTCCAGCTCTCTGCTCTGGCCCGGTAGGGCAATGGAGGATGGCCCAGGTGCTTGGGCCCTGCACTTGCATGGGAGACCAGGAAGAAGCACCTGGCTTCTGACTTCGGATCGGTGTAGTGCCAGCCGTAGCGGCCATTTGTGGGGTGAACCAACTGAAGGAAGACCTTTCTCTCTGTCTCTCTTTCTCACTGTCTATAACTCTGTCAAATAAAAATTAAAAAAAAAAACTCCTACAAATTGATAAGGAAAAGACAATCAATTAAAAGGAGCAAAAGACTGGATCAGTCACTTCACAAAATAGAATGTAAGACTAGACAGTAAAAATGGATGTTTTTAAAAGACTCTCAACATCATTGTTCATCAGGGAAAATAAAAAGAGGCCACTTCATACCACCAAAATGATTGAAGTTTGAAGACTGACAACATGGAGAGCTGATGAGGATGTGGAGCAACTGGGTTTCACACAATATGCTGATGGGAGTGAAAAATTATGAAAATCACTTTGGAACGATGTTTTGCAGTTTCTAATCAAGTTAACCGTTCAACTATCCTATAACCCAGCAATTTTACTCTTGTGCATATACCAAGAGAACTTAAGCCACATTGCTCAAGAACAGTTAGTGGTTTTATTTCTAATAGCCAAAAATTGGAAATAGTCCAATGTCCATCCAAAGAATGGTACAGTCATGCAATGAACCACACACAGCAGTAAGAACAAATGACCCATGTACACAAATACATGGATGATTCTCAGAGACACAAAGGAGTGTATACATTTTTATACAATTCAGTATCAACCAAAACTAATCGATGATGATAGAAATAACCACGGGGCCACTGGCTGGGAAAGAACATGAGGGAATTTTCTAAGGGGAAGAAAACGTTCTGTACCTTGGGTGGTGGTGACAAGTGGCATATGCATTTGTAAAAATTTATTAAGATGTAAAATCAAAATTTTTCCATTGTACTGCATCAATTATACCTTGCCAAAACAGATGTTAAAATGTTTTTTATAGGCACTCTCAGGGGATAATTGGAGAGAAAACCAGACTGGAAGTCCTACAAGAGGAAGAAGAACACAACGGACCTGTGTGGAGGGTGCAGACATGCAGCACGAACGCGAACACAACTGCAGGAGGCAGGAGACTCAGAGAAGGAGGTGAGGCCACACGGCAGCAACCCGTGGTGATACAGCCTTAGGAGAGCGTGGTGGGAGTCCGGACTGGAGCCCTGGAGGGGCTAATGGTTGCCCCCAGTGGACTCAGCGGAAGTACAGGGGGCACATTTATCTCATCACAACTTCCCCATGACAGCGCCCGCTGCCCAATTTTGAGTCTGAGTGAGAGCTGTGCAAGACTGTGTATGCACCCAGCAACGTGCTAAGCCAGGATACCATCTTCTCGGCAGCCCCGGCAGGGAGAGAGCAACATTCAGGCAGTGGCTCTTGCGTTCACGTGTGACCCAGAGATTCCATGGGAGGGAACAATCCACAGTCCCCACTGACTTGGAGTCTGGCTGGGAGGTGGCTAGGTAACCACATAAGATGGTGAGAAGCCAGCAGCCTCCCAGGATCAAGACGCCTAGGCAGAGCTATCTCAGGGAACATCTGCCCCTCTGCTGAATGGACAGGCTGGCAGGACAGAGAGAAACCTCTGTACCCAGTGACTGTGGGGCCTGGTGTGCTGAGACTTTAGGAACTTGCTGGTTGCATGAGAAGACACAGCCCGTAGTGGGTCTCAGGGCAGTCATGGGGTATGGCTCCACATGTTTGGAGCTCCTTGGATGTGTACAGCAGGTCACTGCACTGAGAACTATGCTACACAGTGAGGACTATGCAGATCACGTGTGCAGTTCATACGGTGGTGCAAAACACATGGGGGGCTAACACCTGGGCATTGAGATATAACATGCCCAACTTGGGTATTATTCTGGATACTAGCTTGACACTGGAGCATTGATCAGAGTTCCCTGGTCACAGCCAGCACACACCTCCTGATATTCACTGAAAGTACAGACATTCCACTAAGCCACAGAGACATACCTCAAATATAAAAAGCCAACCAAGGAAAAACAAAAAATCAACTCCACAAATGTCTAAAAAGAGATGAAGAAATTAAAGAAACAAGAATAAGGAATACACAATGACCCCCCCCCCCCAAAAAAAAGGAACACACACAACAGCATCTCAGTATTAGAATGTGAACATGAAAAGATTGAGGAAATGCCAGAAACAGAATTCAAAAAATTAATCAAAGGATTACTCAAAACAAAAAAGAATTATTCAAAAGCAATCAGAAGCAAATGCACGAACTAAAGCAAACCATATATGACATGAATGAAATTTTTTCCCAGGAAATTGAGATTGAGATTTTAAAGAGAAATCAAAATGAAATATTAGAAATGAAGAATTCAATAAATCAAAAAGTGCAGTGGAAAGCCTTAACAATAGACTTGGTGAGGCAGAAGAAAGAATATCCAAGTTAAAGACAAATATCTGAAAATTTTACAGTCAGATTAAAAAAAAAACAAGCAGAAAACAGACAACTTAAAAAACAGTGTTGGAGAGTTATGGGATCCTATCAAAGGATCCAGCATATGGATCTTAGGAGTACGTGAAGGTGTGGAAAGAGAGAATAGATTAGAAGGTTTATTTAGTGAAATAATTACAGAAAACTTCCCAAATTTGGAGAAAGAAAGGAACATCCAAGTACAGGAAGTATGTAGAACTCCTAACAGATATGACCAGAAAAGATCTTCACCATGACACTTTGTAGTCAAACATCCCACAGTAAAACATAAAGAAAAGATTCTAAAATGTGCATGAAACACCAAATTACTTTCAGAGGATCTCCAATTAGATTCACTACTGACTTCTCATCAGAAACCCTGTAGAATAGAAGGGAGTGGAGAAACATACTCCAAGTCCAAAAAGGAAAAAATTGTCATCCCAGAATATTGCCCCTCGCAAAATTCCAATTTATGAATGAAGGTGAAATAAAGAAAATTGAAAGAATTTGTCACCATTCTCCAGTCTTACAAAAGATGCTTACAGGGGACAGCACTGTGGCATAGCTGGTAAAGCCGCCACCTGCAGTGCCAGCATTCCATATGGGTGCCAGTTTGAGACCTGGCTGCTCCACTTTTGATCCAGCACTCTGCTGTGGCCTGGGAAAGCAGTAGAAGATGGCCTAAGTCCTTGGGCCCCTGAACCTACGTGGGAGACCTGGAAGAAGCTCCTGGTTCCTGACTTCGGATCAGCTCAGCTCTGGCTGTTGCAGCCAATTGGGAAGTGAACCAGTGGATGGAAGACTTCTCTCTCTCTCTCTCTCTCTCTCTCTCTCTCTGCCTCTCCTTCTCTCTCTGTGTGACTCTGAGTTTCAAATAAATAAATGAATCTTCTTTTAAAAAAAGTGCACTTAAAAAAAAAGATGCTTACAGATGTGTTACACACAGAAACACAGAAAGACAGTCATCATTATGAAAGAATGTGAAGGCAGAAAACCCCCAGTAAAAGTTCAAAAGAAATCCCAAGTAAACAATAGGGATACTTATGGAAAAATTATAGGGCCAAGTTGTTACTTATCAATAATCACCTTGAATATAAATGGCCTCAACTCTGCAGTTAAAAGACAAAGACTGGCTAAATGGATTAAAAAACAAAACCCATCTCTTTGCTGCCTACAACAAACACACATCACCAACAAAGATACATGCAGACTGACAGTGAAAGAATGGAAAAACATATTCCATGCTAAGAGAAACCAAAAAAGGGCAGATGTTGCCGTCCTAATATCAGACAAATTCAACTTTAACATGAAAACTGTTAAAATAGATGAAGAAGGGCACTATATATGATTAAAAGATCAATTCACAGGAATATATGACTATAATAAATGTATACATACCCAATTACAGGGTGCCTGGCTATTTTAAAGAAATTTTAATGGATCTATAGGTTGACATACCTCTCATAAAATAGTAATGGGAGACTTCAATACCCCACTTTCATCAATGGACTGATCAACTAGACAGAAAATCAACAAAGAAACAACAGAGCTAGCTGATACTATGGAACAAATGGAAATAACTAATATGTACAGAATTTTTCACCACACAGTTGCAGAATACACATTCTTCTCATCAGTGCATGGAACTTTCTCTAGGATAGATCCCATGCTAGGCCATAATGCAAGTCTCAGGAAATTCAGAAAAATCAAATTCATACCATGTATCTTCTGTGAGCACAATGGAACTAACCTGGAAATCAACAACTCAAGAATATCTAGATCATATGCAAACACATGGAGACTGAACAACATTCTCCTGAATGAGAATGAGTGAGTCACAGAACAAATCAAAAAATTTCTGGAAACAAATGAAGATGACAAAACAACATATCAAAACTTATGGGTTACAGCAAAAGCAGTGTTAGGAGGGAAGTTTATAGCAATCAGTGCTTAGAAATTGGAAAGGTACCAAGTAAATGAGCTATCAATGCATCTCAAGGACCTAGAAAAACAACAAACCTAACTGAAAATTAGTAGGAGAAAATAAATAATTGCAGTTAGAGAAGAAATAAGCAAAATTGAAAGCAAAAAAAAAAAAAAACAATGCAAAAGATCAGTAAGATGAAGACTTGGCTTTTTTGAAAAAATAAACAAAATTGATACACCATTGACCCAACTAACAAAAAAAAAAGAGGGAGAAGACCCAAATCAATATAATAAAGGATGCAGGGATGAAACAGGACATGTAACAACAGACACCACAGGGAAAAAAAAATCATCAGGAATTACTACAAAGAGCTGTATGCCAACAAATTGGGAATCCTAGAAGAAATGGAAAGATTCCTATACACTTAACAATCTACCAAAATAAATCATGAAGACATAGAAAACATAAATATAGCAACAACCAATTCAGAAATTGAATCCGTAATAAAGACCCTCCCAACAAAGAAAAGCCCAGGACAGGACAGCTTTCACTGCTGAATTTTACAAGACACTTAAAGAAGAACTAATTCCAATTCTTCTCTATCTATTCAAAACAATTGAAAGGGAAGGAATTCTGCCAAATTGCTTTTAGGAAGCCTTATTTACCTTAATTCCTAAGCCAGGAAAAGCTACAACAGAGAAACAGAACTACAGACCAATATCTCTTATGAATATAGATGCAGATATCCTCAACAAAATATTAACTAATAGAGTACCTGAAATGTAATGTATTGGAGTGAAGTAGACATTTGGAGATTTAATGATTGTTTATAGCTCTGTCTCTTCTGTTGAGGAACAGTGTTTGTTCTCTGTTTCTCTCTTCATGCTATTTGTTGAATTATTCTACTTAGTGTAGGATTAACTATAAGATCATTATATGGACTGAAAACAGATCTTTCTAAAAATTAAGAGTGGGAATATGAAAGGGAGGAGGAGGAAGTGTTGGAGCATCAGTGGGAGAGGGGGTAAAGATCATTATGTCATTTATGTTCCTAAATCTGCATATATGAAATATATGAAACTTGTATAACTTAAATAAAATTTAAGTCAACATTCTTTATCTGAAAAAAAGTCTATTGGCAACATATCTAATGGATGCCTGAGATTCTGTACCATGTGTTTGAAATACATAGCCAAATGACTATTGTCCATTCTCCAGTATTTAATGAACACCTGTTATATACTAGGCCTTATTTTAGGCATATAGACTTCCTGAAATATGTTGCTACAATATTAGTGCTGTTACAAATGAGTTCCTGCTAAATGTTCATATCATTTTGATCAATATCTTTAAGAAGTTTTAGAATCTAATACTTTGAGATTGCTGTCACTTCATTGATTTCATAGTCAGTGAATCTTTTGTGACCTTTGATTTTTTTTACTAAAATTAAACTCTCAAGTATTTATATTAAAAATCTTTATTATAGGGGCCTGTACTATGGCGTAGCAGTTAAAGCTGCCTCCTGCAGTGTCGGCATCCCATATAGGCATCAGTGATACTCCACTCCAGTCCAGCTCTCTGCCATGGCCTGGGGAGAGCAGAAGAAGATGGACCCAGTGCTTGGACTCCTCCACCTGTGGGGAGACCTGGAAGAAGCTCCTGGCTCCTGACTTTGGACTGGCCCAGCCCCAACCATTGCAGCCATTTGGAGAGTGAACCAGTGGATGGAAGACCTCTCTATCTATCTATCTCTGCCTCTTCCTTTCTGTAAATGTACCTTTCAAATAAATAAATAATTTGTGGGGAAGCCATGGTAATCCATAAATCGTACTTTGGAAATTTATATTCATTAAATAAAAGTTAAAAAAAAAGCTACCTGGAAGAAAAAAAGAAAAAAAAAAGAAACTAGAAATAACCAAGATACTGATTAACAGATGTTTGGCCAATAAATTACTTAAATCGAAAAAAAAAATGTTTATTACATATATTTGTATTATTTCATATACTTGACTTCATATACTTCCAGGTAAAAGAAGTGATGACCTAAAACACCCCATGTTGGGGTCTTGCTTGGAGAAACATTGAACATGAGTTACATTGAACATACAAAAGAACCTGAGAATTGACAGCATATTGGGTCACCTTAGCAGAAATATCTTATGTATCTATTTTGTCACTTTTTCATTCTCTCCCTCTTTCTGTTTTTCCTTAAGCACTTTCAAAATTAGTTTTGCAGAAATTTTAATTATATATTTTCCCATCATATTTACCAATGAGTTAGTTGTTTCTAATATATAGGAAAATAATAACATGATTATTTTAACTGGACTTCTTTATATCTGTTTTTATTTTTCCTCTAGGTTTTTTTTGTTGTCATTTTTCTTTGTTTGCATTCAGAACAGCACCAAGAAATTGAGATGTTATTGCTTTGTTCTTGGCTAGAATTACCCCCAAAATCAAACAAACAGAAATGTCTTTAAAAGATGACAAAAGCTAGGGCTGGCACTGTGGTGCAGTAGGTTAACGCCCTGGCCTGAAGCGCTGGCATCCCCTGTAGGCTCCAGTTCTAGTCCCAACTGCTCCTCCTCTGACCCAGCTCTCTGCTATGGCCTGAGAAAGCAGTAGAAGATGGCCCAGGTCCTTAGGCCCCTGCACACGTGGGAGACCCAGAAGAAGCTCCTGGCTTTGGATTGGCACAACTCCGGCCATTGCAGCCATCTGGGGAGTGAACCAACAAATGGAAGACCTCTGTCTCTGTCGCTACCTTTCTCTGTAACTCTGTCTTTCAAATAAATAATAAATCTTTTAAAAAGAGATGATGAAAGCTAGTGTCACTGTACTACTGATATATATGCCTTTAGAATTTACCAGTAAGTATAATGGCATTCATTTGAAAGAGCTATTTGTTATCATGTTAGGATATTGTCCTTCTTCCTTATGTTTCCTGAATTTTGTCATGGTTGAGTATAAAAATTTCATATCTATATATAGAAAACTGATACAGAAAATTTATCATAAGAATTTATTAAAATGTCCAAATTGGGGTAAGCATTTGGCATAATGGTTAAAGCACCACTTGGGATACCCACATTCCATATCCAGCTGCCTGGGTCAAGTCCTGGCTTCTCTGCTTCCAAACCAGCTTCCTGCTGATGATTACCTGGGAGGCAGCAGGTGATGGATGGATCAAGTGGTTGGGTGTCTGACACCCATGTGGGAGATAAGGACTGAGTCTCTGGTTCCCAGCTTCAGCCTAATCCAGTCCTGGGCTGTTTCAGGCACTTGAGAAGTAAATCAGCATATGAGAAATCTTTGTCTAACTCCCTCCCTCTCTCTATCTCCATCTTTCTGTCTTCTATTCTCCATCTGTTTATCTCTCTTCACCTTTCAAATACATTTTTAGAACTTAAACTATATATTACTTTTTAGAGAATTAAAATTATTTCCTTTCTTTGATTTAGTGATATCATGATGCACTGTGCTAATAGCATTTTTACTAGCATGTTCAAAGATATCATTTTTTAGCATAAATCTACATTTGGTTTCTAGAGTGTTTAGGTAGTTTTTTCTTCTGTAAGTATAAATGTACAGTTTTATTTTTGTCTTCCACATTTTAAGTAGTTTTCTTGTTTGCTTCTGTGATTGGAAATGTAGAAATACATACATAGACACATACACACTCACACACACACACACACACACACACACACATATATACATATATTTGCTGTGGCAAGCATTTTTGGAAGTCTTGCCACAGTGATCATAAATGTAGTTTAGTTGTGTCCTTATGTCAGATTTGTATATCAGTGCTAAGCTAGCAGTGTATGATAAATTGGGAAATTTTCCTTCCTTTTGTGTATTCAAGTATTCAAAAGTACTTGGCATAAGTGCTTGGGCCCCTGATAGCCATCCAAGACACCAGGATGGAGCTCCTGGCTCCTGGCTTCAGCCAAGCCTAGCCATGGCTGTTTCAGCCATTTGGGGAATAAGCCAGAATTCATTCTTTTTCCCTCTCTCTCTCTCTCTCTCTCTCTCCCTCTCCCTCTCCCTCTCCCTCCCTCCCTCCCTCCCTCTCTCCCTCCCTCTCTCTCTCTCTCCCTTTCAAATAAATAAATCTACATAAATAAATATCACTCCCTCTTACAGCTTTTTATAACTGCATTGAATTTGTATTTCACTCTAATTCATTGCCCTGTGTATTTTGTTTTCACCCTACGTGTTTACCTTTATTGACAGTTTATTTTCATTGTCTTGATAACTTTATGCCCATATCTTTCTTTTCTCTTCCTTTAGGTTGCTTTGACCATTTCTCAATGTTTGAGCAGTGTTAGCTTATTTTCATTCTTCCAGTTTTAATGAAAACTACACTTCCAGAATGTATTCTGGATGAATTTTTACTTTCCAGCATAGAAGTTCTGATATCCAGTTTCCTCCTCATCATTTTTCAATGATCTCAACTCTGAATTTTTTCCTATTTAGCTCAAGCAAAGAGACCTATTAGTTGGGATCAGGTTTGGCTGCTGTAAATGAGAGGCCCTACATGGCAGTCTTTAAAATAACATAAATGTCCTAAATTTCAGCAACGCAGAGCTGAGAGAAGCTCTGTCTTTTTCTGTTTGCTGTTCCACCAGTATCCCAGTGGACAGTCCCCCATGGTAATTTTAGATCCCCCTTGAAACATTTAACCTGGGATCTGCAGCGCAGCCCACAGAAGCCCAATAGGGAAGATAAGTGTTTACAAAGTTTAAATTGCTAATTTCACTGCCTTCCACATCTTGATAACCACAGCTTAGTCACTTGGCCACATCTAGAATCAAGGGATCCTGGGGCATGTAGTCTTTTACTGGCTGATCCTGTGCCCCATTACAAATTTGGTTACTAAGTAAAATGAGAGAACAGCTGAACAGGAAAGAAATATCAGTATCTGCCACAAACAGTTTTAAAGGAATGGCAGTTGGCTGTTTTTTTATTTTTAATGTCTAATCTTTTTTCCAGTGGCTCAAACATTGGAATTTCAATTATTCCTATTTTAAAATTGACAATCTTTATAGCTTAATCTATTATTACATGTTTCTTAAATATCCTCACTTATTGAAAAAGAATGTTTTCTTTATAGAGTCCTCAGGTCTGTATGGATCTGTGAATCAGCTCACTCTTCTGCTTTCTCTCTGTCTATTCTTATCTAAAGCACTTTATCTGTCAGTTACATTCCCAGGATTAATAATTCTGCTGGCTTCCTTTTACTCCTTGTCCAGTTTTCCATAACTTCTCTCCAAATAGATTCTTAGAGACAGCAGAGAGGTGGCAGATGACAGTTCCACATAGTTCATTGTCATAATTCAGTAGAAATGTAACCTATTTTAGAAATGGCTAGTTTGCTATTTTTCACTGACAGTAAGAAGTACCTGACACAAAGGGTCTTCTTTGATAAAATGTTAGAGACAACAATTACTCACATGATATTAATAATAACCTGGGCTCTATCTCGGTTTGTGATTTACCTATAAATTCATCTTTAAAACACTTTAATTAAATTTTAATGATATAATTTGCTGCTTTTAAGATTTTAGAAATTATTGTATGCCATGGCCAAAATTCTTTACAGCCTTACTACAACTTCCATGGAAAAAAAACCCAGCACCATTCCATTAATGTGTCACATTTCCACGATTTTTAAGGTTTTCCAATTATTGTACTATTTATTTCTTAAATTTAAAAAATAAAATAATGCAAATTCTGATACCTCATCACAACTGCATCCATATGCCTAAGAAATTATGGAATGTTTTTTAACAACTCCAAAGTTTTTCCTTTTATAAAATATAATCTCTTTTAGGTAGGTTAAAACGAGCAAGCTAAAACTAAGTTACAGACCTGCAATTGGTGAAGAAATACACTAAAAACTCTGAAGGGCTAAAAAGTTATTGAGGTTAAATTCTTACTCATAAGATGTGTTTTCCTAATGTCAGGTTAACAATTTTGCACGCCTGGCACTATGGCCCAACTGTAAAAACAATGGAGCTCCATTAGGTTGGCGGGGGGAGCGGCAGGCAAGAAGAAAGCAAGGAGGGGCACGGATATGACTTTAACATCTGAGACTCAGCTTTATAATGAGAAACAGAGGAGACATGATGTCATGCTGGAGAAGGTAGCTCTGCTGTATTTTTTTTTTTTTTTCAGGCTGGCTTGACCTGTGAGATTTTCAACGAAGTCCAGATGGAAAGAGGGAGAAATGTGTATATGTATTCCAAGTTTGAACAAAGACTTACAGCAGAGGTTGCTCACTCGTGAATTCAGCTTGGATTTAATGCAGACCCAGTAAAGCCACCTCGCTGCTCCTTCCTCCTCGCCTCCCTACCCAGACCTTTCACCCTCCCCTTGAATCTGCAGGATGCCGTCTGGCCTGCTTAGTCTCCTGACCACTCACTGGAGCAGGAGTTTCTTTCACTCCTACTGCTGGGGAAAGCAGCCATGGTTTTTCATCAATTATAAGGCTTAGGTCTGGTTTTTGGTTTTGTTCTGTTTTTGTGTTTTAACATCTCTGAAACTGAGATGTTCTTAGACTCAGTGATGGTGTGCAGTTTAAGTGGCAAAGTTTGGACTTTTTGTTTCATATTTTTTTAAAAAACTATATATTTATTTATTTATTTGAAAGAGTTACACAGAGAGAGAGGAGAGGCAGAGAGAGAGAGAGGTCTTCCATCCGATGGTTCACTCCCCAGTTGGCCACAACAGCTGGAGCTGTGCTGATCTGAAGCCAGGAGCCAGGAGCTTCTTCCAGGTCTCCCACATGGGTACAGGGTCCCAAGGACTTGGGCCATCTTCTACTGCTTTCCCAGGCCACAGCAGAGAGCTGGATCGGAAGTGGAATGGCCAGGACTCGAACCGGCGCCCATACAGGATACCGGCACTTCAGGCCAAGGCGTTAACCCACTGGGCCACAGCGCCGGCCCCTTGTTTCATTTTGTTTGACTACTTTTTATTTTCCTCATTGGAACATAAAATAATGCAATACTCCCTGTCACCACTGTCCCTGAATTCGCAAAGTGAAGTTAGTCTAATGAAGGTGACTGATGAGGCAGAGGGCTTGTGTTCACCTTGGCTTGCTGTATTTGGTTTTTGGTGGAAAGGCTTCTCAGTTTAAGAAGAGATTTGGAATGAAAGCCTCCTTTGCCCTGATCTGTATTCTGTGAGAGTTGACTTGTGCGGCTCCTTTTGATCATGCAAATAGAAAGCCAGGACAAGTAGTCAATTTTTAAAATGATTTATTTATTTATTTGAAAGTCAGAATTACAGAGAGATGGGGGATAGACACACACACAGAGAGAGAGAGAGAGAGAGAGAGAGAGAGAGAGATCTTCCATCCTCTGGTTCACTCCCCAGAGGGCTGCAACAGCCAGGGATGGACCAAGCTGAAGCCAGAAGTCAGGAGATTCTTCCAGATCTTCTATGGTTTGCAGGGGTCCAAGGACTTGGGTCATTTTCCGCTACTTTCCCAGGCACATTAGCAGGGAGCTGGAACAGCCAGGACTTGAACTGGCGCCCATACTGGTTGCCAGTGTGGCAGGGGGTGCTTAACCTGCTATGTACGCCACAACGCCAGCCCCAAGCAGTCACTTTTTACCTGGGAGAAGCCTTGTCTCTCCTTCCTGGAAGCTACAGGTGGAGAGCGCCAACCTGTACAAGAAGCCCAGCATCTTCAAAGATGAAAGGGAAGTCCTTGTTCCCTCAAAATCCAAGAGGGGGAGGGCTGGAACAAACCAGGGTGCCCGTGAGCATGAGATGCTGGAAGACGATGACCATGAGCACATCAAAAGGGAAGTACGGGGGAAAGGTTGGTTTTCTTCAGTAGGTGCTACAACCCCAAGACAAGGCTGAGTTTCAGAGGGAGAAGCTGAAACGGGAAGCCCTGCAGACCCAGTCACTCTGGAAAGGCTGAGTTTTTGAAGAGCACAGAACGTGCGAGCCCAGACAGAGCTTTCCACCATGATGGCAGGATTCCAAACCATCAACAGCATTGCCTCGACAGTGGACCAGCACCCAGCAGTGAGCAAACCTGCCTGGGAACAGCAACTAATGTAGCAGAAACCAAAGTAATAGCACCAATGGACTCTTCACCTTGTCCTTCCCCTCTCTCCACATGGCCTCTGGAAGAAAGACTGACACCCCCTGGGCTGAGACTGACCCTGCATTCATGGAAAATTAACTGAAAACTAAGGCACTTGCTGGTCTTCGCACTCTCAGCTGCTCCAACAGACCTTTGGCCTAACAATTACCAAGTACCCGTCGCAAATCAGACAACACAACAGAAACCTTAAACACACTTCCAATCATCAATGAGAACGTGCAATTATTCTAAGAAAACAGTTATGGAATTAAAAAAAAAAAAAAAAAAAAGAAGAGTCCAGGGACACAAAACCAGTAAGTAGATTAAAGATTCAAACCCAGGTCAGCTTGACTTGAAAAGTCATGCACTTTCATAGCATCATGCTGGCTACCACTGAAGAGACAGGAAATACCACTGGGGTGTGCTGCCAGGTCAAGTTACTCAGAGAAGATCCACAATGCTTAGCTGATTGTTTTATGTCTGGGTTAGATCATACAACCCGTGTTTAGAATATGAAGAGGTCCAGAACCCACCATCCACTCCAGCAATGCACAAGCCTCATAATTTACTTGGGTTCACTGTCGACTGGTTAATTCAGAACTTGAGAAATGCAAGGGGTTCTCTGAATAAGTGAAGGAAACCTTGTCTCTGGTACCTCTGGGGGAGCCCCCAGTCATTGTAGACAAAGCCCTGGAAACCTTCTCCTAGGGCCTCTTTCTGTCACTGATGTAAAGTGGGGTTAAGCCACCGCCTACAATCCTGGCATCCCATATGGGCGCTGGTGTACATCCTGGCTGCTCCACTTCCGATCCAGCTCCCTGCTAGCGGCCTGGGAAAGCAGCAGAAGATGGCACAAGTGCTTTGACCCCTGCTAACCCCACGAGGGAGACCTGGATGGAGTTCCAGGCTCCTAGATTCAGCCTCACCCAGCCCCAGCCATTGCAGCCAGCTTAGGGGAGTGAATCAGCAAATGGAAGATCTCTCTGTCTCTCCCTCTTTCTCTGTAACTCTGCCTTATAAATAAATAAATAAATAAATCTTTTTTAAAAACAAAGTCCATCTACTCCAGGACTGTCTGAGCAGCTCCAGAACTTTCCAGACCTGACTCCTTAGGGCAAAGGGGCAACCAACACCCTTGCATTATTTGTATAACACTCTTTTTTCTGATTATAAAATCTGATATGATTTTATAGGGATTGTGGAATAACAACACTTGTATGAAGAAAACACAAAATAATATTTGTTTTATAATCTCCTTGTGAAGTGCTAAGAACTATTACAAATTCAAATGACTATGTTTCCAGTCATAGCTATTAAAGAATCATAATGAGCACCACACATGGAAATAGTTTTATATTATTCTCCTTTTACTTCACATTACATCATGAGTTTCCCCCTAATCATTACAAATGTCCACAAAGTGCCAAGGCTGTAAGTTTGGGTATGGGCCAAAGGGGATTCTAATCATGGGACAGAGAGAATGAAGGAGAGTAGGACTTGCCTGCCCATATGTTCATGGAGGAAAAGGTAACCAAAGTCCACATCCCACCAGACAGCATGCTTGAGAGGCAATGGAAAAGTTAAAGTATCATGTGAAAAGGTATGTGTAGGAAACAAAACAAAAATCAGAAAACATCTGCTCCTAAACATTAGGGAATATGCGTTAAATAGTTAAGAGTTTTACTGGGCTAATGATCCCCACTGGGAGGAGACTTTTATAAATATGGTGATTGTATAATTAATCACCCAAACCTAGATACTATGAATAATTATTGGATCTGGGGCAACAATTACAAACCAAAGCATTCTCAGGAAAACTAAGACAAATAACTGTCTTATTTGTATTTTCGAGGCAATTTTAAGAAGCTATGAAGGGGACTAGCTCCTAAGCACCCCCAGACATTATATACTAATGGTGGTATCAGAAATCTGTGTTCTTGTTTCATTGTTTTAACTGTTAAATATTATGCTGCTCAATGTTAGAAGCAATGTTTCAATATCATTTGAAAAATAAACCAAAAAAGTAGAATGGCCCACTGTAGTTTATGAGACAGAGACTAGAAAGTCCCATAGGGCAATGGTACACAAATGTCTATTGATGAATTAATGTATTGAGTGTAAAATATGTATTGCATTACAAATATTAATTATGCAGTGTCCTGAGGGTCTCCTTTAACTCTTCCTAGTGCACCATCATGATTCCAGGATTTCCCTTGTGTTTTTATCCCATTCTTTGTGACAAGAATGCTAAATGGAGAGAGATTTTGGTGGACTAGATGGATTAAGAAATGAAAGGGGGGCTGGCGCCGCGGCTCACTAGGCTAATCCTCCGCCTAGCGGCGCCGGCACACCGGGTTCTAGTCCCGGTCGGGGCGCCGGATTCTGTCCCGGTTGCCCCTCTTCCAGGCCAGCTCTCTGCTGTGGCCAGGGAGTGCAGTGGAGGATGGCCCAGGTGCTTGGACCCTGCACCCCATGGGAGACCAGGAAAAGCACCTGGCTCCTGGCTCCTGCCATCGGATCAGCGCGGTGCACCAGCCACAGCGCGCTGGCCACGGCAGCCATTGGAGGGTGAACCAACGGCAAAAGGAAGACCTTTCTCTCTGTCTCTCTCTCTCACTGTCCACTCTGCCTGTCAAAAAAAAAAAAAAAAAGAAATGAAAGGGAAGATGGATTTGTACAGACAAAAGTACCAGAAGTCCAAAGAATGGGGCCTTCGTCTCCAGGCCAGCAGGCGCAGAGAATGCATCTGAGCAGAGGTCCCTCTGATGTACATGGACTCCCCAGACCTAAGCTGGTGAGTACACGTTTCTGAACCATCCTTGGTTCAGCAGAGATACCTAGAAGATCACCTGGGTAATTCAAAATTCTGAGCAATCTATGGGCGCTGGTTCGAGACCCAGCTGTTCCTCTTCTGATCCAGCTCTCTGCCATGGCCTGGGAAAGCAGTAGAGGATGGCCCAAGTCCTTGGGCCCCGCACCCGCGTGGGAGACTGGGAAGAAGCTCCTGGCTCCTGGCTTCAGATCAGCACAGCTCCAGCTGTTGTGGCCAATTGGGGAGTGAGCCAACGGAAGGAAGACCTCTCTCTCTGTCTCTTCCTCTCACTGTCTGTAACTCTACCTTTCAAATAAATAAATAAAATCTTTAAAAAAAGAACATATGGAGCAATTTTCTGTTTTTCCATATTGTTTCTAACTCCCTTTATACATAGAAAAAAATGTATCTGAAAAGTTACTCTAAACTTGAAATAATTCTTGTTCTTTGGAAGGTGTGGGGAGGAATAGAAATGGGAGTAGTCAAAAGGAAACTTGTCTTTAATCTTAATGTTTCGATTTTTCTTTTTTTTTTTAACTTTTATTTAATGCATATAATTTTCCAAAGTACGACTTATGGATTACAATGGCTTCCCCCCCATACCGTCCCTCCCACCCACAACCCTCCCCTTTCCCGCTCCCTCTCCCCTTCCATTCACATCAAGATTCATTTTCGATTATCTTAATATACAGAAGATCAGCTTAGTATACATTAAGTATGGATTTCAACAGTTTGCTCCCACACAGAAACATAAAGTGAAAAATAATAGATGATTTTTTTTTAAATGATGATGAAATCAGAGCAGACCTATTGTCATGTTTCCCAGTGAGATTTTTCATAAAAGAATATATCACTACATTATATTTAAGAAAATTCAGTTAAAAGAAAAAATAATGCAACTGTAACACCTAACATACGGATAGCACTGGTATGTATTTATTTATTTATTGACAGGCAGAGTGGACAGTGAGAGAGAGAGAGACAGAGAGAAAGGTCTTCCTTTACCGTTGGTTCACGCCCCCAATGGCTGCTGCGGCTGGTGCGCTGTGGCCGGCGCACCACGCTGATCTGAAGCCAGAAGCCAGGTGCTTCTCCTGGTCTCCCATGCGGGTGCAGGGCCCAAGCACCTGGGCCATCCTCCACTGCACTCCCGGGCCACAGCAGAGAGCTGGACTGGAAGAGGAGCAACCGGGACAGAATCCGGGTCTCTGACCAGGACTAGAACCCGGTGTGCCTGCGCCGCAGGCGGAGGATTAGCCTATTGAGCTACGGCGGCGCCGGCTACACTGGTATTTATTAAATAATCCCTTTCTGGAAGAATGGGTGAGCCAAATATTCAAATACACTCATATTGCCATTTCCAAAGCAGAAGACATTGTAAATCCTGAAGGCACAGCAACACTGCAATGGACTAGAATGGTAGCTGTCAGATTACACCTGTTATTCAAAACCAGTCAAACATATATAGGAAAGAAGTTAGGTGATAGAAAGGAACTAAAATGTATGACCACATGGTCAGATCACTTTGTGATGCCTGTGCACATTTAGAGCCATTTGTTGTAAGCAACAGAATATATTACAGGGGGTTCAAATAATAACAGCTTAACTAAAATTGTTAGGAATTTTATAGATACATATTTTGGAAATGGGCAGGAACTAGGGAAAGCTGAGCAGTCTAAGACCTACCATTCCAGGCCATTGTAGAGCGGTACTGGGTCACACAAGGTGGTACCAGAACACCTTTCTGGCAGACTTTGCTGCTACCACCACCAAAAATATAAAAAGGTTAAGCAACTTGCCCAACATCACATAGCTAGGAAGAGGTACAGATGGAATTAGAACCAGAGCAGTCTGATTCTAGATTGTTGACCACTGTACACTATCCAATTAAGTTAGGTGAAATCTATATGCTCTATTGTCCCAAGAGGTGTGAAAAGAATCTACATTTATGTAAATGACTGCTTCACGCTTACTTGCTGCCAGTTTTATGACCTCCTTTGTTTAATGTAAATTCATTCCCTAACCTCCCCCCATCTATTGGTGCTCTAATGTCTCTTGTCATCCATAGTGTGTGATGAAGCCATGGGCCAAAACAATATTTTTCTACCACTTCTTGTATAATGTGTATACTAATGTGTATAGTGATGGAAGGGAGAGTGCATTCGTGTGCCACGTTATTAATTAGCAGCAAAAGTTGATGCAAAGTATAGAGCATAAATGGGAATATAAGTCTTTTCACCACTAAAATAAAGGAGACCAAAAATTTAAAGGACTTGAGAATCAGCTTAATTAGATAATTAGATAAAGTACTATCTTAACTACATTATAAAATTAATTTTCTGTAAGCAGAATTTTGTACCAACTCTCTGCTTCTCTTCTCTTCCCTTCCCGCAAGTACCATTATTTCAAAACAAAATCTACAAACCTTATGGTCCATGGGGTATTTTCACTTCCTAAACAACTCAGCTCTTTGACAGAAGCTAAAGTTTGGTGCAAATTCTGTTTCTTTCATCACGGTGAAATTCTGGTGGCCAACCACCTTTTTTCTGTGACTATAAATAAAGCTTACTGGCTGAGCATTAACAGACTTTCTTTAGAAAAGACGGAGGCGAAGGCCATGAAGACCACATAAACTACATACTGGAAACACACTTAGTAAGCATGATAGGACCCCATATGTGTTTTACAGCAAAGAATTTGTCAGTTTTTACATATATGCTAGCCATATATGAATGGAAAACATCAACTTTTTAAATAATTTTTGCTAGGAATTCTAACAGATCAACTTTCATCAGATAAATCTATTGTTTAGGTATACCAGATTAAATATTTGTAAAAGTAAAAAAAAAAAAAACTCACTCCCCTTTTTTATTTATAGACAAACAGAGTGGCACATGGTGTGTGAAGCACACATATCTAAAGTACTAATCCATACCCTTCTACATTCTTGAACAATTCTGGGAAAAAGAGATTATTTTATATAATGCTAGAATTATCTGCAAATTTCTCATAGTCTTGAAATTTTCTAAACAGTTATTATACTTTGACAATTTGGACAGAATGAGATTTCATAGAAACTTTGACAGCACTCAAATGTTTGGCATTAGGTACAATTATCATAATACACTGTGTGTCTGCCAGTTGTGGTAGAGAAACCATAATTGTTACTAGGGCAGGACTATTTGGTAGCACTGAGGCAGCAGGACATAAAGAAAGAACAAAAATGTAGATAGATCAGGCCAGAAAAATAAAGTCAAGAATGTCTGTGTAGACGAAGGAAACAGAATAGAAACTTCATAAATCAACCCATGCCTCTACAGCCAGCTTTGACAAATGAGCTACAATCAATCCCAGGAGTAATGACTCTCTTCAATAAATGGCACTAGTAAAATTGGATTCATGGATACCTAAGTATGAAACAAGACCCCTGTCTTACATCTTACACAAAAATCAACTCAAAATGGGTCAAGAATCTAAATCTACAACCTGATACCATGCAATTACTAGAGGAGAACATTGTGGAAACTCTGTAAGACATTGGCATAGGCAAAGACTTCTTGGGAAAGACCCCAGAAGTATAGGCAATCAAAGCCAAAATTGACAAATGGGATTACATCAAGCTGAGAAGCCTCAGCACTGAAAAAAAAAAAAAAAAAAAACACTCAGCAAAGTGAAGAGGCAACTGACAGAATGGGAGAAAATATTTTCAGACTATGAAACTGATAAAGTATTAACATCCAGAATCTGTAAAGCATTCACGAAACTCAACAACAACAAAACAAATAATCCAGTTAAGAAATGGACAAAGGATTTGAACAGGCATTTTTTTCAAAATAGGAAATGAAATTGACCAATAGACACATGAAAAAATGCTTGGCATCACTAGCCATCAGGGAAATACAAATCAAAATCACACTGAGGTTTCACGGCATCCCTGCTAATAGAATGGCTTTCATATGGAAATCAGCAAATAACAAATACTGATAAGGATGTGGGCAAAAGGGTACCCTAATCCACTGTTGGTGGGAATGTAAACTAGTACAGCCATTGTAGAAGACAGTATGGAGATACCTCAGAAATCTGAATATAGACCTATCAGATGATCCAGCCATCCCATTCTTGGGAATTTACCCAAAGCAAAAGATATCAGCATATGAAAGAGTTATCTGTACCCCAATGTTTATTACAACTCAATTCACAATAGCTAAGATATGGAATCAGCCCAGATGTTTATCTACTGATGACTGGATAAATAAATTATGGTATATATGCACTATGGAATATTACTCAACCATTAAAAAAGAATGAAATCCTGTCTTTTGCAATAAAATGGATACAACTAGAAACCACTATAGTCAGTGAAATAAGCCAGTCACATAAAGGCAAATACCATATGGTTTCACTGATCTGTGGTAACTGTGTACCAAAAAAATATAATGTATAGGAGTGAAATTGACATTAGGAAATTTGATGATTGTTTACAGTCCTTGCCTCTACTGTTGAGGAAGAGTGTCTTTTGTTCTTCTATTTATTTAACTCTTTACTTAGTGTAGAGTTAATATTATGAGTATAAAGTAAACTGAAAGTAGATCATTGTAAAAATTAAGAGAGGGAATAGGAAAGAAAAGAGGAAGAAGGGTGGGAGTGTGGGTGGGAGGGAGGGTAGGGTGCGAAGTATCACTATGTTCCTAAATCTCTATATATGAAATACATGAAATCTGTATACTTTAAATAAAATAAAGAATTTTAAAGGACTAGAAAAGGAAAAAAAAAAAAAGAATGTCTATACACCCATTGGTAAGAAGCCCAGAACCACTGCTTACAGAGATACAAACCCTTCCTTCCTCAGGGATACAATTTTAAAATGAATCACAAAGCTGTAGATAGCCATAAGCTTCTTCAAGACAGGAATGTAGTGTAAATATCAAGATATTAATTTTCCATGGGTTGCAGTTCATTTATTTTTGGCAAAGAGATAAATAAGATAGCTTTTGCCTAGCATGCTAAGTGTACCTAATTATATACAGGAAGCATTTGTGTTTGTAACCTGGCTTGGAAATTTTGAGTATTATTAATTTTTGATGTTTTATATTATTTTAATCATAGTGATTTAGCTACTTTTGCTAGAACAAGAATTCACTTCATATATTCATTTATTATTTATGCCCTCCAAATTCCAAAAAGGATTTTAGGAGGCTTAAAATAAAATGAAAGGAAAGACTAGCCAAGCCATTTTGAGGATGTGGTAGAATAAATAATTATGTAAGAAAACTATTCTGTGAAAAAAAATTTCAATTTAAAAAATTTAGATATTTCTCCCAAAAAGAGGAAAATGGAAGGGTCTGGTATAAAATGGGATCTACTGTGCCACTTCTACAGCAACCTTTCCTGAAAACATATTCACCTATTAATGAAGATTCAGAAAATTATGGACCCAGCAATAATATTAATACATAGTGTATTCTAAATATATGGAAGGAATTTCGACCAACTAACATGCCAATGGAGCTGAATTGAGAAAAATCATTCAGGCATTCTCAAGCTCTCATGTGAAATGAAGGGCATGCTGAGTTGAAAGATGGTGTAGATAGATATCATCCTTCTTCCGCTTTCTCTGACTCCATACAGGAGTCTTGATAAGAAAATACAATGCAGGCTATAATGAATCAAGTAGTCTTCAGTTCAGAAAGTAAAACTCAGAGTATGCCTCCTTCCAATAAAATGCACTCTACAAATGCATGTGCAGTAAAACCTTAGCTAAGTGCCACCCAAAGAGATAGTGCAAAGACTCAAGACATTCTACTCATCTCAACATGAGAAACACAAAATCTGAATAGATTTTTCCACTTTAAAAAAGGTGAATAAACATTTTAATCTCATTTTAGATTAAATTTTTTTAAACAGAAGAAAAATAACTGTTAAGTGACTCCTATGGGAAAAAAAGAATAAATCACAAGAAAAATACAATTATGATAACCTAGAGGAGACTTACCTATCTTTGAAAATACTTGGTGAGAAGCAAAGGAATATTGATAAAAGGGTATTTAATAGAAGAGGAGAAAGCTTTAGCCAGAGCCATTAGGCAAGAAAAAGAAATTAAAGGGATAAAAATAGGGAAGGAAGAAGTCAAACTATCCCTCTTTACAAATGATATGATTCTTTTTTTAGGGGATCCAAAGAATCTACTAAGAGACTATTGGAACTCATAAAAGAGTTTGGCAAAGTAGCAGGATATAAAATCAATACACAAAAATCAACAGCCTTTGTATACACAGGCAATGCACGGCTGAGAAAGAACTGCTAAGATCAATCCCATTCACAATAGCTACAAAAACAATCAGATACCTTGGAATAAACTTAACCAAGGATGTCAAAGATCTCTGTGATAGGAATTACAAAATCTTAAAGAAAGAAATAGAAGAGAATACCAAAAAATGGAAAAATCTTCCATGCTCATGGATTGGAAGAATCAATATCATCAAAATGTCCATTCTCCCAAAAGCAATTTATAGTTTCAATGTGCCACCAATCAAAATACCAAAGACATTCTTCTCAGATCTGGAAAAAATGATGTTGAAATTCATGTGGAGGGACAGGAGACCTCGAATAGCTAAAGCAATCTTGTACACAAAAAAACAAAGCCAGAGGCATCACAAAACCAGGTTTCAGGACATACTACAGGGCAGTTGTTATCAAAACATCATGGTACTGGTGCAGAAACAGATGGATAGTCCAATGGAACAGAATAGAAACACCAGAAATCAGTCCAAGCATCTACAGCCAACTTATATTTGATCAAGGATCTAAAACCAATTCCTGGAGTAAGGACAGTCTATTCAATAAATGGTGCTGGGAAAACTGGATCTCCACATGCAGAAGCATGAAGCAAGACCCCTACCTCACACCTTACACAAAAACCCACTCAACATGGATTAAAGATCTAAATCTACAACCCGACACCATCAAATTATTAGAGAACATTGGAGAAACCCTGCAAGATATAGGTACGGGCAAAGACTTCTTGGAAAAGACCCCAGAGGCACAGGCAGTCAAAGCCAAAATGAACAATTGATTTTGCATCAAACTAAGAAGTTTCTGTACTTCAAAAGAAACAGTCAGGAAAGTGAAGAAGCAACCGACAGAATGGGGAAAATATTTGCAAATTATTTAAACAAGAAAGGATTAATAACCAGAATCTACAAAGAGATCAAGAAACTCCACAACAACAAAACAAACAACCCACTTAAGAGATGGGCCAAAGACCTCAATAGACATTTTTCAAAAGAGGAAATACAATTGGCCAACAGACACATGAAAAAAATGTTCAGGATCACTAGCCATCAGGGAAATGCAAATCAAAACCACAGGGAGGTTTCACCTCACCCCAGTTAGAATGGCTTACATACAGATATCAATGATGCTGGTAAGGATGTGGGGAAAAAGGGACACTAACCCACTGTTGGTGGGAATGCAAACTGGTCAAGCCACTATGGAAGTCAGTCTGGAGATTCCTCAGAAACCTGAATATAACCCTACCATACAACCCAGCCATCCCACTCCTTGGAATTTATCCAAAGGAAGTTAAATTGGCAAATAAAAGAGCTGTCTGCACCTTAATGTTTAATGCAGCTCAATTCACAATAGCTAAGACCTGGAATCAACCTAAATGCCCATCAACAGAAGACTGGATAAAGAAATTATGGGACATGTACTCTATAAAATACTATACAGCAGTCAAAAACAATGAAATCTGGTCATTAGCAACAAAATGGAGGAATCTGGAAAACATCATGCTGAGTGAAATAAGCCAGTCCCAAAGGGACAAATATCATATGTTCTCCCTGATCAGTGACAACTAACTGAGCACCTAAAAGAAAACCTGTTGAAGTGAAATGTACACTATGAGAAACAATGACTTGATCAGCCCTTGTCCTGACTGTCGAGGAACAACTTACTATTTTATTCCTTTTAGTATTTTTTTGTTCTACTTAATACCATTGGTTGAACTCTTTAATTAACACACGAGTATCTTAGGCGTTTAAATTTAAGTGAAAAGTGATCTCTGTTAAACATAAGAGTGGGAATAAGAGAGGGAGGAGATGTACAGTTCAGCACATGCTCACTTGGACTTACCCCTAATGGTAGAGCTAGAAACACACCAGAGGATTCCAGTTCAATCCCATCAAAGTGGCACGTACCAATGCCATCTCACTAATCCGAGTGATCAGTCCACAGTTGATCATAATGATAGGGCTAAGAGTCAAAGGGATCACATAAACAAATCTAGAGTCTGCTAATACTAACTGATAGAATTAAAAAGGAGAGAACCATCCAACACGGGAAGCAGAATACACAGCAGATTCATAGAATGGCACATGTCCTAAAAAAAACCTCAGAATCTGCCCTTAAGGCATTTGGATCTGGCTAAAAGGCCCATGAGAGCATTTCAGGCATGGAAAGCCAAGATGACCTAAATGAAAGATCCCTTGGGTGAGATCCCAGTGGATTCATGGGCCGTCAAAGAAGGAGGTACCTTTCTCTGAAGGGAGGAGAGAACTTCCACTATGACTATGACCCTGTCTAAATAAGATTGGAGTTGGTGAACTCAAAAGGCTTCCATAGCCTTGGCAGCTCATGACAAGAGCCTCTGGTGATTACTGATGCCATAATCAAGAGTGTCAATTGTTAAATCAACAACAGAAGTCACTGTGCACTTACTTCCCATGTAGGATTTCTGTCCTTAACGTGTTGTACAATGTGAATTAACGGTATAACTAGTACTCAAACAGTACTCTACACTTTGTGTGTCTGTGTGGGTGCAAACTGTTGAAATCTTTACTTAGTAAATACTAAGTAGATCTTCTGTATATAAAGATAATTGAAAATGACTCTTGATGAAGAATGGGATGGGAGAGGGAGTGGGAGATGGGATGGTTGCAGGTAGGCGGGAGGTTATAGGGGGGGAAAGCCATTATAATCCAAAAGTTGTATTTTGGAAATTTATATTTATTAAATAAAAGTTCAAAAATAGAAAAAAGAAAAGGAAAGAACAAATATGAAAGAGGAGAAAGAGGAGCAGCTAAGATACTTGCAGTACAACAAAATTAGATGCAAAGAAATTAGATGCTTAGAAATGAAGAGGGAACTGAGTGAGATAAGGAAGAGTAAAAAAGAAACCAGCATGGAACTAACAGGATTGAAAGCTGTCACTGAGGCATTAAAGAGAAGAAAAGATATGGCAAAGAGAGAAGAGGTGAGAAATAACTTGAAGAACCTTCCTAAAACGCAGCTGTAAGAGGCAAGGAGATGAAAATTATATGAAAGACAATAGGGGGCTGGCGCCCAGGTGCGGTGGGTTAAAACCTTGGCCTGCAGTGCCAGCATCCCATATGGGCACCGGTTCAAGTCCCAACTGCTCCAGTTCCAATCCAGCTCCCTGCTATTGAGCCTGGGAAAGCAGTGGAAGATGGTCCAAGTCCTTGGGCTGCTGCACCCATATGGGAGACAAGAAAGAAACTCCTGGCTCCTAGCTTTGTATTGGCCCAACTCCAGCCAGTGTGGCCATTTGGGGAGTGAACCCGTAGATGGATGACCTCTTTCTCTCTGCCGCTGCCTCTCTGTAACTCTGCCTTTCAAATAAATCTTTAAGAAGAACTCAATTGTGAACAAGAAAAATCTGCAAGTTTTCAGTAGCAGGAAATATTATCAAGTACATTAGAATTCTCGAGGGATAGCCGGCGCCGTGGCTCAATAGGCTAATCCTCCACCTTGCGGCGCCGGCACACCGGGTTCTAGTCCCGGTTGGGGCGCCGGATTCTGTCCCGGTTGCCCCTCTTCCAGGCCAGCTCTCTGCTATGGCCAGGGAGTGCAGTGGAGGATGGCCCAGGTGCTTGGGCCCTGCACCCCATGGGAGACCAGGAAAAGCACCTGGCTCCTGGCTCCTGCCAGGATCAGCGCGGTGCGCCGGCTGCAGCGGCGGCCATTGGAGGGTGAACCAGCGGCAAAAGGAAGACCTTTCTCTCTCTGTCTCTCTCTCTCACTGTCCACTCTGCCTGTCAAAAAAAAAAAAAAAAAAAAAAAAAAAAAAAAAAAAAGAATTCTCGAGGGACAGAAACCCAATAGAAAAGACTGAGATAATAGACACAGATACACAGATGGAGACGGAGACAGAGACAAAGATGTACGTGGCAGGGAGAGAGCAACAGTCGGCCAGTGGCTCTTGTGTACAGGTGTGATCCAGAGATTCTAGTGGTGAGAAAATCTGCAGTTCCCCGTGACTTTGAGTCTAGCTGCAAGAAGTGACAAGTGACCAGGCACCAACACAGGATTGTGAGGAGGCCCACAGCCTCCCAACATACCTAGGCTCCCAAGATCAAGACACCTAGGCAGAGCTGGCTCAGGGAACATCTGCCTCTCAGTTCACTGGACAGGCTAACAGGCAGAGTGAAACCTCTGCACCCAGCAACTGTGGGAGGCTTGTGTGCTGAGACTGTGGGGACTTGGTGGTTATGAAAGAGGGTGTAGGGTTGTAGCTGGGTCTCTGAGTAATCACTGAGTGTAGCTCCACAAGCTTGGAGCTCCTTGGTTACTTAGAGCAAGTCATCGCAGTAGGAACAGGGTTCATAGTGAGGATTGCATAGATCATTTGTGTGGTTCATACAGTGGTGTGTATGAGTATTGAACATACTGAAGGCTAACACCCAGGCATAGCTCAGCTTGGAGAAGAAGAGGTGAGGGGGTGATCACACCAAAATAGGTGTCCATTCCCTCTTTCTGTTAATAAGAGAATATCGACCATGCCCAACGTGGGTGTTACCCTGGATACTTGCCCCACTCTGGGGCACTGACCAGAGCTAACTGACCACACCCAGCACACACCTCATGGTAATCACTGAAAGTACAGACATTCCACCAAGCCACAGAGGCATAGCTCAAAGATAAAAGTACTAGGAAAGAAAAAAAATTAACTCCACAAATACCTAAACAAGTGTAGAAATCCAAGAAACAAGAAAAAGGAAGACACCATGACCCCCCACCAAAGAAACACAACATTTTAATACTAGAAAGTGAAGATGAAGAGATTGATGAAATGCCAGAAGCAGAATTCAAAAAATAAATCATAGGCTTACTCAAAAGCATCAGAGCAAATCCACACACTGAAATATACCATACATGACATGAATGAAAATTTTTCCCATGAAATTCAGATTTTAAAGAGAGATCAAAATAAAATATTAGATGAGAAATTCAATAAACCAAATAAAAATGCAGTGGAAAGCCTTAACAACAGATTTGGTGAGGCAGAAGAAGGAATATCTGAGATAGAAGACATATCTTTGGAAATCTTTCAGTCAGAACAACAATAACAAAAAAAGAAGAAAGAAATTAGAGAACTTAAAAACAATGGTGGAGATTTATGGGACACTATCAAATGACCAAACACATGGGTGTTATAAGTCCCTGAAGGTGTGGAAAGAAAGAATGGACTAGAAGGCCTATTTAGTGAAATAATTACAGAAAATATCCCCAATCTGGGGATAGAAAGGGATATCCAAGTACAGAAAGTACATAGAACTCCTAACAAACACAACCAGAAAATATCTTCATCATGACACATTGTAGTCAAACTTTGCACAGTAAAACATAAGGAAAAGATTCTCAAATGTACATGAGAGAAACACCAGATTACTTTTAGAGGATCTCCAATTAGACTCACAACCACTTCTCGTCAGAAACCTTACAGGCTAGAAGAGAATGGCAAAACATAGTCCAAGTCTTAAGATAAAAAAACTATCAACTAAGAATATTATACCTTGCAAAGCTCTCATTTATGAATGAAGATGAAATAAAGACTTTCCATAAAAAAACAGAGATTGAAAGAATTTGTCATCACTCTTCCAGGCTTACAAAAGTTGCTTTCGGATATGCTACACACAGAAACACAGAAAGATAGCCAAAATTACAAAAGAATATGAAGGCAGAAAATCCCACAAAAAATACAAAGGAAATCCAAAGTAAACAACAGGAATATTTATGAAAAAAATGGCAGGGCCAAGTCATTACTTATCAATAGTTGCCTTGAATGTAAAAGGTCTCTCTGTTTTTTAAGATCAATCACATTCACAATAGCTATAAAAGAAATAAATATTTTGGAATAAATTTCACCAAGTATGTCAAAGATCCCCACAATGAAAATTACAAAACATTAAAGAAAGAAATATAAGAAGACATTAAAATGGAAAAATATTACATGTTGATAGATTGGTAGAATCAACATCATCAAAATGTACATATTGCTGAAAACAATTTATACACTCAATGTAATCCCAATGAAAACACCAATGACATTCTTTTCAGATCTAGAAAAATGATGTTAAAATTCATATGGAAATATAAGAGACCCTGAATAGCTAAAGCAATCTTATACAACAAAAACAAATACAGAGGCATCACAATATCTGAAACAGCCTAGTACTGGCACAAAAACAGACTTGTAGACCAATGGAATAGAACAGAAACTCCAGAAATCAATCCATGCATCTACAACCAACTTATCTTTGACAAACTATCTAAAATCGATCCCTGGAGCAACGACAGTCTCTTCAACAAATATTGCTTGGAAAACTGGATCTCCACATGCAGAAACATGGAACTAGACCCATATCTTATATCTTACCGAGAAATCCATTCAAAATGGATCTAAATCTATGACCCAGTACCATCAAATTACTAGAATACATTGGGGAAACTCTGTAAGACATTGGCATAGGCAAAGACTTCTTGGAAAAGACCCCCAGAAGCACAGGCAATCAAAGCCAAAACTGACAAGTGGAATTACATCAAATTGAGAAGCTTCTGCACTACAAAGGAAACACTCAGCAAACTGAAGAGACAACTGACAGAATAGGAGAAAATATTTGCAAACTATGCAACTGATAAAGAGTTAACACCCAGAATTTATGGAGTTCAAGAAATTCAACAACAAAACAAACAATCCATTTAAGAAATGGGTAAGAACTTTTTTTTTTTTTTTGCCAGAGTGTCTTGGCTTTCCATGCCTGAAATACTCTCATGGGCTTTTCAGCCAGATCCGAATGCCTTAAGGGCTGATTCTGAGGCCAGAGTGCTGTTTAGTACATCTGCCATTCTATGGGTCTGCTGTGTATCCCACTTCCCATGTTGGATCGTTCTCTCCCTTTTTTATTCTAACAGTTAGTATTCACAGACACTAGTCTTGTTTGTGTGATTCCTTTGACTCTTAGACCTATCAGTGTGAACAACTGTGAACTGAAATTGATCACTTGGACTAGTGAGATGGCATTGGTACATGCAATCTTGATTAAAAAAAAAAGGACCTAAATCAAAGATCTCTGTGTGTGAGATCCCAGTAGAAAGAATGGACCATCAAAGAAGGAGATACCTTTCTCTGAGGGGAGGAGAGAACTTCCACTTTGACTATGACCTTGTCTAAATAAGATCAAAGTCAGAGAACTCAAGAGGCTTCCATAGCCTTGGAAACTTATGAGTAGAGTCTAGGGAGATTTCTGACGCCATAAATAAGAGTGTCAAATTGTTAAGTCAACAACAGGAGTCACTGTGTACTTACTCCTCATATGGGATCTCTGTCCTTAATGTGTTGTCCGATGTGAATTAATGCTATAACTAGTACTGAAATAGCATTTTACACTTTGTGTTTCTGTGTGGGTGCAAACTGATGAAATCTTTACTTAATATGTACTAAATTGATCTTCTGTATATAAATATAATTGAAAATGAATCTTGATGTGAATGGAATGGGAGAGGGAGCGGGAGATGGGAGAGGTGCAGGTGGGAGGGAATTTATGGGGGAGCAAAAGCCATTGTAATCCATAAATTGTACTTTGGAAAATTATATTTACTAAATAAAAGTTTTTTAAAAAAAGAAATGGGTAAGAATTTGAACAGGCTCTTTTCAAGAAAGGAAATTCAACTATCCAACAGACAGTTGAAAAAAATGCTCAGGATTACTCACCATCAGGGAAATGCAAATTAAAACCACAGTGAGGTTTTACCTCATCCAGTTAGAATGGATTTCATACAGAAATTAACAAACAACAAATGCTGGTGAAGATGTGGGGAAAAGGTATCCTATCCCACTGTTAGTGGGATTGTAAACTGGTGCAGCCACTGTGCAGGACAGTATGGAGAAATCTCAGAAATTTGAATATAGACCTACTGGAAGACCCAGCCACCCTACTCATGGGAACTTACCCAAGGGTAATGAAATCAGCATATGAAAGAATTATCTGTATCCCCATGTTTATTGCAGCTCAATTCACAATAGCTAAGATAAGAAATCAACCCAGATGTCCATCAACTGATGACTGGATAAAGAAATTATGGTATATATCCACTATGGAGTATTAGTCAGCTGTGAAAAAAATGAAATCCTGTCTCTTGCAACAAGATGTATGCAACTGGATAGCATTATACTTAGTGAAATAAGCCAGTCCCAAAAAGACAGATACCATATGTTTTCCCTGATCTAAAGGTACTAACAATAGAGCACATACAATGTAATGTATTGGAGTGAAATGGATATTTTGAGATTTGATGATTGTTCACAGCCCTTGTCTCTCTCATTGAGGAACAGTGTTTTTTTTATTCTTCATGTTATTTGTTGATCTCTTTTAGTGTAGGGTTAACTTTATGATCATTAAGTAAACTGAAAATATATCTTTGTAAAAATTAACAATGGGAATGGAAGAGGGAGGAGGAAAAAGGTTTGGAGCATGGGCAGGATGGAGGGAAGAGGGGGAAGTATCACCATGTTCCTAAACCTGTCACTATGTTCCTAAAGCATATGAAATACATAAATCTTGTATAGCTTGAATTTTTAAAAAAGCATCAAAAGGAAACAGAGGAGCAGCACTGTGGCATAGCGGGTGAAGTTGCCAACTGCAACATCAATACCCAATGTGGGTACCAGCTCCTGTCCGGCTGTTCCACTTCACTCTAGCTCCCTACTAATGGCCTGGGGAAAGCAGCAGAAGATTTTCCAACTCTCTGGGGCCCTGCCACCTATGTAGGAGACCTGGAAGAAGCTCCTGGCTTTTACCTTATCAAGTTGTGGCTGTTGTGGGCATTTGAGGTTTAACCCAGCAGATGGAAGAGCTCTCCAGCGCTCCCTCTCTTTCTGTAACTCTGATTTTCAACTAAATAAGTGAATCTTTAAATAAAATAGACAAATCTATAGGTGTGGAGTGTAAAAGTCATGACCCAAGAATGACCCAATGAAGTTGCCACTTGGGATGCCAACATCCTATATCAGAATGCATGGTACAAGCCCAGCTCCTCTGCTTCTAACCCAGCTTTCCTGCTGGTGTGCATCCTGGGAGGCAATCAGGGATGACTCTAATCCTCAGATCCCTACCACCCACACGGGAGACCCTGAGCAAGTCCAGGGCTGCTAGCTTTGGCCTCACCCAGTCCCAGTTACTGCAAGCATTTGGGGAGTAAACCACTGGATGGTAGATCTCTATATGTCTTTGCCTTTCAAATAAATCAAAAGAGAATAAATGAATAGTCATTCCAGATATACCAGAACACAGAAAAATATAAAATCCAAATATCTTTTGTTTCTTGGAGCAAATGCTTCCTTTTTAATTACAAAATGTGTGATAAACTTACTATGAAAAGAACATTCAAATAAGAAAAAGTTAAAATCACCTATAAATCTTCCACCCGGATATAACCTTCTAGTTTTGTTTAACAATGTCCCAAATTTTTGTCCATGTCATTAAAAAGTTCATTCATAGCAACATTAGTAAAGTATTTAATATTAGAGGCTGAAGTTTATTTGGATATGGGAAATAACAAATTATGAATGTTTTGCTATTTATTTAACCATTTTCTGTGACCCAGTGGTCAGTGGGATCTATTCTTAGAGTGGCATTGGTGATGCCCAAGGCCTCCTCCCAAGCTGTAGCATATTCCTAATGGATTTACATTCTAGTGATTTCTTCTAGCTTCGAGATGTTGCTCTCCACTGAGCTCATCTTCAATAAGAGGACCTATGCATGCTACATCTGATCCTGTCCCTTCCCTGCATAAAATATTTTAATAAGCAATTTTCAATTGCCTTTATACAGTACAAACTGTGCAGCTTGACTTACAGTCCTACCGATGCTCCAGCTTCATCTCCAGGCCCTGCCCTCTCCTTTTCCCTTCTCTCCTCCTTTCCCCATGAAAAAATGACTTAATTTTCCAAATGAGCTGAACTCCATCTTAACTTCAGACCTTTGGCAAGATATGCTTAAAACTATAAACAAACATATATATTTCTAGCAATTTGCTAAAGACCAGAAAGGTCAGATCCACAACAGATAAACAAATCAATAGAAAAGAATATGCTGTCAGAAGACAGATTTTTAGTACATACAAGAATTTCATATATTGTAAAGAGCTGTCACACACCAGTGGTAATATACTGAATGATCTTGCAAATACTGTTGGGAACATTGACTTCTATTGGAGGGGAAAGTCAAGGATAAAGTTAGATCCTCACCTAAGACTGTATGTGAGAATTAACATGATGAATTAAAAAATTAAATATCAATATGGGATCATTAAAAACTGGTTGGAATAGCTACTGGTTACTTAATTTTTGTGAAAGAAAATATTAAGTATATAAGCAATGAAGAATCCTTAAAAGAAAATTTTAGCAGATTTGAAAATATCACAATAAGAAACTGAGTAACAGGCTAACTCAGAAGATCCAAGATGGCTGAATAAGGAAAAGACCTGTTGATTTGGAACACAGGAAGATAACTGAAGAAAAGGAAAGGAACTACATCCCCAGTGGACAGTTGGAGAAGAGTTTGCAGTGGAAATTCTACAGAAAGACGAGAGACGTGGTGGAGTAGCAGGGACAGTACTATCACATGGCAGTGAGTAGGACACAGCCAGAGACTCCAGCAGCCAGGGGTTGCAGGGGATGCTGCCTTCTTGGAGCAAGACACCCAGGAACCAGCAGGGAGGAAACACCATGTTAATGAGGTGAACAGAGGCTGTGGAGGCCTGAGCGTGACTGGGGGATTTTATCAGAGGGATAAGTCTGTAGTCCCCACTGATTTTTGAGTCTGGCCTGGAGAGTTGGTGGGGGCCAGGATTCCCACATGGGCCTGAGAAGTGGTCCTGTCCCCCTCACTCTATCAAGGCAGCCAAGGCATACCACCAGACAAACTAACGGCTGCTGGTGCTGGGAATGTCATGGCTCTTTCTGTAAATGGGAGAAGGTTGTGGGGCTGAGAATGGATCCCTGGCCCCTGTAACTGAGAATTCTGTGACTTTGCAGCAGGGCACGAGATAGAGTGTGGCTTGGGGCTTCGGACAGCCACTGCCTCTGGCTTCAGAGGATCAGGGTTCTGAGCTCACAGTGAGAAATGCACAGATCCTTTGTGTGGTTCATGCACCTACATGGTGATACAACTGTGGGCTGTTGTATTTTATCTAATGCTTTTTTCTGCATCTATGTTTGCAGAAATATGAAACAAGACCCCTACCTTACACCTTATACATAAATCAATGCACAATGGATCAAGGAGCTGCATTTACAACCTGATACCATCAGATTACTAGAGGAGAACATTATGGAAACTCTGCAAGACTTTGGCATAGGTAAAGACTACTTGAAAAGATGCTAGGACAGGCAGTCAAAGCCAAAGTAGACAAATGGGATTACATCAAGCTAGGAATCTTCTGCACTGCAAAGGGAACACTCAGCAAAGTAAAGAGGTGACCAACAGAATGGGAGAAAATATTTGCAAACTATGCAACTGATAAACAACAACAAAATAAGTAATCCAGTTAAGAAATGGGAAAAGGATATAAACAGGCATTATTTAAAAGGATGAAATTCAAATGGCCAACAGACACATGAAAAAATGCTCAGGATCCCTAGTCAGCAGGGAAATGCAAATCAAAACCACAATGAAGTTTCATCTCATCACTTAGAATGGTTAACATCCAAAAATCAAACAATAAATGCTGGTGAGGATGTGGGAGAAAAGTTACTGTAATCCCACTGTTGGTGGGAATGGAAATTAGAATAATCATTTTGGAAGACACTATGGTGATTCCTCAGTACATCTATCATAGACCCAGCCATCCCACTCTTGGGAAATTTACTCAAATGAAGTGAAATCAGCATATGAAACAGTTATTTGTACCCCATGTTTATTGCAGCTTAATTCACAATAGGTAAGATATGGTATCAACCGAGATATCCATCAACTGATGAATGAATAAAGAAAATATAGTGTATATACATCTCATAGAATGGCAGATGTCCTAAACAGCCCTCTGGCCTCAGAATCAGCCCTTAAGGCATTTGGATCTGGCTGAAGAGCCCATGAGAGTATTTTAGACATGGAAAGCCAAGACACTCTGGCAAAAAAACAAAAAAGCTAAATGAAAGATCTCTGTGAGTGAGATCCCAGTGGAAAGAATGGGCCATCAAAGAAGGAGGCACCTTTCTCTAAAGGGAGGAGAGAACTTCCACTTCTACTATGGCCTTTTCTAAATAAGATCGGAATTGGTGAACTCAAGAGGCTTCTATAGCCTTGGCAGTTCATGACAAGAGCCTTGAGTGATTACTGATGTCATAAACAAGAGTGTCAATTGTTAAATCAACAACAGGAGTCACTGTGCACTTACTCCCCATGTAGGATTTATGTCCTTATTGTGTTGTACAATGTAAATTAATGCTATAACTAGTACTCATACAGTACTTATACTTTGTGTTTCTGTGGGGGTACAAACTGTTGAAATCTTTACTTAATATATACTAAATTGATCTTCTGTATATAAAGATAATTGAAAATGAATCTTGATGTGAATGGAATGGGAGAGGGAGCGGGAGATGGGAGGTAGCACATATACAGTATGGAATATTACTCAGCCATAAAAAGAATGAAATCTTGTCTTTTGCAACAAAATGGATAAAACTAGAAACCATTATGTTTAGTGAAATAAGCTATTGTCCAAAAGACAAATTCATATTTTCTGATATGTGGTAGTTACTACAGAATACAAAAAGATATCTAGAAATGAAATGGAATCTTGTGATTTGATTGTTGTTTTCAGCCCTTGTTTATACTCTTGTGGAACTGTGGTCTTCCTACTTGTTATGTGTCGATTATTATGATTAGTGGTGCATTAACTGTGATAACAGAGTATATTGAAATTATGTTTTTATAAAAATTAAAGAAAAAAAGGAAGGAAGTAGGGGGTTGAGCAAGGAGAGAGAGGAAGAAGGGTTATCTTCTCAGAATTGTACCTATGAGCAACATAAAATTTACTCTCTTTATTTTAATAAAAATTTTTAAAAATACCAACTTAAGTCATGTATTTCTAGTTGTAATGAAAATTTCCAATTCTGGAGGTGCCAAGATCATTAAGTAAAAATGTCTTCCTCCAATCCTCTCCCAGCTTCCTGGCCTCTCCTCCTGCCACTCACACACACACACACACACACACAAACACACACCTCCTACCTCACTGCGTGCCTCAGGCCACATAATCAACCCTGCACACTCCCTTGCTATACTTTCTTCCACTGTTATCTCGCCCCAGTTACCTGAACCTCTTTCTTCTGCATTTCTGAGATAGTTTTTATTGCTCTTGTAACAAATTGCCAAAAGCTGAGTGGATTAAAACAACACGAATGTATTACCCTACTCTTCTAGAGGCCAGCCTGAAATCTGGCTGTGTGGCCAGCAGGGGAGAAACTGTTTCCAACCTTAGTATCTTCTATGGGCTGTGTGCTTTCTTTGGTTTATGGTGCCTTTCTCCATTTCTTTAAGATTTGTGTACTTATCTGAAAGGCAGAACAATAGGTAGTAGGGGGGGTCATGTCAGCTCCTCCATTTAAAAAATTTTAAATTTTTATTTATTAATCTGAGAGGCAGAGAGAAACAGAGGCAGAGAGAGATCTCTCATCTGCTGGTTTGCTCCTCAAATAACCACAATGGCCTGAGGCTGGGCTAGGCCAAAATTTGGAGTCAGGAACTCAATCCAGGTCTCCCATATGGGTGGCAGGAACCCAAGCAATGGAGCCATCACTGCTGCCTCCAAGGGGTCCTCATTAACAAGAGCCAGAGTTAGGAATGAGGCAGGATTCAAACACAGATACTAGTATAGGTCATAGCAGCACAGTATCTTCCACTATTTCTGACCTCCTTCCAATATTATGTCTCTTTCTGCTTCTGATCCTTTGTCTACTGCTTATAAGGATGCTTGCAACTATATTGGGCCTATCTGGGAATCCAGAAGAATCTTCCCCTTTCAAGATCATCAATACAATCATACCCACAAAGACCTTTACTCGTGTACAGTGACATATGCACAGGTTTGGGGGAATAGACCATGAACATCTTTGAAAGAGAGCAGGACTCTGCATACTAAATTTCCATCAGATCTTTGGTGAAATGGTATTGGATCAAAATACTATGACAGAGCTAAAGAAAATTGGGGAAACAGTTTTTTTCCAATCTTTTTTACTGAGCTTTATTTTTCTCTGTTGCCCTTAATGACAACTAATCTATGCAAACCCCATTAGATTGGGAACTATGTTGTTTAGGTATAAATCCCCACAATTAGAACAGTGAAAAGCACATGACAAGTGCTCAGTAAAAGATATAAGAGATATATTCCATTCACTAGTTCACTCTCCAAATCCCTGCAATAGCCAGGGCTGAGCCAGGCTGAAGCCAGGAGCTCAGAACTCCACCTGAGTCTCCTACGTGGGCAACAGGGGCCCAAGCACTTGAGCCATTATCTGCTGTCTCTCTGGATACATCAGCAGGAAGCTAGATTGAAATCAGAGGTGCTGGAACTCAAACAAGCACTCTGCTGTGGAATGCAAGCATCCCATAGAGTAGCTTAATTGAATACCACAATACCCACTTCAATAAACGCTTTTTGAATGAATAAAAATAAAGTAACTTTTGTTAAAAGAAAGGAAAATGGAAGAGATGACAAATTCTCTCTTACATCAAGAAAGGAAAAGAGAAAAAGGGGATGAGAGAAGGAAAAGGCAGGGAGGGAGGGAGGGAAGGAGGGAGGGGGAGAGAAGAAAGATGGGAAAAAATCATTGTCCATCCTTACTAGCTTTTGATGTGAGAATTCTGTTACTGGTCCATGAAATTTCCTCTAAAGCATGCATTAGATGTTCTTTCATTCTGAGGCAATGAAGTCCATACATCTGTCAAAGTAGGAAGAATCTTCCCACAGGCTTCTCTAAGGCCACCTAAAGAAGGTAAATCTAAACAAACAAATAAAACAAGAGAGAAAATGAATTCTGAGCCCATGTGGACAGTTCCCAACAAAAGTTCTTACACCATGATTTGTAGTCTGTTATTCAGGAGAAAAGAATCTTGGAAAAACAAGCATCTTGTTCTTGGAATGTCAAGGAGAAGCACATAACTCAAATCCAATCAGTGGCTTTGAGTGAAACACAGTTCTTTCCTCCTGTTAGTTTGGACAGTAACTCCCCATGCGATAGACTTTATAGAGGCCATTGGAGTAATGAGTAAGTCTGGGAAAACCCTGAACCACGGTGGCTTGCTGAGATTTGGGGCTGGTGTAGGCTATGAGGGCGACCCAGGCAGCAGACGGGAGGGGGAGCATTGTGTGAAATGAAAGACTGGATTCTGGCAAGCCAAGTGCCTGCTCTGGGATTCTCATTGTGGGATGATGCTTGGAACCTCTGCTTTTACTTTTCTTTCAACTGCATGAGGCTGCACAATTGTTCCAGTCACTCTTGCTGTATACAAATTACCCACAATTCGGTACTGTAAGCTGCAACTCATTTGATGTTGCTCACAATTTTGAAGGTCAGGAAATGGGGCAAAGTTCTGCTGCACAGCTCCCACGCAGTGTCCCTGCTGGAGTTGCATTCAGAGGGCCGCCAAGGCTACAGGCTTCCAAAGGCTCACCTGGCTCAGCCTCCACCATGGCCAAGATGGCGCAATCATGTAGCTGACAGTTGCAGGAACCCATCCCCTGAGAGCTTAGCTGCCCCCTACACACACACCCTCTTCAGCATGGCCCTTGGGGTTGTTGAAGCTTGGTGGCTGGCTTCCCCCAGAAAATCCATATCTGACCCAGCTCTGGAAGTCAAACACAGTCGCTCTGCTGCATTCTGTTAAGTAGGAGCACAGATTCAAGGGGAAAAGGATGCTGACTCCAACTCTCCAAGGGAGAAGTAAGTGTCAGAGAATCCGACGTATTCGTGATCCGTCACCACTGCACCTGCCAGCCATGTGCCTTCTCAGACTAAGATGCAAACGGTGGAAATCACTAAAAACAGAAACTTCTGGCTTTTCTACCTGACTCTTTGCCTTCTTTCTCCTTCTTTTTCAGGCAACATCCCCCTGGCCTTCTCATTGAATCATACACACCCTGTTTATTCCACAACCCGTGTAGGACAAAACAATTGGCCAAGAAGAGCACCTTTGCTACTTTCTCATAACGGGGGCCTGGAGACACAACCACAGTGATAAGGAAGTAAGTGACGTGGTTGGTGGCTTTGGGGCATTCTCTGTCATATACTTAGTGCCCTACAGGTGTCATCTCTCATTGCTGCACAGGAACCCCCCACATTTCTATGATGCTTTTTAGATTCATTATTTTACAAAAGAAAATGAGGCTTTGAGCAATTAATTTGCCCAAGGACACACAGTATCAGTGGCAAAGCCAAAATTCTACTGCTGCACTTGGTACTAAGCTATATTCTTTCTAACTTATTTTATTACTTTTTATTTTTTTGGAATTTACGAATAAGTTGAAACATTAAACACTTACAACCCCTTGTTTAGGTTTAACAGTTGTTCAGCATTTTTCACATGTGTTTTAACTCTGTCTTCCTCATCTTCTCCTTCTCCCTGACTCGTTAAGCATCTGCTCGATGTTTTGAGGGAGAAGAGGATAAAGAAGGAGCAAGAGAAATATCACACACATGCACATAACATACATAACACATCACACATGCAACCATACACAAATAGCACATATAATACACAAGCATCCCATACACACCACACACATGCACAGCCTACATACCACACACCACATATGTACATATATACACTCACACATTTTTCACAGTCTCATTTGAAAATAAGTTGCAAACTCTATGTCAGGCCACCACTTACCGTTTCAACATACATCTTCTAATAACAAGGACATTATGATACATATCATTAGACTACTGTTTATCTATCAAAATTAATGAAAATTCCATAATATCATCTAATATACATCAATATTCAAATTTTGACAAATGTTTATGGATATTTTAACAGCACTAAAATAGATTTGACAAGTAAATAGATACCTAAATATAAGATTAGTGTTTGCTTTGAGGCATTTAATAATTATGGCTAAAACTGGCTGCATTTACACACATTCTGAGACAGAAAAGAAAATTATATCTTGAAGGGAATGGTTCTACCCTGTGCATCTCGTGTGCTCAGCAGAATTTTCACCCAACATTTAATCAGAGTTTTGCAGCTCAGATACTCATCAATAGGAATTTTGGAGAGTTGTTTACTCTGGCATTTTATGAAGCTAGACTAGCAGAAAGAATAAATAATACATGATTCACTCTGGCTTTTGTGCTCCAAAATTTCAAGCATTTAGAGATGACTTTAAAGATTGGGACATAAATTAAATGTTCGGGAACAGCAGGAAGAAGGGTGTGGGGCTTTCCTACGTGGCCTCCACCCAATACCAGAATGATGTGCCCCTCGTCTACGGCCATACCACCCTGAATGTGCCCAACCTCATCACAATGATGTGCCCAGGGCTGGAAGTGAGAGCAAAAGAAATGGAGGAGGACTGCAGGGAGATAACCTCCAAGCTGGGGCCCAGAGGAACTGTGTAGAGCAATGTAGCTGTGCTCTTTTGGTTGGCAGAGCCCCTGTGAACCGAGACGAGGGCTTTCAGCACTAGCCTGGGTGGTCCCATGACCAAAGAGGGGATACAAGCTTCCCACTAACGCCTTTGCACCGTGTAAAGCCCTCTGGAACTTCAATACAGCTCCGTGGGAACTGGAACAGAATTCACAGAAACTAAAGATAAGCTTTCCATCTGCCAGAGACAATAGTACTAGAAATAGAAATTTATTTAAGTAATCAAAAATAAAATGCAGCTCTTCCTCCTCCTCTTTACTCCCTCCTTGCCTTCTACTGATACAGTCTGGGCTACGTGGCCACATCCTCTTCTGTCTCTCTGTGTGTCTAATTTCCTTGTGCCTCTATCTCCCAAGGACATTTGTGAAGGCATTTAGAGCCCATGTGCATAATCTCTCCATCTCAACATCCTTAATCACATATACAAAGACGCTTTCTCCCTTTTATGGTAATATTTATGGTTTCTAGAAACCAGGATCTGATATCTTTGGGGGCCACCACTCTTCCCCCTCTCCCAGTCACTAAACTACATAGGAGCAACAGAGCATCAGGGCAGCAGATATCTCCTTAATGTTTCAAAAAAAAAAAAAACAAACAAATTAGTTATTTCTCTGTAATTCTGTTTTACAACTTTGAATCAAAATAAATATAGATATCTTAACTAGTTCAGCTGTAGTCTCTTTGTCCAATATGATCTACTTGTTCAGTGTTATATGCACAAACGAAAAAGAAGTCTGAGTTAGAGGCCCAAGAACATAGCCTCTTCTGAGTCTAGACGATGCTATCCACCTGCTATGCAAGGGAATTTTTCTGCTTCTTCTCACCACATCTCCATATCTCTTTTTAAAATGAGTTTTCCTGGCTGGCGCCATGGCTCAATAGGCTAATCCTCCACCTTGCAGCACTGGCACACCGGGTTCTAGTCCCAGTCAGGACGCCAGATTCTGTCCCGGTTGCCCCTCTTCCAGGCCAGCTCTCTGCTGTGGCCAGGGAGTGCAGTGGAGAATGGCCCAAGTCCTTGGGCCCTGCACCCCATGGGAGACCAGGAAAAGCACCTGGCTCCTGCCTTCAGATCAACGCGGTGCACCGGCCGCAGCGCACCGGCTGCGGCGGCCATTGGAGGGTGAACCAACAGCAAAGGAAGACCTTTCTCTCTGTCTCTCTCTCTCACTGTCCACTCTGCCTGTCAAAAAAAAAAAATGGGTTTTCCTAAGGTATAATTTATAATAAAAGTGTATGTATAGAGTTTAAGTGTAAAGCTCCATGAAATTTTACAAATGTAAACAACTGCCATTAACATTGCAATCAACATACGGAAAATGTTCCCACGTGCTCCTTCCCAGATCAACCTGGAGATGCTGTAAATAAATAATTAATTTTTAAAGTTTTGTGAACCTAACTTTTTTCTCTTGGATCCATACCCAGATATGGAATTGCCAGCCCAAAGCATGAGTGTATTTTTACCCATCCTCTCTTGACTCCTTGTTCCAACCCATTGTTCTGATTCTACTCTCTACATTGTCCTCAGGAAGAAATGGACAATAATCGTTAACCAGTGTGACTGACTGATGCTTTCATCCTTGGTAGGTCCCACTCTGGACTTTGTTCTGCTTGTCCTGTGCTGAGACACCTCCTTCTCATGTCATGGACCCTGTTTCTCATCCTTAGTAGTTATTTCTGTAACGTATCTGATGCTTATAGAAGACCGCTTTCTCCTCAGACATCACCATAGGAGGCAAGCGGAGGCTGTGCAATGTTGCATCTCCATGCCCCTGTCCCGAACTGACTCTCCATAGACCACTCTGCTCTTTCTAACTCAATGGACCTCTTTTTAACCACAAAATAAGAATAAAGATGCTCCTTTCTGTTTTCTTTAATAACCTCATTCATCACCTTCCTGAAGTATGTTACTTTTTCATTGCCTCTTGCCCAGTTTTATGTAGGGTACAGTTAACTATATCATCTTCAGCTGTTTGTATTTAACGCAGTCAAAATTATCTCAAGATACTGGCATGATAAAAGATCACTCATCAAAAAATGTTTTTTAAAAAGTCCAAATGTATATTGAGTATGGACCTCTCCATACAGCCCTGAAATCAAAATTATTAGACTATCCTAGCATTAGGATAGATGCCCCTGGCCTACATGATTGCATAAGAAAGCTCCTCAGGGTGGGCGGATGGATACAGTGGGAAGAATCACTGTGTTCCTAAAGTTGTGTTGATGGAATTTATGAAGTTTGTATTCCTTAAATAAAAGGTTTCTTTGGGCGGAGGCTGGGGGAGGGGGGCAGAAAGCTCCTCAAGCTATGTTAGAGGCGAGTGCTCTTGTTTGTATAAATAGACCTACTTGCTTTACCTGTTTATGCGTTTTCTTTTTCATGGTAAAATGTGTAAGAGAGAAGATGGAGATTTTTAAAAGCAGTTTCAAAGGTTTAATTTTCCAGCATCTTCTAAGGAAAAAGTTGTTGAATATATTGCTTCATGAAGTGGCTTACAATAAGGCCTATATTGTTTAGATTGCTTTGGGGGGCCACATTTTAAGCTGTCATTTTTAAAATTAGCTGAATATTTCTGTGTATTACAGTACCTCAGTGATCCCTATGTTGTATATTGTGGGCTTCCAATGGTTTCTTTTGCGTTGGCATTGTGAAATTTTTTCCAGTGAAAAATATCTGAGCAGTAAGACAAATATCCATGTAAAGGGTACAAAAGGCCAACTTGGTCTCCAAAGCCCCTTACGTGCTTCCTAACTATTTATTTTAATGTTCACAGTGGAAGCATATGCAATCCACTGGTCTAGATAAATAAGCACAATCAAAACCCACGTCTGTGGCCTTACAAGAGTAGTGGCTGGAGCCTCATTCTTGCTTCTTACCACCACCTCTTCCCCCAAATATTTTGGTTCCCAGAAGAATTCCTGAAGTCTCTCTGCTGTGGCCAATGACCTCCTTCCAGGCTGTCTTATCCATCACTGTTTCTGCCTCTCCTGTCCCTGTTGCCCACGCTGCTTTGCTGTTCTGGGTGTCATGAGGGGCACAAGGCAAGAAAGGAGGCATTTCCTTCCCAGAAATGCATTGTGCCACTTATTCTTAGAAACTCCGAGAGTCCACAGCATCTGGGTGTCACTGTACTTTCACACATACTGTTTCCTAGTTCTATTTCCTAGAACACAGCAAATGAGAAATCTCTAAAGAGATAAGATAATTCTCCATACTCTTTCTAGACTAAGAAAAATAATCAGCCACATAATAAGTGAAAGAATTTTTGAAGCCAAAAGAAACAACATATGATTTGGACTCAGGTCATCAGTAAACTATACATGTTACGATGGTTGACTTGTTAATCCCTCTTATTGCTATTTCTATCACACTGAATGAAAAGATTAGTGCCATTGCAAACAGTCAAGCATGAAGTTCAAATGTCTGACAGTTTTTGCACAATAAGCAATTTTAGTAAAAAAAAAATCACTTCTTACAGACAGTGATCTGGGAATATTTTAAGAAGAAAATAAAATAAGAATGCCATTTTTATTTGAAAGACAGATCCACAGTTAGATGGCAGGGTCAAGTGGGGAACACACAATAAGAAGGCATGTTCCTATCTGCTGATTCACTTTCCAAATGCCTACGATGGCCTATGCGGGGCTTAGGCTATGGTCAAAGCCAAGAGCCAGGAATTCAGTCCAGATTTCCCACATGGGTGGCAGGAACCCAATTACTTGAGCCATCTCCATGGCTTCCCGCGGTATACATTACCAAGAACCTGGAGTCAAGAGGTGAAGCCGGCTGTCAACCCTGGGTGCTTGATACGGGATATAGGCATCTTAACCAGTACCTGCCAGACAGCTGCCCCCAAGAATGCCTTTGATATTGGTATTTTTTTTAAAGATTACAAAGAGCAGCAGCGTACACTGCCTCTGTGAAACAGGCAAATGATGCCATGATGTCCACTTTACAGATAAGGAAACAGGCTCCAAAGCCAAAGAACTCCTGACCAAGATCTTACAAACAGTAAGAGATTTGGTCTTGATTTCAGTTAAGAGTATCAAAATTAGCACAGCAAGAAATATATATATATATATATATATATATGTATGTATGTATATGACCCATTAATACATTGTCTATGAGAAACTCACTTTAAATATAATAGCCCAGGTAGGCTTAAAAATAAAAGAACGGTGAGGCAGGCATTTGGCACCGCAGTTAGAATGCCTGCATCCCATCAGAGCACCTGGGTTTGAGTCCCCGCTCTACTGCCAATTTCAGCCGCTTGCTGATATGCACCCTGGGAAGCAGCAAGGGATGGCTCAAGCAGTTGGGTTCCTGCTACTCATGCAGGAGACCTGGATTCAGATCCCACTACTGGCTTTGGCCTCGCCCAGACTTTTGGAGGGTAAACAAGTGGATGGGAGATCTCTCTATGTCTGTCTGACACACACTCTCTCTCTCTTCCTCTCTCTGCCTTTCAAATCAATCAATCAAATTAAATACAAATAAAATAAAAGGGTAGAAAAACATGTATCCTACAAACATTGTTCTAAAAGCTACCTCCAAAAAAATTTGATGTGCATTTAAAGCAAAAATAACCAAGTAACGTAGGGTTTACAAGACTTGTAGAGGTGAAACACATGACAGCAACAGCAAGACGAAGGGAGATCACAGCTCTGCTGCAGAACCTCTAGTGGCTCCTGCTTTCATTAAGAGTGAAAGCCAAGGCCGGCGCCGTGGCTCAATAGGCTAATCCTCTGCTTAGCGGTGCCGGCACACTGGGTTCTAATCCCGGTCGGGGCGCTGGATTCTGTCCCGGTTGCCCCTCTTCCAGGCCAGCTCTCTGCTATGGCCAGGGAGTGCAGTGGAGGATGGCCCAAGTGCTTGGGCCCTGCACCCCATGGGAGACCAGGAGAAGTACCTGGCTCCTGCCATTGGATCAGCGCGGTGCACGGGCCGCGGCGGACATTGGAGGGTGAACCAGTGGCAAAGGAAGACCTTTCTCTCTGTCTCTCTCTCTCACTGTCCACTCTGCCTGTAAAAAAAAAAAAAAAAAAAAAGAGTGAAAGCCAAAGTCCTGCAAAACCCCTCGTCTCTCACTCACATCCTCTCCTGCAGTTCTCCCATTTGCTGGCCCCATTCCAATTACACCAAGCTGCCGGCCTATTCCTAGAACATGCTGGACAAATGCCCACCTTAGGGTCTGAACAGTGGTGATGCCCTCCACCCAGAAGAACAAAGGCAAGTTTGCTCCTTCTTGAAGACCACCCTGACACATCGCTTTTCGCTGTAACTCGCACACTCACCCCAACCCCACTGCTCTATTTTTTTATAGCACTTACCACCTTGTAACATGCTATGTAATTTCCTTATTTTCTGAATTATTCTTTATTTTCTTTTTCCTTCTGCTAGAATATAAGCTCAACAGGTAATTAATTGTATTTATCTTCTTCAAAAATATATTGCAAGTCCAAGGAATAGAGGCTGGTATATCAGAGTTACTTAATAAATGTTTATTTTTCAATTTTTGAATGATTGGATGAATGCTTTCTGGGGGAGGGGACAGAGGAAGATGTTTGTGATGCAGTCCTGATAGGATTCTGAGTACCCACAGTACCAAAAGAGAAGATCTAGGGTAGGCATTTGGCACAGTGACTAGGATGCTCCCTGGGATATAGGAATGCCTGCCTTCAAGTTCTGATTCTGCTTCTGATTCCAGCTTCCTGCTAATGTGCACCCCAGGAGGCAGCAGGCGATAGCTCAAGTAGTTGGGTTCCCCCGGAGTGGGAGACCTGGATTAAATTCCAGGCTCCTGGCTTTGGCTTGCACCAGCACTGGCTAGTTTGGACATCTGACAGGTGAACAAGTAGATGAAAGATCTTTTTCTCTGTTTGTCCCTGTTCCCCCTCCCCCTTTCTATCTTTCAATAATTAAATATATATATATGTATATATATCTTTTTTAATTAAATAATTTTTAGAGTGGCTATATGGATTCAATAGCCAAAAAAAAAAAAAAAAAAAAGAGCAAGAAGACACAGTTGCATTAGGCTGTCCTGATTCATGTTAGCCTTTTATATAGAGGAGTATTTTTGTGAAACTAGTAATTTAAGATATCAATATAGCAGACAATAGCAAGCTGAGATGTAAAAAAACCACTAATGTTTCTCTACCCCAAACACAAGACCATTTTTCACAAAGGGGAGACGAGGTGAGTAAAAAGGCACATACAGTTCTGTGTCAAGCTCATTCAAACTGCATACCCTCTTGCTTAGTGCCATCTCCACAGAGTAACATGATGTTTGCACAAGGCACCTGAATGTGTGTCCGTCATTTTCTATTCCTTCTATTCATTTTTTTAAGTACATTGCACACAAAATGCTAAAGCTAAGGGATTTGCAGAACATCCATTAGAGATAAGAAATACCCAGCAGCTGTTTGTTCATTTTCAACTGGCAGACGTCTCTAGGCATAGGTGTCACCCAGACTGGTAATGTAAATAGGTCATTTAAACAAGGTATCCAAGTAGAAAATGGAAATCATTGAAGAACCATTAATGCCCACATCACTTCGCTTCAACTAGACACATGGAGGAAACAGACATCTACCATCCGAGCTGATGCTAGCAGGAAGCATGGAGCTATTCTGTCCTGCTCTGAGCCCACTCATCTCCTCCCAAATGAAAGTGTCTTAAGAACCACCTCAAACGCTACCTACTTCATGAAAATGCCATCATTGCCACAAAGAAATGTGATACCAGCTTCTTTGAAGTCTCTAGTAGTTCATTTAGATCAATTCATGGCCCTCAGCTTAGTTGCCCTGCATTCTTACAAGTATTAAACATCATTGCCAGCAGAAGATTAGGAAACCCATGTTCTTCATCTTTTTCATATCCTTTGGCAACCATGAAAATGTCCAACAAATTCTAATTGCATCAGATCAAATGCTCCCAATATAATCTCTTACCACAGCTTGCTAGCAAATATCTCAGTAGTAGTAGGTATTTGAGAGGAATCTCAGGCATATTTCTGGCAACTTTTGTTCCTTTGTACTATGTAAGCAACAAGTGAATCACTAAGTAAGATCACAAACATATCACTTGTTCTCATTCTTGTATTCAAATTAACCAAATGTTCTCTCTTTTGCCAAACTTTCATTAGTTTCTGCTATAAAGTGGCATATGACCTGAAGGACCGCCTGAATCATTGAATTGCAGAATGCTCAAGGAGCACCTTGGTTCCTTGCTCTTCCTGTCTAAAGCAGTCCCTGGCACATAGTCAATATTTGGTATTAACGGTTGAATGCAGTTATTCAAAGAACCAGGCACAACCAACAGACTATGGAAGCTGGACATATGAGTGCATTATAATCACAGTCGTAGATCTTTTCCTCAGATGACCTCCAGCAATCCCTCCCTGCCTCATAGGCACTCATATCTACACATCAAGAACTGGCATCTGTTTTCTTTCACTTTGAGTCGAGTCTGAACAGGCCTTGGGATGTGCTGTGACCAAAAGAACGTGAAGAAGTGATTTTTGGAACCTCTACACTCAGATCTTAAAACACATGTAGTTTCTGCTTTCCCCTTCTTGACATTCACTGAATGATACGAAACCATGGAAAAAGAAGCTCTGCCACTAGGCACCGAGCCATCCCAGCCAGGGTTGTGAGCGTGCAAGCTAAGCTTCTGAGATGTGCCAGCCGCCACTGAGTTCCCAGCCGAATGCAACTACATCGTTCCAGCCAACACACGGGGTAGAGAGCGCCACCCTGCCAAGCTCTCTCTGCTCAGTTGCAGAGTCACAAGGAAATAACTGGTTTTGTTGTAAGCCACTGAGTCTTAGGGTGGTTTGATATGCATTTGAGATAATTAAAACAATCCCAATAGTTCCTTTTCTATCTATCTTTCCTACACCATATGCATAAAAATATTATGGAATGATCATCATTTAATATGTGTTCCTGGTTGGCAACATTTCTAATGAAGCTTTGTGGGACCTGATTTTAGCTCTTTATTTTAGTTTTGCTTATAATATATTTTATATTGTACTTATTCTATAACAAAGTATTTAGTATATAAAAATATTTATAAAATGTGTATATGGAATAAATACTAATAAATAACACCTCAGAAAGGTCATTCATTTGGATCAAGTGGGATTTATCCCTGGTATGGAGAGATGGCTCAACATTCACAAATAAATGTGATACACCACATTAACACATTGAAGAACAAAAAACCATATGATTTTCTTAATAGATGCAGTGAAAGCATTTGATAAAATAGAACATCCCATCATGATGAAAAGCTTAAGTAAATTGAGCATAGAAAGAACATTCCTCAACACAATAAAGGCAATTTATGACAAACCCATAACCAGTATCCTATTGAATGGAGAAATCTAGAAGCACTCCCCCTAAGATCTAGAACCAGACAAGGATGCCCACTCTCACCACTGCTATTTAATAAAGTCCTGGAAGTTTTGACCGGAGCCACTAGGCAAGAAAAAGAAATCAAAGGGATACAAATCAGGAAGCAGAACATCAAACTTTCCTATTTGTAGATGATATGATTCTATATATAGGTGATCCAGGCTCCACCTGCTGTGGTGGCGTCCCATACGGGCACTGGTCCAGTCCCAGTTGTTCCACTTCCAATCCAGCTTTTTGCTAATGAGCCTGGGAGACCACTAGAAGATGGCCCAGTGCTTGGACTCCTGCACCCATGTGGGAGATCCAGATGAGGTTCCTGGCTCTTGGTTCCTGGCTTCAGCCTGGTCAAGCCCCAGGCATCGCAGACATTTGGGGAATGAACCTGCAGGTGAAAGATTCTCATTCTCTCTCTTTCTCTCTCTCTCCCTGTCTCTCCTTCTCTCTCTGTATCTCTGCCTTTGAAATAAATAAATCTAAAACCAAAAAGAAAAAAAAAAGGTAAATCTACCTCCCTTCTTCTTCAGGAATGAGCAGGCTATTGGGTTTTCTATTTCCATATAAATTTTAGACCCAAATTAGCAAGTTTCTCAAAAGTAACAACTCAGTATTTTGACTTACAACAAATCTATAAATCAATTCATGGAGTGCTGCAATTTTTATGATTTTTTAAAAGATTTTATTTATTTATTTGAAAGTCAGAGTTACACAGAGAGAGGACAGGCAGAGAGAGAGAGCAAGAGAGAGCGGTCTTCCATCCACTGGTTCACTCCCTAGTTGGCCGCAATGGCCAGAGCTGCGCTGATACAAAGCCAGGAGCCAGGAGCTTCTTCTGGGTCCCCTATGCAGGTGCCGGGGCCCAAGGACTTGGGCCATTTTCTACTGCTTTCCCAGGCCACAGCAGAGAGCTGGATGGGAAGCAGAGCAGCCAGGTCTCGAACCGGCGCTTCAGGCCAGAGTGTTAACCCGCTGCGCCACAGCACCAGCCCCTACAATTTTTATGATTTAAAGACTTCTGATCCAAAGATATGGTATGACTTCAATGCTATTTTAATAAAATATTCTAACGTTGGCATTAAAAATTTTGCAAATATTTGTTACACTTATCCCTAGGTTATTTATGCTATTTAAATGGCATGTTTCAAGAACTATAGTAACTATTCATTGCAGGTATATAACAATAGAATTGAATCAGGTATATTGATTTTCATATCAAGTAAATTTATTAAATTCCTTTAATTAATTATAATTTTCTAAATCTTTAGAAACGGCAATAATATTTCTTATGAGTAATAATATATTAGTTTCTCAAGTCACTATGCTTCTTTTTTCTTTTCCTTATCAAACTGATCCAGCAAAAGGTTCTATTTCAGTATTCAATGAAAGACTGTTGTTCAATGAAAGAAATTCTTGGAAATATCTTGGAATATATATCTTGGAAAGACAAATATCTTGGAAAGATATCAGCTTTCAGTAAAAGATATTCTTAGAATCATTTAAATATTTATTAATATTTAATAATAAGGATATGTTTTCATGTCTTACCTTAAAGATAATCTTTGGAGGTCAGCACTGTGTTACTGTTACTCTGTGTAACTCTGACTTCCAAATAAATAAATAAATCTGTAAAAAAAGATAATCTTTGCTCTATAATATTTGAAACTAACCTTTATTAAATTAAGGTAGTTTTCTTCATTCATTACTTGGCAAATCAGGAATGGAGGTTAATTACATAAAGATTTTTTCCTTCTCAATTTATCTATGTGGCAAAGTGCAGTAAGTGAAGATTGTAATAATAGAATCACTAGAGCGCCGGATTCTGTCCTGGTTGTCCCTCTTCCAGGCCAGCTCTCTGCTGTGGCCAGGGAGTGCAGTGGAGGATGGCCCAAGTACTTGGGCCCTGCACCCCATGGGAGACTAGGAGAAGTACCTGGCCCCTGTCATCGGATCAGTGCGGTGTGCTGACCGCAGTGGCCATTGGAGAGTGAACCAATGGCAAAGGAAGACCTTTCTCTCTGTCTCTCTCTCTCACTGTCCACTCTGCCTGTCAAAAAAAAAAGAATCAGCCGGCGCCGCTGCTCACTAGGCTAATCCTCCGCCTAGCGGCGCCGGCACACCGGGTTCTAGTCCCGGTCGGGGCACCGGATTCTGTCCCGGTTGCCCCTCTTCCAGGCCAGCCCTCTGCTGTGGCCAGGGAGTGCAGTGGAGGATGGCCCAGGTGCTTGGGCCCTGCACCCCATGGGAGACCAGGAAAAGCACCTGGCTCCTGGCTCCTGCCATCGGATCAGCGCGGTGCGCCGGGCACAGCGCGCCGGCCGCCGCGGCCATTGGAGGGTGAACCAACGGCAAAGGAAGACCTTTCTCTCTGTCTCTCTCTCTCACTGTCCACTCTGCCTGTCAAAAAAAAAAAAAAAAAAAAAAAGAATCACTAGATTAACCTTGCATTCCTGGGATGAATCTATGATAAGGATAAAATAATGGTTTCATACAGTGTTCAATTTGATTAGCTAATTTTTTAGGATTTTTGCATCTATAATCATGAGTGTGATGATTTGTAATTTTTCCTACTTTTAGGATCCCAGTGTATGTATCAGTATGCATGTATATGTTAGTCTATCAATCACATATCAATAGAAAATGAAATTTAAACAGATGAGCTTTTTACACAGGTTAGCACTTTCTCTTCATGAAAGACATACAAGGAACTCAAATAAAAGATGTTCAAAACCTATTACACAACTTTCTTAAGAGGCATGAATGAATTAAAATTAGAGAAGAAATAAAAAAATTGAAAACAAAACAATAATAAAAAAATCTGTGAAATTAAGAGTTTATAAAAAAAACACAAAATTTATGTATCTTTGACCCAACTAACCAAAAAACAGGGAGAAGACCCAAATCAAAAAAATCAGAGATGAAATAGGAAATGTAACAAAGAGATACTACAGAAATAAAAAAGAATCACCAGGAATTACTACAAAGAGCTGTATGCCAACAAATTGGGAAACCTAAAAGAAATGGGTATTTTTCTGGACACATACTATCTACCAAAATTGAGTCATGAAGACATAGAAAACCTAAACAGACCAATAACCAAGAAAGAGACTGATCAGTAATAAAGACCCTCCCAACAAAGAAAACCCCAGGACTGAGTGACTTTACTGCTGAATTCTACGACATTTAAAGAAGAACTAATTCTAATTCTTCTCAAGCTATTTAAAACAATTGAAAGGGAAGCAATTATCCTAGACTCCTTCTATGAAGCCTGCATTGCTTAATTCCTAAACCAGAAAAAGATGTAATAGAGAAAGAGAGCTAGACCAATATCCCTGATGAACATAGAAGCAAAAATCCTCAACAATACATTGGCTAACCAAATCCAACAACACATCAGAAAGATCATTCACCTACACCAAGTGCATTTTATCCATGGTATGCAGGGATGGTTCAACATTTACGAATCAATAAATGTGATACATCACATTAACACATTGAAGAACAAAAACCATATGATTATATCAGTAGATGCAGAGAAAGCATTTGGTAAAATACAACATCCTTTCATGATGAAATCCTTAAGTACATTGGGCATAAAAGGAACATTCCTCAACACAATCAAGGAAATGTACAACAAACCCACAGCCAGCATCCTATTGAATGGAGAAATCTGGAAGCACTCCCCGTAAGATCTAGAACCATCAAGGATGCCTACTCTCACTATTGCTTTTTTTTTTTTTAACATTTTAGCTTTTATTCAGTGATAAAGATTCATAGGAGAGTGAGAGCCTTATCTAAAGGAAACAGGAAAATCTGGATTCATACCGAGTACCAGGAGCCAGCCATGTGGAAGAGCATCATGGGGTGGATGGCCCAAAGGCCACGCACCCTGGAGGCGCAGGGCTGCAGGGGCTCACACTGGCAAAAAAGCCAGAAAATGAAAGGAAGAGATCACCATCGCTTTTTAATATAGTCCTGGAAGTTTTAACCAGAGCCATTAGGCAACAAAAAGAAATCAAAGGGATACAAATTGGGAAGCAGAAAGTCCAACTATCCCTATTTGGGGATGACATGATCTATATATGTGGGGCCCAAAGACTCCACTGATAGACTATTGAAACTCATAAAAGATTTTGGTACAGTGGTAGGGTATAAAATCAACACACAAAAAACAATAGCCTTGATATATACAGACAATGCATAGCTGAGAAAGAACTTCTAAGATCAATCCCATTCATAATAGCTACAAAAAATTAAATACTTTGGAATAAATTTACCAAGGATATCAAAGATCTCAATGATGAAAATTATAAAACATTAAAGAGTAGAATACATTAAAAATGGAAAAACCTTCCTCATTCATAGATTTGAAGACTCAATATCAAAATTTCCATACTATCAAAAATAATTTATAGATTTAATGTAATCCCAATCAAAATACCAATGACTTTCTTTTCAGATCTAGAAAAAATGATGCTAAAATTCATATGGAAACAAAACAGATCCCAAACAACTAAAGCAACCTTATACAACAAAAACACACCCGGAGGCATCACAATATCAGATTTCAACACATACTCTAGGGTAGTCATGAACAAAACAGCCTGGTTCTGGTCCAAAAATAGACATGCAGACCAATGGAACAGAACAGAAACTCCAGAAATCAACCCACTCTTCTACAACCAACTTATCTTTGACAAAGGAGCTAAAATCAACCCCAGGAGCAAGGACAGTCTCTTTTACAATCAGTGCTGGGAAAACTAGAGTATGAAATTAGATCCCTCCCTTACACCTTTCACAAAAATCCACTCAAAATGGATCAAAGATCTAAATTTCTGACCCGATACCATCAAATTACTAGATAACATTAGAGAAACTCTGCAACACATTGGCATAGGCAATGCTTTCACGGAGGAGCGGCACCAGCGAGCTCTCCGACCCACCGACTCTCTCAGGGGGCCCTGCATGTTGTCTCTCTCTCTTTTATAGTCCTCTCCCACCAATCTGTGCTCTGCTGCCCACGTGCTGAACACGCCGCTTTCCTCCAAACAGGGGTTGGGTCAGGAATCAGCTAATTGACGAAGCAGCTGTGTAAGATTTGTTTACTCTCTCTCAGCGCTATATGATGGGAGATCAGATGCATAGAGTTAGTCTTAAGTCTCAGTGGTCTAGTCTTGGTAGTCTCAGTACTTATTTCACCATGTTGCGGGAGACAGGCCCTGCTCCCCACACAGACAATCAAAAGCACAATTCACATGGAATTATTTTAAGCTGAGAAGCTTCTGCACTGCAAAGGAAGCACTCAGCAAAGAGGTAACTGGCAGAATGGGAGAAAGTATTTGTAAACTATGAAACTGACAAAGGGTTAACATCCATATTCTATAATGAGCTCAAGAAATTCAACATCAAATGGATCTTAGTGGAGGATGGGACTGGGAATGGGAGAGGGATAGGAGAAAGTGTGGGAGTGTGGGTGGGAGGGCGGGTATGGAGGGAAGAATCACTATATTCCTAAAGTTGCATGACTGTCGAGGGACAACTTACTACTTTATTCCTTTTAGTATTTTTTTTTTGTTCTACTTAATACCATTGGTTGAACTCTTTAATTAACCTACAATTATTCTTAGGTGTTTAAATTTAAGTGAAAAGTGATCCTTGTTAAATATAAGAGTGAGAATAAGAGAGCAAGGAGATGTACAGTTCAGCACATGCTCACTTGGACTTATCCCTAATGGGAGAGTTAGAAATGTGCCAGGGGATTCCAATTCAATCCAATCAAGGTGGCATGTACCAATGCCATCTCACTAGTCAAAGTGATCCGTTTCAGTTCATAATTGATCATAGTGATAGGATTAAGAGTCAATGGGATCATATAAACAAGACTAGTGTCTGCTCATAATAACTGATAGAATTAAAAAGGAGAGAACCATCCAACATGGGAAGTGGGATACACAGCAGACTCATAGAATGGCAGATGTCCTAAACAGCACTCTGGCCTCAGAATCAGCCCTTAAGGCATTCGGATCCAGCTAAAAAGCCCATGAGAGTATTTCAGGCATGGAAAGCCAAGACGCTCTGGCAAAAATAAATAAATAAATGAATGAATGAATGAATGAAAGATCTCTGTGAGTGAGATCCCAGCGGAAAGAACAGGCCATCAAAGAAGGAGGTACCTTTCTCTGAGAGGAGGAGAGAACTTCCACTTTGACTATGGCCTTGTCTAAATAAAGTCAGAGTTGGCCAACTCAAGAGGCTCCCATAGCCTTGGCAGCTCATGACAAGAGCCTCGGGTGATTACTGACATCATAAATAAGAGTGTCAATTGTTAAATCAACAACAGGAGTCACTGTGCACTTAACTCCTCATGTAGGATCTCTGTCCTTAATGTGTTGTACTATGTGAATTAACGGCATAACTAGTACTCAAACAGCATTTTACACTTTGTGTTTCTGTGTGGGTGCAAACTGTTTAAATCTTTACTTAGTATACACTAAATTGATCTTCTGTATATAAAGAATTGAAAATGAATCTTGATGTGAATGGAATGGGAGATGGAGTGGGAGATGGGATGGTTGTGGGTGGGCGGGAGATTATGGGAGGAAAAAGCCACTATAATTCAAAAGTTGTACTTTGAAAATTTAGATTTATTAAATAAAAGTTAAAAAAAGAAATGCAAGAAGTTTGTATTCCTTAAATAAAAGGTTTCTTTGAGGAGAAAAATTTTTTAAAATTCAGCAACAAGAAAGCAAACAACCCAGTTAAGAAGTGGGCAAAGGACTCTAATATTCATTTTTCAAGAGAGGAAATTCAAATGGCCAACAGACAGTTGAAAAAATGCTCAGGATCATTTGTCATCAGGGAAATGCAAATCAAAACCAGAATGAGGTTTTTTCTCACTCCAGTTAGAATGGCTCTCATATAGGAATTTAAAAACAACAACACATGCTGGTGAGGATATGGGGAAAAAGATACCCTGGTCCATTGTTGGTAGGAATGTAAACTGGTGCAGCCACCATGGAAGACAGTATGGGGATACCTCAGAAATCTAAATATAGACCTACCAGATGATCCAGCCATCCCACTCCTGGGAATTTACCCAAACCAAAAAGACATCAGCATCTGGAAAAGTTATCTGTAACCCCATGTTCATTGTAGCACAATTTATAATAGCTAAGATATAGGATCAACCCAGATGTTCATCAACTGTTGACTAGATAAAGAAATTATGGAATATATATTCACTATGGAGTACTACTCAGCTGTAAAAAAAGAAATGAAATCCTATCTTTTGCAACAAAATGGATGCAACTGGAAATGGATGCAACCATTATACTTAGTGAAACAAGTCCATCCCAAAAAGACAGATACCTTACGTTCTCCCTGATCTAAGGTAACTAATAGAGTACCAAAAATGTAATGTATTGCAGTGAAATGGACATTATGAGATTTGATGATTGTTTATAGCCCTTGTCTCTTCTATTGAGGAACAGTGTTTTGTTTTGCTTCATACCATCTTTGAACTCTTTTACTTGTGTAGAGTTAACTATATGATCTTTAAGTAAACTGAAAGTAGATCTTTGTAAAAATTAAGAGTGGGAATGTGAGAGGGAGGAGGAAGAAGGTTTAGAGTATAGGTGGGAAGATTAGGGTGGGAAGTAACAGTATGTTTCTAAATCTGTATATATGAATACATGAGTCTTGTATAACTTAAGTAAAATTTAAAAAAAAAAGAAAGAAAATATGCCACCAACTGAGACCAGCACTGTAGCATAGTAGGCTAAGCCTCTGCCTGCAGTGACGGCATCCCATATGGGTGCTCCACTTCCAATACAGATATCTGCTTATGGATTGGAAAAGCAGTGGAAGATGGCCCAAGGGCTTGGCCTGAACCCATGCAGGAGACCAGGAAGAAGCTCATGGCTCTTGGCTTCAGATCAGCACAACTCCGGCTATTGCAGCCATTTGGGGAATGAACCGGTGGATGCATAACCTTTCTCTCTGTTTTTTCCTCTTTGTGTGTCTGTAACTCTACCTCAGAAATAAACAAACTGGGGCAGGCGCGGTGGTACAATCAGTTAATCATCTGCCTGCAGCGCCAGCATCCCATATGGGCGCCAGTTCTAGTCCCAGCCACTTCTCTTCCATTCCAGCTCTCTGCTGTGGCCTGGGAAAGCCGTAGAAGGTGTCCCAAGAGCTTGGACTCCTGCACCCGCATAGGAGACCTGGAGGAAGCTCCCGGCTCCTGGCTTCAGATCAGCCCAGCTCCAGCTGCTGCAGCCATTTGGGGAGTGAAACAGCAGATGGAAGACCTTTCTCTCTGTCTCTCCCTCTCACTATCTGTAACTCTACCTCTAAAATAAATAAATACTTTTAAAAATAATAAAATAAATAAACAAAAACTTTCAAAAAATTCCATCAATTGTCCCAAATTGGAATCAACCCGAGTATCTGTCATCCATAGACGAATAAATTATACTCTATTCATACAGCGTAAAACCATATCCCAGTGCACATGAAGCACAATGGAGAGCCATAGTCTGACAGATGGATTTCACAAGAACATTTTCAAATCAAAAAAGCCAGACATTGAATCATTAGACATACAGGGGGCAAGTGTTCGACTCAGCAGTTAAGGTACCAGATAAGACATTCATGTTCCATATCTCAGTACCTGGATTCAGTTTCCAGCTTGGTTTCCTCATTCCCCTTTCCTGAGAAAGCAGACCTTGGAACTTAGATCCTGAGAAAGCAGACCTTGGAACTTAGAGCTGATGGCTCTTTCAGTGGAGGGTTCCTGCTGCCCATGGACTGAGTTTCCAGCTCCTGGCTTTGGCCTCATCCAGCTCAGGCTATTGCAGGCACTTGGGGAGTAAACCAGTGGAGAGAAGCTCATGCACTCATTTATTTATTTGAACAAGCATAGTGACGGGGCAGCGGGGAACAAAGAGAAAGATATATTCCATCTACTAGCTCACTCTCCAGGCCAGTGCCAGGATCCAGGGGCTCAAGCACTTGGGCCATCTTCTGCTGCTTTCCCAGGTGCATCAGCAGGGAGCTGGATCAGAAGAGGAGCAGTTGGAACTCAAACTGGTGCTCTGATATGGAATACTAGCATTGCAAGCAGCAGCCTAACCCACAATACCAGCGCCACAATACCAGTCCCTCTTCCTTCTTTACATGCTTCCTTGTCTTCATTGCCTTCCAAATAATAAGTAAATTCAAATTTTTCCAAAAAAAAGTTCAAGATACTTAAAAGGAGAAGAGAGAAAGTTACAATCACGGAGGAGCCCACAGGGCAATGTTCTACTTTGAAATCTGTGATACTATTAGATGATGCTATATGCTTTTTGACCATTAATTAGCCTTATATATGCTTTCTGCACTTTTGCACACTTAGATAAAATGGAAACATAGTAATAATTGCTTTGTTTTGTGTTTTAAAGCAAATCTTAAAAACTTTGAAAGGCAGTGGAATCCAAACAAGGCTCTGAAATCTGACAAAGCTGGACTCCAGCCCCAACCCCATCGCTCAGTCAACCCGGAACATGTGCAAGTTAATTAACTGCCCTCAAAGCCAGTGTGCCAAACTTCAGTACACTTTGCAATCACCTGGGGAGCGCTAAGAACCGCCGAAGCCCAGGTGTCACCTCCAGAGGCTCTGGTTTTATTGGTCCAGGTGAATGATGGCTTAAACCTCGATCGGTTTAAAAGTTCCCCAGGTGATACTTTCCAGTGGGCAGCCACAGCTGAGAACTGCAGCTGTAAGCCCTCGTTTCCTGGTCTGTAACTCTGCAGGATGAGAATAGCATCACACTCAGGGTTGTCACAGGATAAAAAAAAAAAAATGGTAGCATCTAAGACAGAGCCTGGTCATGTATAACGTCTCATTCGTACCACGAAACCGCTCGCCTGATTGCTTGCAAACAAGATTTGAAGTATGGGACTGATACTGAAGAGTCCTGAGGAAGAGCTGGTGTGTTTAAGAAATCAGATTTGATGACAATCTGGGTGGAAAGGAATAAAAGACAAGAACCCTGGTTGTTAGGAACCTGGGGTGGGGTGGGGTGGGAGGGACAAAGGAAGGGAAGCAGACAAGTCTTTTGACCTCAGCTGTCAAGACTCAACTCTCAGTTCTAATTTTCTGAGTTTATGTGAAGGATTCAAAAGCCAGTGAAAGGCGCAGCTTTATGTCTGCTGGCCTTGCAGTGGGTGGAATCTTAGAAATGCTAGCGCCTTCTCGGCACAATGTTCCCTTTGTTCAAAGATTTTTATTTTCTAACCAAGGAAATAATGAATTAAGCTTGAATCTTCCTAACCCTCGCTATGATGTTCTAACAGCTGGTGCTTATTTAGGATGTAAATTTTTGCTGGGACTCCATGGTAATAGAATACAAGGATACTTCAGAAAGTTTATGGAAAAAATGGAATTTAAACATAAATTCAATTCCATGCAAAAAAATATTTCTTGAGGGGCAGGCATTTGACCCAGGGCTTAACACACCACTTGGGACCCTCATATCCCACACCAGAGTGCCTGGGTTCAAGTCCCAGCTCCCCCTCAGAGGCAGCAGTGATGGCTCCATTACTAGGGTCCTTGTTACCCGCACTGGAGAGTCAGACTGAGTTCCTGCCCCTGGCTTCAGCCTGGGCCCACTCTGGCAGTTTCAGGCACCTGGAGAGTGAGCCAGTAGATGGAAGATCTGTCTGTGCATCTGTCTTTCTCCCACCTTTTAAATAAATGTAAATTTTTAAAATTTCCAAATGCATTACATTAGACATTTTCCTTCACTCAAACAAAATAAAAAATTCGCTTTTAATCTCAGATCAGAAAGTCTTTCTCTAGGGTCAGGCATTTGAGCTCGTGGTCAAGATGCCAGCTGCATCCCACAGCAGACACCTGGGTCTGATCTCTGGCTGCAGACCCAGACTCCAGCTCCTGCTAATGCAGACCCTGGGAGGCACTGATGATGGCTCAAATAATTGGGTTCCTACCACCCGCAAGGACACCTGGCTTTCATTCCTGACTCCCAGCTTCAGCCTGACTCAGCTCCAGACATCACAGGCATTTGAACTCTCTCTCCATCTCTCCACCTCTCAAATAAGTTAAGGGGGAAAAAATATCTTTCTCTAACTCAGTTAATGGGTTGGGCACTTCCAAGTCCTAAAAAAAATAGTGTTAAATGTCTGGAATTCATAATAATGTAAAAGTTTCTTTAAGCACACTGAATTGTCATTTTCTAAAACCACTTCAGTTGATTGCTATGCTTATTCCCTTAAGTGTCATTTAGCAAATAAACACTAAAGTAAAATATCCACCAAAGAGGAAGAAAACACGCGGGGCAGAGATGCCTTGAGGGGGAACATTGTGGGGGTGGTCAGCACAGTTGGAATCTGTTGACTGGCGTGGCCCTCAGCTAGATTTCAGCTCTGCCACCTGTCAAATGCAGAGAAAAATAAGTGCATGTCGCAGAGGCCAGTGTCTCCAGCTCTCTCCTCTGACCTTCTCCCTTCTGACCCTTTGACCCCTCCTGCAGGGGCTGCTCAGAGCAACTGTACCGAGCACCTGGGAGGCAAAAGAACGCTGCAGAGGCCACCAAGTCAGCATTCCACCAGGAACACTGTGGCTCAGTAATTCAGCGCGGTCAGCTGTCAGCCTTGCCACACCCCAGCTGGGCTTCCATCCCAACCTCCTCCTCCTCCACCGCTGACAGCTCGGAACCATGCCCCCAGCCCCGTCTCCTGCCACCCCTTCCTCTCTACTCATCCCTCTCCTCTTCCTGCCTCTGCATCTCCTCTTCAGACCTCTCTACTGTGCCATGTGCAGCCCCAGTTTTATACAGAACAAACTTCCTTTGGTCTATAAGCATCTCCTTGCACAACTCCCCAACATTCATAGAAAATGAACTTTCTAGCTCCTTCCCCAACCTCTAATTCCCTTAAGCACAATCATCCTCTTAATTAGCATACACCAGCCCTTGAAGAGCACACAACCTTCTCCTCACGTTGGCTTCTTCTATCCAATCTGATGCCATGTCTTGGCAATCCTAGTGCTAGCAACTGTGGGGGAAGACATACTTAAGGGTTAATCATTATATTACTGTTTAAGAAATTTTCATTAAGAAAAGTTTCAAACAGGAACCTGTGTTGTTTCACAGGTTAAGCTGCCAGCTGCAGAACCGACATCCCATACTGGAGGAAGGGTTAGGGTCCCAGCTGCTCCACTTCTGACCCAGCTCCCTGATAATGAGCCTGGGAAGGTAGTGAAGATGGCCAAGTGCTTGCACTTCTGCCACCCATATGGGAGACCCGGATGGAGTTCCACGCTCCTGGTTTTAGCCTGGCCCAGCCCCAGCTGTTGCAGTCATTTGGGGTGTAATGATCTCTTTCTCTCTCTCTGTCATTCTCTGTCTCTGTTACTCTGCCTTTCAAATACATAAACACTTTTTTAAAAAATTTTAAGTTTCAAAAATACAGAAATGAGTACAGCCAAAAATCCATGGGCCTACCATCTAACTGCACCAGATCTTAACATTTTACAGTGCTGGGCTCACTTGGTTAATCCTCTGCCTGCACGGCCAGCATTCCATAAGGGCGCCGGGTTCTAGTCCCAGTTGCTCCTCTTCTAGTCCAGCTCTCTGCTGTGGCCCAGAAGGGCAATGGAGGATGGTCCAAGTGCTTGGGCCCCTGCACTCGCATGGGAGACCAGGAGGAAGCTCCTGGCTCCTAGCTTTGGATCGGCACAGCGCCAGCCGTAGCAGCCCTTTGGGGAGTGAACCAACGGAAGAAAGACCTTTCTCTCTCTCATTCACTATCTATAACTTTACCTGTCAAATAAAAAACAAAACAAAGAAAAAAAAAACATTTTACAGTGCTGTGTTGCATTCCATTGCCTTTCAGAGCTGTTATTTTTTTTTAATTTTTTTTTTATTTTTTTGACAGGCAGAGTGGACAGTGAGAGAGACAGAGAGAAAGGTCTTCCTTTGCCGTTGGTTCACCCTCCAATGGCCGCGGCAGCCGGCGCGCTGCGCCCGGCGCACCGCGCTGATCCAATGGCAGGAGCCAGGAGCCAGGTGCTTTTCCTGGTCTCCCATGGGGTGCAGGGCCCAAGTACCTGGGCCATCTTCCGCTGCACTCCCTGGCCACAGCAGAGAGCTGGCCTGGAAGAGGGGCAACCGGGACTAGAACCCGGTGTGCCGGCGCCGCTAGGCGGAGGATTAGCCTAGTGAGCCGCGGCGCCGGCCAGAGCTGTTATTTTTTAACAAATTAAAAAAAAATCAAGTGACTTTCCCAAGGCCCACATCACATACTCAGCCCCACACCTAAAATGCGATACATACAGAGAATCATTTGCTCAGCTGTACTCAGCATAAATTTATGAACTCAGTGCATCCTGATACCTTCTTTCCCTGTGTTCCTTCCCATCTTCTTCCTCCGCATAGCATATTTCTAGCCATGTCAGCTACCTCTATTAATATTTTCCTCACTGTGTATACCTGTGTGTGCATGCCCCTGTTTGCCCTTCTTTATATTCTTCCCTTGATTTTTTTTTTCATTTAATAAGTATTTCATAAGCACCTAGTGTGTGCTGGCACAATTCCAGGCCTGTAGGCTCTGTATCTGTCAACCTTTTCCCCAGGGAAGCTTTCTCTTAGCTGATGCCTCTTGTTTTCTGAGTATCCAGTAATCTGGATTGATCTTCTTTTTTTTCTTTTATAATCTCCATTTCAAAACAACATGGAAGCATTAGTTTATTTACTGTGCCTTCACACCAGAATGATGTATTCACCATACTTGATTTTTTAAGTTAAGAAATACTTTGTTTAAAAAAAAAGATTTATTTATTTGAAAGGCAGAATTACAGAGGCAGAGAGAGAGAGAGAGAGAGAGAGATCGTCCATCCTCTAGTTCACTACCCAAATGGCAGCAACAGCTGGAGCTGGGCCAATCCAAAGCCAGGAGCCAGGGGCTTCTTCCTGGGTCTCCCGCATTGGTGCAGGGGCCCAAGCACTTGGGTCATCTTCCACTGCTTTCACAGGCCACAGCAGAGAGCTGGATTAGAAGTGGAGCAGCCAGGACTTGAACTGGCACCCAGATGGGATGCTGGCACTGTAGATGGCATCTTTACCCGCTACACCATAGCACCAGTCCCAAGAAATACTTTTAAATTTGATTAAGAAAGAATTGCCTGCTGAATAATGTTCAGATTTTTAACAGTAACACTCAAGTCTTCAAAGAACTTTTCCTTTCTCACCAAGCCCTCTGTATTCCAGGCAAATCTAAACAGCTTCGGTTCTATAGATTTCCTTCCAGCCCTTTATTTTAGGCTGGTTTTTTTTTTTTTTTTTTTTTTGACAGGCAGAGTGGACAGTCAGAGAGAGAGACAGAGAGAAAGGTTTTCCTTTGCCGTTGGTTCACCCTCCAATGGCCGCCGCGGCCAGCACACTGCGGCTGGCGCACCACGCTGATCCGAAGGCAGGAGCCAGGTACTTCTCCTGGTCTCCCATGGGGTGCAGGACCCAAGCACTTGGGCCATCCTCTACTGCACTCCCAGGCCACAGCAGAGAGCTGGCCTGGAAGAGGGGCAACCGGGACAGAATCCGGCGCCCTGACGGGGACTAGAACCTGGTGTGCCGGCGCCGCAAGGCGGAGGATTAGCCTAGTGAGCCGCAGCGCTGTAGGCTGTTTCTTTTTAAATAAGATGTTCTCAGCCTGGATTTTTCAAGGTTCTTCCACCTGTTCTTCCAGCACTTAACACAATGCTTAGTACACAGGAAAAGCCTAAGAAATGATTGTTTTTTAACTTAATACAAATTAAGCTACTCATGGGCTGGCGCCGCGGCTCACTAGGCTAATCCTCCGCCTGCGGCGCCGGCACACCGGGTTCTAGTCCCGGTCGGGGCACCGGATTCTGTCCCGGTTGCCCCTCTTCCAGGCCAGCTCTCTGCTGTGGCCAGGGAGTGCAGTGGAGGATGGCCCAAGTAATTGGGCCCTGCACCCCATGGGAGACCAGGATAAGTACCTGGCTCCTGCCATAGGATCAGCGCTGTGCGCCGGCCGCTGTGCGCCGGCCGCAGCGCGCCGGCCGAGGCGGCCATTGGAGGGTGAACCAACGGTAAAGGAAGACCTTCCTCTCTGTCTCTCTCTCTCACTGTCCACTCTGCCTGTCAAAAAAAAAATAAATAAAAATAAAATATATAAAAAAAAAAATTAAGCTACTCATTACGTTTTCTGTTAGCTCATGGGCCTGACCACCATCGAAATGAACTCAACTCAGATGGAAAGGCTAAGTTGGAAAAAGAGAAGGTGAGAAGAATAGACAAGGAAGAGGTCACAAGTGTCACTCCAAGCAGGAATGGGAAACTCGAAGTTCGTTCTTTCTCAGGGGGCTAAAGGACTGTCAGTACTGGTGGAGAAGCAACTGCAAATAGTTTGCCTGCCTACTAATCCTTCAGGGAAAGCAAACGCGTTCTAAGTAGAAGTAACAGCTGCCATTCTAGCAGCCTGTGCTACAGAAGTCACAAGAAAATTGAGCAGGCTCCAAATGCCCTGCAAGAACAGTGGACAGAAGCTGCCAGAGAAAAACACTCGAGCAATGGGACCTGGAGACTTTTCTCCATGAGAGAGGTGAAGAGTTAAGTGCATGTATCTGGGAGGCCCTGATGAACGAGAGGAGAAAGAGGATGACATCAGATGCCAATATGAATGCTCGCAAGGGGTACACAGCACCAGTGTCACCTGCAACCACCAGGAAGTCACAAATAATAGCCTTCTTCTCTCTCCAGGCCCCAGCCAGGGTCAAACAAGTAGTTAACAGTGGAGGGACAGCATATACCCACACAGAGCAATAAAGCCCCCTTAGAAGCTTAGAATGAAGTGCCAAGAGGAAAGCATTCTGGGGGAGCTGCCTGACTAGTGATGCACCTGGGCTCTCACTGGGACAAGACAGACCACACCCTTAGGAATGGACAATGTTTTGCAACACCTGCCAGCAACCAAATCATCCAGGTGTTTGTTAAAAATTGGTATTTGGGGGCTGGCATTGTGGTATAGTGGGTTAAGCCACCACCTGTGATGCCAGCATCCCGTATGGGAATCGGTTCATGTCCCAGCTGCTCCACTTCCAATCCAGCTCCCTGCTAATGGCCTGGGAAAAGCAGTGGATGATGGCCCAAGTGTTTGGATCCCCACCCCCGACGTGGGAGACCTGGAAGAAGCTTCCAGTTCTTGGCTCCTGGCTTTGGCCTGGCCCAGGCCTGGCCTTTGTGGCCATTTGGAGAGTGAACCAGCAGATGGAAGATCTCTCTCTGTGTCTCTCCCTCTCTCTATAACTCTTTCAAATAAATAAGTCTTTAAAAAGACACTCTGGCAAAAAAAAAAAAAAAAGCCCTAAATGAAAGATCTCTGTGAGATTCCAGTGAAAAGAACAGGCCATCAAAGAAGGAGGTACCTTCCTCTGAAGGGAGGAGAGAACTTCCACTTTGACTATGACCTTGTCTAAATAGGATCGAAGTCAGTGAACTCAAAAGGCTTCCATAGCCTTGGCAACTCATGACTAGAGCCTAGGGAGATTACTGACGCTATAAACAAGAGTGTCAAATTGTTAAGTCAACAACAGGAGTCACTGTGTACTTACTCCTCATGTGGGATCTCTGTCCTTAATGTGTTGTTCAATGTGAATTAATGCTATAACTAGTACTGAAATAGCATTTTACACTTTGTGTTTCTGTGTGGGTGCAAACTGATGAAATCTTTACTTAATATATACCAAATCGATCTTCTGTATATAAAGATAATTGAAAATTAATCTTGATGTGAATGGAATGGGAGAGGGAGCGGGAGATGGGATGGTTGTGGGTGGGAGGATGGTTATGAGAGGGGAAAAAGCCATTGCGATCCATAAACTACTTTGGAAATTTATATTTACTAAATAAAAGTTAAAAAAATTAAAAAACAAAAAAATTAGTATATCCATATTTAAAGACTTGAATTTCTAGACTCTTTTTCTCTTGAACCAAGGTTTATGTGTTGAGAAACAGTTCAATGTTAAACAACTAGGAAGTTTAATTTCAAAGAATAAAAACAAAAATTCTCCTTTAGGCCTCACCCAAATCCTAGGTGGTTTGCCATACTATTGGGAGCTCTTTCATACACACAGACATAACAGGAGTCCACTGCATGTTAGCAAGTGTCCCTGACAATAAACACATAGCAAAATTTGGGATACAAGGGGTGGACCTTGTGGTGCAGAGGGTTGAGCCACCACTTGGGCTTCATCCCACATCCCCATAGAGGAGTGGTCGGGATCACGTCCTGCCTCCACCTTCCTGCTGGTGTGCACCCTGGGAGGCAGCAGGCAGTAGCTCACATTCCTGAATCCCTACCACCCACAGGGGAGACTCAGACGGAGCTCCTGCCTCCTGCCTCCTGCCTCCTGCCAGCCCAGCTCTGGCTGCTGCAGGAATTTGGAGAGTGAACCTGTGGTGAGAGATTTTCTCTCTTGCTTTCTCTCCTTCTCCCTGTCACTCTGCTTTTCAAATAAAAAAAATGACTAAATATAAACTATTTTTTTTTAAGAAGTAGAGGCTTAAAGGTCTAGAGACCAGAATGCATGTAGCAAGCACAAAACTTTTATGTGAGGGGCCGGTGCTGTGGTGGCAAAGGTTAAGCCTCTGCCTGCAGCGCCAGCATCCCATATGGGTACCAGTTCAAGTCCCAGCTGCTCCACTTACAATCTAGCTCTCTGCTAACGCACCTGGGATAGCAGTGGAGGATGGCCCACATCTTAGGGCCCCTGCACCCACATGGGAGACCTGGAAGAAGCTCCTGGCTCTTGGCTTCAGCCTGGCCCAGCCCTGGCCATTGTAGCCATTTGGGAAGTGAACCAGCAGATGGAAGACCTCTCTGTGTCTCCTTCTTTCTCTGTATCTCTGCCTTTCAAAAAAACACATCTTCTAAAAAATCTTTTATGTGAGACAAAAATCCACCTGTCTGGAGATTCCTCTGCTCTAGGAATATCTCCTGTGTCCTCGGGCCCCAGAAGCTACAGCCAGGAAACCCCTCCTGTGGCTCTGAAACTCCTGTTGCTTAGAACTGAACTTCATCCTCCTAACACCTGCTGACATTTAGCACATTATCCTGTTTCACTTTCTCTTTCCACAGATTTATGTCATTTGTTTATACTATGATTCTAATACTCCATGCTCCCCTTGATGAACTATTTATTTTTTAATTGACAGGTAAAATTGTATATATTTATTGTGTGGCACATGATGTATTGACATACCAAGTTTCTTCAGAAAGTTTCTGGAAAATATATCTTAAGAAAAAATGATGCATGGCATAAAAAATCTTTTGCACTGAAATAAACTTACCTCTTAATTTTTCCACAAATTTTTAAAGTATCCTAGTACTTGCTACACTCTTTAGTTTCTAAGTATATTATAAAAATAATTTGTCCACATTGATATTTTTCAAATCTAGTGTTGAAGCTATTATATCAGAATGTTAATTATGGCATCTAAGTGATGAGTTCATGGCTATTCATTGTAGACTTTTTAACTTCTCTAGATGTTTGAGGTTTCTCATCATTAAATTTGGGGTGCTGTAGAGGTCAAGGTCAGCTTTTCCTCACTGTGACTAAATACCTGAGATAAGGAAGGAGGCTAATTATGACTGACGGTCCAGGATCAGGGAGGCCCATGCGTTTGGCCATCTGGTGAGGCCAGAGGATGGCAATGGTGAAGCAGGTGTGGAGGGGATCATGGAGAGAGCAGAGAAGTAGAAAGTGGCTGGGCCCAACTCAGCTTTTATAACCAACTCTCCCAGGAAAACCACCTTCCAAGGGCACTCCTCTAGTGACCCAAGGACTTCACGCAGGCCCACCTCCCAAACACCACACCTGGATTAAGACTGGACCCTTAGACTCATTACCATAAGCCTTGGAATTTTAAACTTTAAATGTCTGCACAAGTTGGGGAGCCATATCCCAATCAAACCACAAGGAGATATGGAAATCAAGAGTAGAGTGAACTCCACCTTCTTCTCACCTACTTCAGTCTGATTCTTAAAAGATCATTGCCATTAATAATTTCTTATATATCCTTCAAATTGCTTTCCGTGCAAATACAAGCACATGCACTTTTTTCTATCTTTTTTTTTTTTTTTTTTTTTTTTTTACTAAGAGGGATAATGTATTAAGTTGTTCATTAACAGACAGGGCTATGCTGATCAAGCCACCGTTTCCCATAGTGTCCACCTCACTCCAACAGGTTTCCCTCTTGGTGGTCAGTCAGTCATCACCGATCAGGGAGAACACTTTTTTTTATATATTACATGATAGTGCAAAAAATTATAGAATCAAGCCTGAAATTTGCTTTTTTCCACATCAGGAATGCTTTTTCAAATCAGTACATACAAATCAGTCTCATTTTTTAGTTACCATATAAAATTTTAGTTTATAAATACCAATAATTAGTTCCATGCTGAGGGATAAGCTGGCTTTAAATGGGACCAGCACTGTGGCATAGTGGGCTAAGCTTCCACCTGCAATGTCAGCATCTCATACAGCTGCCAGTTCAAGTTCTAGTTGCTCCACTTCCGATCCAGCTCTCTGCTAGGGACTGGGAAAGCAATGGAAGATGGCCCAAGTGCTTGGGCCCTTGCACCCATGTGGGAGACCCAGAAGAAGCTAATGGCTCCTGGCTTCAGATCAGACCAGCTCTGGCCTTTGTGGCCATTTGGGGAGTGAACCAGTGGATGGAAGACCTTTCTCTCTGTCTCTCCCTCTCTCTGTAACTCTTCCTCTCAAATAAATAAAATCTTAAAAAAAAATCTTAAAAATGTACATGTTTCTAGTTTGACTGTTTTCCTAACATATATTTGCAAAAATGTTGCAGTGACCATCCTTATACTACTATCTTTATATATTCATCCAAAAATTTTTGTGGGATAAAATCTAGAAATAAAAATTTAGCTGGTTAAGATACTCAAATCCCACCTTGAGAACCTGGACTTGATTCCTGGCTACAGCTTCCTGCTAATGCAAACCCCAGCAGGCCGCAATGATAGCTCCAGTGGGTTGAGTTCCTTCCATCTATATGGGAAGCCTGGAGTGAGTTCCTGGTTCCTGGCATCAGCCCCAGTTCAGCCCTGGTCACTGAGGGCATTTGAGGAGTGAATCAGTAGATGGGAGGTCGCTGTCTTCTCTTCCTCCCTGCCTCTCAAATAAATCCTTTAATGCCTTGTCAAAATTCACATTGAGGGGCTGGCACTGTGGCGCAGCAGGTTAAGCTGCTCCCTGCAACAACAGCATCCCATATGGGCGCTGGTTCAAGCCCAGGCTGCTCCACTTCCAATCCAATTCCCTGCTAATGAACCCAGGAAGGCAGTGGAAGATGTAAAAAATGTAAAGAAACTCCCCAAGGAATAGGATGAAACCCAAGGAAGACTCCTTTTTCTTGTATGGAATGGCCTAAGAAATACTTCTTCTTTCCCCTGAGGCCAAATCTACATCAGAAAAAGGCACTGCTTTCAAAATCAGTAGAAAAGAAGTAGCCGGCGCCGTGGCTCACTAGGCTAATCCTCCGCCTTGCAGCGCCGGCACACCGGGTTCTAGTCCCGGTTGGGGCGCCGGATTCTGTCCCGGTTGCCCCTCTTCCAGGCCAGCTCTCTGCTGTGGCCCAGGAGTGCAGTGGAGGATGGCCCAAGTGCTTGGGCCCTGCACCCCATGGGAGACCAGGAGAAGCACCAGGCTCCTGCCTTCGGATCAGCGCGGTGCGCCGGCCGCGGCGGACATTGGAGGGTGAACCAGCGGCAAAGGAAGACCTTTCTCTCTCTCTCTCTCTCAGTGTCCACTCTGCCTGTCAAAAAAAAAAAAAAAAAAAAAAAAGAAGAAGAAGCAATAGATTCCCTTTCCTCCAAAGCCTGGATTGAACGATCTACAGGACTGGGTAATATAGAAATCTTAGTACAAGCGTATTTCTGGGAGCCATGTCTGTAGCAGCAAAGCATTAGAAACAGAAGAAATGCCTGCCTGTAAGGAAATATTTGCACAAAGCATCACAAATCCATACTATGGAATATCATACCAATAAAATCATTAAAGTGCATTAGGAAGGAATGCCAATGATACACCACTAAGAAAAATGTCAAGCTATAGAGAAAAGTGTGTAGTGCTACTCATTTTTTAAGTTAAAAAGTCATATACATGATTTTAGAGAGTAGATATATACAAAATATTATACATTAGATGGTTATATTTATTATAGTTGGGTAGAAAGCAAAACTTAAAATACTGTTTTGAATATATGTCCATAGTCAGACAAAATGGGTAAAATGGAATTCACAGAGGGATTGGGGCATTCCACTGCAGGAAGTCAGAAGTCCACCAAAAATGAAACAACAGGTTCCTTCAATATATGAAAAGATAACCAGGGCTGGTGCTGTGGTGTAGCAGATAAAGCTGCTGCCTGCAGTGCCGGCGTTCCACATGGGTGCTGGTTTGAAACCCAGCTGCTCCACTTTGAAGCCAGCTCTCTGCTATGGCCTGGGAAAGCAGAGGAAGATGGCCCAAGACCTTGGGCCCCTCACCCATATAGGAGACTGGAAGAAGCTCCTGGCTCCTGGCTTCAGATCGGCACAGCTCTGGCCACTGTGGACATCTAGGGAGTGAATCAGGAGATGGAAAACCTCTCTCTCTCTCTCTTCCTCTGCCTCTCTGTAACTCTGCTTTTCAAAAAAATAAATGAATCTTCAAAAAAAAGTTAATCAACATAATTTTTAAAAGTGAATAAAAATACACTAAATTACAATTTCAAATGGGGAAAAATCCAAAAATTTAACCATGCCAAAAAAGACACAGAGGGGGCCATTGCTGTGGCGTAGCTGGTAAGGCTGTCGCCTGCAGTACTGGCATCCCATATGGGAGCCAGTTTGAGACCCAGCTGTTCCACTTCCAATCCAGCTCTCTGCTATGGCCTGGGAAGGCAGATAAAGATAGCCCAAATCCTTGGGCCCCTGCACTTGCATGGGAGACCCGGAAGACGCTCCTGGCTCCTGGCTCCTGGCTCCTGGCTCCTGGCTCCTGGCTTTGGATTGGCCAAGCTCTGGCTACTGCAGCCAATTGGGGAGTAAACCTGCGGATGGAAGACCTCTCTCCCTCTCTCTGCCTCTCCTCTGTGTACCTCTTTCAAATAAATAAATAAATCTTTTAAAAAAAAAAAAAAAGGACACAGAGACTTAGTAATAAAATGTGATGCCAAATCTTGATTGGATTCTAGTTTTAAAAAATATTCTGAAAAAAATATTTTGAGGGAACAAGTGTACTGTAGGATTTGACATTCTTCATAATAAAAAGCATCTGTCAGAAAGAAAATCATAGTATTTTGAAAATAATGAGAGGAAGGCAAAACTGTTAGTAAGCAAATTAATTTACTTACATGCCTGTCCTTAGAAAAGTTAAATGAAAATACAAATTCCCTTTCACTAGAGTTTATTAAATCAGTCTAAAGGAGAATTTGTATCAAAATATTCTCAATGATCATGAGGGAATTAAACCTTTTCCTTGGTTCTATGCTTCACTAATGCACTGCCTTCTTGCAGTAAGATACAAAAGTAGCATTAGAGTTTCATTCACCTATACTCATACAACCCTCTGTGCTTAAGCTGACATATACACAAATGTTTTCTCTTTATGTGGTAACTAGAGAAATTATCTAGAAATGATTCATAAACCATAGGAAGAGAAATTGGGAATATAAGATAGAGAAGTGGCTATTATGTGTACTTTTGTGGCTGCTTAACATAGAGACCATAAATATTTATAAGAAATAAACCACAGAGGACTTTTACCTAGATTGTTTCTGACTTACAATTGTTTACTTTTTACAATGTGACAAGTGAGAGAAATAAGTACATTAAATGAGAAGTGGAAATAAATGAGACACACATTAAATGCAAGAAGTTTTTATGAGAAATATTATGATAAAAAATAACAGCAACAATTATTGCAGTCATTTGTTCAATTGTCTGAGTCAGAGATAAAATGGTGAATTGGGTATGTTTTTTGAATTAAAAAATCGTAATCTAAGCATTTGGAAAATTGAAGGTAATGCAATCATTATGTTGTGACTATTTAAGAATCAGATAAAGGCTCAACTAACTTCCAAACGCTGTGAGCCACAGGAATGCCTGGGTGAACTAATATATTCTTGAAAAAAATAATGTGTGTAAGCAAAGTAAAATCTACCAAGTTGTATGCTGCAGTCATGTTGGTAATACATATGATGCAAATACATGAAAAGTTCAGGGAGAAATAGAAGTAAATGATGTTCATGAAGTGGGTATATGGCCTAGCAGAAGAGAGGTTTTGGAATGGCTGCATCCCAAATCAGAGTGCTACGTCTCTCCATTCTCTTATCCTGTAGGATTTCTGATGAGAAATCATTTGTTAGTCTAATTGGGAATCCTTTGAAGGTAATCTGGCATTTCTCTTGTGCATATATTAGAATTTTTTCTTTATGTTTTACTGTTGAAAGTTTGACTATAATGTGTCATGGTGAAGATCTTTCCTCATCATGTCTATTAGGAGTTCTATGTGCTTCCTGTACTTGGATGTCCACATCTTTTTCCGAATTAGGGAAGTTTTCTGCTATTATTTCACTGAATAGGTCTTCTAATCAATTCTCTCTTTCCACAACTTGAAACTCCTAAGACACATATGTTTGGTCATTTCATAGTATTCCATAAATCTCAAATACTAATTTCAGTTTTTCTAATTTTTCTTTTTTTTTAATCTGAGATCCAAGGATTTATCTTCTAGCTTGGATATTCTTTCTTCTGTTTCAACAAGTCTGTTGTTAACACTTTTCACTGTATTTTCTATTTGACATATTGAACTCTTCATTTCTAATATTACAGTTTGATTTCTCTTAAATATGTCAATCTTTAGGCAAAATTGTTCATCCATGTCTTGTATCAATTTTTTTGTCTCATGTATTTCTTTGTGCTTTTGGGTAATCTTCTGAACAATTCCTTTGAATTCCTTTTCAGGCATTTCATCAATCTCTTCATCTTCACATTGGAACACTGAAGTGCTGTGTTCCTTTTGGGGAGTCACGTTGTCTTCCTCATGCATGTTTGCTGTAGTACTGCGTTTACTTTTAGGCAATTGTGGAAACACTTGTTGGTTTTCTATTCTGACGGCTTTTATCTTTGAACCATGTCTCTGTGGCTTAGTGGAGTGTCTGCTTCTACAGTAGATATCTAGAGGCTTATCCTGAGTAAGGCCAGGGAGCGCTGTCAGTGCTCAAGGATGGGGCAAGAGTCCAGGATGACACCCAAGGGAGGGCATAATCATGTCAACTGGCCTAATCACAGAATCATCTCTCTGCCAAGGTAACCAATGCCCAGGATAAGCCCCCAGTGGCTACACACCCCACCCACATGAGTGCATGAACCACACAAAGGATCTGTGCGGTCCTCAGTGTGGGCATAGAACGCTCAGCAATGACCTACCCCAGGCACTCAGAGAACTCTGAGCCTCTGAAACCAGACATGGATTGCCTAGACACAGCTATACCCAGTGTGCTTTCACAGAATTCCCACAGTCACAGCACACAAGGCTCGCTTAGTCACAGGATGCAGGGCACCCACCCTAGTGTGCTTTCACAGAATTCCCACAGTCACAGCACACAAGGCTCGCTTAGTCACAGGATGCAGGGCACCCACTCTCAGCCCCACGAACCTGCTCTGTGTAGAGAGCAGAGGCATCCCCAGAGCCAGCTGCCCATTGGTGCTCTGCCTTGGCAGTTTGAGCACAGGCACCTGTGAGAGTCGGGGAAGAGGAGTGCCTCTCAGTCCTAAGTGGGCACCCAGCCCTCTGTCAACCCTCCAGGCAAGACTCAAAGTCACTGGGGACTGTTGATTTATCCCTCTAATAAAATCCCCTAGACATCAGGGCACATGAGACACCATAGTTTCTACTCGTGTTATATTTTTTTTTATTTTTTTTTTTTTTATTTGACAGAGTTAGACAGTGAGAGAGAGAGGGACAGAGAGAAAGGTCTTCCTTCCACTGGTTCACCCCCAAAATGGCCACTACAGCAGGAGCTACGCCAATCCGAAGCCAGGAGCCAGGTGCTTCCTCCCGGTCTCCAACGTGGGTGCAGGGGCCAAGCACCTGGGCCATCCTCCACTACCCTTCAGGGCCACAGCAGAGAGCTGGACTGGAAGAGGAACAACCGGGACTAGAACCTGGCACCCATATGGGATGCCAGCGCTGCAGGCAGGGGATTAACAAAATGAGCCATGGCACCGGCCCCTACTCATGTTATTAAGATGGTGCTTTCTCCCTGCTAGTCACCAGGAGCCCTTATGAGGGATGGAGAGAAGAAATGTGCTCTCCCTTCATGGGGACAGATGGGCATCCTGCCCTCAACTAGCACTCTAGGCCAGACTCAGTGCAGTACACAAGGCTCTCCCTCAGGCAGTGTCACCAGTGACTTGGGCTACTGCAGTCTCCTCTCACCTCGCTCCGAGAGGATGGCGTCTCCTCCAGCCCCCCAGCAGTGGGAGTCACCAATAGCGTCTCAGCTTGCTGCTGTGTGTTTCCACTTTGCACACTGCTCCGCAGTGCCTCTTTTCTTCCTGTAGAGTTTGCACTGCACATTCTTCTCCAACTCTCCCCTGGGAATGCACTTTCTCTGTTTCTCTTCTATTATCTTCCTGTGGTCAAAATTAGCACATTTTTCCCTATTTAGCTGTCTTGGATTCTCTCTTAATTCCATTTTCCAAAAAATGTTTTGAAGTACCTTCAAACATATATTTGTCTCATACATAAAACAAATAAATGTTTGATTTCTCCATATAACAGAATATCATGAATGTTATGTACCTACTTAGAAAGTATAGTATACCTTTGTTACATGGAGGCACAGTTTACAAAATAGTATATACTTACAAAGACATAAAGCTTCATGATTTTCAAACTGAATTGGCCATGTAATTCCTCTAATAACTCTAATGAAGGGTACTAATATCACCATTACAGATTATAAAACTGGAAATCAAGTGATTTATTTGAATTCATGTAACTAGTGAGTTCCAGGACATGCTCTTACAACTTCTAACCCTGACTCACCTGACCTTTTCATTTATCATGATGCCTAACCAGGAAAGGGAGAATATATAACACTTAGAAGCAGGGATGTTTCCAGAGATAGGCGCATAAAAATTTTTCTTATCCACTCTATAGTTGTGGTAGTAGTATATGTCCCCAAATTATCCACTTATCCTCATCTTCAAATTTCAACATAATTCTAATGTACATCAATTTACTGCGTACATAGTGAGCACATCCAAAGCCCAGGTTATAGTTTACAAAGGATATGCTCTGGTAACTCACCCCATATTGCACTCACAGGCAATTTTTAGAGGATGGGGGTGATGCCATTATTGCTTATAAAATAACATCTTTAATTATGTCTGTCAATGACTAATATAAAAACCCTCAGGTGAGACTATTTCTACATTAAGTTGGAACTGCATTTTCTCCTGTCAATTCCATTTTACTTTCAACAAGAAGTCAAGAGGAACACTTGCTGCTAAATGTCCCATTAGCATTCTCTGACCTTCTCAGTAGTGTCACTTCCACTGGGAGCCTGCTGTGGCTATTGAGTCACACAAAAGAAATGGAAAAAGCCACTCAATGCTCCGCAGTGGTCCAAAATGCCAAGGAGCAGTAAACGCAGACAGGAGAAAAGTAAGAAAAAAGAAGGGGGGACACATTGCTGGACTGTCAGAAATAAGGCAAAGAAGAACCTGAAGATCCAGGACCACAGACCCATCTTCATCTGCAGGACAGGGATTCTTTGGGAACCCATAACATAAACTATACATGTAAATCTCTGTTCTCCAAAGTGGACCAAAAGGGCCAATGTTGCAGAGTAGCGGGTAAAACCACCACCCGCAATGCCGATATCCCACGTGGGCACCACTTTGTGTCCTGGCTGCTCTACTTCTGATCCATCTCCCTGCTAGTGGCCTAGGAAAAGCAGCAGAGGATGGCCCAAGTGCTTGGGCTCCTGTACGTACCTGAGCGACTCAGATGAAGCTCCTGGTTCCTGGCTTCAAACAGGCCCAGCCTTGGCCATTGCAGACATCTGGGGAATGAACTAGCATATGGAAGATCTCTGTATATTTCTCTCTCTCTGTAATTCTAAGTTTCAAATAAAGAAATCTTTTAAAAATTAAATTAATTAACTAAAGTAGACGATAACTCAAAAAAAAAAAAAAAAAAAGGAAGCACGATTAGTCAGGAAAAAATTCCAGCCTTAATTACTGTGCTGTGGACCACATAACAGTATCCTTGCAATAACAATGTTTGTGCGGTGGAATAAAATGGAGGCAATCTGGAAAGACTGTTACCTCCCTTAATATGGAGAGACAAAGATTTGGAGGAGAGGAACTAAGGGAGAAAACTGAGAAACCTCCAGTTCGAGCCACTCCTCCCCTGTCTGGGCTCCTTTTCCCCCTCCGTGGAGCCAGGAGAGCAGCCTTGCCCTATCACTGTTCCTTCTCAGGACCAACAGATGTTGGAATGAAGAAGGCAGCAGACACCAGAGTTTAGCTGACTACTACCTCTGCCAAACCATCCTTTGTTCCCCTGCTTCTGCCGTGGAGTCCATAGAAGACTCCAACGCCCCCTGCCTCCCACGCCTGGGAGCGCCCTGAGGCACACTGCTAGCTAGGGAAAGGCAAGCGGAAACTTCCTGATGCTGCCTCGCTCCTCCTCCTCCTCCTCCTCCTCCTCCTCCTCCTCCTCCTGGAACGGATGCACAGTCTGGGGCTGCAGATGCTGCTGGAAGCCGTGGTAGGGCAGGAAGGCAGAGGATGCACTTGATGGCAACACTGAGTCTCTAGTCCTGGACTGATCACCCCAAGACTTCGCATCATCTGCCAAGTGAAACCAGAGTAGTTTTTGATTATGTGAAGCTGAACATAATCCTAACACAATAAAACATCCCTTAGGAGCCAAATCACTATTTAGTTCAGTACCAGCACTAGGAAAGCAGTGACAAAAAGGAAGCTCAAAGAGCCAGTAGGGTACTTTTGCAATAAAGAATTAGGTACAGGCTGGCATTGTGACATAGTAGGTTAAGCCACCACCTGCAGTGCTGGCATCCCATATGGGCACCAGTTTAAATTCCAGCTGCTGCTCCACTTCTGACCCAGCTCCCTGATGATGTGCCTGGAAAAGCAGTGGAAGATGGCCCAAGTGCTTATAGGCCCTTGCACTCACATAGGAGACGTAGATAAAACTCCAGGCTTCTGACTTCAGCAGGGCCTGGCCTAGCCTTTGTTTTGGTCATTTTGTGGGTGAACCAATGACTGGAAGCTCTTCTCTGCCTTTCAAATAAATAAATAAATCTTTAAAAAATAAATAAAACAATTAGGAAAGCTGAGTCTAATTCTCTATTCCACTCAAAACTGTTTTGACATGGGAAAGAAAATATAAAAATGGGAGAAATCTTGCCTCTGTGCTAGAAACTGAGAAATCATTCTTTTGTATAGGTTGTGAATGATTCTGATAAAACCAAACAAAAGAGGGCCGGCATTGAGCATAGCAGGTAAAGACAGCTGCCTCCTGCAGTGTCGGCAACCCATACGGGCACCGGTTCAAGTCCCAGCTGCTCCACTTCTGATCCAGCTCCCTGCTAATGGCCTGGGAAAGCAGTGGAAGATGGGCCCAAGTATTTGGCAGCCTGAACCTATGTGGGAGACCTCAATGAAGCTCCTGGCTAGTGCCTTTGGTCTGGCCCAGTCCTAACTATTACAGCCATTCTGGGAGAGAACCAGTGGATGAAAAATCTCTATTTCTCTCTCTCTCTCTCTCTCTCTCTCTCTCTCTCTCTCTCTCTCTTTTTCTCTCTCCTTCTATGTAGCTCTGATTTCAAATAAATAAATTTTTTTAAAAAATCAAATTAAAAGATAATACTTACAGATAACATCTGTGAGTCTATACTGACCACAACTGTACTCTACTAAGTCTGTACTAACTCAACAACACACTGGCAAAACCTACTACCGCTCAGAAATGTGGCAAGCAAGGGGCTGTAGGTTGGGGTAGCAGTGAGCACAGGGGAGCGCCCCCTAGAAGTATAATTATAGCTGTGAGTAGTGCTATAGTCTTAATGCTGATGTGTTCCCCCAAATTCAGATGCTAAATCCATCCAATCCCCAATGTCATGATATTTGGAGGTGGAGCCATTGACAAGTGATTAAGTCATGGAAATGGAGCCCTAATGAATGGGGTTCTAAGGAGAAAAGAGGTCCCAGGGGCTGGCGCCACAGCTCAATAGGCTAATCCTCCACCTAGCGGCGCTGGCACACCGGGTTCTAGTCCCGGTAGGGGCACCGAATTCTGTTCCGATTGCCCCTCTTCCAGGCCAGCTCTCTGCTATGGCCCGGGAAGGCAGTGGAGGATGGCCCAAGTGCTTGGGCCCTGCACCCCATGGGAGACCAGGAAAAGCACCTGGCTCCTGCCATCGGATCAGCGTGGTGCGCCGGCCACAGTGCAGCCATTGGAGGGTGAACCAACAGCAAAGGAAGACCTTTCTCTCTGTCTCTCTCACTGTCCATGCAGGTTAAGATGCCTGTATCAAGATTTGATACCTGGTCTGAGTGCCTGACTCCAGCTTCCCGCTAATGCAAGCCCTAGGAGGCAGCAGTGATGGCTCAAGTAATTGTGTTTCTGTACACCCTCGGAGATCTAGATCCAGCCTGGCATAGCCTTGTCTGTTGTGGGCATTTAGGGAGTGAACCAGTGGATGGGAGCGAGTACTTGCTCATTCTCTCTCTTCTCCCTACCCCCTTCCCAGATAAATTGAAATAATTAAGTAAAAGAGGCCTCTAGGGCTGCTCTTTCTCTTCTGCCATGTGTCAGGAAATGGGCCCTCACCAGATACCACACCTACAACTTCCCAGCCTCCAGGATTATGAGAAATAAATTTCTGCATTTTAGAAGCCACACAATTAATACTGCTTTATTACTACAGGTCTGAACTAAGACAGTCAACAACATTCAAAAGCAGCTATTTAAGAAGACCTGAGGCATTGCACTATTGTTGCACCAAGCAGGAAGTGGGCAGAGTGGCAAGACTCCTCTGAAACAGCACTGCTTCTGCCTGGTGAGGCCAGGACCTCAATGCCCTGGGCAATGGAACAAGAACAGAAGGTACAAACATAGCTGTGCTACATGGAGAGCAAGGCACAAATAGTATTGAGAGTAACAGCTCCAAAGAAAAAGAGAGAAACAAACCTTAAGTTCTAGCCTGTGTGATGGCCCAGGATCACGCCCCTTCTTCATGCACCTTAATTTGTTGGTAATGTAAGTATTCATTAGTCAGTCCTTTAGCTTAAAATAAAATAATAAAAATTCTATTAGTAGTTAGCTGTACACAGAGGAGACCCAAGGATATTTCAGCCACCTTAGATGGTTAGATGGGTAAACACTAAGGACAAATAGACCTCTCTTTATTCGAAAAGGTGTCAACAGAAGAAAAAAGAATCTATTAAAATATTCTTCAGAGGAAGCATGTGCCTTTGAAAGAGATTTGTTATTGCAAGGAAAATGAAAAACTTCATGTGAATTTCTTTGCTTTTCACAAACTTGAGAAACTACAGACTCTTTAAAATTACAAAGAAGCTGAGAAACAGGAAGAAGTTTTGAAATAAATCTGAATTTCATACAGAAGTGACAGAGAAATAAATAACATAACAATTGGCAAAATTTCATTGGAAGTAGACAAGATCAACATGTACAAGGTATAAAATCAAGTCAGTGCCGGCGCCACAGCTCACTAGGTTAATCCTCCGCCTGTGGCACCAGCACCCCGGGTTCTAGTCCTGGTCGGGGCGCCGGATTCTGTCCCGGTTGCCCCTCTTCCAGGCCAGCTCTCTGCTGTGGCCAGGGAGTGCAGTGGAGGATGGCCCAGGTGCTTGGGCCCTGCACCCCATGGGAGACCAGGAAAAGCACCTGGCTCCTGGCTTCGGATCAGTGCGGTGCGCCGACTGCAGTGGCCATTGTGGGGTGAACCAATGGTAAGAGGAAGACCTTTCTCTCTGCCTGTCCAAAAAAAAAAAAAAAATCAGAGATGTGAAGTTCAAATATTGGGAGTTTTCTCAGATGACAGAGATCAACAAGGTAAAATGTCAAGAAAAATGACAATGAGGTTTCACCTCACCCCGGTTAGAATGGCTCACATACAGAAATCTACCAACAACAGATGCTGGCGAGGATGTGGGGAAAAAGGGACACTAACCCACTGTTGGTGGGAATGCAAACTGGTTAAGCCACTATGGAAATCAGTCTGGAGAGTCCTCAGAAACCTGAATATAACCCTACCGTTCGACCCAGCCATCCCACTCCTTGGAATTTACCCAAAGGAGTTTAAATTGATAAAGAAAAAAGCAGTCTGCACCCTAATGTTTATTGCAGCACAATTCACAATAGCCAAGACCTGGAACCAACCTAAATGCCCATCAATGGTAGACTGGATAAAGAAATTATGGGATATGTATTCTTTAGAATACTATACCGCAGTAAGAAACAACGAAATCCAGTCATTTGCAACAAAATGGAGGAATCTGGAACACATCATGCTGAGTGAAGTAAGCCAGTCCCAAAGGGACAAATACCATATGTTCTCCCTGATCGGTGACAACTGACTGAACACCAAAAAGGAAACCTCCTGAAGTGAAAGGGACACTATGAGAAATGGTGACTTGATCAGCATAGCCCTGACTGCTAATGGACAACTTAATACATTATCCCTCATAGTATTTTTTTTTTGTCTGTTCTACTTAATATGACTGGTTTAATTCTGTAATTATCACACAGTTATTCTTAAGTGTTGAAAATTAACTGAAATGTGATCCCTGTTAAACATAAAAGTGGGAATAAGAGAGGGAAGAGATGTATAATTTGGGGCATGCTCGGGCTGACTTGCCCCAATTGGTAGAGTTGGAAACATACTAGGGGATTCCAATTCAATCCCATCAAGGTGGCATGTGCCAATGCCATCTCACTATTCCAAGTGATCAATTTCAGTTCACAATTGATCATAATGAAAGGACTAAGAGTCAAAGGGAGCACATAAACAAGTCTAGTATCTGCTAACACTAACCGATAGAATAAATAAAGGGGAGAGTGATCCAACATGGGAAGTGAGATACTCAGCAGACTCATAGAATGGCAGATGTCCTAAATAGCACTCTGGCCTCAGAATCAGCCCTAAAGGCACTCGGATCTGGCTGAAAAGCCCATGAGAGTATTTCAGGCATGGAAAGCCAAGACACTCTGGCAAAAAGATCTCTGTGAGTGAGATCCCAGTGGAAAGAACAGGTCTTCAAAGAGGGAGGTGCCTTTCTCTGAAGGGAGGAGAGAACCTCCACTTTGACTATGACCTTGTCTAAACAAGATAAGAGTCGGAGAACTCAAGGGGCTTCCATAGCCTTGGAAACTCATGACTGGTGCATAGGGAGATTACTGATGCCATAAACAGGAGTGTCAATTTGTAAAGTCAACAACAGGAGTCACTGTGCACTTACTCCTCATGTAGGATCTCTGTCCTTAATGTGCTGTACACTGAGGCTTAATGCTATAACGAGTACTCAAACAGTATATTTCACTTTGTGTTTCTATGGGGGTGCAAACTGTTGAAATCTTTACTTAATGTACACTAAACTGATCTTCTGTTAAAAAAAAAAGAAAAGAAACTATCAATTCCCAACTTGACTCTCACTGGGATTAAACATGACAATAGGTCTGATCTGATTTCATCATCATTTAAAAAAAAATCATCTATTATTTTTCACTTTATGTTTCTGTGTGGGAACAAACTGTTGAAATCCTTACTTAAGGTATACTAAGCTGATCTTCTGTATACTAAGATAATCGAAAATGAATCTTGATGTGAATGGAAGGGGAGAGGGAGTGGGAAAGGGGAGGGTGGTGGGTGGGAGGGACGGTATGGGGGGGAAAGCCATTGTAACCCATGAGACGTACTTTGGAAATTTATATTCATTAAATAAAAGATAAAAAAAAAAAAAAAAAATTCTAAAAAAAAAAAAAAAAAAAGAAAAATGACAGACCCAGATGACTGGTCTTAGATAGTCAACATATGGAGAAAAGAACAAATAGAACAAAAGCTGTCTTCAGAAACATATTAGAAAAATACTTTCTTTTTTTTTTTTTTTTGATTTTTTTTTTTTTTTTGACAGGCAGAGTGGACAGTGAGAGAGAGAAACAGAGAGAAAGGTCTTCCTTTGCCGTTGGTTCACCCTCCAATGGCCGCTGCGGCTGGCGTGCTGCGGCCGGTGCACCGCGCTGATCCGAAGCTAGGAGCCAGGTGCTTCTCCTGGTCTCCCATGGGGTGCAGGGCCCAAGCACCTGGGCCATCCTTCACTGCACTCCCGGGCCATAGCAGAGAGCTGGCCTGGAAGAGGGGCAACCGGGACAGAATCCAGCGCCCCAACTGGGACTAGAACCCGGTGTGCCGGCGCCGCAAGGCGGAGGATTAGCCTACTGAGCCGTGGCGCTGGCCAAAAAATACTTTCTTAATTCTGATTTTACAGATCCTGACAAACCTACTGAAGAGATAACTTGACCATGCTCTGCAGACATTTTTAAATTTCATGGATAGGTGAAGAATTCTACAAGTATTCAGAGTGGACAAGTAGATTCTTTTCTTCTTGTTATGTTCTAAAGGTTTGTATATCCCCGAAATTCACATGTGGAAATCCTAACCTCCAAGGTGATGGTACCGGAGCTGGGGCCTCCAAGAGCTGAGGAGACCAGAGGACAGAAAATCCTTTCCTGATTCTGATTTTACAGATCTGGCAAACCTATGTAAGAACCCACAGGACTGGAGTCAATGTCCTCATAAAAGTGACCCCAGAAGGCTGCCTCGCTCCTTTGCCACGTGACGACATCCTAAGAAGTCAACATCTAGGAACGAGAAAGCATGTCCTCACCAGGCAGTGAGTCGGGTACACCTTCATCGTAGACTTCCCAGCTTCCAGAACAACAAGAAAGAAACTTTGGTTGTTTGAAAGCCACCCAGTCAATGGAATTTTTTATAGTGGCCCAAAGGAACTAAGACACTACTGGACAAAATCCCTAGCGACTAGTAAAAGAAACAACTCAAATTAAGTTTATGAAAGAAGGTTTTAGAAATTTTTTAGTCAGACCAATAAAAAGAACAAGAAGAATAAAAAGAAATTACAAAAATTAAAAATAGTGTTGGAGATTTATGGGATACTATCCAATATTATACTATCAAAAGACCCAACATATGGGTCTTAGGAGTTCCTGAAGGCATACAAAGACAGAATGGATTAGAAGGCCTATTTTGTGAAATAATTACAGAAAATGTTCCCAATTTGGAGAAAGAAAAGGACGTCCAAGTACAGGAAGCACATAGAACTCCTAATAGACATGAACAGAAAAGATCTTCACCATGGCACATTGTAGTAAACCATTAAACAGTAAAACATAAAGAAAAGATACTAAAATATGCACAAGAAAAGCATTTCCCCTAAGATGTGGAACCAGATAAGGATGCCATTGTCACCATTGCTATTCAATATTGTTCTGGAAGTTTTAGCCAGAGGCTTAGGCAAGAGAAAGAAAGCAAAGGGATACAAAAGAGGGAAGCCAACTGTCCCTTTTTGCAGATGACAAGATTCCATATATAGGGGACCCAAAAGACTCCACTGAGACTATTGGAACTCATAAATAGTTAAGTGGCAAGATATAAAATCCACACATAAGAATCGATAGAAATCTGATATGAAAGAGTTATCTGTACCCCCATGTAAATTGAAGAACAAATAAAATAGCTAAGATATGGGATCAACCCAGATGTCCACCAACTGTTGATTGGATAAAGCATGGCCTATATACACTATGGAGTACTACTCAGCTGTAAAAAAGAAAAATGAAATCCTGTCTTTTGCAACAAGACGAATGCAACTGGAAACCATTATACTTAGTGAAATAAGCTAGTCCCCAAAAGACAGATATTGCACATTTTTCCTGATCTGGGGTAACCAATAGAGTATCTAAAATGTGATGTATTGGAGTGGCATGGACATTTTGAGATTCGTTGATTGTTACAGCCTGTGTCTCTTCTGTTCAAAAACAATGGTTTTTTTTCTTCATGCTATTTGTTGAACTCTACTTAGTGTAGAGTTAACCTTACAATCATTAAGTAAACTTAAAAGTATATCTGTAAAAATTAAGAGTGGGTATAGGAGAGGGAGGAGGAAGAAGACAGGTTGAAGTTTGGATGAGAGGGAGGTAGTATGGGAAGTATCACTATGTTCCTAAATATGTATCTATGAAATACCTGAAACTTGTGTAACTTAAATGCACTTTTAAAAAAAAGAAGGTTTGGGGGCCGGAAAAAAGAAGGTTTTGGGACTGGCATTCTGCATAGCTGGTAAAGCCGCCACCTTCAGTGCCACATCCCATATGGGCGCCAGTTCGAGTCCTGGCTGCTCCACTTCTCTGCTATGGCCTGAGAAAGCAGTAGAAATGGCCCAAGTCCTTGGAGCCATGCACTCACATCGGAGACCAAGAAGCATCTCCTGGCTCCTGGCTTCGGATCAGTACAGCTCTGGCCATTGTGGTCAATTGGGGAGTGAACCAGTGGATAGAAGACCTTTCTCTCTCTCTCTCTCTCCCCGCCCCACACCTCTCCTTCTCTCTTTGTGTAACTCTAACTTTCAAATAAATAAATAAATCTTTTAAAAAAGAAGGTTTTGGGGCCGGCGCCACAGCTCACTAGGCTAATCCTCCACCTTGCAGGCCGGCACACCGGGTTCTAGTCCCGGTCGGGTCACCGGATTCTGTCCCAGTTGCCCCTCTTCCAGGCCAGCTCTGTGCTATGGCCCGGGAAGGCAGTGGAGGATGGCCCAAGTGCTTGGGTCCTGCACCCCATGGGAGACCAGGAGAAGCACCTGGCTCCTGCCATCGGATCAGCGCGGTGCGCCGGCCGCAGCACACCAGCCGCGGCGGCCATTGGAGGGTAAACCAACGGCAAAGGAAGACCTTTCTCTCTGTCTCTTTCTCTCTCACTGTCCACTCTGTCTGTCAAAAAAAAAATAATAAATAAAATAAAAAATAAAAAACAGAAGGTTTTGATTCAAGTAATCTGGTAAACCCAAGATAAATATGGTTTCAGAGGCAGCTAAATCAAGACTCCAAATTGCATTTCTCAGTTTGGCGTGTCTGTCTGTCTGTCTCTCTCAATCTCAATCTCTTTCTCTCTGTGTCCCTCTCTTTCTCTGAATCCCCCTCCATCACCAACCCCCAACATGGCTACCATTAATGCCACATGCACTCTCTCACTTAACAAATTGAGCAGAAACAATTATTTCTCCCTTGTCCTTGTATCAATTCTGTATGATTCTGATTGGGCCTGACTGATTCAGGTTCCTGCCTAAGAAGGAATCACTTTCTGTTGACTGTGACACTGTGACCGGCCTACATTATATACTTATGGAAGTAGGAAGAGGAAGGGGACCTGTACAGCATCATTATCGGCAGGTGCAACGGTACCTTGTGGATTTTCCCAAAAGAACCAAATGAACTAGATGGGGGGGGGGGGGGGGATAAAAACCACAGCCCATAGAAGACAAAGAGAGAAAACTCATTCTGGACTCAGATACTCCTCCACAGTAATAAGTGCTATGTAGCCATGTTTTTTCTGAGGGTTTTTTTTTTTGGGGGGGGGGGAGTGGAAAAATAAAAGGAAATTTGCATACAGGCTATATAACATGTAGAAAAGTATTCTCAGCTATGAAAAGATGCCATACTGTCTTCCTGAAAAAAATTACTCAAAAAAATCTCAACAACCAAGAGGTAATAAAAATAAGGTTAGCTAATGAGTAATAAAGGTAGGTTTAAACCCAGAAAAATATAATCAATGCCATAATTTTTTTATCCTTATACATTTTCAGTTGAGGGAAAGTAGGTCCAGAATGAGGCCAAAGAATAAGAATAGAACAAGGGGGCCGGCACCGCGGCTCACTAGGCTAATCCTCCGCCTAGGGGCGCCGGCACACCGGGTTCTAGTCCCGGTCGGGGCGCCGGATTCTGTCCCGGTTGCCCCTCTTCCAGGCCAGCCCTCTGCTGTGGCCCGGGGGGTGCAGTGGAGGATGGCCCAGGTGCTTGGGCCCTGCACCCCATGGGAGACCAGGAAAAGCACCTGGCTCCTGGCTCCTGCCATCGGATCAGCGCGGTGCGCCGGCCGCAGCGCGCCGGCCGCGGCGGCCATTGGAGGGTGAACCAACGGCAAAAGGAAGACCTTTCCCTCTGTCTCTCTCTCTCACTGTCCACTCTGCCTGTCAAAAAAAAAAAAAAAAAAATAGAACAAGGAAGAAAGAGCAGGATGAATGGGAGACTTTGGCAAAGAGTGAGTGATTAGAACTTGGGATTTAAGAGATGAGTGCATTAGGTGTGATGATGAGGCTATGATATAGCCTTAAAAGTGGGTGCTCACAAGTCACTAGAATTTAAACATCAAAGAAGTATAAGGAAGTTTTCACATAGACATTGTAATTATTCAGACAACGTGAGGAGTCTGGGTAGACAGAAGATTGTGCCAGGTGCCAAAGCAGTCCATGATTACGGTCACAAGTCCAGCAGTCATGGTTAGCATCAGTGATCTGCACTTAGAGGATGGTTCGGCTGGACAGAATGAACTTCACAAGAGGGAAAATTTCCCGCGGAACTGCAACTGGATAGGCTGTAAATCAGGGAGGACGCTGACCTGGGTAGTTGGTGAGACTGAGTGAACGAGCAGCCTCCACTTGAGAGGACTATAGGGGGAGGGATGTATCCTCTGGTGGGAGCCTCTCTGAAGACAGAAGGTAGGATTGTTCAGAAAATATGTTAAAGATAACACAGTGTGTTTAGCATGGAATGAATTTTCCAAAGAACACACAAGAAAGGTTTGCAAAGTGGAGAAAAGCATAGACTTGGGTCAAGGGAGCGAAATACATAAAAATAGAATGCAAGCAAGCCTGGGACTGATCAGGTGGCAAGAAGGGCTTACATTTGGAAGGAAGGGTGGCTGGGGTTGGAAAGGATGACAAGTCTTGTAGGATTAGAAGTCTGCTATCAATATGTTTCTGGGCAGACTGACAAAAAGCAGCTTGCAGGGGTCAGCAAGTTTGTCTCCTTCCTTCCTGCAGCTGTTACCTGCAGTAAAAGATTATCAGCCTAGGACAGAGCATGCTCATTAGAGCCAACAGCAGCAATACAAAGCTCCCTTGTTTTCAAGTCCTAATCCAGCAATCATTATTCAGTCTCATGATAGAGAGCCAGTCTTGCTCTCCATGTTGGCATTTTTCCTCACTCCTGTCCATCATATTTTTCATTTTCAAGAGGAAGCCTTTTGAGAAGTTACGTTGACTCCTTGTAGTTTCCCATAGTGATCAGGCGAACAACTGCCAGGGTCTGGCTCAAACACCGCCCAGCAGCGGAGTTTGCTGCGCCAGAGGTTTCTGGTTCATGTATGAATTCATTTTCGTTCACAGAGTTCATTCAGAGTTTATACATCTCACACAGTCTACCTTGTTTTGCTGCAAGGATTCCCACGCTGTACTTTCTTTTATAAAGACTAAAGTTTCATAAGATAAAACATTCCATTGAAGCAGCATAACTTCAAAACATACAGCTTTATGTACCGTTGTGTACAATCCTATTATGAACATCAAAATGACTGTAAACAGTAGAAAAATCAAGAGTATCTATAATTAAAGACAGTTTGTGTGACAGTCAAGTGTTAGCAAGGATGTGGAAAAATTAGAACCCTCATACCTTCTTGATGGGAATGTACAGTGATTCAATCACTTTGGAAATCAATTTGGCAGTTCCTCAACACAGAGTTAATCATCGAGTTACCATGTGTCCCAAAAATTCACTCTTGGGTATATACTCAAGAGAAATTTGTACACGAATATTCACAGAATCCAACCATCCCAGAAATGATCACCAGATAAATGAAATGTGTCATACCTGTACAATGGAATATTACTTTGCAATAAAAAGTAACAAAGAAGCCGGCGCCGTGGCTCAATAGGCTAATCCTCCACCTTGCAGCGCCGGCACACCGGGTTCTAGTCCCGGTTGGGGCGCCGGATTCTATCCCGGTTGCCCCTCTTCCAGGCCAGCTCTCTGTTATGGCCAGGGAGTGCAGTGGAGGATGGCCCAGGTGCTTGGGCCCTGCACCCCATGGGAGACCAGGAAAAGCACCTGGCTCCTGGCTCCTGCCAGGATCAGCGCGGTGCGCCGGCTGCAGCGGCGGCCATTGGAGGGTGAACCAACGGCAAAGGAAGACCTTTCTCTCTCTGTCTCTCTCTCTCTCACTGTCCACTCTGCCTGTCAAAAAAAAAAAAAAAAAAAAGTAACAAAGAACCAACACCTCCCACAACATGAACAAAACGTAAAGACATTATGATAAATTTAAAAAAAATAGATCACTTATTGTGTGGGTTTCACTTACAAGGGCACTTGACAAAATTCATGGAAAATGGGCTTCAAAGGTAAGTTTAGGGGAGGGTATTTGGTACAACCATCTCAAAGTGCCTGGGTTCAAGTCCTGGTGCCATTATCAATTCCACCTTCCTGCTAACGTGCACCCTGTGAGTTATCAGGTGAAAGCTAAAAAAGTTGGGTCCCTGTCACCTACATGGGAGATCTGGATTTAGTTCTCTGGCCATAGTAGTCATTTGGGAAGTGAACCAGCAGATGGAGATCTCTTTCTCTCTCACGTCTCTCTGTGTCTCTCTTTCAAAACATACAAAATTTTTTTATTTAATTTCTTAAAAGATGTTGGCTTTGATGCAAAAAAGCTTGAGATTCATGCATAGCTTTTTCATAATGTGTATTTTGATGAATTTTTTGAAGACTTGTATATCAAACATCCAGACTAAGAAAATCCAAAGGGAAGTTACCAAAATAGACAGATCACATGTGCTATAATGGATACATGTTATAATATATTAATTATATCTCAAAAAGATGTTTTTGAAGATCTCTGTGAGATCCCAGTGGAAAGAACAGGTCTTCAAAGAAGGAGGTACCTTTCTCTGAAGGGAGGAGAGAACCTCCACTTTGACTATGACCTTGTCTAAACAAGATAAGAGTCGGAGAAATCAGAGGGCTTCCATAGCCTTGGAAACTCATGACTGGAGCATAGGGAGATTACTGATGCCATAGACAGGAGTGTCAATTTGTAAAGTCAACAACAGGAGTCACTGTGCACTTACTCCTCATGTAGGATCTCTGTCCTTAATGTGCTGTACATTGAGATTTAATGCTATAACGAGTACTCAAACAATATATTTCACTTTGTGTTTCTATGGGGGTGCAAACTGTTGAAATCTTTACTTAATGCATACTAAACTGATCTTCTGTAAAAAATAAAAAAGAAATTATCAATTCCCAACTTGACTCTCACTGGGATTAAACATGACAATAGGTCTGATCTGGTTTCATCATCATTTAAAAAAATCATCTATTATTTTTCACTTTATGTTTCTGTGTGGGAGCAAACTGTTGAAATCCTTACTTAATGTATACTAAGCTGATCTTCTGTATATTAAGATAATTGAAAATGAATCTTGATGTGAATGGAAGGGGAGAGGGAATGGGAGAGGGGAGGGTTGTGGGTGGGAGGGACGGTGTGTGGGGGAAGCCATTGTAATCCGTAAATCATACTTTGGAAATTTATATTCATTAAATAAAAGTTAAAAAAAAGATGTTTTTGAAATATAAAAATGAATTCTATAATTTTTTCAATTTTATACATTTTATATCATAGGTCTTCCACATGATAAGCATAAATGTCTGTTGAATGAAAAAGTAAAAGAATTGATGGACTTAAGTTGAGAAGAGTTATAATTTACACCTTAGGAAACTTCAGTAGAATATCAATATTTTCACTAATTGCTTGAAATTGGTTAAAACTGAGGGAGAGACAAAATTGACGCTTACATAAACAACATTAATACTTTTGGAGTATTCCAAACCATTAAAAAATAGACCTAGGAACGTTTATTTTAGTGTCCATCCACCACAGCCACCAGCAAATAACATTCCACTATAGAGAGACCTAGCACGATGATGTGAAAGTTTAGTTAGAATCATTCATCCTTATCTTTAGAATTCTCCAAAATCACATTAGCTCATTCAGATCTGTGCATCTCTCATTTTTCTTACTTCATTGACTCCTGTTGGTCTCAGAGTTGGGCTCAAATTTGAGCTTTAAGCTTCTGAATCAAGCCCTACTCACTCTTGCATTTATGACCTCAGTGGAAATGAATCCTGGTCTCAAGTAAGGCCCTGTCTCTCTGAATTCAGCCTCTGATCCCATACCTAACAGCTATGAGAGACAGACACTTAGCCCAAAGTGGTCTCTCTGCTAAGGCAATGCAAATCAAGCAGTATTCCAGAAAACAACTCATTCACAAGGCTTCCCCCCATCACTGTGCATGAGGATGGTGGCTAATGTGGCACCTTCAAATCCCTCCATGTATGAGAGAAACAGAAAACCAAGACACTGCTGTATCTCAGAAACCCTGTAGCTCCTAAACTCATCATTGAAATTCCAATTCCAGAATTAAAAAAAAAAAAAAAAAAGTCTATAAGTTCACCTCCAACTTAACACTCGTGGCATGGTCACCTATCCCACCACCAGTCCACTCTGTGGACATCAACTCACAGCTGCCAGGACCAGAAGCCACATCCTAGAGAAGGCTCTCCTACACTTAGAATGTTAGCTACCAGCTTACATAACGCTGGAGAAGAAATGCTTTCATGAACGACTACTGCTAAGGAGACATTTAATAAAGTTACACAAGAAGTTAACCCCAACCACATAGTGAACACTTTACTGGACAAACTGTAGAACATTGAAATTCTATACCGCAAGTGAGCATTAGGCATCTGTAGATGGAAAAACTAAGAACTGTGCACAGATCCTGGGCAGACATACGAAATAAGAAAGAGAGACTCTAATGCAGACATGGAGGAAGACAGGGAAAGGGGTGACAGTCTAGATAAAAACCAAAGAAATTGTGGACTTCTAAGGGTTATCATCACATAACGAGAAAGAGCTTGAACCAACACCAGAATCCCACTTAAGTGTTTATACATAGTTATGTGCTGGATCTAGAGCTTTTAGTTCTTATTTCAGAGTGTAAATTCTCAAGGATTCATGTCTTCATCCTTCAAAAGTCCCATAAAAATTATTATATATAGGTGGATCATTGGACCAGGATGTTGTGCTCCAATAGACAAAGCAATTAGGAATTCTATTTTAGTGACGCTTCATTCTTTCTGTCACTCTGCTAAATTATCTTCAGGGAAGGCATCTTGGAAGATCCCTTTGGAACTCGCTCTGGCCAAGAGGGCTTCAGATTTGGAGTCTTGAAATCATCTAATCCTTGGGTTTTTTTTTTTCTTTTGAAATGTTTTGGAAGCTCTTCATATGCATAACTTCAATAACCAGGATAAAATACTGGTTCTCCCTAAAATGGTAGGAAAGAAAGGTTCAGCTTAAGCCAAGAGACAACACAACTTTGTTGTCAATAACTCCTAAAAAACTGGCTTAAAGTTGTTCAGTGAAACAAGCCTTTTGTTTTAATAGTTTCCATTCAAGGGGGTTTGGAAAGTTTAAAAGATTCTGAGTACAGTCATTTTATTTTTAAATACTTCAAGGTTTAGAGAGGGATGGAGACCGACCTGGCACTCTATGAGGCACAAAAGCTCTTGGTTCCAAGGGAGAGTGAGTCCAGAAGACAATCATTCTCTTGTACTAAAACCTGGTGCACAGGAAGTACACTGAGGGGTCACTTCTCACACTCTCCAGCCCTGATCTGCTTTCAAAGGAGAGGGAGAAAACAAATAGTGCAAAAATCATGTGCCATCACTTGCTGGAAGTCCTCAGGCATCTTACAACAGCTTGCATGCTCCTTACTCTGCAGAATAAAGATACTAGACTGTCCTATTTGCTGCAGTTTTCCCCAATCTAGTGTGTCACCTATCTTAGTTACAACTGGTTTTTTTATTACGTTTTAAAATTTTGTAAGACTTTTTTAGCAACAAACACAAGGGACCTTCAGACAGTTCATGGAAAATGTATATTATAAAAAAAAACCTATGCTGGAATTTTAATTATTTTTGCACCAAAATAAACTTACCTTTTTAGAAAGTTTTTGCTTAATTGTTTAAGAAGCAGACAGACACTGGGAGTTCCCACTCACCGGTTCAGTCCTCAAATGCCCGCAAAGGCTGAGGCTGGGCTGGACTGAAGCTGGGATCTGGAAACTCAAACCCAGTCTCCCATGTGGGTGGTAGGAAAGCAATCATCGGAGTCATCACCATTGCCCCAGGCCCTGCGTTAGCAGGAAGGGGCAAGTAGGAACCAGAAGTGGGACTGGAACCCAGGAACTCCAGTAGGAATTCCAGCAAGGGAATCTTTTTTTGTTTTGTTTTGTTTTTTAACTTCTATTTAATAAATATAAACTTCCAAAGTACAACTTTTGCATTATAGCAGCTTTTTCCCCCTATAACCTCCCTCCCACCCGCAACCTTCCTATCTCCCAATCCCTCTCGCATCCCATTCTTCATCAAGTCATTTTCAATTATCTTTATATACAGAAGATCAATTTAGTATTTACTAAGTAAAGATTTCAACAGTTTGCACCCACACAGAACATAAAGTGTAAAATACTGTTTGAGTACTACTTATAGCATTAATTCACTTTGGACAACACATTAAGGACAGAGATCCTACATGAGGAGTAAGTGCACAGTGACTCCCGTTGTTGATTTAACAATTGACACCCTTATTTATGATGTCAGTAATCACCCGAGGCTCTTGTCATGAGCTGCCAAGGCTATGGAAGCCTCTTGAGTTGGCCAACTCCGACCTTATTTAGACAAGGCCATGGTTAAAGTGGAAGTTCTCTCCTCCCTTCAGAGAAAGGTACCTCCTTCTTTGATGACCTGTTCTTTCCACTGGGATCTCACTCGTAGAGATCTTTAATTTAGGTTTTGTGTTTTTTTTTTTGTTTGTTTGTTTTTGCTTCGCCACAGTGTCTTGGCTTTCCACCAACAAGTGAATTTTAACAGGAATCCTATCCACGAGGCTAACTGCCTGCCCCCCAAATTACCTTTTAATTCCATTATTCCACAAACATTTTGAAGTACCCTGTTATGTTCCCTTGAGATAATTTTTTTTCCCTTCGGAGCTTTCATATACAGTCACTATATTTTATGGCAAGGCTCATAATCAGTAGATTTGTTATCATTATTATCATTATCATATCATCATTACTAATATTCATTTTTCATAGGTACAAATCTGATTTTTCCAGTTCTCAACTATTATTAGATTCTATGTTTTAAATATTTTTATGACAAAGGGCAGGTACTGTGGTATAATAGGGCTACGCTAATGCTTGGGACACCCACATCTCACAAGAGACTGCCAGTCCAAGTTCTGGCTGCTCTGCTTCCAACCCAGTTCCCTTCTAATGCACGTAGGAAGTAGCAGGTGATGGTTCAAGTACTTGAGTTCCTGCTACCCACATGGGAGACCCAGATGGAGTTCCTGGCTCCTGGCTTCAGCTTGGCCCAGTCCCAGCTTTTGCCAGCATAGATAGAAGATCCACCCCCCATCTCTCTCTCTGCCTTTCAAATAAATAAATCTTTAAAAAATAGATAAATATGTTTATTACAAAGCAATACTCTTAAGCATTGAAATGATACAAAGTTTATGAAGAAAGCATTATTAGTATCTCTTTACCACTCTTTCATTTCCATTATCTGAGGCAAACACTATTAACCACAAAGTGCATATTTTTCTACATCTCTATGAGACACACACATATATATTTATATACATATGTGTGTATACATATGTAGGGTTTTAAAAATAGAAGAATATGCTCAAAAGTGGCCAAAAAAGGAACATTCACAATTACATCTAATTAGTTATTTCCTCTTTATTGTTATTTATTTGATTCTTAACTTCAGTAAAATCACCAAACACCTCCCAACTGCCAAATTCAAAGGCTAATTTTTTCTCTTTATCTTGTTTAGCAGCTCATCTGTGGCACTTTTCAACCCTAAACCCATCTTTTTCTTGAAACTCCTCAGTCTTTTGTGCAACACTTCTTGTTCTCACTATTCCTCCCCTTTCTCTCTGATGTTCCTTCCTCCTTCACACGTTGCTCTGTAATCTCACTGCCATACAGGATCATTGCCCATGACCTCAGCCATCATAAAAATGGAGACAAATCCAAATATTCCCACCCTGATCTCTCTGTTCCCAACAGCCCACTGGGCATCTGCACCGGATGTCTCATGGGTCTCAAACTCTAGTCCCTCCAAAAATCTGTTGGTTAGAAGCTGCCACCCTTGATCTCTGTTCACAGTCTCTCCCTCCATGCACTGCAACAGTCAGAAACCTTCAAGGACGTTTCCCGTTTGGCCTTCCTAACCCATTAGACCAAGTGCTACTCACAGGATGACTAGCGTGTGACCTCACATGCATTTCACTACTGAAAACCTGGTGAAGATTATCTGAATGACTGTTAATCATCCTACTCTAGTCTCTTCCATCTCCAAACCATCCTCCATGACTCAATGAGAATGAATTTTCTAAACTGGTAACCTTCTCAAGTTAGCCTGGTCATCAAGACCTTCCCCATGCCTATAGAACATATGGTACAGTCTAGTTTCAATTAGTTCTATAGACTAATAACCAGTCACTCCTTGTGTGCCAACTGTATTCTAACAACACAACCTGCACCAGATCCTCAAATAAATCACTATGGCCTCATTCCACTGTCTGGTTTTATTCCCCAGACAAATTAATAGAAATAGCTAGCACTTATTGAGCAAGTATGTCTGCACTTGTTATTCTGTTGATCTTTATGAAAGATGTGTGAGGGAAGTACTATCACAATGGCTCCTTTCACAGGTGAACGAACATGGCTCACCCAGAATTACCCTTCTTCACTCTCAAGGTGTAGCTCAAATATCACCCACCTCGCTACTAGCCTTCCAGTCAGAATTCAAGCATAGCAGGTGCTCAACAAATGTTCACGGACTAAAAGACAAAGTAGCCATAAGGCGACTAACGGCTAGCTATCACCTGAACGTAAGGGTGAAATACCACTGCTGTTCGGGCTGCACAAGGTTGTTTTCCATGCACACCCGCACTCCCCATTTCAGTGCACGGTATCATTCTGAATCAGCTAGCTGTGTCACCTCCATAACCGCCTCAGAATCAGAGACAATGATACCTTTCATATTCATCACCTTCTGAAGAGTCAGTCCGAAACACCCTATTCTACACTTTCCCCCTGTCTTGAGAATACAGATAATTACTACCTCCTCTTTACCTCGAATGTTCCCTGTGAGGACAAAGAACATGGCTGCGGTGGCATTAACTTTCAGCATTATAATAGGAGAGGAGACTGGCTCTACCCTTGACCAATCTACTCTTTTTTTAAATAAAAGTTTGGGTTTTTTTATTTGAAAAGCAGACCTACAGACAGAGAGAAGGAGAAAAAGAGAGGTCTTCCATCAGCTGGTTCACTCCCCAAATGGCCACAACAATAGCCACGACTGGGCCAGGCTGAAGTCAGAAGTCTGGAGCATTATCTGGGTCTCCTACATGGGTACTGGGGCCCAAGCACTTGGGCCATCACCTGCTGCTTTCCCAGCCGCATTAGCAGAGAGATGGATGGGAAGCGGAGCAGCCAGGACTCGAATCAGCACTCACATAGGATGTCAGTGCGGCAAGCACTTAACCCACTGTCATAACACTGGTCCCAGCCAGTCTACTCTTAGGCCTGGGGGAAGAGAACCCTTGTTCCTCTCTGTCCCTGTTCCTTCTCACAGAACAAGGCCTTCCTGAAGCCAAAGTTACATGTCAGTCTGCTTCTCCCCCTCCACATCATGTTTCTTATACCTGGACCCCAAATCACCTGCCACAAGGCCTTGAGCCCTCTTATGGAGCCAAAACCAGACCTTTCTTCCCAGACTTCTTCCTCCTGAGGACAAACGATACCAGTGGAGAGAATATTCCTGAACCCAAGGAAGGACCCAGAGAGAGCCTTTTGTAAGGACATGAAGGAGCTTCTACCAAATGGCTGAGTTATCCACACAAGATCTCTCATTGTATCTGACGCAGCCTGGGGGACAGGTTTCCCTATGTGACCATGTTCAGGAATGGATCTTTTAGAAGTCCAAGGAATCTACCCTTCTAAGTCACTATGAAGATATATTAATCAAGCTAGGTGGGCACAAGATATTTTACTTAATAATATATTACCTTGAAATATAACTTGTAAACATTTAGACATCCTAGTATGTGAACACTCATTTGTATCCTTGCACTGGGCTCGCCAACTTTTGGAGTTGGCCCTATCTCACACCAACAAAGAGGTATTAAGTGACAGAGCAGGTATTTATATAAACACAGAGAAAGCCAGGAGAGGCAGTGTCGGGGGTCAGGCAGACCAAGTGTGAAGACTACTGACAGTCTCTGCACACACGGGGTAGATCCAAGAGTTGGCTGTTGGATAAAACGGATGAGAAAACTACATCCAGAACGTAGAGCTCAGTTCTGAGTCTGAACCTTGTAAAGAAGGCATGAGACAACAACCATGAAGAACCCTAAGGAAGAGCTCCGGGCCATCATCCAAAAACACACAGCAAACAGGAAGAGATCGACAAGAAGCCAATCCCACACCAGGGGTCAGGGATGCTGGGAGTTCCAGCATGCTTGTGATGCTTATGACACTGATGGTGCCCTAGTATTTGTATAAGTCTGCAGCCCTGCAGGAAGGCTAAAAGCAGTGTTTCCATGTTTCTACAAGTATAGGACAATCCTTGTGAGTGACAGCAGTGTCAGCTCTTTCTTCTGTGCTGTGTCACCTGAGCACTGACAGGTAGGGCTAGCAGTGTAATGCTATAGAAATTTAAGTCTCCAGAGGTGGTGGAAGATGTTTGCTGAGCCTTTGGGGCAGGTATCATGCCACACCCGCCTCATGTCATTGTCTCGAGACCATTGCCAAATTTTCAAAACACTTCACGATGATAGGAAGGTCAAACAGGTAAAACCTAATTTGGTATTCCATAGGCTACCCGAAGAGAAATGTAGCAGGGTTTATCTTTTCTAAGTAATGCTCAAAATCAAGAAACACAGACGAGTCAGTATATGGCTCTGTCTATATACAGGACACTTTCAAAGCAGAAAATGTAGAGTCACCAAAACCTCCTTAGAACCATCTTTGAGGAATTTCCATGTGCTGTGAAACGTATACTGATAATGTTTAGTATAGTTAAGGGATTGGTTCTAGAATCAACAAATCTAGATTCCTGGATGGTAAGTAACAGAAACTAAAGCTAAGTTAAGCAAAAATGATGAAGATGATGATGGAATGCTATCGGGAAAAAAGGAAGCTGGTCTATCAGACTTGGAAAAGACAAAAGCCATAAATACACCAGGAGATCTCTTTTATTTTTAAAGATTATTTGAGAGGCAGAGTCACAGGGGGCTGGGGGGTGGGGAGACAGAAAAAAGCATCCTCCATCTGCTGGTTCACTCCCCAAATGGCCACAGTAGCCTGAGCTGTGCCAAGCCAAAGCCAGGAGCTTCCCCAGTGTCTTTGACATGAGTACAGGGACGCCAGCACTTGGGCCATTTTCTGCTGCCATCCCAGGCTCCCAATAGGAAGCTGGATCAGAAGTGGAGCAGCTGGGATGCCAGCACCATAGGTGGAAGCCTAATCTACTACGCCACAGTGCCAGTCCCCCCCTCCCCCCCAGAAATCTCTTTTCAAAAATGTCTTCAGGAAACCAGAAGAATGAATGAGTTTCAGGGACTCTCAGTACTTTTCCCCTCTCTATAGGATTCAGATTTCAGGGAAGCAAGCATGTTGAGTGGCCCAGTCAAGACTCACATGCCACGTCCAGCGTGGTGGCACCCAGGTTGAGACGCTGCCTGCAATGCCAGCTGCCTATCCATCTCCCTGCTAATGAGCCCAGGAAAACATCAGAAGATGGCCCAAGTGCTTGGTTCTCTGCTCCCACATGGGAGACCTGGATGGATTACCAAGTTCCTGGCTTCTGCCTGGCCCAGCCCCAATCATTACAATCATTTGGGGAGTAAACAAGTGGGTGGAAGATCTCATTTTTCACTTTTTCTCTCTGTCTCACCCTCTATCACTCTGCCTTTCAAATAGATAAAATAAACCTTTTTTTAAAAAAAATACTCACATTCTCAATCTTGACTAGGGAAAACAGGATACTTTGACTAACCGTCCTACAAAACTGTATAAAATATAGAAATTGATAACTTCTTCCCAAAAGATTGCCAAGAGAATGTAGAAGGATCACACAGGAGCAAAAAATTAGGAAAAGTCACCACAATCACTTATGACTGTGAATTCTGGCAAATCATTTGCCTCTTAGACTTTCTGCTAAAATGGGACCCCACAGGTCAGGGTCTGATTTGTTCTCTCATTGATGAATCCCAGTTGCCTCAAATGAAACTGATTACATGGAGGATGCTTCATAAATATTTGGTGAAAGAATGACTCTCTCCAAGACTCAGTTTCCAGGTCTGAAATGGAGATGCCTTGAAGACATATTTATAATATCCAGTATAGTGCTAAAACATAACAGATACTCAAAACTTGCATAGCTACTGTTTTTATTTGAATACGCAGTGCTAGAGCCATTTACCATAAACAAAGTAGAAAAGTTTCATTGTTAGCCTGTCCAGGTTACTCTGTGAAATCCAACACAAAAGTTATTACCAGTTCAGTGGAGCTAGTTACTGAATTCTGGAACAAAGTCGGTAAATTGCCCCGCGTGATGTAGTAATATGAACAGAAATGGAAAAGTGAATTTCTAGCAGCGAGCACGTCCTCAGGGAGTCTGGCAGCCCAAGAGTGACACCACTGTGTCATTAGCTCCAGGCTCAAAATGTAATGACCTCAGTATCTCCAGGCCTGCAATGATTCTCTGTCATTTCTTTCATTCTCAGTTGATTTAATTTTCCTTTTTCCATAGCAGATAATCCAACAATCTTTATCAGTCTCTGCGAGTCCCTGTTATTCAATCCTGCTTCCTTTACTCTCAGGGGCTGATCTTTCTGTTTCTCTTTTAAAAAATCAGAAGCCGTCACACGTGGATGAGGGAGAAGAAAGGACAAATGCACAATAGATCAATGACGTTCACCCGTGTCTCGCCCCTTTCTTCCTATTTCATTGAAAAGACGTTTTTCTCCTCCTCTCCAGATATCAGCTTTTGCACCCAGACTCCCAACCTTATTCCCCTGCTTTTTCCCAGGCATCCCTCAGCAGTCACTTCCTCCTTATGGGGTCTTCCTTCCTCATGTCAAAGCCACCTTCACAGCTTTCCCTTTTCTCAGGCCGCAGACCAACTCACCATTCCCATCCCCAGAATTATTTTTAGCATCTTTGCTCTCCCACAATCACAGCACCTCCGCCGCCTTTGCCTTCATCACAAACTGCTTGGGAAGCGGAGCGCCTCTCTCCACTCCCTCTTCAGCCCACAGAAGCTGTCGCTGCTCCTCTCGCCTACTGCAGTTGGTGAGACAGGCTGAGAATGACCCAGATCTGCTGCCTCCAGGGCTCCCATACTGGCCACCCCTAAGCATCTGTCTTAACTTCTGCCTGTTCTCTAGTGTGTTCCTTTGACAAACATACCTTGAGTGCCTCTCAGTCCCTGTCCCGGGTGACAGAAACCTGTAAGTGAGATGCTGTGGTACCCTAGCTCAGATTCTGGAGTGGTACAAGAGTACTAGCGGAAAAGCTGGTGAAACTTGGATAAACCATTCATTTAGTTAATAGTATTGTACTAACACAATTTCTTAGTTTGGACACACGGGCCATAGTTAACACACACTCTAACATTAGCAGGAGTGGGGCGAAGGATGTAGGGTATTCCTTAGGATAATACTGCAACTTTTTCATAAGCCTACAGTTGTTCCAAAACTTAAAGTTTTTAAAAGTAATGAAGATATGTTCCCTGCCATCAATATTCTGCAGTTATCCACCACCTAGGCATAAATGAGGGAGATGGAGAGGGAAAAAATTCTATGAACCAGAGATACTGCATCAGAAATCAAAACAGAAGCCCATTTGCTTTTTCTTTTTTCCCAGCATTTTCCCTCAGTGTAAGTAGCACAACTTCAGATGCATTTATATATGAAGCTGTAAGTATTTCATGAGAATGGGACAGGAAGACACCCCAGGGTGAATTTGTACATATTCCTAGATAAGAAATTTTTGAGGTTTTGGGAGGTCTCAGATTGATTGAAATCAACTCTAGCTATGTCACTCCACTTTTTAAGAAGCTGAAATTAAATCTATTATTTACATACTTTATTATTCTCTAGGCAAAAAGTTCAAAGTTTGAGGGAGTAGCAGGCCAAATAGTGGTGATTTTTCCAGCCTTCTTATTATCTGGCTGCCAGGGTTTCTGGAAATGGCCTTTTTAATGAGCATTTCTTTCCCCCAGAGAAGACTCTGATGTGCTTAAAAACGTATCCTCTCTCAAGTGGAGGCAGGGCACTAATTATCGCCCCCAGAGTGTCCTAGCACCCTCCCAGCTTGGCATTTGTCACACTTAGCATGCAGTATCTACACCCACCGTCTCACCCCCTCACACACTTCCCTCCTACAGACTTTCACCAATTTCTTAAGCAGCTTTCTGCTTTCTCTTGGTCTTTGAAATGTCTCCATTTTGCTGTTTTCCACAAATGACAGCAAGGGAGTGGAAACAAGAGGAAAGGTGAGATAGGAGAGTTGCGCTTTAACCAGCCCATTCTGCCAGGAGATGTGTTGGTTTCATTTACTTCAAGATACCTTTATAAGAAACCTACAACACGGCAGACATGGAGGTACAAAGAGGAGGAAACAAGCTATGAGTCAAGGGTTTGCAGCTTCGAGGTGAAGATGGTCACATACATAACTAAGAACCAAGCAGAAGGAAGCAAAGGCTAGAATCAGTTTCCTGGTGCTTTTCTTAGACAGTTACATAAAAGAATAGTCTTTATGCAAAACAGCTCTGCTCTTGGATAAACAGGAATTATGCAGCTGTAACTCTAAGACCTTCTCAATCTAGCAGTTGGAAAAAGAACTAAGAGAGTTAAAGAAAAGATACTTACTGGTGAAATTTGGAAATACTGAGTTGCCAACATTTTCTCCTAGCCAGCACCACCAATGCTCTAGTATTCGAATAGGCAGTCTCTTCCTTTTCTGTTTAAGATCTCAGAAAAAAAAATGTGTAATGATTTTCATCAAAAAGTCCATTCCTTCATCACACAGAACACTTCATGTGGGCAAGGAAAGCAGGCAGGTAGAGTCCAGGCTCAGCAGTCACTTGCCCACCTGTTGCCAGTAGGAAGATGGAGAGAATGGAGAGTGGGAGAGAATCAGCAGTTTCTTGCTGCATTCGCAGAAAGTCAATACCTCAGTGCGAATTGCTCTTTCTTCTGTTCAGCCCTCTCCCTCGACCTCTGGCCCTATAGATTTCAAATGCATACGCAGCATTTCCACAGATTTCCACCGGGCACTTGAAGCTCAGCCTACATCAGGCAAAGACTGCTGAGTGCTCTCCAGTATTCGTTCTCCCCATACTCCTTCAAGGATGGGACACCAGAATTCTAACTGGCAGAGAGGTGCACAAATTAAAAACATTTGCCAGCTCCTGCACTTCTAGGCACAGCCCCCTCGTTGAAATTGGTCCTTGGATTTGAGCAGAGAAGCCTCTTCTCAATGCCTTTGCATTTGCTGTTTCTTCTACCTGGGATGTTTCTGTAGTCCCTTGTCTTCCCTAGGGAAAAATGTCTTTTTTTTTTTTCTTTAAAGCCTAGCTCAGGTATCATTTTCTCTCTTGAAGTCTTCGCTGGAATTAATCGCTCTCTCCCACATGCTACCCTTTTGCTTTGTGTCATATTGAACACATTAAACAATAATTTTCTCCTTTACACCTTGGCTTTCTTCACTACACCAGTAAGTTCACTGAAAACAGAAATTGAGCCTTATCATTCCTGAGTCAGCAAGTTGTGAGATTCAATATGAAATGAATAGATGGGTGGGTGATACAATAAATGAAAGATGTGAAATACCACCATGCCTGGCAGGAGCAGATCTCTCAGACTCACTTCCAAGAAGCTTCCTTTGAGACTCAATCATCTAAAAGAATTTTTTTAATTCTACCCCCCAAAGAAACCTCTTACTTAAGGAATACAGACTTCATGCATTTCGTAAGTACAACGTTAGTAATGTAGTGATTCTTCCCACTGTACCCACCCTCCAACCCGCCCTCCCACCCCTCCTCCTCCTCCCTCTCCCATACCCCGTCTGTTCTCCACTAAGATCCATTTTTAATTAACTTCATACACAGAAGACCAACTCCATATAAGTAAAGAGTTCAACAATTTTAAAAGCAACTTTTAGCACAGATCCAGCTACCATGTTAAAGGTGAACCTGGCGACTTGTAGTTGACAATCGCAAATATAATTTTTTAACTTTCTAGAACAATTACCTCCGTTTTATCCTATCTCCTTGCAACAGTAAAACTCAAACTGTAAAAACATATTTGCTTCCTGTCAGCACAAAAAAACCACAACAATACTAAGATCTGAAAATACTAAAGCCCATGCTGGAGAAAATCCGAGCTACTGAACCCACAGAGAGAAAGCGTGATCCCTAGGCAGGAGCCCTATAGACAGGAAATGGCAAAAATAAAAGGACCAAGTCCGAATTGTCCTTAGGACACAAGGTAGAGTTGCTCTTTAAAGGCTTTAGTCTGTTTAATGAAGGGTGGTGTGGAAGGATGAAAGAGAGGGCAAAAGGTATTTTCTGTAAGCAGTAAGCTGGCTTTAGAATCAGGGAATGGAGACGCATGGGAAGACATCACTTACTAGATCTGTAGATGTTAGTGACTTGAGAAATCAGCCAGACCAGCCTCCTCCAAGAACAGAGAAGGAGGGCCACTTAAAAACATTGTATCGGGGTGGGCATTGGGGCTAGCAATTGAAATGCCTAAATCAGAGTCCCTGGGTTCACATCTGATTCCAGCTTCCTGTTGATACAGACCCTGGGAGGCAGCCCCGCCAGCTCAACTGATTGGCACTCATGGAAAATCTGGATTGAGTTCCCAGCTTCAAAGTTTGGCCCATCAGCCCATTGTGGGCATTTAGGAAGTGAATCAACAGATAGACAAGAACTCCTTCCCTCTTCTCTCTCTCCCTAATAAACAATTTTTGAAATCAAAAAATGTGTTATAATGCATATTAAACTAAATTTGGTCAAGAGGAACCTCTATACACAAGTTTTTACTTTAAAAATTGCAATGCAGGGGCTGGTGCTGTGGCATAGTGAGTAAAGCCACTGTCTGCAGTGCTGGCATCCCATATGGATGCGGGTTTAAGTCCTGGCTGCTCCACTTCTGATCTAGCTCTCTGCTATGACCTGGGAAAGCAATGTAAGTTGGCCCAAGTGCTTGGGTCCCTGCACCTACATGGGAGACCTGGAAGAAGCTCCTGGCTCCTGGCTCCTGGCTTCCTGGGCTCTGGCCCTGTAGCCATCTGGAGTGTGAACCAGTGGATGGAAGACCTCTCTCTCTCTCTCTCTGCCTCTGCCTCTCTGTAATTCTGCCTTTCAAATAAATAAACAAATCTTTAAAAAAAAAAACTGCAACCCGAATTAGCATGGAAATAAACTGAATACCTAACTTAGGGATTTGCCTTTGCAACAAATAGCCATCTAAGCCATCAAGCTTCAGCCAATCATATGCATCCAACCATGTTCAATTACGGCAGATGCCAATCTGTAACCAATCCAGCTGTCACTCTTACTCCCATTTTCTGTTCATCATTTTCCTTTCATTGTCCACATATGTTGTTCAACCACAGGGGAGCCTTGAAACTTGCAAATAAAATCTGATGAAGCTCTTTCAATTAAATGTATTGGAATTCTGTCATCCAACACATGTATTTCATTTTTATAGTTTTCCTTTCTTTTAAAAGTTTACCATTAGTGATGTTTCATATGTATCATATGCATTTATGATTTTTCACTGAATTCATAAATATTCCAAGAGATGAATATGCTGAAATTTGTTGAACTCTTTCCCATATTTAAGCTGATTCTAATACTGAAAGGAACTTGTACCATCAATAACCTTTTCCTGGCTCAAAGCATCCTAAATTCCCAGAAAGGGCTAGATACTAAGAGCCAAAGTGAATAAACAATTTTGATTCTTGATAAACATATTCAGCTTTGCCTTGCAATTTGATTTTTTTTCCTGCAAAATACACTCTCACTGAAACAAAAATATTATTTTTATTACTCTGTTCAAATTTGGGATATTGTCATTTGAAAAAATTTTATACTCTAGTTTATGGTATTCCCTTTTTCTGTGCTATTTCTTTAGCAAGTGTTATTATTTCCTTTTCCTTAATTTCCAACACAGATTTTTTTCTCACATTGATTTAACTTCATTATCTAAATTATCTTTCCATTTCTTTGCCTATTAAAATTCTATTTAAAGCTCTCTAATAATTTTCCAAAGGTTTCAGATTTTTCTAATTTTCCTTTCAGACCTTTTGTCCAAGTAGGAAATGATTTTCATGGTTACAGGTTATTAATGAATATAAAATGGTTTCTATGTAAACAATGATCAAAACAAATTATGGCTTTTATCATCTTAAAGTGTTTTATTGAACAAAGAGAAGTTTTTACTGGCAGTCAACTGTTGACAGTTCCTAAAATGACGCCTGCTACTTCTGGACAGGACAGTAAGTACATAGGCATCTGAATGACTACACATAGGAATACAACTCTCATACTCAAAAATATGCATAGTAATAAAAAGTTACCATTAGATGAGCCACTGTTAGTTGCCAGGAACTTTATTTTTTTAATTTCTTATCTTTAAAATAATGTAGATTTTATGGATAAAGATAATGAACCCCAAGGTCACCCTGCTAGTCAACTCTGGAGCAACAATTCCTCCCTGGGCAGCTTGACTGCGGAGTCAGCATCTCCCATGATGCCCTTCTTCACCATTCACTTGCAGGGAAGTCGTATGAGAGAGTTCAACCATCATAAAATCATATATCCTAAAGTTTTATAATCAGAATGGATAGTCTGGTGTATCATTTCTAGGATTTTTAAAAATTATATCTAATTTGGGAATATGTGCATTCAACGTGATTCTAATTAGACAAATAAAAAATGCTAACACCCCATAATTGTGAATTTTGCTTGTATCCACCAAAAGGTGTCCTCCATAGATTTGATGCATTCAAAACAAGTTAAGACCCGGCTTTCAGGCAAAGGGCACTGACTACAGCTTGTTAGGACGAGCCCTTCCTTCCAGGCGGGAGAGGGACCTGCCCAAAGGCTCACAGCAGTCACCCAGGTTTTTTGTCTTTTTTTTTTTTTTTTAAGATTTATCTTATTATTTTGAAAGGCAGAATTACAGAGAGAGAGGAGAGACACACAGAGAGGGAGAGAAAGAGAGATCTTCCATCCACTGATTCACTTCCCAAATGGCCACAACAGCCAGGGCTGGGCTAGGCTGAAGCCAGGAGCCTGGAACTTCATGCAGGTCTCCCATGTGAGTGGCAGGGGCCCAAGTGTTGGGCCATCTGCTGCTTTTTCCAGATGCATTAGCAGGGAGCTGGATCAGAAGAGCAGCAGCCAGGACTCCGACAGGTGTTCATATGGGATGCCAGCATCGCAGGCAGTGGTTTAACCCTTTGCACAACAATGCCATCCCCTAGGGGTCGTCTGTTCTTGCATAATAACATAGTTTTATTATCTGAATATTAATATTCTACCTTGCTATAAAATTGTTATGTATTCTACTTCACATGTAGTAATAAAAACATAAACATTCTCTACAATTGGGGAGTGCTGTTTCTATTTTCTAGTTTGAAGGAAAATCTCCCAGAATGACAATTATGCAATGGCTATTCCCCTGCAATAGCAGCTCAAGCTCATGACCTAAAACAAACTCAGTTTTACGTCTCTGTGTGTCTACAAAGCATGTCTTTTATTCCTTCAACACACCTCCACTGCTTCCCAGGCAACTCCACCAGCCCCAAGAGTCAGGTTGTTCAGTGGAAACTTACATTCTAGTTACAAGGAGGAATAGAGGAAGAAAAAAATGATCCCACCAGAAGGGCTGCATTCTCTGTTGCCACCGGGACTGACACTGCTCCCTGGAGTCACCAAATGGCTGAATCACAAAAGCACGATTCAGCTTCTTTCTTGCCAGATTTAGAGCAAAATGGGCCCACAGCTCTGCCAAAGGCTTGCAGCCCATCAGCTTTGTGACACCTGTGACCACTGCCAAGCACACTCAGTTCAAGCCTCTCTACCAATGGGAACAGACCTCATCTGCAGCTTATTCTCCCAACTGGTAGAGAACCCAGGATTACAAGATGAGCAACACATGCAGGTCATCTGTGAGAACCCCGGGCATCACAGACCAAGCGACTTAGCCCTGGCTCAATCACTGACTTCACCAATGTAAAACTCCTGGGGAAATAAAGAGAAAACAGAAAACGCAGCTGCATGCTGTGTGCCTGGACGGTCACAGGGTCCTGGACCTCTCAATGAATAGCCAGACACAACTCAGTTCCTTAGTCAGACCTTACACACACCCACAAGCACTCATTTTCCCAAGACAGACCCAGTACCAGGGTGACTGGATCCCAGAGGGTTTCAAATCTCAATACCTGCTGAGATTTTTGTTCATGTTCTCTCTCTCCCTCCACCCCCACCCCCACAGTCTGAGAACAGACTATGTTATTTTTTCTCATTCTCAAACATTCTCAAGATCCGTCCCCTTTTTCTATCTTCTGTGCAACAAACAATTTTTTTTTCAGGAAAAAAACTAACCATGCTATAATTGAAAAAGTCCCTTTCAGAATGTTTTGTTTCTAATGAAATTTATTGTTTTGAGTTGTAAATCTCACAATAAGCACATAAATTCTTAACATACTTAAGTTCATCCTGAGAAAAGGCTTAAGAGTTTGGAGTGTGATGAGATTCTACATAAGACACGAAAACTCCAAAGTTGTACAGGAAGGTAATCCGAACTGTGACAGTCTTTTAAAGTTACCCACTTCAAACCCAGCAGTATACATATACCCTGGCCCTCTGTGCATAGTAAGAACCTCAGGGAGCTCACTACTGTCTTTAAGAGCTCCTCAGTAATGCTGTCCCTCTTACTAAGAATTGCTTAGGGCCAGGTGTCATGGCGCAATGAGTTAAGACACCACTTGGGACACCACATGCTTGTCAAAGTGCCTAATTCAAGTCCTGCCTCTGCTTACAATCCAGCTTCCTGCTGATGTGTACCCTGGAGGCACCAGATGATGGCCCAAGTACTTGAGTCCCTGCTCTCCATGTGGGAGACTCAGTGGAGTTCCTTGCTCCTGGCTTTGGCCTTACCCAACCCTGGCTGCTGCAGCCATTTGGAGAGTAAATCAAATGGTTGGAAAATCAGTCTCTCTCTCTCTCTATCTCTCATAAATAAATCTTTAAAAAAATACTGCTGTCTTCATAACAAGAAAGGAGCCTTAGTACCTCTAGAAGAGGGACATGGAACATGTAAACCCTATAAAGTTCAGAAAATAACTACCAAAGAACCTCGCGATTTTTTTTTTCATTCCTTAAGCAAATAACGCCCAAGAGTTAGAAACGTTTGGTGACATACTAATGAAAATCAGCCTGCATAACTTTAATTGGGTACTGGAAATCATTCCTTGAGTTGCCAATAAAAACACATGGAGAGTATCATTTCAAAGAAAGAGGTAATGAAACTTCCCGTGAAGCAATTGCTTAAGAGAAATGGTAACACTTGATAATGAAGTAAGCTTTAAAAGCACACATCATGTAACACTTAAGTAGGAAAAACACAACACACAGATCCCAGTGCATCTCAGTCTGCTATCTGGAGGGTGCCAGCTCTTCACCTCGATGCAATCTGGTCCTCTGGTCTCTCTTGACATCGCCTGTTGCCAGGAAAGAACGTTCTGGCTAGCTGCCACACCTGAGATTTATCCACCCGAGTGGTACAGAACCCGGGACTCGGAGATAAGCGATGTACGTGCACAGATTGTGAAAATCCGGACATCGTGAACCAGATAACTGACTAGTTGCTTAATCATTGGCTTCATTAAAGTAAAACTCCAGTGACAAGAAGATTCTCATGACTCATGAGTAAGAGAGATTTTCTCATTCCAGTAACTGGATTTCTGACACACAGTCACGTCTATTATAGAGACATAATTAAGCCCGGACTCAGGCGGTTCTGTTTCAGTGGAGACCTATCAGGGGCCATTCAAAATCAATGAATATTGCAAACAAAAGGCATCTTCATGTAGCGTTTTAGAATAGGTAGGATGCCAAATGCCGCTGCCTTCTTATAGCCCTAACCAGCGACTCCTCCCTGTTTCGCACGTGAATACCTGTTTTATGTGGTTTTTCCTTGCTGTCTACTGTCAGCAGTATCTCCGTGTTTCTTCTTCACCCTTGAACTGCTGGCATCACTTCCAACACTGACAGCCATTTGGCCAATTTGTATTCAGTTCACTATTCAAAGTTGAAAACTCTAATTCTAGGCTATCATGTTGGGGAAACTAGCTCAAACACAAGTCTACAGGACTGCCAGTGACTTACAGCACTCTCTGGGTTTTAATTTCTGCATTGTTAAAGCAAAGGGTAGGAAGGATAACTCGAAGACCCCTCCAGCTATCGCATTCTTAGGCTAAAACTCTCTCGAAGTACACTCACCACATGCATCATTGGACTTGGCCTTCACACAGCCCTATCAGGAAGGTGTTAGAACAAGAAGACGGGGCTCAGCACTGGATAACTATTGCCATGTCACCACCTCTTGGAAGCAGAAGTCTTCTGAGTTCTAATTCAGGGTGTTCTCCCTTCCACTGTGTGATCCACAACTGGCTGGTGGCATGAATGGAGGCTCCCTGTGGGCATTGCTGAGGGCCAAGGCTGACCAGCACTGTGGCTAAGGACTGAGATTTCCATTGGCCGACTGCCTTTAGCTGGCATCAGATGTCTGAGTGAAGCATGCAGGGAGTATTCCAAGGCATGAGTAAGGAGCTTCAAGCAAAGAAAAGGAAGAAAGTGAGATACAGCAGTTGCCACCTGGAGTGAACTTTAGGAGAAACGGTGCTGAAAGAGACCTTCTAGGAAATTCTGCTCTAAGGTGTACATTGAAACATTTTCTCTCATCTCCTCAAGCAAACAACAGTGAAAATTCATATTGTGTTTTAGTGTCTTTGACTTGTACTTATATTTTGCTTTGATTTTTAGATGTATAAATTTCTCAGCTAGGTTGCAGTATTTGGGCTATCATAAGAAACAATTACAAATAGTGACTTTTACACAGACACTATTACCATGGAGGCTGATTGGGGCCAACATACCTCCTTTTCTTATGATAAAAGCCAAGCAAAGGAGCACGGCGTTTGGACCACAAGCCCAGTGGCCTTGCCAGGCATCAGGCAGATCTGCCTGCTCACTGTGGGCCAGCAGGGCGAGCTCAGGCCTCCACACACTGGGCCCTGGGCCTGGAGAGTGGACAGCAGGGAGAAGCTGGCAGGGGAGGGGCTTCCTGCAGGCAGGTTGCTCCTGGGAAAGGGGAGGGAATAAAGCCCTGAGCTATGCATGCTCAATACCTTCTCAGAATTCCAACTCAGGTAATTCATTCAACCCCTACTGTGAGAAAGGTCAGAGCAAAGAATCCAAGAGGAGCATTGGGGGGCGGGGGCAGGGGCGAGGGGACAATCTCCCTCGGGAAAACTGGGAATGAGGACAACACATTCCCTCCCTAGGCAGCCTGAAAGTCCAGATGCCATTTGCTGATAAAGGACTGGGCAGTGGAGCCCCTGAGGGGCAAAGGCTAGAAGGGACTGTCCCGCACCCGGCCAAGCATCCAGACACAAAAGGTGAGCAGGGCAGGACATCAGGAAACCAGAGCCATGGGTCATCACAACAGGGGACATCCAGGAGCCAACAGCTAGGACGTGAGTCCGAACAGCAGAGAAATGGGAACAGCAGTTCAGAGCCAAGCAATGAGCAACAATCCCGCTAAAGCCTGAGACCAGACCTGTTGCTGGGGACAGTGCTGTGGCATGGTAGGTTACGCCTCCACCTGCAGCACCAGCATCCTTACGGGCACCAGTTCTGTTCCTCTTCCAATCTGGCTCCCTGGTGATGGCCTGGGAAAACAGTGGAAGATGGCCCAAGTCCTTGGACCCCTACATTCATGTGGGAGACCCTGAAGAAGCTCCTGGCTCCTGGCTTCGGATCACCCCAGCTCCGGCCGTCGTAGCCATTTGGGGAGTGAACCAGCAGATGGAAGACCTCTCTATCTCTCCATCTTTAAATATCTTTAAAAAAGAAAAAAACCTGCTATTGTCTGTGCCCAAATTTCACAAGCTCACTGCACCATGCTAGATAGGAAAGGTGTCTACATTTTTGAACCCAAAAGTGGGCTGAACACCATCCAACCTCCAGGCCCATCCTTTCTATACTTGCAACATCAGTTGTTCCTGGACCAAATCAGGGGTTTCCAAACTACATCTTCTGAACGAGGTTTCTCCTGAATGTTTCTCCTAAAGTTCACTTCTGAACGAGGATGGGCTCGCTATCTCAGAATCAGCCAAAGGACTTGCTAGCAGTGCAAGCTCCAAGATGTGCTGATTCAGTAGGTCCGTGGTGAAACCCTGCTCCAGCCTCCCGGGGCAACTCTTAAGGGCAGGCACAGCTTAATCACATCAGAAAAGACCACTGAAACCCACAAGTGCTGTAGGGAGGTTTTCTCTGGGCCCAGATGGCTTGCTACAGGGTGTAAACCACTCCAGCTGAGCAGTCCCTCTGGGCATCCCCAGCCAGCTCTGGGGACAGGCCAGGGTTCTCACTGGAGGCAGGAGGCTTCTGAAGATGAGGGGCTTGAGGGACGTCACTTTCCTCTAAAATGAAGCAGCCCAGACACGAGGCCTGCCTGCAATCCTGGCCTGGCCTGCGCTCATGCAGCAGGGAACTCAGATCCCACAGAGGGATGCCCTCGTCTTCAGGCATTAAATTTTTTCCTCGGGCCTCCACCGGGTCATGGTAGGAGCATTTGAATTTCCTCCACATGGGGAGCAGGTCCTCTGGGAAAGGTTCTTCCGGCCTCAGAAGCAACCTTGACTCACAGTAACTCCCACTCCTTCCAGTTCACTCAATCTTCCTGCCATTTAGCCATGACTTATCTCAGAATTCGTAAGCTATGTATAGGTAAATAATGTCCCAACATAGATACAAGCATATTCCAAAATTCTTATGTTAAGCATCTCATTTTAAAAAAGCCATCCTTTTCATAGAAAGGAAAGATTTTTAAGTGAAAATGTGATTATACAAGATAAACTGGCATGTGACTACCAGTAAGAGAATAACGTGGTTATCTATAGGGTACAATATAAGGTGACAAGGAACAAAGAACACAGAAAGGGAAGAGAAGCAATATGTGCGTTGTACTCCAATATGTAAACTGAAAATACAACAATACAAATACAACAGCAAATAAAAAGCCCAAAGGGAAATTTTCAAGCTCACAAAACTATACCCCTGTCCATATCTTCTACCATATGCCCAAATCCTACACTAATGATCACCCTACTTAAAGTTTACTCTTGTGTTTTTAACCTAGTTAATCTCTAACACATAATTGGCACTCTGGTATGAAAATCTCCTTTCTTAGTGGAAGTAGCTGTTCCTACTTCAGTCTACTGTCTTGAGACTTCAGTCCCACTAATGTCCCCACCATGTCTCCACCATGGACATTCTCAAATCATCTGCTCTCCTCCCAGCCAAACAGCACCCTTGCAGTCCCTTAGCAGAACTTCTGACGCCCCCCACACACCGTCCCAGGCACTCCGTAGTGGTACAGTTGTATCTTAGACATGTCACAGAAGCGTGAACAGAAACAAAATGAGCCAGAACGTTTTCAGCCGTCGGTATCTCAGAGTTCCGGTGCAAGGCATGTTTCATTTTTGTGAAGCACTTCTGTATGGCAGCTACAGGCAGACAAAGTACTTTACATCCATTTCCTCTCTTTGGATCTCTGCCCTCCCTGAAGTCCTTTCAGGCAGTTATTGATTCATTGTTTCCTCTTGGGACCTGTTTGCCTCAGCTTCTGTATCTTCATTTCTTTGTTGCTACTCTCATGTCCAGAAACAATCAGTGAGGTTTCCAAAAGCATCCCCTTACCCCAGATGTTCCTCATACATCAGAATAGCTTTCAGATACATCCTAAACAGCCACCTCCTTTCTAAAAATGAGTCCGTGCAGAAGCTTAAGGTAGGAAATAGGAAAGATCGGAGCCCCTCTATTCTCAGGCGACTGGGGTACTTGTGCTCATTCTTGACCCCCGAGGCTACCCAAAAAGACCTTTCCAGGAAACCTAGGAATCTATAGACCATATTTTGAAAACACTGTGCAAAACAATCAATTCCTTAAGTGTGAGATAGATAGATAGATGAATAGATGATAGAGAGATAAACTTCTACCCTAATTCTACCCAGATCATGTCATGCCTGGATAGTTCTAAATATTCAAAATTAAATGAGCAACGAATAAAATCAATATAGAATAAATTTTTTTAAAAGTGCAAAAGAAGGCCGGCGCCGCGGCTCACTAGGCTAATCCTCCGCCTAGCGGCGCCGGCACACCGGGTTCTAGTCCCGGTTGGGGCGCCGGATTCTGTCCCGGTTGCCCCTCTTCCAGGCCAGCCCTCTGCTGTGGCCAGGGAGTGCAGTGGAGGATGGCCCAGGTGCTTGGGCCCTGCACCCCATGGGAGACCAGGAAAAGCACCTGGCTCCTGGCTCCTGCCATCGGATCAGCGCGGTGCGCCGGCCGCAGCGCGCCAGCCGCGGCGGCCATTGGAGGGTGAACCAACGGCAAAGGAAGACCTTTCTCTCTGTCTCTCTTTCTCACTGTCCACTCTGCCTGTCAAAAAAAAAAAAAAAAAAAAGTGCAAAAGAGAGGGTGCCAACAATAAGGCATGAAAACTCAAAGGTGTGGGGAGCAACTGGGAGCAACTCGGACTAGACTAAGTTACTGGAATTAAGACTTATTCTATGCATCTGCTCTCCCACAATATGGCGCTGAGAAGGGAGAAACAGCTTCTACGCAGCTGCCTCCAGTTCCACCAATAAACTGTAGGACTTGCTCCTGATTGGAGGAGAGCAGCGTACTTGGCGTGTGGGTAGCAGAGTTGGGATTGGTGGAAGAGGACTATAAAGGAGGAGAGAGACAACATGCACCAGGAACATCTAAGGGGAACATCTGAGGGGAACACCTGTGCAGCCCCCGAGAGAGCCGGCCGGCGGTGTGCCGCTCCCCCGCGGAAGTGGGGAATGTGGCAGGGGGAACCGCCCTTCCACGGAGGTGGAAGGGTCGGTAGCCAACCCGGGAAGAACCAGCAGCAAACCCGGGGAGGGCCGAGCAGACGAAAGAACAACGCAGGGTCCTGTGTCGTTCCTCCATGAAGAGGGGAGCGACAAAAGGAAAAGTAGACTCTAAAAATGATCAAAGGATTTCCAAGAAATCACAAGAAAATTCTGGCAACCAGGTTGCCCAATGTTTACGTAAATATGATACAACCTTTTAAAAACCAAAACAGCAAATTCTAATGAGTGATATACTTAAATGAATGGAGACAGGCAGAAGGAACAGTTGAAATAAGAAAAACATGTGAGAATCCAATAGATCATAGTGAAGCTAAATCTCCATCAAAGGATGTAAACATAGAAGTCATGTTGAATAAAACATGGAGCAAATATACTGAAGACAAACTTGAGATATTGTCACTACACAGAGAGGAAATGAAAACAAAAATTTAAATCATGGCAGAAAAATATAATTTTTTAAAGATTTATTTATTTATTTGAAAGTCAGTTACACAGAGAGAGAGAGAGGTCTTCCATCCTCTGGCTTCTGGCTTTGGATCAGCCCAGCTCCGGCCGATACAGCCATTTGGGGAGTGAACAAGCAGATGGAAGATCTCTCCGTCTCTTCCTCTCTCTGTAACTCTGCCTCTCAAATAAATAGATAAATTTAAAAAAAAAAAAAAAAGGAAGAAGAAGAAGAAAAAAACTTTACCTAGAAAAGAAAAAAAATCTAAGCTTGCCAGAGTCTTCATCATACATATTTGTATAGATTCCAGAAGGCATGACTACAGCATATGAGAGGGAAAAACAAGTGAACCAACATTCTAAACATAGTCAACTTTTCTTTCATAGACAAAAGCAACTGGAAGAACTTCTCACGCAAGAATACAGCAAAAGCCAGCGCCGCGGCTCACTAGGCTAATCCTCCACCTTGCGGTGCCGGCACACCAGGTTCTAGTCCTGGTCGGAGCGCCGGATTCTGTCCCGGTTGCCCCTCTTCCTGGCCAGCTCTCTGCTGTGGCCAGGGAGTGCAGTGGAGGATGGCCCAGGTACTTGGGCGCTGCACCCCATGGGAGACCAGGAGAAGTACCTGGCTCCTGCCATCGGATCAGCGCGCCAGCCGCGGCAGCCATTGGAGGGTGAACCAATGGCAAAGGAAGACCTTTTTCTCTGTCTCTCTCTCTCACTGTCCACTCTGCCTGTTCAAAAAAAAAAAAAAAAAGAATACAGCAAAATGCCACAAATCTACCCTTGATAGAAATGACCTGAAGTACGTTCTACAGCTGAAGTAGTTGAAAGAGGATTCAAGAAGTCACTGTGTCAGGATCAACAACAAAACATGGCACATGGCTGCAAAACCTGCTGCTGCAAAGTTAATTTTAACGGACTAAAAATCATGATTGATTCCCTGGTGAATTGCATGAAAAATGCTGAATATATTTTGCAAAACTTATTTTTAAATAATCAGGAAATTGATAAAAAAATTAGACAATCCTCAAAAAACAAAACCTAAAAAGAACAAACAAACAAACAAACAAAAAAACATAAAGGGCTTTGTTGGAGGCTTTTTTTTTTTTTTTTTTTTTGATAGAGTGGACAGTGAGAGAGAGAGACAGAGAGAAAGGTCTTCCTTTTGCCGTTGGTTCACCCTCCAATGGCCACCGCGGCTGGTGCGCTGCGGCCAGCGCACCGCGCTGATCCGATGGCAGGAGCCAGGAGCCAGGTGCTTTTCCTGGTCTCCCATGGGGTGCAGGGCCCAAGCACCTGGGCCATCCTCCACTGCACTCCCTGGCCACAGCAGAGAGCTGGCCTGGAAGAGGGGCAACCGGGACAGAATCCGGCGCCCCAACCGGGACTAGAACCCGGTGTGCCGGCGCCACTAGGCAGAGGATTAGCCTAGTGAGCTGCGGCGCCGGCCGGAGGCATTTTCTGAAGCCAGAAGACCTCTGGCCTCTGTGTGCACAGGTTCCCCAGTTACCAAGGTCAGAAAACAAAGCTCCCTAAAATGGGCAATCTCACAGCAAATGGTTTCAATGATGCATACATCCCCAGAAGGCTACACTCACATTGGTGGCAAATGAGCAGAATCCAACTTACCTCACACGCTAAGGGGAAGGCAGAAGAAAACTGTCTGGTTCAAACCTGGAGACGAGTGAAGACAGCTTGTAACTTCAATCCGGGGCTGACTCTGAAATTCCCTCTAACAGATGATCCAGCAAACCTGAAGCTGAGCGCGCAGTTTAAAGATGTCATGCTGGGCTGTCAGTGCTCCCAGGCTCCTGGAGGAGGCAGATATAAACATTTTTGAATTAACCACTCCTCAACAAAGGCAATTCCTACCCCCAAAATTTCAAGTACTATGAGCAATGTACAGTTAAAAAAAAATCACAACATATTCAAAGGAGGCCGGTGCCGCGGCTCACTAGGCTAATCCTCCACCTTGTGGTGCCGGCACACCAGGTTCTAGTCCCGGTTGGGGCGCCGGATTCTGTCCCGGTTGCCCCTCTTCCAGGCCAGCTCTCTGCTGTGGCCAGGGAGTGCAGTGGAGGATGGCCCAGGTACTTGGGCCCTGCACCCCATGGGAGACCAGGAGAAGCACCTGGCTCCTGCCTTCGGATCAGCACCGTGCGCCGGCCACAGCACGCTGGCCGCGGTGGCCATTGGAGGGTGAACCAACGGCAAAAAGGAAGACCTTTCTCTCTGTCTCTCTCTCTCACTGTCCACTCTGCCTTTCAAAAAATTAAAAAATTTAAAAAAATAAAAAAATTTTCAAAGGAAGAAGTTACCATAAGAAAAAGCCTACAATAACAGGCCAAAAGAGAGAGAAAAGAAAAAAGAAAAAAATCAGACGTGTAACCAGTTCAGATATTGTTATTATTAAACACCTAATATGAAAATGTATGTTGATTTAAAATTCTCAAAAAAAAGTGCTTAAAATTGATTAAAAAAGCAATAGACTGGGGCCAGTTCCATGGCTGGGTGGGTAAAGCTGCAGCCTGAGACACTAGCCTCCCATACAGGTACCTATTTTAGTTCCGGCTGCTCCACTTCTGATCCAACTCCCTGCTAATGTGCCTGGGAAAGCAGTGGAGGACGGCCCAAGTACTTGGCCCCTGAACCCATGTGGGAGACTTGGAAGAAGCTCCTGGCTCCTGGGTTCAGATTGGCCCAGCTGCAGATGCTTCAGCCATTTGGGGAGTGCACCAACAGATGGCAGACCTTTCTCAATCTTTCTGCCTCTCCTACTCTGTAACACTTTCAAATAAATAAATAAATATTTTTTTAAAAAAAGCAGTACTATTAAAATAAGCAGATCTGAAAAGGAACCAAATTGCACTCCTAGAAGCAAAATAAAATAAGATCATGAAAATAAAATCCATGAAGGAGTTGAAAGATTACACACAGATGATGTGAACAAAACTTAGATGGTTATGAAGAATTAATTGTGCTCCTTAGAGATACAAAAGGGTAGAAAACATGAAAATGAAGTCATTAGAGAAGATGAAAGTCTAACAAATGTGTAGCTGGAGTTCCAGAAGGAGGAAAGAAATAAAATGGTGAGGAGGTACAATATGAGGAGATAATGACTAGTAATTTCCCAGATTTCATAGAAAAAAACACACAATTCCAGTGAACTCCAGCCAAGATGCATAGCAAGGGACCCATATCTAGATTATTCATGATGAAATATCAGAATGTTAAAGACCAGAAAAGTTTTCAAACAAGATTCAAGGTAGTGTCAAATGAGTGACAATGATACCTGATGTTCTAATAGCAAAAATGGAAGTCAGAAAAAGGAAAATTATATCCTCAATAAAATAACTCCATCTAGCACAGTATTCCTAGTGAAAATAAATTTCAAGACCAACTGAAAAATGAAGACATTTTCAGACAAAACCAAAATTGATAATTTGCTACCATTAAAGAAAATTCTAAGAGTTGTCCAATAGAAGTATAATATGAGCAGTGTGCACATTTCAATGTGCTAGTAGGCACATATTTTTAAAAAGTCATTCATTCACTTACTTCTTAAAAGGAAGAGTGACAGAGAAAGAGAGAGCTCTTCTACCATCAATTGCCAGTAACAGTGAGAGCAGGGCCCGATCAATGTCAGTAGCTAGGAACTCAATGTGGGTCTCCCACATGCCTAACAGGAACCCAAATACTTGGGCTTTCATTGCTCTCTTCCAGGCACACTGGCAGGAAGCTGGATCAGAAAGCAGAGGTGAGACAATCCCAGGTGCTCCAATATGGAATATGGGTAGCCCAGGCAGTGGTTTAACCTGCTGTGCCACAATGCCTGCCCCACACATTTTTAAAAGAAAAAAGGTGGGGGGGGGGAGCAGGTGCTGTGGCAGAGCAGGTTAAAGCCCCAGCCTGCAGCACCCTTGGGCCCCTGCACCCACGTGGGAGATCCAGAAGAAGCTCCTGTCTCCTGGCTTTGAATCAGCCCAGCTCTGGCCATTGCGGCCATTTGAGGAGTGAACCAGCAGATGGAAAATCTCACTCTGTCTCTACCTCTCTAACTCTGCCTTCAAATAAATAAATTTTTTAAAAAATAATAAAATTAATTTTAGTAGTAGTCTATTTCTCTCTCTCTCTCTCTGTGTCTTTCAAATAAATTTTTATTTTTTTTTATTTGACAGGGAGAGTTATAGACAATGAGAAAGAGAGACAGAGAGAAAGGTTTTCCTTCCATTGGTTCACTCCCCAAATGGCTGCTACAGCCGGTACTGCGCAGATCCGAAGCCAGGAGCCGGGTGCTTCTTCCTGGTCTCCCATGTGGGTGCAGGGCCCAAGCACTTGGGCCATCCTCCACTGCCCTCCCGGGCCACAGCAGAGAGATGGATAGGAAGTAGAGCAGCTGGGACTAGAACCCGGCGCCCATATGGAATGCTGGTGCCACAGGCGGAGGATTATTTGAGCACTGGCCACTCAAATAAATATTTTTTAAAAACTCAATAAAATCAATGTTAATAATAGTATATTTAGTCCAATAATTCCAAAATATTATCATTTCAACATGTAGTCAACATAGAAGTCATAGGTGAAGTGTTTTACTTTTGCTGTACTAGCTCTTTGAAACCCAGGATGTATTTTCCACTTACAGTAAATCTCAGTTCTGACCAGGAGTATTCCCAGTGCTCACTATTGACATCATGTGTGTTCACCATATTGGTCAGCATACTACTCAAGAATATTCTTTGAGTTGAAGGGAAATTATTCTAGGTGGAAGAGTTAAGATGCAAGAATGGATCATGGAATAAATAAAGGGGAGAGTGATCCAACATGGGAAGTGAGATACTCAGCAGACTCATAGAATGGCGGATGTCCTAAATAGCACTCTGGCCTCAGAATCAGCCCTAAAGGCACTCGGATCTGGCTGAAAAGCCCATGAGAGTATTTCAGGCATGGAAAGCCAAGACACTCTGGCAAAAAGATCTCTGTGAGTGAGATCCCAGTGGAAAGAACAGGTCTTCAAAGAGGGAGGTGCCTTTCTCTGAAGGGAGGAGAGAACCTCCACTTTTACTATGACCTTGTCTAAACAAGATAAGAGTCGGAGAACTCAAGGGGCTTCCATAGCCTTGGAAACTCATGACTGGTGCATAGGGAGATTATTGATGCCATAAACAGGAGTGTCAATTTGTAAAGTCAACAACAGGAGTCACTGTGCACTTACTCCTCATGTAGGATCTCTGTCCTTAATGTGCTATACACTGAGGCTTAATGCTATAACGAGTACTCAAACAGTATATTTCACTTTGTGTTTCTATGGGGGTGCAAACTGTTGAAATCTTTACTTAATGTACACTAAACTGATCTTCTGTAAAAAAAAAAAAAAAAAAGAAATTATCAATTCCCAACTTGACTCTCACTGGGATTAAACATGACAATAGGTCTGATCTGATTTCATCATCATTTAAAAAAAAATCATCTATTATTTTTCACTTTATGTTTCTGTGTGGGAACAAACTGTTGAAATCCTTACTTAAGGTATACTAAGCTGATCTTCTGTATACTAAGATAATCGAAAATGAATCTTGATGTGAATGGAAGGGGAGAGGGAGTGGGAAAGGGGAGGGTTGTGGGTGGGAGGGACGGTATGGGGGGGAAAGCCATTGTAACCCATGAGTCGTACTTTGGAAATTTATATTCATTAAATAAAAGATTAAAAAAAATGAAAAAAAAAAAAAAGAATGGATCATGGGCAGGAATCTGGAATTGGCAGTGGGTTTGGAACGTGAACCCAGTCACCCTGATGTGGGACACAAAGATCCCAATTGGCACCTTAACCACTATACCTGATGCCCACTCTCCAGTCTGCCAGCCCACTGCGAGCTTTTCTGTGTTTTTACTTTCATAGCCCATACCTGTGACTGTCTTCAGATGCCTATTCTACTATTTTTGCTTGCTTGTGCAGTGAACACAAAAACCTGAGCGTTTGAGATCCCTGGGTATGCACAGCCCATGACTGACTTATGAAAGCCCAACTCCCTTGCCTCAAGTTGGGACTAATTCTGAGCTACAGTCACAGTTCCTCTGTACCCTACAGTCCAGGCTACAACTCTTGCTTAGTTTCCCCTTTCCTACTTCTGCTTCTCCCACTGTCGTACCTGTCTCTGCTGGAAGCAACTTCCTAATATCATTTTCATATAAATCCTCAATCTGGTGCTTCCTTCTGCATAAATTCATCTAAGATTATGCCTAGTTCTGAATGCCTCATTACATCCAGAATGTGTGTGACATAGAATTCTTTATACTTAAATGCAAAACCACGCATGCAGGGGAGTGCTTTCTACTTGTGTTTGAAGTCATTGGGTTTCACGAATAGGAACAGCAGAGAACTCATCACGAGCAGTCCAAGGCTGATCTACGAGTGGCACATGCCAGCCAGGGTACAATCCAGGGCACATCACAGCGGTAAGCCACACTCACATGTGCAGATTAGCATTCTTGGACACTCGGCAAGGCATCACTTTTCTAGATATATCAAACTATGACTCTTGAATGCAAGCGATGGGCCAGTGGCTCTGAAGACTCAATGTGGCACTTATTGTCTCAGCAACAATGCGTCTAGTGTTTGGTGCTCAGACGACATGTTTCAAAGGGCATCTTTGTCTGCTTCACATAAAAAAAATTAGACTCTATATTTACTGGGAAAAGAGCAGTCCAGCAGCCTCCACTCAAAGAAATCAGCCCTAAACGTGTTAAGTTACAGCTGTTGAACAAGAGCCATAGGTAGCCATTTAGTAACACAAGCAAGAAGCTCCTGAGACGGACAGAGAAGGTGGCGCCAGCAAAGAGAACCAGCCCTTGCCTTTCTTTAACCATTTTTAATCACTGAGAAGCTCTTTTCAAGTATACTTCTCAGCAACCAAAATTTCTCCAATGACCCTGTTTAAATACAACTACAATACACGATGGTTCATGCTGTTGGACGAGACAAGAGACACCTCTTATATATAACAGAAATGCCCAGGGTAGCTTAGCCACATAGCCACTATAAACGCACAAAACCTTTGACCCAGCAGTCCTTTCTAGAAATTTATCCTAAAGTTATAGCTCACATGTGTGAAGACTGTATCAACACTTATCTCAGTTCATCTATATTCATATCGGTATCTGTATCCATTTGTCTATCTACCTATCCAACCACGCTCAATAGAAAGAAATCAAGAATATGCAGAGGTTGTCTCCAGGAAGGGCTATGGGTAATAGGGTACAAGGAAGAAAGGAAGCCTATATCCTTCATATCCAATTATACTCCCATTTGCATCTTCTTTTCTAGGTAACCTATGGACATTTAAATCATTTTTTTTTTTTTTGACAGGCAGAGTGGACAATGAGAGAGAGAGACAGAGAGAAAGGTCTTCCTTTTGCTGTTGGTTCACCCTCCAATGGCCGCTGCCACGGCTGGCGTGCTGCGGCCGGTGCACCGCGCTGATCCAATGGCAGGAGCCAGGTACTTAGCCTGGTCTCCCATGGGGTGCAGGGCCCAAGCACTTAGGCCATCCTCCACTGCACTCCCTGGCCACAGCAGAGAGCTGGCCTGGAAAGAGGGGCAACGGGGACAGAATCTGGCGCCCCGACCAGGACCAGAACCTGGTGTGCCGGCGCCGCAAGGCGGAGGATTAGCCTAGTGAGCCGCAGCGCCGGCCTTAAATCATCTTTCTTAAAAAATTTTTTTTATATACATATTTCTGGGGGTACGATGTGATGCTTCTGTACATGTATATATTGTACAATGATCAAATCAGGCTGATCAATACACCCATCACTTCAAATATTTATAATTTTTTCTGATGAGAACACTTAAAAGTCCTCTCTTTTAGATGTTTTGAAATATGCAATACATCAGTGTTAACGATAATCACCATGCCATGCGATAAATCACAAGACTTTATTCCTCCTGACTGAAGAACTGCACCCTCTGACCAGCAATGTCTCCCCTTCCCCTGTCTACATGCGTGTCTCCCAGCCCTTGGCAGTTACTTTTATGAGTTCAATTTCTTTAAATTTCACACACTGTGAGATTATGTGGTATATGTCTCTATGCCTGGCTTATTTCATTTAGCATAATCCTCTCCAGTTTTCATCTCTGTTGTCACAAATGGCAGAATTTCTTGGCTTTTTTTTTTCTAAGTCTGACTAGCATTCCATCGTGTTTGTATGCCATATTTTTTACTCCATCCTTCTCTTGATAGATAAAGATTCATTCCATCTCTTGGCTATCAGGACTAATTCTGCCACAAACATGGGAGTGCAGATATTGCTATGACATATTGGTTTCACTTCCTTTGGATGTATACTCAGAGTGTGATTGCTGAACTGTAGGGTAATTCTAGTTTTAGCTTTTTAGTAACAACTATGCTATTTTCTAATATAACCACGACTTCATATAAGTTTTTAAAATTTATTTGAGAGACAGAGCTACACAGATACAGAGACAGACACACACAGAGAGAGGCAGAGAGAGACCATCTACCTGCTGGTTCACTTCTCAAATGCCCTCAACAGCCTGGGATGGGATGGGCTGCGCCAAAGCCGGGAAACAAGAACTCACACCAGGTCTCCCACATGAGTGGCAGGAACCCAACTACTTGAGCCATAACCCCTGCCTCCCGAGGTCTGTGTGAATAGGAAGCTGTAGCCAGGAACCAGAGCCAGGAATTGGGTACAGGCATTCATTCCAATATGCAGCATGGACATCTTCACCAGCATCCCAAATGTTAGGCTAACTGCTCGCACCCATGTAAATGCTTTAAATAAAGCACAATATTTTAAGCATGGCTATGAAGCACTTAGGAAATTAAGGCTGCACATTTGTTGATTATTTCTTTGGCCAAAGTTAATCACAAAATTTGGATTAAATACTCTGGAGTACAGCATATACTATAAATAGTTGAAATTTATTCTAGGTTTAGACAGTAGACATGCTTTGTTTTGACACTATAAAGCAAGACATGCACCTCTCTCTTTTTGCTATGCTCCTTGTGATGCTTATCCAGGCAACACACAGCATGCAGCAGTTGGGAGTCTCACTATTTCTACTCAATTCTGGCTGGGTCTTAAGTGGAGGCAAAAGGGAGCCCACAAGTTTCCACTGACTACTTTACCAACTTGAATTCTTTACATAGTACACAATTTAATCCTTACAATGCCACCAAGATGAAGCTATTATTTTCATCAATCTGAGACTCAGAGAATCAAATATGTTGTCCACAAGAGCTGTGCTGATAGCAATCCACTGAACTGGGATGCACACCCTGGTATAATTGGGGCTTCATTGCTCAAAAGATATCAGGTAAAGAAGAATCACAAATGACTAGCTGCACACTGCAACTGAATAAACAATGCATGTTTTTAATAAATACTTTTTCATGGAAGTCAATAAGGGCACATGATTCCTAAATGATATAATTGTGTTAACTATAGATGGGGAAAAAAGCAGACTTGGATCTGTTGGCTATTAATACAAAGAATCAAAAAGAAATGTAAAAATCTTTTGAGGTTCAGCTTAAATAATATTGACAAGAGTTTAAACTACATTATCTTTACCATGAGAAAACTAAAGTCATCATAACCATATCTTTAATGTTGCATCGGTATGACACTGATCAAATGTTTGTGGCTTATTTTACCTTAAAACTGCACATTGATCTCTCTGTTGAATGGATTTGGATTTTCAGATTTACTTTTTAGTATCCTCTTTGAAAGGGAAAAGGACTTTCCATCCCAGCAGGCACCACACTTAGGAGAACTAGCAGGGAGAACTTAGAACACAAACTCTTTCTCGGTCCCCAAAGAGATGCTGTTCCATCACGACGCAGGTCACAGGGTTGGGCACGGCTGGGCCAGGTCACGTGGCTGATCTGGGTGAACTTGTCTTGTGAAGAAACAAGTGGTTTCTAGCTATGAAGTTGTTGTTCCTGTAACTTTTTAGCAACAGTTACATCCATTCCAAAATGACAAGCAACAGAAAAGAACATTCTAAATAAACTACAATGAATGGAGTTTTCTTCCTGCCTCCTTGGGAATATTATGAGCATCTTACAAAAGGGTTCATATCCTGTTTCTTTCTCTGGTTGCTACAACTGTGGTTTGTATATTGGCTGTATCACTAATGTGAATTTATAATCCAAAAATGCCAAAAGAAAAATCAGTACTCCTTCACAAATACACGCTTTTCTTTCCCCAACTTTCAGTATGAACTGTTTTAAGTCATCATTATTTTTTCTGCGATGGAAGCAAACCCACACATCTTTTTCATATCGTACTGTTAGCACAGAAGGTGAAACACTGACATAAATGAAAGGAGTTGCAAATTCAGCATTAATATAAAACAGACACATACGGAGAGGCGTTCATAACTCAACAGTGCCCCCTAGTGTGACTATAAAAATTAACATGAATTCAAGATCCAAAGTAAATCAGGCTGGAGAAAATTAGAAAACATAAATACACTTATCTTTTTAAGCTATCAAAAAAATTGTCTTTGGGGGCAAACCTGTTTATAAGATACATATACTCCTTTTAATTAATAATGTTTTTTAAGATTTATTTATTTATTTGAAAAACAGTGAGAGTGAGTGAGTGAGAAAGATATCTTCCATCTACTGGTTCACTCCACAAAATGGCTGCAACAGCTGGGAACCATGAACTTTATCCAGGTCTCCCACATGGGTGCAGAGATCCAAGGACTTGGGCTATCTTCCACTGCTTTCTTAGGTGCATTAGTAGGAAGCTAGAGCAGAAGTGGAGCAGCCAGGACTCAAATCTGTGCTCATATGGGATGCCAGAATTGCAGGTGGCGGCTTAACCCACTGTGCCACAATGCCAGCCCCATAATATGTTATTAAGGTCAGATTCAGGTGAGAGGAAATGATGTCAAAGTATATGGGAGGAGACAATGCCAACTCCAAAGACAGAAGAGAATTCGCTAGAAGGAAAATAAGAACTTGGGGAATAATGTGGCATTGTTCTCTGAGCCAATACCCAGTTCTATGAGTTTCCTTTTAGAAGAACTGTGACCATTAAAGTTCTTCTTGACCACCTGCTAGCAGTGGTCATTATTGGCCACCAGTGCTCTTTGGTTTTCTGCACTTACTGCATGTTTTGTTCTACCAGTGCCTCTGAATTGTCGCTCCCCGTCTTCGTGGAGGAGCGACACTGAACCCTGCCTAGGCTTCATATCCGAGTCACGGCACCATTATGTCGCTCCCCCTCTTCGTGGAGGAACGACACTAAGTCCTGCCTAGGCTTCATATCCGAGTCACGGCACCACTATGTCGCTCCCCCTCTTCGTGGAGGAACGACACAGGACCCTGCGCTGTTCTTTCTGTCTGCTCGGCCCTCCCCGGGTTTGCTGCTGGTTCTTCCCGGGTTGGCTACTATCCCTTCCACCTCCGTGGAAGGGCAGTTCCCCCTGGCCACATTCCCCACTTCCGCAGGGGAGTGGCACACCGCCGGCCGGCTCTTCTCGGGGGCTGCACAGGTGTTCCTTCAGCTAGATGTTCCCCATAGATGTTCCTGGTGCATGCCGTCTCTCTCCTCCTTTATAGTCCTCCTCCGCCAATCCTAACTCGGCTGCCCACACGCCAAGTACGCTGCTCTCCTCCAATCAGGAGCAAGTCCTACAGTTTATTAGCTGAACTGGAGGCAGCTGTGCGGAAGCTGTTTACTTCTCTCCCAGCGCCATATTGTGGGAGAGCAGGTGCATAGAATAAGTCTTAATTCCAGTAACTCAGTCTAGTCCGGTTTGCTCCCCACATGAATTTAGAAACTAGTCTTCTTTGCTTAAATGGTCATAATTTTTTCCAGTTTCCAATCAATATTTAGAGATCATTTTAAAAAGCAATGCTATGAAACCAAACAGAAAGGTACTCAGCACAGCCTAAGGCTCCAGCTAATAACCCTACAATGTAACATCCCTAAAAAACATTCTCCTTCATTGGACTCAACTGATATCCCAAAGTGGAGCTTCCATTACACACTTCTGCTTTCTTATCTTCACACTTTTCTCATCTAACCAAGAGTTCTATAGATTTCTTATCTCTACACTGTTCAAATTCCCTCTTTCACTATTTTCAAGAAGACTTCTGGCCGGCGTCGCGGCTACTAGGCTAATCCTCTGCCTGCGGCGTCAGCACCCTGGGTTCTAGTCCCGGTTGGGGCGCCAGATTCTATCCTGGTTGCTCCTCTTCCAGTCCAGCTCTCTGCTGTGGCCCGGGAGTGCAGTGGAGGATGGCCCAAGTGCTTGGGCTCTGCACCCGCAATGGGAGACCAGGAGAAGCACCTGGCTCCTGGCTTCGGATCGGCGCAGCGTGCCGGCCATAACAGCCATTTGGGGGATGAACCAACGGAAGGAAGACCTTTCTCTCTGTTTCTCTCTCTCTCACTGTCCACTCTGCCTGTCAAAAAAAAAAAAAAAAAAGAAGGCAGCTTTTTGGTCAGTACTCTAATGCATTACACTTCATCATTATTCTCATATGGCAGGATATTAACAGAGCCTACATCATGCAAGAACAGACATCCGTGGCAACGGAATAATGGAAACCCTCATTGTTATACCTAGCTGCAAACTAGCATCAGGACCTCACTGGATGTGATTTACATTCTTCGTAGATGCTTTTGCTAAGTTGACGATTTAATTATTGAAGAGGACATGTGCTCACTTCGGCAGCACATATACCGAAGAGGGCATGTTTCTCTCTCCTCGACCACCAGGCACCAGTGTCCTGTAAAGAGCCAAGAGGTAGGGTGCCATTTTGGACACCGGCAACAGCTGGGCCAGCTCGTGTCGGCACCCCCAGCAACCAGCTGAGAGGAGACACCTGAGTCTGGCTGCGAGCACTGACAGGGGGCCGGCCATTCCTTGCTGTGGGAGCCTTGTGTGCTGGGACTGGAAACACTGTGGTTGAGTGGGAGGGCCCAGAGTACTGTTGGGATTTTGGGCAGTCACTGGGCATGGCTCCACATGCTCAGAGCTCCCTGATTCCCTGGCGAGGGTCACTGCTGCAAGATCCGTGTTCACACTGAGGACTGCATGGATCCTTTGTGTGGTTCTTGTGGCAGAATGGATGAAAACTGTACTCATTGCAGCTAGCGCCCAGGCGTTTGTCTCCTTTGAAGAGAGGAGGCGAGCATGAGAATATGCCTACAGTTCAGAAAAAAACCACCCCTCTGATAAAAAAGAGATAGAGAGAGAATAAGAGATACCATACCCAACTTGGGTGTCATCTTGGACACTCTCCCTCACCCTAAAGCACTGAACAGAGAACCCTGACCACACCCAACACAAGCCTCTGGGTATATACTGAAAGAGCAGACACTCCACTAAGCCAGAGAGACACAATCCAAAAGATAAAAGTCATCATGGGGGGGGGGGGGAGGGGCAACATGTATCACCTCCATATCTAATAATAAACACAGCAATTCAAGGAAAAACAAGGAAGACAACATGATGCCCCCAAAAGAACACAACTAGAATGTGAAAAATGAAGATAGTGATGAAATTCCAGAAACAAATTAAAAAAACTGATCTTAGGATTACTTAGAATTTATCAGAAGCAAATTCATGAACTAAAGAAATCTGTACAGGCCATGAAAATTTTTCCCCACAAAATTCAAATTTTAAAAAGAAATTAAGGGGCCAGTACTGTGGCATAGCAGGTAAAGCCTCTGCCTGCAGAGCCAGCATCCCATATGGGCACCAATTCAAGTCCAAGCTGTCACACTTTTAATCTAGTTTTCTGCTCTGGCTTGGGAAAGCAGAAGATGTCCCAAATCCTTGGTCCCCTCAACCTACATGGGAGACTTAGAAGAGGCTCCTGGCTCCTGGCTTTTGATCAGCACACCTCTAGCTGTTGTGGCCATCTGTGGAATGAACCAGCAGATGGAAGACCTCTCTCTCTCTCTCTCTCTGCCTGTCTGCCTCTCTGCCTCTCTGTCTTTCAAATAAATAAAAATCTTTAAAATTAAAAAAATATGATCCTCTGACTCTCAATTCCATTTTAAAAAAAGAAATTAAAACAAAATATTGGAAATGAAGAATTCAGTAGAACAAATTAAAAAACACAGTAGAAAGCGTTAAGAGCAGACACTATGAAGCACAAGAAAGAATATCTGAGTTAGAAGACAAATCTCTGGAAATTGTATATTCAGGCCAAAAACAAGAAGAAATTAGAAAACTATAAAATGGTGTCAGAGATTTACGGAGTACTATCAAACAATGCAACATACAGGTCTTAGGAGTTCCTGAATGTGTAGAAAGAGAAAATGGTTTAGAGGGCTTTTTAGTGAAATAATTACAGAAAACTTTCCTTATTTGGAGAAAGAAAGGGATGTCCAAGTACAGGCAGCACATAGAACTCCTAATAGATACGACCAGAAAAGATCTGCACAACACATTGTAGACAGACTCTCCAAAGTAAAACGTAAATAACAGACTCTAAAATGAGCATGAGAGAGACTCCAGGTTACTTTCAGAGGAGCTTCAATTAGACTCATAGTAGACTTCTCATTAGAAACCCTACAGGCTAAGAGAGAATGGCAAGATATATCCAAAGTCTTCAGAGAAAAAAACTGTCATCCCAGAATACTGTACCCCACAAAGCTCTCATTTATGAATAAAGGTGAAATAAAAACCTTCCATAACAAAGAGAAATTGAAAGAATTTGTCACCACTCATCCAGCCACACAAAAGATACTTAAGGATGTGCTACACACAGAAACACAGAAGCACAGACATCACTATGAAAGAAGGTGAAGGCAGGCCAGCACCGCGGCTCAATGGGCTAATCCTCCGCCTGTGGCGCCGGCACACCATGTTCTAGTCCAGCTCTCTGCTGTGGCCCAGGGGGTGCAGTGGAGGATGGCCCAAGTATTTGGGCACTGCACCCCATGGGAGACCAGGAGAAGCACCTGGCTCCTGCATTCAGATCAGCACAGCGCGCCAGCCTCAGCGCGCTGGCTGCGGCGGCCGTTGGAGGGTGAACCAATGGCAAAGGAAGACCTTTCTCTCTGTCTCTCTCTCACTGTCCACTCCACCTGTCAAAAAAAAAAAAAAAAAAAAAAAAAAAAAAAAAAAAAAAACAGATACAGGAAGACTGAAAGTGAAAGTATAAAAAAAGATATTGCATGCTAACAGAAACCAAAAAAGAGCTGGTATCAGACAAAATAGACTTTAACACAAAAATTATTTAAAAAGACAGAGAAGGGCTCTATGTAATGATTAAGGGATCAATTCAACAGGAATCAATTCAACAGGAAGATGTGACTATTGTAAACATATACGCACCTAATTATAGGTCACCTGGCTATTTAAAAGAAATGGTAATGTATCTAAAGTGAGACATAACTCCAATGCAATATTAAGGGCGTGCTTCAATACTCTACTTTTAGCCATGGACAGATCAACCACAGAAAATCAGCGAAGAAACAACAGATTTAATTGACACTATAGACCAAATGGACCTAACAGATATCTACAGAACTATTCATCCTACATGCAGAACACACATTCTTCTCACCAGTGCGTGGAATTTTCTCTAGGAGAGACCACATGCTACGCAATAAAAGCAATTCTAAGCAAAACCAAAAAATCAAAATCATACCGTTCATCTTCTCTAACCACAATGGAATGAAGCTAGAAATCTACAAAAATCTAAAACATATGTAAACACCTGGAGACTGAACAACATGCTCCTGAATGAACAGTGGGTCATTCAAGAAATCAAAAGAAAAATCAAAAAAATTTCTGGAAATGAATGAAGATGACAATACAACATATCAAAACTTATTGGGGGAGCTGGCGCTGTGGTATAGTGGGTAAAGCCTCAGTCTGTAGTGCCAGCATCCCATATGGGTACCGGTTCAAGTGCTGGCTGCTCTACTTCCAATCTAGCTCTTTGCCACGGCCTGGGAAAGCAGAAGATGGCCCAAATACTTGGGCTGCTGCACCCACATTGGAGAGCCAAAAGATGCTCCAGGCTCCTGGCTTCAGATTGGCCCAGCTCCAGCAGTTGCAACCATCTGGGGAGTGAACCAACAGATGGAAGACATTCTCCCTCTCTCCCTCCCTCCCTCCCTCCCTCCCTCCCTCTCTCTCTCTCTCTCTCTCTCTCTCTCTCTCTCTGCCTCTACTTCTCTGTAACTCTATCTTTCAAATAAATAAATAAAACTTTTAAAAAAACTTACAGGGTACAGCAAAAGCAGTGTTAAAAAGAAAGATTATAACAATTGGTGTCTACATCAAGAAATTGTAAAGGCACCTAATAAATGAGCTATCAGTGCATCTAAGGACCTAGAAATTATTAGGAAAAAAGAAATAATTAAAATTAAAGAAGTATACAAAATTGAAACCAAAAAACAATACAAAAAGTAGTGTAATGAAGAGTTGGTTTTTTTGAAAAAATTTTAAAAACTGACACACCATTGGCCCAACTAACCAGGAAAAAGGAAGACGACCTAAGTAACTAAAATTAGAGACCAAAAGGGAAATATAACAACAGATACCATAGAAATAAAAAGAATCATCAGAAATTACTACAAAGAGCTGTATTCCAATAAATCAGGAAACAGAGAAGAAATGGGTAGATTCCTGAACACATATAACCTACCTAAATTGAGCCATGAAGACATAGAAAACCTAAACAGACCAATAATCAAGATGGAAATTGAATCATTCTAAAGACCCTCCCAATACAGAAAAGCCCAGGACCAGATGGCTTCACAGCTGAGTTCTATCATATATTTAAAGAACTAACTCCAATTATCAAGCTATTCAAAAATATTGAAAGGGAGAGAATCCTCCCAAACTCCTTCTATGAGGCCATTATCACCTTAATTCCAAAACCAGAAAAAGGTACAACAGAGAAAGAGGACTACACACCAGTTTCCCTGATGAAAATAAACACAAAAATCCTCAACAAAATCTTAGTCAATCAAATCCAACAACACATCAGAAAGATCATTCATCATTCAAGTGGGATTTATCCCTGGAATGCAGGGATAGTTCAACATTTGCAAATCAATCCATGTGACACATCACATTAACAAACTAAAAGAACAAAGTGAGGCTCAGAAAGACAAATTTTGCATGCTTTCATTCATATGTAGAAGCTCAAAAGTTGAACTCACAGAAGTGCAAAGTAGTGTACGGTAAAAGAGGCTAAGTGGGGGCCAGGGCTGTGGTGTAGGGGGAAAGCCACTGCCTGTAGTGCCGGCATCCCATATGGGCTCTGGTTCTAGTCCCGGCTGCTCCACTTCCCATCCAGCTCTCTGCTATGGCCTGGGAAAGCAGTAGAAGGTGGCCCAAGTCCTTAGGTCCCTGCACCTGCATGGGAGACCCTGAAGAAGCTCCTTGCTCTTGGCTTTGGATCAGTGCAGCTCTGGCCATTGCAGCCAATTGGGGAATGAACCATCGGATGGAAGACCTCTCTCTCTCTCTCTCTCTCTCTCTCGCTCTCTGTGTAATGCTGATTCTCAAATAAATAAATCTAAAAAAAAAAGAAACTTTAAAAAAAAAAGAGGCTGAGAAGTGTAGAAGAAAGTCAGTACCAAAATACAGTTAGATAAGAGGAATAAGTTCTAGTATTCTATAAACTAGAAGGTGGCTGTAGTTAACAATAATTTATTGTATATTTCACAGCTCAAATAGAAATTTGATTACAACAGAAAAAAACAATGAATGTTTGAGGTAACATTTATGAAACTATCCTGATTTGATCATACATTATTTAATTGTAGCAAAATAACAAATTATAACCCATAAATATGTGTAATTATTATGAGTCAATGAAAAATAAAGTTATTGAGGAAAAGATGGAAGGAAGACAAGCAGATGCAATCAGAATTATTTCCACATTAAATTAGGAAGATTAAATAAAAGCTTATATATTGAATAAACACCCACCACATAGTTCAGTAATGTTGGTAACCAATAAAAAAATCTTCCAGGAAGGATACAGAATGTTTTTTATCTCAGGAAATGGTCTATGAGAAAAGATCCAAAGATCCTACAATACTGACATCAGGAACTCATACAGAGAACAGCCTACTCTCTGGTGGATACCAACAAAGTTTATCTTCATAAAAAGAATGTCTTAACTGTCGCTCCCCCACTCGTGGAGGAACGACACCGGACTGGACGCTGTTTTCTTTCCCCGGTCCTTCCCGGATTTGCTGCCGCTCCCCCACCTCTGCGGAGGAGCGGCACCAATGAGCTTACCAACAGACTCTCTCAGGGAGCCCCGCATGTTGTCTCTCTCCCCCTTTTATAGTCCTCTCCCACCAATCCGTGCTCCGCTGCCTGCATGCTGAGCACGCCACTTTCTTCCAATCCGAGGTTGGATCAGGAATCAGCTAATTGACGAAACAGCTGTGTAAGATTTGTTTACTCCCTCTCAGCACTATACGGTGGGAGATCAGACGCATAGAGTTAGTTTCAGTCCAGTCTCAGTACTTATTTGTCTCCCAGTCGCCACGCCATGTTACAGGAGATGGACCCTGCTCCCCACACTTAACAACAGCCTAGTTATTGTACCTTAAGTGTGAACAGACAACAGATCACCAGGCATTTTACAAAAACATTTAACCTGAAAAACATATCAAAGTAAATAAACAATAAAAATGCAAACTAGAAGAAACAGAGATTATGCAGCAACAAAAGATCTTTTCAAATGAGTAAAAGAAGCTATTGCATCTCCTAGACATGAACATTTTGTAAAAATAAACATTCAAGGAATAAAAAAGCTCTTTAAAATAAATATATGATAAAAGGAAGATCTACAAGATCCAGTATAATAATAAATAGTTCCAGAAAAACAGAGGAAATAAAGGGAAGGAAATTAGCAAAGCAAATTTTTGTTTTATTGTCTAAAACACAGACATTCAGATTGAAAGTCCAGGTTCTCAGAACAGTGGTGGGAATAATCCATCAAGAAACTGAAAACATTTGGAAAAAGGAAAGAAACTATGAATTATCAGAGGGCCAACAAACAGGATGCATTCGTAGAATGAAAAATCAGAATGGACAGGATTCGCAACATCAACACTGCAAAGCAAAGACAATGATACAATCAATAACTTCAAATTTGTAAAGGAAAATAATTTCCAATCTAGAATTTTATAGCCAGCCAAATCATAAGTAGAACAAAAATATTTTCAGACATTCAAAGTCTTTAATAAGTTATCACTCCACATGCTTTCTCAGGAAACTAATGAAAGATGTTCACCAAAAAAGGGAGTAAACCAAGAAAAAGGAAAACAAATCTAGGAACTCTGGAACACAAGTCAGAGGCAAAAGGAATCCTCAGGGCTGGCGCTGCAGCTCACTAGGCTAATCCTCCGCCTTGCGGCGCCGGCACACCGGGTTCTAGTCCCAGTCGGGGCACCGGATTCTGTCCTGGTTGCCCCTCTTCCAGGCCAGCTCTCTGCTGTGGCCCGGGAGTGCAGCGGAGGATGGCCCAAGTGCTTGGGCCCTGCACCCCATGGGAGACCAGGAGAAGTACCTGGCTCCTGGCTTCGGATCAGTGCGATGCATTGGCCACAGCGCGCCGGCCGCGGCGGTCATTGGAGGGTGAACCAACGGCAAAGGAAGACCTTTCTCTTTTTTTTATTTTTTGGCAGGCAGAGTGGACAGTGAGAGAGAGAGAGACAGAGAGAAAGGTCTTCCTTTGCCATTGCTTCACCCTCCAATGGCCGCCGCGGCCGGCGCACAACGCTGATCTGATGGCAGGAGCCAGATACTTCTCCTGGTCTCCCATGGGGTGCAGGGCCCAAGCACTTGGGCCATCCTCCACTGCCCTCCCGGGCCACAGCAGAGAGCTGGCCTGGAAGAGGGGCAACCAGGACAGAATCTGGTGCCCCAACTGGGACTAGAACCCCGTGTGCCGGCGCCGCAAGGCGGAGGATTAGCTTAGTGAGCCGCGGCGCCAGCCTAGGAAGACCTTTCTCTCTGTCTCTCTCTCTCACTGCCCACTCTGCCTGTCAAAAAAATTTAAAAAAAAAAGTAATCCTCAGAATAATGATTAAAAAAAACGATTCCAACACAGTATCAAGTATAGAGATTGATCAGTAGATATTCAGTAAGTTAGGGGTATCTGGAGAAAAATTTCTACAGAAAATAAATTCTTACAGTAATTAATGTGTTGAATAAATATAGACAACTTGATCAGTGTTTGTATTTCAGTAAATAAAAAGAACATAAAAATTAAGTATATAGAAGTATATAAAATCAAGCCTTAATTCTAGAAAATATAAATTACTGTATAATAAAGGAAGAGTAATCCTAATATATGAGAGTAAAAAATCCTCAATAAATTAGAATAAAATACATCATGTATTGCTGGAGCTTAAAAGAATGATATAGATCTATAGGTATTGACAAAAATGCTATTTTAAGACATGCTATTATTTATGAGAAAATTATAGAACAATGCAAACTGTATAACATTTGCGTAACACTATACATACCAAGTAGTACTAAGTATCCTTTTTATTTAGAAAAATTATTAATTTCTGCTCCTTTCATACATCATACTGGTCAGGAAACAGTCTTGCATACATGTCTGCAATATCACACTATCATACCCTCTGTTCAAAGGCAATGACTGTAGGTAAAGCTGATCAGTTGTCCAGGCTTCTCAGTTTCTGGGATTATGCTTCCTGACTTTATACTAAGTTCTGAAAATCAGAAAAGTCATCTCTAAAACAATATTAAGGAGGCTGTAAAAAATCACCTTATACAATATTATAGTTGTAGGATAAGAGTATATTTTCTTTAAGAAATGAAAAACCAAGAATAAAAGACCACTTATCACCATTGTTTTGTCAGTATAGGCCAGCAGGAAAAAATACTGTGATAAACTGCCTCTCTGAGACCAAGGAGAAATTCCAGCCCAATCTTGAATATGTTTCCTATGCTTAGGTGATATTCCTTGCTATTGCTCTTCCTTCTTTCCCATACTTCATATAGAGGGTTGGTGTAGCCTTTAAAATGTCATTAATAGGAAAAGATCCAACATCTATCGATTTCTTCTCATGAGGCGTTCTAACCCATCAGATAGCCAGGCAGCTTCATTCTCATGACTACCCTAGCCATCAAAAATTCAGTCAGACACAAATGAGCCCAATGAATAGATGAAGACATCTACTGAGTTTTGGAGTATGTGGTGCATTGGATTGGCGTAGGATTATAAATCTTAAACCTCCCATGTAAACACCACAGACCAAGAGCAGTGCTGCTCAAAACGTGGTTTGCTGGCCAGCAGCATCAGCACCATCTGGGACTTTGCTAGAAATAGTCTCTCCTCCTACCCCAAACTTATTGAATCAGAATTTCTAGGGTGTTTGGGGAAGCATACTTTTAACTCCTTAAATACCTCCTTTTAATTTAATCACTTGTTTAAAGCTTTATTTCCAAATACACTCACATTCTGAGGAATCCGGGGTTAGAGCATCAACATAGCTGTTTGTAAGACAAAATTCAACTCATAACACCAGGTGGTTCAAGGGAAGCCTAAGAAAGATCTAGAGATACACAGCAAACTGATTACAGGCATTAATAACTGGGGGTGAGGCTGGGATAGAGTGGGAATGTGGTCAAAGAGGAATTACACTAAAGCATATTCTTCAGTGGTTTTTATAAGAATTTATCTATTGATTAAGTATTTTTAAAAAAACAACAGATTTACAGATTTTTTTGAAGAATAATGTGCTTGAGAAATATTTGCCTAAGAGATGGCATAGCTTCTGTTTATGAATGTCTCTCTTAAATTGGAATTCTGTTCTCCAGATGTCAGTTCATCCAGTGCTAAGTTTTGCCAGTGGCTGAAAAACAACAAGTACTATAAGGGAAATTAAAAAGGATTTTGATGATACAATTAAAGTCTTCTCCTGGAAGCGTAACTGGTGAGCCATTAATGTGCTCTCAGCTAAACACAGAGGCTAAACTATGGTTAGGTGAATGAAATACATTCTCCAGTATTGCAGGCATGTAAAGCCAAGACAGTCTGGCAAAAAAAAAAAAAAAAAATGACCTAAATGAAAGATCTCTGCGAGTGAGATCCCAGTAGAAAGAACAGGTCATCAAAGAAGGAGGTACCTTTCTCTGAAGGGAGGAGAGAACTTCCACTTTGACTACAACCTTGTCTAAATATGATCAGAGTAGGTGAACTCAAAAGGCTTCCATAGCCTTGGAAACTCATGAAAAGAGCCTAGGGTGATTACTGATGCCATAAACAAGAGTGTCAATTTGTTAAGTCAACAACAGGAGTCACTGTGCACTTACTCCTCATGTAAGATCTCTGTCCTAAATGTGCTGTATATTGTGATTTAATGCTATAACTAGTACTAAAACAGTATTTTTCACTTTGTGTTTCTACGTGGGTACAAACTGTTGAAATCTTAATATATGCTAAACTAATCTTCTGTATATAAAGAGAATTGAAAATGAAAAAAAAAATACATTCTACAGTTACAATATTTTCAATCTACAGTGGGTTTATTGAGACATAATCCCATAAAAAGTCAATGATAATATGCAATTACTAGAGTTATATATTCCGTGTAAAATTAATAGATGCTGTGGACATAGACTAGCCCTTGACCTGTTCTGGGCACTGTGCTATTAGCACAGTGTTAACAAGTCCTTCAGAGAGATAGAAGGTAAAGACATGGGGAAATGTTGTATTGGTTAATCTGCATGTCCATTTGACACAGAGACGTGGAAAATGGGGAAAGGAGCTGGAGTCACACTGGGAAGTGCTTCTTGGCTCCAGGAGCAGTAAAATGCCTGCAGCCCTCACCCAGCCCAGCCTTCATTGCAGATACTCCAGTAGCCCTCTGAGACCTTCCTAATGGTTCTCTGGGAGTAGCAGCCACTTGGCTTAGCTCTGCAAACCACAAGGGCACACTTTGTTGACAAAGTGTGCTGAACCAAGATAGCCATAATGCTTTCCTTTCTCTGCCCCTCCTTGGGTCTTCATTATGACACTATTCCCACAATGTCAGGTCCAGTCACGAACTAACATCCTCACTGCTCTGCAGCAGCTGGGTTTCATGGGGCTTCATTACAGTTTAGGCCTCTTGGGGTGCTGCCAATCCAGAGGGAGTAGAAGTTACATAAGACACCGTGGGGCTTAGTCCCATGGGTAGGCCACAGGTTAGACGTGATCTTGTAAAAATACCATGGAGACTAATTAATATTTAAAGAATCTTCTCAGAAAGTTTCCTAATGGAAATTGGAGTGCCTTAGGAGTGAAACTGATTTCCCCTTTTGAGTGACAGTGAAAAATTGACATATGTGATTGGCTCAAAGTAATAAGAAAAGTGTCCAAGGAACAAAATTACTCTCAAGTGTGAGAAATGTTCTTCATTTTATATATTGCAAATACTATGAGGTTCCATAGGGAGTAAGAGAAATTTAAAAATAATGTTTCCCCTGGAAACTGTGGGCTTTCCTCAAGATCTGTGTAGCTAAATATGCAACTCTTTGACTTCTCCACATGAGAAGCCAAGAAGTGTTGCAAGAATGCAAGTTTCTAGGTGTTGTCCCAGACCTATTGAATCAGAACTATGGAGTGAGGCCCAAAAGTCTTCATCTACAACAAGCTCCACAGGTGACTGTCATCCAGGTAAAAGGGAAAAGGCATAAAATTAATGTCTTGCTTCCACAGCCCACAATAAATGGTCTACACAGTCTCTTCTATTCAGTGACTATTTCTGACATTCTCAGAGCAGATCTGTCATGCCCAAATCAATGTGATACATCACATTAATAAACTGAAGAATAAAAACCATAGAATTATCTCAAATGCAGAGAAAGCATTTGCTAAAATAGAACATCCTTGGAGCCAGCACAGTGGTGTAGTGGGAAAAGCCGCTGCCTGCAATGCAGGCATTCAATGTGGGCACAGGTTTGAGTCCCAGCTGCTCTACTTCCAATCCAATTCTCTTTTATGGCCTGGGAAAATAGTGGAAGATAGCTCAAGTCCCTGGGCCCTGGCACCCAAGTGGGAGATCCAGAGGAAGGCTCCTAGCTTTGGATCAGCACAGCTCTGGCCATCGTGGCCATTTTGGGAGTGAATCAGCAGATGGAAGACCTCTCTATTTCTCTCTCTGCCTCTGCCTCTCTGTAAGTCTACTTTCAAATACATAAATTATTTTTAAAAATAAATCAAATTAAATACAACATTCTTTCACCATAAAAACCTTAAGCAAATTGGGTATAGAGGAAATATTCCTTAACACATTTTATGACAAACCCATGAGCCAGCATCTCTTGCAATGGGGAACAACTGGAAGCATTTCCACTAAGATCTGGAACCAGACAAGGATGCCCAATTTCAACACTGCTATTCAAAATAGTCTTGGAAGGTTTAGCCAGAACCAGTAGGCAAGAAAAAGAAATTGGAGCCGACTCTGTGGTGCAATGGGTTAACGCCCTGGCCTGAAGTGCCGGCATCCCATATGGGTGCCGGTTCTAGTCCCGGCTGCTCCTCTTCCGATCTAGCTCTCAGCTATGGCATGGAATAGCAGTGGAAGATGGCTCAAGTCCTTGGGCCCCTGCACCTACATGGGAGGACTGGAGGAAGCTCCTGGCTCCCGGCTTTGGATCAGTGCAGCTCCAGCCATTGCGGCCATCTGGGGAGTGAACCAGCGGATGGAAGACATCTCTCTCTGTCTCTACCTCTCTCTGTAACTGTCTTTCAAATAAATAAGATAAATATTTTAAAAAAAAAGAAAAGAAAAAGAAATCAAAGGGATACACATTGGAAAGGAGGAAGTCAAACTACCCCTATTTGCAGATGAGATGATTCTATATATAGTGGATCTAAGAGGCTCCACTAAGAGACTGTTGGGGGCCAGCACTGTGGCACAGTGGGTTAAAGCCCCAGCCTGGAGTACTGGCATTCCAGCCTGGAGTACTGGCATTCCATATTGGCACCTGATCACAACCTGGCTGCTCTACTTCCAATCTAGCTCCCTGCTAATGTGCCTGGGAAAGCAACTGAGAATGGCCCACGTGAGAGACTCAAAAGAAGCTCCTGGCTCCTAGCTTTGGATCAGCTCAGCTCCAACTATTGCAGCCATTTTGGAAGTGACCCAGCAGATGGAAAACCTCTCTGTGTCTCTACATCTCTCTGTAACTCTGTCTTCCAAATAAATAAAATAAATCTTTAAAAAAAGAGAGAGACTACTGGAACTCATAGAAGAGTTTGCGAAAGTGGCAGGATATAAAATTAACACACAATGGGGCCGGTGCTGTGCTGCAGCCCTGGCCTGAAGCACCGGCATCCCATATGGGTGCCGGTTCTAGTCCCAGCTGTTCCTCTTCTGATCCAGCTCTCTGCTATGGCCTGGGAAAGCAGTAGAAGATGGCACAAATCCTTGGTCCCCTGCACCCATGTGGGAGACCCTGAGGAAGCTCCTGGCTTTGGATCGGCTCAGCTCTAGCCATTGGGGCCATCTGGGGAGTGAACCAGTAGGTGGAAGACCTCTCTCTTTCTCTACCTCTCTCTGTAACTCTTTCAAATAAATAAAAAAAATTTTTTTTAATTAACAAACAAAAATCAATAATAGTCTTTGTATACACAGACAATGCTATCATTGAGAAAGAACCTCTAAGATCAATCCCACTCACAATAACTACCAAAAAAATTAAATACCTTGGAATATATTTAACCAAGGAGGTGAAAGATTTCTAAATGAAAATTACAAAACATTAAAGAAGGAAATAGAAGACATTTTAAAAAATAGAAAAATCTTCTACGTTTATGGATTAGAAGAATATAATCAAAATGTCCATACTACCAAAAGCAATTTATACATTCAATGTGATCCCAATCAAAATACCAATTACTTTCTTCTCAGATCTTGAAAAAAGGAATCTAAAATTTATATGGAAACACAAGAGACCATGAATAGCTAAAGCAATCTTTTTTTTTTTTTTTTTTTTTTTTTTTTTTGACAGGCAGAGTGGACAGTGAGAGAGAGAGACAGAGAAAGGTCTTCCTTTTTGCCATTGGTTCACCCTCCAATGGCCGCCGCGGCCGGCGCGCTGCGGCCGGCGCACCGCGCTGATCCGATGGCAGGAGCCAGGAGCCAGGTGCTTTTCCTGGTCTCCCATGGGGTGCAGGGCCCAAGCACCTGGGCCATCCTCCACTGCACTCCCTGGCCACAGCAGAGAGCTGGCCTGGAAGAGGGGCAACCGGGACAGAATCCGGCGCCCCGACCGGGACTAGAACCTGGTGTGCCGGCGCCGCTAGACGGAGGATTAGCCTAGTGAGCCGCGGCGCCGGCCCTGCTAAAGCAATCTTAAACAACAAAGATGTTAACATAACAATACCAGATTTCAAGACATACTACAGGGTAATTATAATCTAAACAGACTGGTACTCCCAAAAAAATAAATATATAGATCAAGGAACAGAAAAGAAATTACAGAAATGAATCCATGCAACTGCAATCAACTAATCTTTGATAAAGAAGCTAAAATCAATCCCTGGAATAAGGATAATCTCTTCAACAAATGGTGCTGGGAATTTTGATCTCACCATGCAAAAGTATGAAATAAGACCCCTACCTTACACCTTATTTTTTTAAGAATTTATTTTATTTATTTGAGAGAGTTAGAGAGAGAGAGGTAGAAACAGAGAGAGAGGTCTTCCATCCGCTGGTTCACTCCCCAGATGGCCTCAACGGCTGGAGCTGCACTGATCCAAAGCCAGGAACCAGGAGCTTCCCTCCGGGTCTCCCACGTGGGTGCAGGGGCCAAGGACCTGGGCCATCTTCCACTGCTATCCCAGGCCATAGCTGAGAGCTGGATTGGAAGAGGAGAAGCCGGGACTAGAACCAGTGCCCATATGGGATGCTGGTGCTTCAGGCCAGGGCATTAACCCACTGTGCCACAGTGCCATTCCCCTACCTTACACCTTATACAAAAAGCAACTCAAAATGGATCAAGGACCTAAATCAACAACCTGATACCATCAAAGTACTAGATTACTAGAGAACATTGGGGAAACCCTGCATGACATTGGCACAGGCAAATACTTCTTGGAAAAGACCTCAGATGCACAGACAATCAAAACCAAAATAGACAAATGGGATTATATCAAGCTGAGAAGCTTCTGTACTGCAAAGGAAACACTCAGCAAAGTGAAGAGGCAACTGAGAGAATGGGAGAAGATATTTGCAAAAAACTATAAAACTTGCAAAGTATTAATATCTAGAATCTATAAAGAACTCAAGAAACTCAACCTTAACAAAACAATCCAGTTAAGAAGTGGGCAAAGGACTTGAACAGGCGTTTTTCAAAGGAGAAAACTCAAATGGCCAACAGACACATGAAAAAAAAAATGCTCAGGATCCCTAGTCATCATGGAAATGCAAATCAAAACCACAATGAGGTTTCAGCTCACCCAGTTAGAACAAATCTCATACAGAAATCAGCAAACAATAAATTCTGGCAGGGATGTGGGGGGAAAGTATACTAATCCACGGTTGGTAGAAACGTAAACTAGTACAGCCATTGTGGAAGACAGTATGGAGATACCTCAAACCCAGTAATCCTACTCCCAGGAATTTACCCAAAGGAAATGAATTAACACATGAATGAGTTATCTGTACCCCCCTGTTTATTGCACCTCAATTCACAATAGCTAAGATATGGGATCTACCCAAATGTCTGTCAACTGATGACTGGATACAGAAATTATGGTATATACATATATATAGATATATATATGTATATATATACACATATCTATATATATATAGGTATGTATATATATACATATATGTGTATATATATAGGTATATATACATATATACCATAATTTCTAAATATATATATAAATATATGTACCATAATTTTTATATATATATATAATGTAATACTCAGCAATAAAAAAGAAAGAAATTCTGTCTTTTGTAACAAACTGGATATAACTGGAAACCATTATACTTAATGAAATAAGCCAGTCACAAAAAAACAAATACATTCATTTTCCTTGATCTGTGGTAGATAATAGAGTACCAAAAATGTAATGTTATGAGTGAAATTGACATTTTGAGATTCAATGATTGTTTACAGTCCTTGTCTTTACTATTGATGAACAGTGTTTTTATTTTTCTTCTATTTGTTGAACTCTTTACTTGGTGTAGGGTTACTCTTATGAGTATAAATTAAACTGAATGTAGATCATTGTAAAAGGGTGGGAGCATGGGGGGAGTGGAGAGGAAAGTAAGAAGTTTCACTAGGTTCTTAAATCTGTATATGTGAAATTTTTATACCTTATATGAAATTTTTATACCTTAAATAAAATTTTTTAAAGAGCAGGAGTAACAAACTACATGTTTCTTTAATTGAAAATTTGAAAATAAAAATAAAAACAGTAGGTTCATGATATTCATTATATTATTTAAAATAAATATAGACCCATGAAAGACAAACGGTAAAATTATTTCATGACCCAAAGATTAGGATTACAATTCTGTTCACCCATATTCATAAAGAAAAAAAATAAACTGCAATAAAATCTACCAAATACTTAAGGAAAACGAGTATAATTTCAATTTTTACACATAAACACACACACTATCAGAGAATAAAGAGAAAACACTAGCAAATTAATTTTCTGGTGCTAGCATTCTTCAATATCAACACCCAACAAATCCAGTGTAAGAAAGGAAAAATCACAGATCAATTTCAGTGAGGAGCACAAAAGTAAAAAATATATTAACAAATTGAATTTAGTAATATATAAAATGGTGGTATATCATGACAAAATTTAATTTAAGCTAAGAGTTTAAAATTGATATTAATATAAAAACTAATATATTTGAAATATTAACACATTAAAAGAAAAAATTATATGATCATTTCAATAGCTGGTGAAACAACACATAACAAAATTCAACATTGATTCATTTTTTTAAAATCTAAACACACTGGGAAAAGAATATCATTTGTCTAATAAAAGTAGCTAGGAATAAAAATCTGGTCAAAGACTGACATTTTCCTTTAGAGAATCGAACAAAACAAAAGCACTTGTTTAACAACAAAACAAAGGTCCAAGCCAGCACAATAAATCAAGAAAAACAAATAAGCAAAAATATTACAAAGGACGACATTAAAACCTCTTTATTGAAAATTATATGAATATAAATATTTGAAATCCAGCTTTTACAAATTATTAGAATGAGCATGAGTTTACAAATCATACAAATACATAATCAATATATACAAATCAATTGGACTCTATATACCTGCAATAAAACTTTTACTTTGGTTTAAAAGTACTAACAAATCTACCAAGAAATGTTCATGATTGATACAGGTGAAAGAGTTACATAATTTTATTGAAAGATATTTTAACTTATTTTTTATTTTTATTTTTTTGACAGGCAGAGTGGACAGTGAGAGAGAGAGACAGAGAGAAAGGTCTTCCTTTGCCGTTGGTTCACCCTCCAATGGCCGCCGCGGCCGGCGCGCTGCGGCTGGCGCACTGCGCTGATCCGATGGCAGGAGCCAGATACTTCTCCTGGTCTCCCATGGGGTGCAGGGCCCAAGCACTTGGGCCATCCCCACTGCACCCCCCGGGCCACAGCAGAGAGCTGGCCTGGAAGAGGGGCAACCGGGACAGAATCTGGTGCCCCAACTGGGACTAGAACCCGGTGTGCTGGCGCCGCAAGGCGGAGGATTAGCCTATTGAGCCACGGTGCCGGCCTTAACTTATTTTTAAAAGATTTTGTGTATTTATTTGAGAGGTAGAGTTATAGATTGACATAGGAAGAGACAGAGAGGTATTTCATCAGTTGGTTCACTCCCCAAATGGCTGCAAAGGCCAGAGCTGAGTTGCTCCAAAGCCAAGAGTCAATAGCTTCTTCCAGGTCTCCCACACACATGCAGGAGGTCAAGCACTTGGGCCATTTTCTACTGCTTTCCCAGGCCATAGTAGAGAGCTGGATTGGAAGTAGAGCAGCTGCGACACAAACCGGCGCCAATATGCGATGCTGGCACTGCAGGCACAGGCTTAGCCTGCTATGCCACAGCACAGGCCCCAGGAGATTTTAATTTAAAATACTTATGTAAGTGGAGAGACATTTCATGTTCATGTATTGGGAAACTTTATATTGAAAGGACATTCAATAATCCCAGTCAGAATCCAAGAAGAAGGTTTTACATAAAATTGAAAATAATGTTATGATACATATGAAAACACAAATAACCAGTAACAACTTAAACATCTTAGGAATAATTTAAAGAGAACTACCTCTATCAGTTATTACTTTTTTTTAGAAATATTTTTATGTGAAAGATGGAGACACAGAGAGTGAAAGAGAGCTCCCAAGTGCTGGTTCCCCAAATGTCCATAATGGCAGGAGTTGGACTAGGGCTAGGGCCAGGGCCAGGAACCAGGATCTCACTCCAGGTCACCCACATGGTTGGCAGGAATGCAATCACTTAAGCCACTATCTCTCAGAGTCTGCATTAGCAGGAAGCTGGAGTCAGGAAGTGGACCCACAAATCAAACTCAGGTACTCTGATGTGGACACTAAGCTAAATGTCTGCTTCCAGTTAATTCATTTTATTATAAAGCTCTAGTAACTGAAATTGTGGTATTCATTGAGGGATAAGTTTTCATAATTTTACTAATAATTACTATTTTTATTTATATATTGCCCTGCAAAGATTATATGCATATAAACTATAATATATAAACTACATATATATTATATATATATTTATCTATCTTTGCCATCTGCTTTAATAAGAAGAGAACATCCATGCGTCTATAACCAACTTATCTTTGACAAAGGAGCTAAAATCAATCCATAGAGCAAAGACAGTCTCTTCAACAAATAATGCTGGGGAAACTAGATCTCCACATGCAGAACTATGAAACTATACCCCTCCCTTATACCTTAAACAAAAATCCACTCAAAATCTATCAAAGACCTAAATATATGACCAAATACCATCAAATTACTAGAGAACATTGGGGAAACCCTGAAACAACTGGCATAGGCAAAGACTTCTTGGAAAAGACCCCAGAAGTAAGGCAATCAGAGCCAGAACTGACAAGTGGATTATATCAAATTGAGAAGCTTCTGCACTGCAAAAGAAAACACTCAGGAAAGTGAAGAGGCAACTGACAGAATATAAGAAAATATTTGTAAACTATCCAACTGATAAAGAGTTAACATCTAGCATCTATAAAGAGCTCAAGAAATTCAACAACAACTAAACAAACAATCCAGTTAAGAAATGGGCAAATTACTTGAACAGGCATTTTTCAAGAGAGGAAATTCAAATGGCCAACAGACACTTGAAAAAATGCTCAGGATCACTAGCCATCAGGGAAATGCAAGTGAAAACCACAATGAGGTTTCACTTCACCTCAGTTAGAATGACTCTCATACAGAAATCAACAACAACAAAAAAACGTTGGCAACATGTGGGGGAAAAGGCACCCTGGCTCACTGTTGGTGGGAATGTAAACTGGTATAGCCACTGTGAAATACAGTATGGAGATACCTCACAAATCCAAATAGAGACTCAGTCATCCCACTCCTGGGAATTTACCCAAACCAATAAAAATCAGATATGGAAGAGTTATCTGTACCCCAATGTTCACTGCAGCTCAATTCACAGTAGCTAAGATAAGAAATCAACCCAGGGCCAGCACCGCAGCTCACTAGGCTAATCCTCTGCCTGTGGCACTGGTACTCTGGGTTCTAGTCCCAGTTGGGGCGCCGGATTCTGTCCCGGTTGCTCCTCTTCCACCCAGCTCTCTGCTGTGGCCCGGGAAGGCAGTGGAGGATGGGCCAAGTGCTTGGGGCCCTGCACTCACATGAGAGACTAGGAGGAAGTACCTGGCTCTGGAGTGGCATAGCGCTGGCCATAGCAGCCATTTGGGGGGTGAACCAACAGAAGGAAGACCTTTCTCTCTAACTCAGAAGAAAGGAAGAAAGGAAGAAAGGAAGGAAGGAAGGGAGAAAGAGAGGGAGAAAGAGAGAGAGAGAGAAAGAGAGAGAGAAAGAGAAAGAGAGAAAGAGAAAGAGAGAAAGAGAGAGAGAAAGAGAGAGAGAAAGAGAGAAAGAAAGAGAGAAAGAAAGAGAGAAAGAAAGAGAGAAAGAAAGAAAGAAAGAAAGAAAGAAAGAAAGAAAGAAAGAAAGAGGAAGGAAGGAAGGAAGGAAGGGAGGGAGAGAGAGAAAGAGAGAAAGGAAGGAAGGAAGGGATAAAGAGAGAGAAAGAGAGAGAGAAAGAAAGAGAGAGAGGAAGGAAGAAAGAAAGAGGAAGGAAGGAAGGAAGGAAAAGAAAGAAAGAGAGAAAGAAAGAGAGAGAAAGGAAGGAAGGAAGGGAGAAAGAGAGAAAGAGAGAGAGAGAGAAAAGAAAGAAAGAAAGAAAGAAAGAAAGAAAGAAAGAAAGAAAGAAAGAAAGAAAGAAAGAAAAAGGAAGGAAGGAAGGAAGGGAGGGAGGGAGGGAGAGAGAGAGAGAAAGAGAGAAAAGAAGGAAGGAAGGAAGGAAGGAAGGAAGGAAGGAAAAGAAAGAAAGAAAGAAAGAAAGAAAGAAAGAAAGAAAGAAGAAAGGAAGGAAGGAAGGAAGGAAGGAAGGAAGGGAGGGAGGGAGAAAGAGAAAGAGAGAAAGAAAGGAAGGAAGGAAGGAAGGGAGAAAGAGAAAGAGAGAAAGAGAGAAAGAGAAAGAGAAAGAGAAAGAGAAAGAGAAAGGGAAAGGAAGGAAGGAAGGATGGAAGGAAGGAAGAAAGAGAAAGGGAGGGAGGGAGGGAGAAAGAGAGAGAGAAAGAGAGAAAGAGAGAAAGAGAGAAAGAGAGGAAGGAAGGAAGGAAGGAAGGAAGGAAGGAAAAGAAAGAAAGAAAAAGAAAGAAAGAAAGAAAGAAAGAAAGAAAGAAAGAAAGAAAGAAAGAAAGAAAGAAGAAGAAGAGGGAGGGGAGGGGAGGGGAGGGGAGGGGAGGGAGCCGGTGCGCGGCTCACTAGGCTAATCCTCCGCCTAGTGGCGCCAGCACACCGGGTTCTAGTCCCTGTCGGGGCGCCGGATTCTGTCCCGGTTGCCCCTCTTCCAGGCCAGCTCTCTGCTGTGGTCAGGGAGTGCAGTGGAGGACAGCCCAAGTGCTTGGGCCCTGCACCCCATGGGAGACCAGGAGAAGCACCTGGCTCCTGCCATCGGATCAGCGCAGTGTGCCGGTCGCAGCGTGCCAGCTGCAGCGGCCATTGGAGGGTGAACCAATGGCAAAGGAAGACCTTTCTGTCTGTCTCTCTCACTGTCCATTCTGCCTGTCAAAAAAAAAATAAATAAAAATAAAAAAGAAAGAAAGAAAGAAGGAAGGAAGGAAGGAAAAGAAAGACAGAAAGACAGAAAATCAACCCAGATGTCCATCAACTGTTGACTGGATAAAGAAATTGTGGCATATATATACACAGAGATACACATGCACACACATACCATGGAGTACTACTCAGCTGTAAAAAAGAAAAGAGAAGAGAAGAGAAGAGAAGAGAAGAGAAGAGAAGAGAAGAGAGAAAAGAGAAGAGAGAAAAGAGAAGAGAGAAAAGAGAAGAGAGAAAAGAGAAAAAAGAGGAGAAAAGAAAAGAAAAGAAAAGAAAAGAAAAGAAAAGAAAAGAAAAGAAAAGAAAAGAAAAGAAAAGAAAAGAAATCCTGTCTTTTGCAACAAGATGGACACAGCAGGAAACTACAATACTTGGTAAAATAAGCCAATCGCAAAAAGACAGATATCACACATTTTTCCCAATCCAAGGCAACTAATAGAATACTGAAAATGTAATGTATTGGGGTGAAAAGGACATTTTGAGATTTGTTGATTGTTTACAGTCCTTGTCTCTTCCATTGAGGAAGTATTTTTTTTCATATATATGTTGAAGTCTTTTACTTAGTGTATGTTTAACCTTATCACTAAATAAAGCAGATCTTTGTAAAAATTAAGAGTGAAAATGGGAGAGGGAGGAGGAAGAAGGGTTGGAGTGTGGGCAGGAGGAAGGGTAAGGTGGGAAGTATCACTGTGTTCCTAAATCCATATATATGAAATATATGAGAAACTTGTAAACTTAAAATTTTAAAAAAGGAAAAGGAAAAAAAGAGCAATTGGCAAACTTTTTTATTTTTAATTTAGTTTATATTTTAATCTTTTCTCTCTACATTAGTTTCTTTTTTCATTTTTAGGGAAATTTATTACATTTGAAACAATACAGTAGAATTCTCAAAAGTTTACTCATTAAATATAGTTTACTTCTTACAAATCTCCTTTTGAAAATGTAATTTGTATATGGCGCAACCTCAGAAGTTTGAATTCAAAATGAAATCTGAAGGCAATAGCCAAGGAAATTACATCAGAGTGCTTTGTCAAATATCTGTACAAATAAGAACATACTTCTGTGATACAGTAGGAAAAAGGTGATTCTAAATATATCCAAGTAAATGCAGAAAAATACATTACAATTTGAGGCAGATCAGGCTAAAACATGATTTACAATGATTAGTTTGCATTTAAGATGGTTTATGATGCTTCTTAAACCAATGAAATCAAGGAAGCTAAGTTTTGCAGTATTTGCTCAGTCTTTCATACTTAATATTAGTTCATCTGACGAAAAGCAAATAAAATTGGAAAAAGTCAAAGACCTGATCCTTCTCTTTATGCTTATTATTTTCTTACTCGGTCATACTAAATGCAAACAAATAAGTACAGCATCAAGATTTTTCACATGTTAAAATGAAGACCAATGACTTGTGAAGGCAGACTGTGTACCATGTAGTACATACATAACAGATATGCTTGCAGTTACAATCAACTCAATTTTTTAAATAACATCAAGATTTACAAGCCAAAATAAACATTTGATTTAAAGATTCTGCTATTTAAGATAACTCAGTTGATCTTTTTTTCTCTTTGAGATTGGTAGGAGTTGAGTCTTTAAAAACCTGAAGAGGAACTGGTAAGAGGAAATAAATCCTCAATGCTTTAAAAAACTCAACTAGGTAGGAGTCCATACAGTTACTATGCTGGCTGGCATGGAAAAAGGTGTTCTCTGCCACAGAACCATTCACTTTCCCTCCGACGTACTTCCTTCAAGCCATCTATACAATGATGTAAATCAGCTCACCCATGATTAAAATTGAAGTAACCCTTCAAAAATAGAAGCAAGACACCTCACCCAAAAAGATCTTTTAAATCATTGCTACCTGAACTGCTATTAGTCATAGTAGTCGGTTGCTATGCAAAGTTCTGTGGATTAAAAAAAGGATTACCCTGCATACCAAAGGCAGATTGTCCTATCATGTTCATCTGCATCCCCATTACTGAGCTGCCCATACCTGCAGAAACTTGAGAAGGAACAAACTGATTAAGCCACTGATTTGGTTTCTGTTGTGATAGTTGGTTCATGCTAACTTTGGGTTGCTGAGGACCAAAGAGATTATTAAGGGCAGACATATCTGTAGGTCTTTGTCGGATTTGTTGGGCCTGCTTCACACCAGCAGCAAGAGGAACACTCAAATCACTGAGGCTTGGAAAAGTGGGAGCCATCTTGGTCACTCCACACGTGCTTGGATTGCTGAAGAAGTTCTGGTTTGTATTGACCGGCATGCTGAATCCTGAAGTCTGAAAGCCCATGTTGGCATTTAGGCCATTTGTCAAATTTCTTTTTGTATTATCAATTGGTGTAGAAAACTTCATCCTTCCCGTGTAAGGAACAGAAGTGAAAGTACTTGAAGCAGACACTTTAGGGGTACCAATAGAAAGGCTGCTCAAAGATGACATATTATCCATCAAAGTACCAGGAGCTCTGTCTAAACATCATTCCGACCTTTGCAAATCTCATAGACTACCCCTCCATGAAAAATGCTTTGATACCAAGAATTAAAAATGCCTGTCTGCAAATATCTTCCCTTGCTGTTCGTGTAAATTCATTAGTGTGCTTAGGAAAGATTTTGGAATACTTGGATAAATGGTTTGTACTTGATGATATTCTACCCTTCTTACAACAAATTCCATCCAAGGAACCTGCGGTCCTCATGGGAATTTTAGGGATTTACAAATGTACTTTTACTCATAAGAATCTGGGAATCACCAAAAAGCAGCTTGCTGGAAAAGTATTGCCTCATCTGATTCCCCTAAGCATTGAAAATAATCTTAATCAGTTCAATTCTTTCATTTCTGTCATAAAAGAAATGCTTAATAGATTGGAATCTGAACATAAGACTAAACTGGAGCAACTTCATATAATGTAAGAACAGCAGAAATCTTTGGATATAGGAAATCAAATGAATACTTCTGAGGAATCAAAAGTAACAAATATTACAAATATTGGGAATCAGCAGATCGACAAGGTTTTTAACAACATTGGAGCAGACTTTCTGACTGTTGGTGAATCAGAAAATAAAGAGGATGCGCTACAAAATAAACATAAAAATGTATCGCTTACACTTGAAGAAAAACAAAAATTAGCAAAAGAACAAGAGCAAGCACAGAAGTTGAAAAGCCAGCAGCCTCTTAAACCCCAAGTGCACACACCTATTGCTCCAGTTAAACAGACTAAGGACTTGACAGATACTTTGATGGATAATATGTCATCTCTACATTAGTTTCTTTTAAAAATGTTTATCATTTATTTATTTGAGAGTCAGAGAAAACGAAGGAGATGGACAGGGAGACAACTGCCGGCCAACTCCTCAAATGCTTGGAATAACTGGGGCTGGGCCAGGGCCTAAGGCAGCAGAGAACATAGCCAGGTCCTTCTATGTGACAGGAAGATTTCTGGCAGGTAATCAACAACTTCAGCCATCATCACTTCCTCCCAGAATCTGCAATAGTCGGAGGTGAGAATCAGGATCCAGAGCTGGGTATTAAACCCAGACACTCTAATATGGGAAATAGATGTCTTAATTACTGGGCTAACCACCCACTTCAGATTGGATGCTTTCTACTGACTTATCAAGTTCACTGAATCTTCGGTTATTGATACTCTGTGATTGAACTCATTAAGTATATTTTTTCAGTTTTTTTATTTCTAAAATTTCCATTTGTTGGGCCGGCGCTATGGCACAGTGGGTAAAGCCACTGCCCTCAGTGCCAGCATCCCATATGGGCTCTGTTTCTAGTACCGGCTGCCCCACTTCCCATCCAGCTCTCTGCTATGGCCTGGGAAAGCAGTAGAAGATGGCTCAGGTCCTTGGGCCCCTTCACCCATGTGGGAGACCTGAAAGAAGCTCCTGGCTCCTAGTTTTGGATCCTCCCAGCTCCAGCCATTGTGGCCATTTGTGGAGTGAACCAGCAGATGAAAGACCTCTCTCTCTCTCTCTCTCTCTCTCTCTCTCTCTGCCTCTCTGTAACTCTCTCAAATAAATAAATTTTAAAAAATTTTCCATTTGTTTCATTTTTTTCTTCAATTTATTTGTTGAAACTCTTTTTCCACTTATTTCAAGATTGTTTGCCTTTACTGCATGGAACATAATTATAACAGCTATTTTAAAGTCTTATCTGATTATTCCAAAATCTTTTGTCATGTTGGGGTTGGTGTGTGTTGTCTTTTGCTTTGCAAAATGTTGAGATTTTCTTAATTCCTTAAATGTTGAGTGACTTTGAATTGCACCTTGGAAATTTTGACTACTATGTTATGGACTCTGGGTGTTATTTAAATTCAGTGAAAACTATGATTTGTGTTTTTTTTTTTTTTTTTTTTTTTTTTGGCCAGGCAGAATGGACAGTGAGAGAGAGAGAGAGAGAGAAAGGTCTTCCTTTGCCGTTGGTTCACCCTCCAATGGCCGCGGCGGCCGGCGCACCGCGCTGAACCGATGGCAGGAGCCAGGAGCCAGGTGCTTTTCCTGGTCTCCCATGGGGTGCAGGGCCAAGCACCTGGGCCATCCTCCACTGCACTCCCTGGCCACAGCAGAGAGCTGGCCTGGAAGAGGGGCAACCGGGACTAGAACCCGGTGTGCCGGCGCCGCTAGGCGGAGGATTAGCCTAGTGAGCCGCGGCGCCAGCTGGGGGGGGGGGGGGGAGGAGGGGATTTTTAACAAGAAGTTAACTTGATCAGATTAAGGCCACAAGTTAGTGCTCATTTTCCAGAAGCTATGGTTCCAATGTCACTTGACATTTCCAAGAGTTTGCAATGTTGTTTAAATGAGCCTTGGGGTGGGCATTGTGGTACAGTGGGTTAAGCCACCACTTGAGATATTCACATCTTATATTAGAGTGCCAGTTTGAGTTCTAGCTACTCTGTTTCTAATCCAGCTTCCTGGATTAGATGGTTCAAGTACTTGCCCTGCTATCCATGTAAGAGACCCAGACAAGTCCCAGGCTCCTGGCTTCAGCCTGGCCAGCCCTGGCTAGTGCAGGCATTTGGGGAGTGAACCAGCAGTCTCTCTCTTGCTCTCTCCTTTCATCCCTCCCTCCCTGTCACTCTGCCTTTTAAATAGATTTTAAAAATTTAAAAATCAGTCCTGCATGATTTCCATCTCTAATGGCATATACAGAACTTAAAAGTGGCCTACCCCAACGGATTTCAGTGCTCAAATCCTTTGTTAGTGGTTAGAGTTGAGCAAAGCATGAGGAGTTTGTAAATAATTCTACAGGATTGCTTTCCTGAGCTCCCTGCTCTCCATGATCTCTCTGCTCTCCATGCTCTCTCTCTCTGACACTTTCTACCTCCCAAAGTCCCTCTTCTTGCTTCTCTGTTTAAGAATCCAGAACTTTAATTTCCTTATTTGCTGTTCATATCTCACACCTGCATCTCTCTTGGGTGACAAATGGTAAGAGGATAGAGACCGGAAGGAAGCTATGAAGTCCCCTCCATTCTCTTGGGACCGTAGTTCCTCTAATCTTGGAGAAGGATTCCTCTTCCTTCTGAGAATGTGAGCTGTTCAACCACCACTATTGAGACTGCCACAGCCAACACAGCATTTCTCCTCCTGATGGAGAGCTTCCTCTTGGAACTATGGAGTGTCTCTTAGAAATTCTCTTGGAATACTTTGTTTGTATGTAGCACATAGGTTTGGGTTTCAGGTTGTATTGGAGTCTTCTGCCCAAGACATATTAGAAGAGGGTAAGACAAAACCAATAGAAAACCCACTGCCAATTGGTTGATTCCTTGAGTTCCCATGTTCCTCCTCCATCTTCCTGTTCTAATTTCTTTAGCCAGACCTCTGCACTGCTCTGTGCATTATGTCTATGGTTTTCCATTGTTATCAATGGAAGACACAGAGTATAATATGTTATTCTATCCTAACCAAAATGAGATGCTGCTTTGGTTTTTATCCTTTGTCTGTTTCATGAGTTGCTCCTTTTCAATGCCCCTTTGGTAGTTTTTTCTGCTTGGTGGGATTTAAATATCAGCATTTCTCTGGGTTCATCTTGAACAGTTTTCTATCTTTCAAGAGTTAATGTTAACCATGTTACTTAAATTATTACATATGGGGAAAGTTTTTTATCTCCCGACTGACTTTTCTCAAATTAGTATACCCAACTGACTGCTTGATATTTCTGTTTATCTTAAAATCATAAAAATAAATTCAACAGGTCTAAAAATACAAATCATGTTCTACCCGTTTAGCCCAAACTTGGCCATCTTTGAAGATTCTTTGTGTCAGTTGTAGACACCATCAGCCTCTGTTCTACAAACTGGAAGCCTAGGATTCATTTGATTCACTTTTATACCTAGCCTTAGTAGAGCTGGTTAACTGAATGCTCTAAAGATGCTATGCTATGAAGTTCTGATAACTTCCTCATCTCCACCACCTAACAATTGCTGGAAATCAGAGAGAGGTATTCCACACAAGAATGGTCAAGTACCTAACTGAATAGCCATCAAAACTTTACTGCATGTATATTTTTATTTGGTGCATGGTCACTGTGTACTTAGTGCTTCACAAAAAATATGCATTGAATGCTTTCTCAGTACGTACCACATGCTAGGAAGATAAACATCAAAAAAGTAAACTCTTGAATTACAAATTGTGATGACAGCTCTTAATAAAAGAAGGAGTTTCATTCATAGGAAATTATGAAAATTATGATGTACCTAAAGCAAAGGATGTGAATGGTGAGTAATCATATACGAAAGTCCTTGCATGTCATCCTAAGAATTTTGAGTATCCATTCAATGAAGACATGCTAAGGGATTTAAGCAGAGAAGCGACATGATCATATTTTTCTAAAGCATAAATCTGGTCATGTATTCATTCACACAAGAACTGGCCCTCCATTGGAAGTAGTTTTATCTTCTCTGTCAAAAATATTTCCCTCTTTTAAAATTACCTGAAAAGGATCCTGTATCTGAGATGCTATACAAATAATAATTTTATTTGGTGTTGGGTGTAATGAAACCTAATCACAATGAAGAAATGCACCATTTGCCAATAATTAATTTTAGTATCATATATTTCAAACATATCTATAAATGCTTATTTATTATTCACAACAATTTTAGGAACTATACAGCTCTAAGTATTAATGTTTTGGTTGCAAGTTGCCAGGGGCATATCTACCTTGGACTCTCCTGGGTCCCTCAGATCTCTGGGTCATTTCTAATCCGTGTGGTTGTTCCATTCTAGTCAATAACCCATTTTGAAATATTTGATTCCATGTCAATCTGCTCAGTTCCTTGCATTAAAGCGGACAAGACTAATTTTAGAAGGTGTTCAGTCTCTGTCTCCAGTCTCTTAAAATTCACATTGAAGCAAAGATTTCAGCTATTTGTTACAGCTCTGATTACTCATGTTTATTCGGCACAATACATAACATATTCCAGAAAGCAAACAACTCAACTCTATTCCAATAAAAGCCTATTATAAAATTTCACTTCAAAACTCTAAGCAAACTTGGTATGGAAGGAACATTCCTCAATACAATCAAAGCAATCTATGAAAAACCCACAGCCAACATCCTATTGAATGGGGAAAAGTTGGAGGCATTTCCACTGAGATCTGGTACCAGACAGGGATGTCCACTCTCACCACTGCTATTCAATATAGTTCTGGAGGTTCTAGCCAGAGCTATTAGGCAAGAAAAAGAAATTAAAGGGATACAAATTGGGAAGGAAGAACTCAAACTATCCCTCTTTGTAGATGACATGATTCTTTATTTAGGGGACCCAAAGAACTCTACTAAGAGACTATTGGAACTCATAGAAGAGTTTGGCAAAGTAGCAGGGTATAAAATCAATGCACAAAAATCAACAGCCTTTGTATACACAGACAATGCCATGGCTGAGAAAGAACTTCTAAGATCAATCCCATTCACAATAGCTACAAAAACAATCAAATACCTTGGAATAAACTTAACCAAGGACGTTAAAGATCTCTACGATGAAAATTATAAAACCTTAAAGAAAGAAATAGAAGAGGATACCAAGAAATGGAAAAATCTTCCATGCTCATGGATTGGAAGAATCAATATCATCAAAATGTCCATTCTCCCAAAAGCAATTTATAGATTCAATGCAATACCAATCAAGATACCGAAGACCTTCTTCTCAGATCTGGAAAAAATGGTGCTGAAATTTATATGGAGGCACAAGAGACCTCGAATAGCTAAAGCAATCTTGTACAACAAAAACAAAGCCAGAGGCATCACAAAACCAGGTTTCAGGACATACTACAGGGCAGTTGTAATCAAAACAGCATGGTACTGGTACAGAAACAGATGGATAGACCAATGGAACAGAATTGAAACACCAGAAATCAACCCAAACATCTACAGCCAACTTATATTTGATCAAGGATCTAAAACTAATTCCTGGAGCAAGGACAGTCTATTCAATAAATGGTGCTGGGAAAATTGGATTTCCACGTGCAGAATCATGAAGCAAGACCCCTACCTTACACCTTACACAAAAATCCACTCAACATGGATTAAAGACCTAAATCTACGACCTGACACCATCAAGTTACTAGAGAACATTGGAGAAACCCTTCAAGATATTGGCACAGGCAAAGAGTTTCTGGAAAAGACCCGGGAGGCACAGGCAGTCAAAGCCAAAATCAACTATTGGGATTGCATCAAATTGAGAAGTTTCTGTACTGCAAAAGAAACAGTCAGGAGAGTGAAGAGACAACCGACAGAATGGGAAAAAATATTTGCAAACTATGCAACAGATAAAGGGTTAATAACCAGAATCTACAAAGAGATCAAGAAACTCCACAAAAACAAAACCAACAACCCACTTAAGAGATGGGCCAAGGACCTCAATAGACATTTTTCAAAAGAGGAAATCCAAATGGCCAACAGGCACATGAAAAAATGTTCAAGGTCATTAGCAATCAGGGAAATGCAAATCAAAACCACAATGAGGTTTCACCTCACCCCGGTTAGAATGGCTCACATGCAGAAATCTACCAACAACAGATGCTGGCGAGGATGTGGGGAAAAAGGGACACTAACCCACTGTTGGTGGGAATGCAAACTGGTCAAGCCACTATGGAAGTCAGTCTGGAGATTCCTCAGAAACCTGAAGATAACCCTACCGTTCGACCCAGCCATCCCACTCCTTGGAATTTACCCAAAGGAATTTAAATTGGCAAACAAAAAAGCAGTCTGCACCCTAATGTTTATTGCAGCTCAATTCACAATAGCTAAGACCTGGAACCAACCCAAATGCCCATCAACGGTAGACTGGATAAAGAAATTATGGGATATGTACTCTTTAGAATACTATACCGCAGTAAGAAACAACGAAATCCAGTCATTTGCAACAAAATGGAGGAATCTGGAACACATCATGCTGAGTGAAATAAGCCAGTCCCAAAGGGACAAATACCATATGTTCTCCCTGATACGTGACAACTGACTGAACACCAAAAAGGAAACCTCCTGAAGTGAAATGGACACTATGAAAAATGGTGACTTGATCAGCATAGCCCTGACTGTTAATGAACAACTTAATACATTATCCCTCTTAGTAAAAAAAAAAAAAAAAAAAAAAAAAAAAAAATTTCACTTCAAAATTACACTGAAATTCCATGAAAATGATTATGGTAATGGGATTAGGAAGATTGAGGTATCTAAAAGAGAAAAAAGTGACTTCAAGAATCAATGCTTCCTAAGTCAGCTCTCCCCTACTATTCAAAGTTGTTACTCAGGGCTTGTTTCCATTGCTCACTATCAAGCATCTCTCCCCTTTTTTGTTAAGATTTATTTATTTAAAAGGCAGAGTTACAGAGACAGAGAGAAGGACAGCAAGAGAGAGATCTTCTATCCACTGATTCACTTCCCAAATGGCTACAATGACCAAGGCTGGGCCAGGCCAAACTAGTAACCTGGAATTCCATCCAGGATTCCCAAATATGTGATCAAAGCCCAAGTACTTGGGCCATCTTCTACTGCTTCCCCAGGTGCATTAGCAGGGACCTGGATCAGAAATGAAGCAATCAGGATCCAAACCAGTGCTCATATGGGATGCCGGCAATGCAGTGCTATCTTAACCCACTACACCACAGCACCTGGCCATCACTGTCTCCTGGCAGCACCATCTGGCATTACATTTGTCCTCTTACTCCATCTTGAGAATTTTGCTTGCAATTATTTCAAGCCTTTTTTATTTGGGTTTCACATCCAGAACACGTAACAGGAGTCCTAGATCTAAGAGAATAGTCTAAGAGTTAGATAATAAAACTCAATATCCAGTATTAAAACTTGTTAAGTGCTTCCTATTTTGAAAAATGAATTTATACTTCACTCAATGCAGCTTTCCCTTCCCTACTTCAGAAGTAGAAGCAGGCAAAGAGATGACACAGATGGAGGAAGGAAAATAAAATATGAAATGAAAAAGGGAGAAATAAGGACCAGTAAGAGAGAAGATTAAAAAAGAGATAAAAATTACTCTAGTTTTCTTCTGGAATGATAGATTTTTCTCAGAAACTGAGTATCCCAAAGTATGGTCATTTCACAGCCTATTTCAGAATTTCTTGGGGCTCTAATGTAACAGCAGATTATTAGGATCCATTCTATTGCTACTGAATAAAAATCTGTAGTTGAGGCCCAGAATCTGAATTAACAGGCAATATTTGTATATAAATAAAAGATTTTAAACAGCTAATGTAAATATTGTCATTTTTAGATATTTATAAAGCAACAATCTTATTCCCCTTATTTCTTCATAATTTTCAAAAGTGGTAGGTGCTTCCCAAAAGTGATTGGTTGAAAGCTAATAAATTTATTAATTTATATAGTGCTACAAACCTGAAAACTTACAAAATAATAGGAATAGTCATCCTCATAAAGTCACTCTTCTACCGAAGTACAAAGACACACAGGGAAAAGACCTAATTAGTGTTAAGGATGGTTTTCTCACACACAATTCGCACAGGTATCTTTGTGCTTAGAGAAGCAAGGTTGGCAGGTGGCAAATCAAGTAGACATCACTGGATACTTTACTCAGGAAAACAATGATTTTTATTCAAGAGTTTTAAATAACAAAGGGAAGTTAGGGAGCTACCACTGTTGAAGAAAGAGCTCTGTCCAAGAAGTCACAAGGATGTTGGAGTATCAGTTCCAAATGCATGATGTTGTATAAGTCTTTTAAATTTTCCTTCATTCTGTGTTCTCACACAATGAAAGCCATTCAATTGCTATCACTTGCTTCCTTGCTCCTTTATGCTCCTATTCCTTAGAAGGAGTTTAAGGAGCGGAGATACTCAAGGTTCTCCTGGCATTAACATTTGCTATATGAATCTATCCAAGTTTCCTTCTGGAGTAACATTCGATGACTATAGTTCAAAATTTCTTCATCTCCATGAAACAGAAAGGACAGGAAATCTGAACAAGTGTAAATTGGAACCAACTGGTGACCACAGGCAATGATTCTATATGCACATATCTCATAATTTTGGAACAGTGAGATCACAGAACTAAAGTTCAGCTCAGAGTTTGAGGGGGTTTTATTTGTCTAGAATTTTTCTGTCAAGGACACTTCCTTGGTACAAGCCATAGGCACCAGTCACAGACGTTCATGTGTTTGATGCAGTGGCATTTTGCCCAGCATTTTTTTCATAGCATCTTTGACTTCTTTGTTTCTTAAACTGTAAATTATGGGGTTCAACATAGGGGTAAGCACTCCATAAAGCAATGAGATGACTTTATCAGTTTCTTTTGAGTTTGATGAAGAAGGCTTTAGGTACATGGAAAGAGCAGCCCCATAAAATAAAATCACCACCATCAAGTGGGCACCACAGGTAGAAAAAGCTTTGTTTCTTCCTTCTGCTGAACTGATCCTCAGAATAGCGGAAAGAATGAAGACATAAGAGACGCAGATAAAAAGCATTGGAATGGGCAGGAGGAGAATGCTGACCACAAGCATGACCACGTCCATGAGCAATGAACTCACGCAAGCTAACTTCAGAACGGCCAGAATTTCGCATGTGAAGTGGTCGATGAGATTCCCGCAGAGCGGCATCTGCAGGGCAAAACTGGTTTCCAGCAGGGCAGTCAGACAGCCTGTGAGCCAGGAAACGGCGGCCATCTGCACACAGACCTGCCTGTTCATGATGATGGGGTATCTCAGCGGGTTGCAAATGGCCACATAACGGTCATATGCCATCACCGCCAGCAGCAGACACTCTGTGGAGCCCATGGCAAGGGACAGATACATCTGGGCAGCACACCCAAAAAAGCTAATGGTCTTCGGGGATGACAGCAAGTTCACCAGCAAAGCAGGAATCGAAGCAGATGTGTAACAGACATCCATGAGAGAGAGATTTCCCAGGAACAAGTACATGGGTGTTTTAAGGCGCGAATCTATGAACGTGATTAAAATAAGTGTGCTATTCCCCAGGAGGGTTATCAGATACATGACAAGGCTGAAGACAAAGAGAACAATCTCCAGTCTTGGGTACTGGGAAAATCCCTCCAGGACAAACAAACTCCACATGGTGAAATTGTCTCCTTCCATTTCCTTTCTTTCATATGTAATTATTCTAGAGTTATTCTCTTCATTTCATCTGAGAACATAAAGAAATAACTTATTTTCCCTACTGTAAACACAATAATACCACAAGAAACCATGGGACAATGTATTTATTGATCTAAAGGGGAAAAGCAGGTTTGATCCACATAAATAATTTATTTTTCCACAACAAAATATAAAATAGTAAATTTAAAAACAAGAAGAAACATATTTCATATTAGAATCTCAGCTCACAATCTATCCTTGGCACATAATAAGTTGTCAATAAAGATTAGGAGAAGGAAAAACATGAATGTACTATGAATATACTATGAGCACAAGTTAGAAAAGTAAGCCAGAGGAAGGATGGAAGGAAAGCTTGGAGGTACAGTAAGAACCAGCAAATCTTCACTGGAAAATTAGGAATATTTAAAGAAATAAGTAAGCGAATTTTAAACCAACACATTGGAAGTTCTTGGTCTAAATGAACTCTATCTTTTCTAGCTAATAGCTTGGAGTTCTGTATGACAACATTGCTTGAATCACTAAAGATACCATTCTGTGATTATTTTTGAGAGTGAATGCATATGTCACACAAAAAAACTCACCACATTTGGACACTGACACATACACTGTAAAACTTCATTCATTATTGTACCCATATCCTTATGGATGTGTAAAGAGTGCCAAAGAATACCTTACTCTACATTCAATCTCATGAAAATCCAGGAAATCTAGCACTAATTTCTTTTAGAAAATTATGTTAGCTCTCTTTGCAAAGTAAGATTTATAGCTCACTGAGGCATAAATAAAACACCTAGGGCTTCATTTAATTTTTTACATTCACATTAACAAAAAATCATTCCAAAAAACTTACCTGCATCTGCACTTAGATTGCTCTGCATCACCTGCAAATTTTTCTTTCCCTATTGATTCTTTCAATTTTCAAAAATTTTCATTCTTAAAAATGTCCTTCAGTGCCACTCTGTGTACACTGCCTTCCTCTCTGTCGCTTCTCTCATAGACAAACCCTTCAGTGCTATGGTTCATGTTCCAAGAGCTCAGTCTTAACTTTCTCATCAGTGGCGTACTTGCCCAGTTTCTCAATCTCAGTCAATGCTATCATTCTTATCCCAGTTCTCCCTATAAAAAGTTGACATAGATGGTGCTGGTGAAAATAGTAAAGTTGTGCAAATATCCTATGCTATTAGGACAGCGGTGTAAGATTTGTTCAAACTGTCTATTATATTACATTATTGTCTTTGACTTCTCCTTCCACTGCCTCTCATATCCAGCTCAGTATTTTTATTTTCTGTTTGTCAGTGCCCTCCAGGAAGCTTAAGTTAGGCCCAAATATCATCAGTAACGCTGACTGCAGCCACATGCATGGAACTGGAGGACAGCATGTGAAGACGGAAAATCCTACACAGAAAGACACCTGCCATGTGGCCTTATTCACGTGTAAAAGCTAAAGAACCCAGTCAATAGAGAAAAGAGGAGAATATTGGTCACTAGAGATGTGAACATGTAGGAGGCATGGGGATGGAGAGAGGTTAGGTTATGGGTACTGAAATATACTTAAATATGAAGAGTTGGTTAGTACTGGTAATTTATAGCACAGTTGGATAACTGTAGTCTACAACAATTTATATTTCAAAATAACTAATAGAGTTTGAAGAGTCCTACCACAGGGAAATGATGAATATTTGATGAGACAGAAATTTTAATTACCCTGATTTATTATATATGTTATTGTACTAGACTCCATGAATATGTATGAGTATTTTCAATTAAAACTTTTTAAAAGGCCACAATTCAATGGCATTTAGTACATACACAGTGTTCTGCAACCATCAGCATTCTCTAGTTCCAGAACGCGTCAATCACCCCAAAAGGAAACCTACCCCCATTAAACAGTCACTCCCACTCCTCCATCATGGCAAGCCCCTGCCAGCCACAAACCCGCTTTTCATCCAGAAAACCTATTAGAATTACCTGCCTCGGTGGACACTGAACATGCGGAGCTTTTGCTTTTCTTTCCAAACATGTCATCCTCCTCCATCACAGTAGTTCTTATCCATCATTAATTAATAGACTGTCTCTTATGGAATTCTCTGGATATTTTATATTTAACAGATTCTCTACAAAAAAAAAAAAAGATTACAAAACATAGCTTTAAAGCAACTGAATTGTTTGCGCTACTGTTAAGACTAACACACACATTTTTTTAGAAAGAAAAATCCACTCAGTTTCCTGGAATTTCATATTTTCTCTTGTTTAAAAATAGTAGGGAGCTGGCGCTGTGGCGTGGTAGGTGGAGCCACGACCTGCAGTGCCGGCATCCCATGTGTGCACCAGTTCGAGCCCAGCTGCTCCACTTCCAATCCAGCTCTCTGCTACAGCCTGGGAAAACACCAGAAGATGGCCGAAATCCCTGGGCCCCTGCACCTGCCTGGGAGACCAGGAAGAAGCTCCTGGCTTTGGATCAGCACAGCTCCAGCCGTTACAGTCATCTGGGAAGTGAACCAGCAGATGGAAAATACCTCTCCCTCTCCCTCTCCCTCCACTTCTCCCCCCTCTCCCCCCCCCTTCTTCTCTGTAACTCTTTCAAATAAATAAATAAATCTTTTAAAAAAGGTCAAGAAAAATTGGTCCTTCCATCTGATTCTGTCACCAACTTCAAATAAATATTGTTTTACAATCATATTCATGAAATTGGTTTTGTGTGACAGTCTCCATGCCAAAAATTAGTTATGTAAAAATCAACAATGTAATTCATTTCTTTGAAAAATATTGAACCTTTTTTTAGCACATTATTTATTTAAGTCAGAAAGCTTCTGCAGCAGCAGCCAAGGAGAGGTGCTCCAAGAGACAAAGACCCCAAAAGTACTATTACCACAACTAAAAATGCCAAAGGATAGCAGCTGGAACATCATGTAAATTGAAGTCAGCTGTTGTTGTGGGGGAATATTTATTGTCCCTCAACAATTTAAAGTTCATCAGCTATAATACAGAGAGGTTTGAAACTTCAAATCCCTTAGAGATAATGTCCCAAAGATCCAATTATATTAAACTTTTACGAAGTCAGAGAGTGCAGGGCCGGCACTGTGGGGTGACAGGTGGGGCCGCTGCCTGCAGTGCCGGCATCCCATGTGGGTGCTTGTTCAAGTTTCAGCTGCTCCAGTTCTGATCAGGCTCTTTGCGATGGCCTGGGAAAGCAGTAGAAGATGGCCCAAGTCCTTGGGCCCCTGCAACCTCGTGGGCAACCTGGAGGAAGCTCATGGCTCCTGGGCTCCGATAGGCCAGCTCCAGCCATTGCAGCCATCTAGAAAGTGAACTAGCAGATGGAAGACCTCCCTTCCTCCCTCCTCCTCTCTCTGTGCCTCTGCCTCTCTATATCTTATTTGGCCTTCAGATCTTGGATTCTAAACACCATTCTCAACTAAAAGGAAGCATGACTCCATGAGACAATGGCTGCTATCAGAGCTGGAGTGGGAAGAGGGTGATATCGACTTAGGATGTCTTACCATATCAGAATGTAAGATGGATGCAAAGATGGGGCCGGTGCTGCGGCGTAGCAGGTGAAGCCACCAACTGCAGTGCTAGCATCTCTTCTGGCTTTGGATCAGCGTAGCTCCAGATGTTGTGGCCAACTAGGGAGTGAACCAGCGGATGCAATACCTCTCTCTCTTTCTCTCTCTTTCTCTCTCTCTCTCTCTCTCTGCCTCTCCTTCTCTAACTCTGACTTTCAAATAAATAAATAAATATTTTAAAGAATTAAATTAAAACAAAAAATTACAAAAGATCAGTGAAATACAGAGCTTTTTTTGAAAAATTAACAAAATTGACACACCACTGACCCAACTAACCAAAAAAAGGGGGGAGGATACCAAAATCAGTAAAATCAGAGCTGATAAAGGAAATGCAACAACAGATACCACAGAAATGAAAAGAATCATCAGGAATTACTACAAAGAGCTTCATGCCAACAAATCAGGAAACCTAGAAGAAATGGAAAGATTTCTGGACACATACAATCTTCCAAATTTCAGTCATGAAGACATAGAACACCTAAACAGACCAATAATGTAGAGGGAGACTGAATCAGTAATAAAGACCCTCCAAACAAATAAAAGCCCAGGACCCAATGGCTTCACTGCTGAATTCTACCAGACATTTAAAGAAGAATCAATCCCTTGGGGTTGGTGCTGTGGTATGGCAGCTGTGGCTGCCACCCACAGTGCTGGCATCCCATATAGGCACTGGTTCAAGTCCTGGCTGCTACACTTCTAATCCAGCTCTCTGGTATGGCCTGGGAAAGCAGAAGAATATGGCTTGACTCCTTGAGCCCCTGCACCCACTTGTGGGAGACCCAGAAGAAGCTCCTGGCTTCAGATTGGCGCAGCTCCAGATGTTGTAGACATTTGGGGAATGAATCAGTGGATAGAAGACCTTTCTCTTTCTGCCTCTGCCTTTGCCTCTCTGTAGTTCTGCCTTTTGAATAAATAAATAAATCTTTAAAAAAAAAAATCCCGAGCCGGCGCCGCGGCTCACTAGGCTAATCCTCCGCCTTGCGGCACCGGCACACCGGGTTCTAGTCCCAGTCGGGGCGCCGGATTCTGTCCCGGTTGCCCCTCTTCCAGGCCAGCTCTCTGCTGTGGCCAGGGAGTGCAGTGGAGGATGGCCCAAGTGCCCTGCACCCCATAGGAGACCAGGAGAAGCACCTGGCTCCTGGCTCCTGCCATCGGATCAGTGTGGTGCGCCGGCCGCAGCGTGCGGGCCACGGCGGCCATTGGAGGGTGAACCAACGGCAAAAGGAAGACCTTTCTCTCTGTCTCTCTCTCACTGTCCACTCTGCCTGTCAAAAAATAAATAAATAAATAAATAAATCTTTAAAAAAAAATCCCAATTCTTCTCAAGTTATTCAAAACAATTGAAAGGGAGGGTATCCTCCAAAACTTCTTCTGCAAAGCCAGCATAACCTTAATTCCTAAACCCGAAAAAGATACAACAGAGAGAGAGAACTATAAAACATTTTCCTGATACAACATAGATACAAAAGTACTCAACAAAATACTAGCCAATTAGATCCAACAACACATCAGAAAGATGGCCCATCTGAACCAACTGGGATTTATCCCTGGTAGGCAGGGATGGTTCAATATCTGAAAATCAATGTGATACATCACATTAACAAACTGAAGAACAAAAACCATATTATTATCTGAATAGATGCAGAATAAGCATCTGATAAAATACAACACCCTTTCATGATGAAAACTCTAGGCAAATTGGGTACAGAAGGAACATTCCTAAACACAAAAAATCAAGGCAATCTATGACAAACCCACAGAATGCATCTTACTGAATGTGGAAAAATTGGAGAAATTCCCCCTGAGATCTGGAACCAGACAAGGATGCCAACTCTCGCCATTGCTATTTCATATAGTCCTAGAAGTTTTAGCCAGAACCATTAGGCAAGAAAAATAAATCAAAGGATACAAATTGGGAAGGAGGATGTCAAACTATCCCTATTTGCAGATGACATGATTCTATATATAAAGGATCCAAAAGATTCCACTTAGAAACTATTAGAACTCATAAAAGAATTTGATAAAGTGCAGGCTATAAAATCAACACACAAAATTCAATAGCCTTGATATACACAATGTCATACCTGAGAAAGAGCTTCTAAGATCAATATCATTCATAATAGCTACAAAATAAATTTAAATATCTTGTAATAAATTTAACTTAAGATGTAAAAATCTCTATGGTGAAAATTCCAAAACATAAAGGAAGAAGTAAAATAAGACATAAAAAGTAGAAAAATCTTCCATATTCATGGATTAGAAGAATCAATATCATCAAAATGTCCATACTACTGAAAGCAATATATAGATTCAGTGTGATCTCAGTCAAAATGCCAACAGCATTCTTTTCAGATCTAGAAAAAAATTACGCTAAAATTCATATGGAAACACAAGAGAACCAGAATAGCTAAAATAATCTTACACAATAAAAACAAAGCTGGAGGCACCACAATACCATATCTCAAGACATACTACAGGGCAATTATAATCAAAATAGCCTGGTACTAGGACAAAAACAGCCATGTAGACCAATGGAACAAAACAGAAGCTCCATAAATCAATCCACGCATCTACAACCAACTTATCTTTGACAAAGGAGCAAAAATTAATCCCTGGAGCAGTCAGTCTCAACAAGTGGTGCTAGGAAAACTGGATCTCCACATGCATGCAGAAGTACAAAACTAGACCACTCCCTTACACCTTACACTCCCTTACTCAAAATGGATCAGAGACCTAAATCTAAGACTTGATATCATCAAATACTAGAGAACATTGAGGAAACTGGCACAGGCAAAGACTTCTTAGAAAAGAACCCAATGAGCCGGCGCCGTGGCTCAATAGGCTAATCCTCCACCTTGCGGCGCCGGCACACCGGGTTCTAGTCCCGGTTGGGGCGCCGGATTCTGTCCCGGTTGCCCCTCTTCCAGGCCAGCTCTCTGCTATGGCCAGGGAGTGCAGTGGAGGATGGCCCAGGTGCTTGGGCCCTGCACCCCATGGGAGACCAGGAAAAGCACCTGGCTCCTGGCTCCTGCCATCGGATCAGCACGGTGCGCCGGCTGCAGCGGCGGCCATTGGAGGGTGAACCAACGGCAAAGGAAGACCTTTCTCTCTCTGTCTCTCTCTCACTGTCCACTCTGCCTGTCAAAAATAAAAAAAAAAAAAAAAGAAAAAAAAGAAAAAAAAAAAAAAAAAAAGAAAAGAACCCAAAAGCACAGGCAATCACAGCCAAAATTGAGAAATGGGATTACATCAAACTGAGAAGCTTCTGCACTGCAAAAGAAACTCTCAGCAAAGTGAAGAGGCAACCGACAGAATAGGAGAAAATATTTGCAAACTATGCAACTAATAAAGGATTAATTTCTAGAGTTTACAAAGAGCTCAAGAAACTCAAGAACTACAAAACAAACAATCCAGTTTGGGCAAAGAACCTGAACTGACATTTTTCAAGAGAGGAAATTCAAATGGCCAACAGACCTGAAAAAATGCTCAGGATTCCTAGCCATCAGGGAAATGCAAATCAAAACCACAATGAGATTTCACTTCACGCCCATTAGAACGGCTCCCACACAGAAATGAACAAACAACAAATGCTGGCAAGGATATTGGGAAAAAGGTACCCTGATCCACTGTTGGTGGAAATGTAAACTGGTCCAGCCAGTGTGGAAGACAGTATGGAGATACCTCAGAAAGATAAATATAGACCTACCATATGACCCAGCCATCCTACTCCTAGGAATTTACCCAAACCAAAAAACATAGCATATTAAAGAGTTATCTGTACCACCATGTTCATTGCAGCTGAATTCACAATATCTAAGATATGGAATCATTTTTCTAGATGTTATCTGTAAAATTAGAGCAACTAGAAACAATTAACAGCTCTACTTGATAAAGAGGAAACTGAAGCTCAGAGATGGGAGGTCACATGTCAAGGTCACAGAACTGATAAGATGTTTAGATTAGAATTTGAAATGGAAACTGCGTACCTATAAACTTGGCCTCACCACCACTTAGGGCTTGGTTAGTTACTTGGTTGGTTTGTTCGCTGCTTGCTTTATTAGTCCATTTTCCATGACTATACCAAAATACCTGAGGCTGGGTACCTGACAGAGAAAAAAAGTTTACTTGGCTTACAGTTTTGGAGCCCAAAGAGCACAGTTCCAGCCTCTGCTTGGCTCTGGTGAGCCTCATGGGGAATGGTGTCAAAATGGAAGACATGAAAGTGACACATGGTGAGACAGGAAGACAGAGACTGGGCTTCCATGAGTTCCTTTCAAGGACATGTCCCCAATGCCAGGACAAACTCTCAGTAGGCCCCACTTCTTCAAGGTCCCATAACCTCTTAATACTGCCATACTGGGAACCAAGTCTCCAGTGTATGAAGCACTGGGAGATGAACTACACCCAAACCACAGCAGCTTTTTCACAGAACTTAAAAAAGTTATTGTGCATGAAGTGCTCAGGGATGTGTATGGCCCTGTATGATCACGAGCAGTAGTTACTTATTCAATTATAGTGGCTAATAGCATGGATTCCTCACCATGTGACTGAAATATGCTAGAAAGTCTAACAAGAGCTGTGAAGAACTTACATTGAAGAAACAGGAGCTGGTGTTGTGGTGTAGCCAGTAAAGCTGCCTCCTTAGATGCCAGCATCCCATATGGACACTGGTTCTAGTCCCAGCTGCCCCTATTCTGATCCAGCTCTCTGCTAGGGCCTGGGAAAGCAGCAGAACATGACACAAATGTTTGGACCCCTGCACCCACACAGGAGACCTAGATGAAGCTCCTGGCTCCTGGCTTCAGTCTGGCCCTGCCCTGCCCTGACCTTTGTGGCCATATAGCAGGTGAATCAGTGGATGAAAGATCTCTTTCTCCCCCTCTCTCGGTAACTCTTTCAAATAATAAATCTTCTTTTGAAAGGAACAATAAAATTTTTAATAACAGTAGTGTCTTAGCCAATAAAATACATGGAAATTATGCAAAATTGAGTCTAAAGGCTGGCATTGCAGCACAGTGGGTTAAGTCACAGCCTGAGATGCCTGCATCCAATATGTATGCTGGTTTGGGTTCTGGCTGCTGCACCTCTGATCCAGTTCCCTGCTAACACACTTAGCAAAGCAGCAGATGACCCAATTACTTGGGCCCTGTCACCCACATGAGAGACCCAAATGGAATTCCAAGCTCCCGGCTTCAGCCCGGCCCAACCTCAGTCATTGTGGCCATTTGGGGGAGTGAACGAGCAAATGAAACATCTTTCTCTGTCACTCTGTCTTTCATATAAATAAATCTTTTTTAAAAAAATCTACAGTCTACCTCTAAACATACATTATTTTTATCACTCCACAAAATTCCTTTCTGATAAAATGAAAAACTACTATATTAAAATACAATCTTCAAAACTGAAGCAAAAGATGTTTCCATAAAAGAAGGTAGAGATGAAAGGGGGCTTTCAGAAGGCTTTCTCACAAACCAAATGAAATAAATCAAAGGAGAAAATGCTATTTAATAGCAAAACAGACTTCAGCCACTTACAGAAGCGTGAATGAGCTCACCTCATAGCCATGTGGCTCTTTTCTGTAGAAACACCTCAAGGGATCTGAAAGAAGGCCCTGGACCAGTTCAAAAGGGAAAAGGTTATGATAGAAATAACTATTGTACTTAATAATTATCTTAAAGAGTTCTAATGTTTATTCCAGAAAGTGGGCATCTGACTTAATGGTCAAGCCGTCAGACCTGGGACACACATATCTCATATCCAGTTGCCTGGATTTGAGTCCCAGCTCTGCAACCAACCCGATTTCAGGTCTTAATGCAAACCCTGGGAGGCAGTGGTGCAGTTGGGTCCCTCCCCCCACCATGTCGGAGACCTGGAATGAGCTCTATGCTCCCAGTTTTCTTTCTTCCTCTCTCCCTTCCCCCTAATCCCTCAAATAAAGTTCTGTGTTTTCCTTAAGTTCATTCTTGGGTTCCTGAAAAGGGGTTTGAGGCACTGGGAGAGAGAACTCGGGAGGGTATTACAAAGAGGAGAGAGAGTGCAGAAACTTTGCAGGAACAGGGAATCCAGAGAAACCAATGAGAAATGTTGGCTAGGGAATGTTAGGGATCTATAAAAATAGTGAGCTCTCATACTGGATTTTAGGTTGTTGGCTGGTCTTGAATATTTTCTACTCCACTCTGATACTCCCAAACATTCAATTAAAGTCATAAAACACAGCATCTTAAATAATAGAGGTTTGACAATCGAAGAACAGGATTCAGTGCCAGGATGGAGACGTTAGAGGTGCAGGGACTGAAAGATATCTCTGTTCCAACCATTAGCTGATCACTAAGCTAACTGAGCAGACACGGCAGTAGTCACAAATAAAAAGGAATTCAGACTTTGCAAAATTAGTTCAAGAAGTCATTTAAGAAGAAAAACCCAGCAGCAACAACAAATAGCAACAATACATCCTAAAATGGGAAGGAAATCTGATTTTTATTTTAAATATTTAGTGTTTCAACATTCCATTTTATTCTGTTTAATATATTCCATCCTTGGCAAAAAATGACTTAAATGAAAGATCTCTGCGAGTGAGATCCCAGCAGAAAGAATGGGCCATCAAAGAAGAAGGTACCTTTCTCTGAAGGGAGGAGAGAACTTCCACTTTGACTATGGCCTTGTCTGAGTAAGGTTGGAGTTGGCCAACTCAAGAGGCTTCCATAGCCTTGGCAGCTCATGACAAGAGCCTCGGGTGATCACTGACATCATAAATAAGAGTGTCAATTGTTAAATCAACAACGGGAGTCACTGTGCACTTATTCCCCATGTAGGATCTCTGTCCTTATTGTATTGTACTATGTGAATTGATGGTATAACTAGTACTCAAACAGTACTTTATACTTTGTGTGTCTGTGTCAGTGCAAACTGTTGAAATCTTTACTTTGTATATACTAAGTATTTTCTGTATATAAAGATAATTAAAAATTAATCTTAACAAAGAATGAGATGGGAGAGGGAATAGGAGACAGGATGGTTTGCAGATGGGAGGGAGGTTATGGGGAGAAAAACTGGTATAATCCAAAAGTTGTACTTTTGAAATTTATATTAAAGTTAAAAAATATATATTTCATCTTAAATGTCTACTTTTCAACAAAAATTACAAGACATGTGAAGAAACAGCAAAGTGTGGCCAACATTTTATGAAGATCTATGAAGACATGATCATAAAGAGCTCCAAAATATTCCAAACAAAACATGACAGAACTGGGAAGCAAAATACACAATAAGTCATAATACTTGGAGACTTTAATGAATTGACTCATTTAGATTGTTTCCACTATTTGGTTCTCATCACGTTGCTATGAACATTTATATTTAAGTTCCTCCATGGACGTATGTTTTCATTTCTCATAGATATGCGCTTACATAAAGGAATGAAGTTTCTGGGTTATATATTAACTCTCCGTGTAAACATTTGAAGAACTGTCACCCAAAGCATTTTATTTTCCCACCAGCAATGTAGGAGGGTTCCAATTTCTCCCTTTCCCTACTAATACTTGTTATGTTGCATTTGCATTCTCCTAATGACTACTGATTTTAGTAGTTTTTTCATGTACCTAGTGACCATTTGTATATCTCCTTTGGATAAATATCTATACAGAACCTCTGTCCATTTAAATAATAGATTGTCTTTTTAATACTGACATAAAATTTCATTATTCTGGACACAAATCCCTTATCAGGTATATGACTTGCAAATATTTTCACCTAACCTGTGGGTTATCTTCTCACTTTATTGATAGTGTTCTATGAAAACACAAAAAAATATTTTGATGAAATTCAACTTCTATGTGTTTTCAGTCACTTGTGTTTCAGGTATCACATCTTAAGAAGTCTTCCTAACCCATCATCATGAAGATTTATTTCTATAATTTCCTTCAAGAGCTTTGTAGTGTTGGCTTACAATTAAGCCTGATCCATTTTGAGTTCATTTTTGTCTGGGATATGGATGCATGTACAGGAAGATATCCAGTGTTCCAGCACAATTCTCTTTTCAATGAATTTGATGGCCTTGATAAAACCCAGTTTATCATAAATGTGAGGACTTAATTTCTGGACTCTCAATACTATTCCTTTTATCTGCAAGTCTATCATTTTGCTAGTACCACATAGACTTGATTCCTAAGTTTATTATAAGTTTGAAATCAAGAAGCATGGACAGTGTAAATTTGTTCTTATCAAAATATTTTTGGTCCCTTCCATTCCATATGAACTTTTGGATTATCCATTTCTGCAAAGAATCCAGTTAGGGTATTGGTAGGGACGAGATTGAATCTGTAGATCAACTTGAGGAGCATTGACATTATAAAAATAGTCTTCTGATCACGGACATGGTCTATCTTTCCAGCTCTTTTTTCTTTCATGTGTTGTAATTTTCAGCATGTAATTTTTCACTATTTATTTTTTTATTCTAAAACAAAGAACTTTATCACAAATGAAACTGTTGCACTAATTTTACTTAGATTGCCCATTGATACTATAGTGCAATATGATTTTTATAAATTGATCTTATAGCTTCAAGCTTACTAAACTTATTAGCTCTAATAGATTTTTATGTACATTCGTTAACATTTCTCTATATAAGATTATATCTTTTGAAATAGTCTTGCTTCTTCCTTTCCAATTTGGATGCCTTTTACTTCATTTTCTTAACTGATTTCCCTGCTTTGAACCCCCAGAATAATGTTAGAAGTAGCAAGAATAAACATCTTTATGTCTTATCTTCAGAAAACCAGTCTTTCTTCAATATGTACCATGTAACTGTCATAGTATTGCACAGGTTTCCTTTATCAGGTTGATGAAATTCCCACCAATTCCCAATTGATGAGTGGTTGGTTTTTATTATCCGGAATATATTTTTAAAGACTTATTTGAAAGGCAGAGTTACATGGAGGGGAGGGGAGGGGAGGGAGGGAGGGAGGGAGAGACGGAGAGAGGGAGAGAGGGAGAGAGGGAGAGAGAGAGAGAGGTCTTCCATCCACTGGTTCACTTCCCAAATGGCCACAATGGCTGGAGGTGGGCCAATCCAAAGCCAGGAGCTTCTTCTGGGTCTCCCACATGGGTGCAGGGGCCCAAGCACTTGGGCCATCTTCTACTTCTTTCCCAGGCTACAGCAGAGAGCTGGATCGGAAGTGGAGCAGCCAGGACTCGAACCAGTGCCATATGGGATGCTGGCACTGCAGGCAATGGCTTTACTCGCTATGCCATAGCACTGGCCCCAGGACTATTAATTTTATAAAATGCTTTTTCTGCATTTATTACTATGTGACTTTTGTTCTTTATTTTGTCCACATATATGGTGCATTACATTAATTTTCATGTTTAACTAACTTGCGCTTGAGATAAACCCCACATGGTCATGATATATCATCATTTTCACACACTGCTTCATTCAGTTCCTAGTATTTTGCTGTCAAAATTCATGTCTACATTCTTAAGATAAATTACTCTACAGTTGTCTTCTATTAGTTCTGATGTCTTCGCCCAGTTTGGGTAGAAAATGCCCACAGAATGAACTGGGAATTTTAGAACTCGTGTTCCTTTTTAAATGTTTGGTAGAATTCACCATCTGGGCTGGGTATGTGCACGTAGCTTTTTAAATTGATTCTATTTCATTTGCTACATTAACTACTATTCTTCTACTTCTTTAGTCAGATTGCACTTCTTATTTGTGTCTTCTAGAAACTTGTCCATTTCATCTATGAATGTTATCTTACATATTATTTACCTAATATGTGGGTATACAATTCCTTTTAACACCCCTATATTCCTATTTTTAAAAAATTTATTTGAAAAAACGAGAGAGAGGAATGGAAAGATACCATCCACCCACTGGTTTACTACCCAGGAGTGGGGGCAGGCAGAAGCCAGGAGCCCAGAACTTCATTCAGGTCTCCCACATGGGGTGCCAGAGACTCAAGTACTTGAAGTGTTTCCTGCTGCTCTTCCCCTTACATGTCCTATCCCCTGCCTCAGGATCCCAGGATGCACATTAGCAGGAAGTGGGCTTGGAAATAGAGCCAGCACCAACTCAAACGCAGAACTCCAATATGGGAATGTGGGTACCCAAGTGGTGGCTTAACCTGCTGCACCAAAATGCCTGCCTTCCCTTTTTTAAGATTCGGATGTAGTAATGTCCACTTGTTGGTTCTTGTCTCGTAATTTTTTCTGATCAGTATAGCTAAAGGCTTGTCAGACAGTATTTTAAAAAGAAAAACCTTAATTTCACCTATTTCTGCTATGATCTTTATTTCCTCCCTTTTGCTTTCCTTAGATTTAATTTGCTCTATTTTCCTTCCTTTTTAGGAAGGACAATTATAGCAATTTTTCAAAATGCCATTGTTTTCAGCTATAGATTTCCCCCTAAGCATTGCAATAGCTGAATTCCACACATTTGGGTATGCTGGTCTTTTTTTTCATATGTCTCAAAACTATTTTCTAATTTCTCTGGAGATTTATTCTTTGATCCACTGGTTATTCAAAAGTATGTTATTTATTTCCCACTTATTATTTCATTAGGCTATTAATTTCAATTTTCGATTCACTGTGACTGTAGAACACATTTTCTACAATTTCAATCTTTTTTCATTTATTGTGGCTTGTTTTATGGCCTATGGATTCTAGAGAGTTAATCCCTGCACCGAAATCCCTGCATCTACAAAAAACTGGAAACTCCTCCTTGAAAGAAATATTCTAAACATGTTTTTCCTTTTTTTCTTCTTCCCTTGTACTTTTGATTACTGGAGAATAATTCTCAAGTACATAAATTTCCATTTTAAGACTTCATCTCTAAAATGGCTAGAATAATTGGTATCAAATTACAAAGATTATGTCAGCATAGAAAAGAATAAGCCAGAATAGCTAGAGATCCAAATAGCATAAATAAATATCCTAGGTTAAACCTCATTTTGAAAACAAACTTCTGAAAACCTGAACTCTTATTTCTAACTAGAAGCAACATTATCCATATTCTTTTCTCCATGTAATTTCACATGTAAATTCCTTCTTCAACAAGTGCTGGTATAAATTAGCTACAATTGCTGTGACCATATTATGTCATCAATCTTTAAATAACCATTTTACATACTTATCATAAACCCTAAATGGAAAAGAAAGTATTTATATGAGAACTTGCTGTACTTTGCATTCAATTTTGGTATGAAATGAAAACTTCAGTCAAACATATCAGTCTGTTTAAAAAGTTTTTTAACAGAAAATGATAAACTTACTTAATTGAAATATTAAGATAACCTCCCTCTCTCCATCTATTCTATGAATGCTCTATAACCGGCCAAACTTCTTAAAAGTTCAGGTAGTAAGGCCAGCGCCGTGGCTCAATAGGCCAATCCTCCACCTTGCGGCGCCAGCACACCGGGTTCTAGTCCCGGTCGGGGCGCCGGATTCTGTCCCGGTTGCCCCTCTTCCAGGCCAGCTCTCTGCTGTGGCCCGGGAGTGCAGTGGAGGATGGCCCAAATGCTTGGGCCCTGCACCCCACGGGAGACCAGGATAAGTACCTGGCTCCTGCCCTCAGATCAGCGCGGTGCACTGGCCGCAGCACGCCAGCCGTGGCGGCATTGGAGGGTGAACCAACGGCAAAAGGAAGACCTTTCTCTCTGTCTCTCTCTGTCCATTCTGCCTGTAAAAAAAAAAAAAAAGAAAGAAAAAGTTCAGGTAGTAAATACTTTACACTTTGTACAGTCCCTGTCACAATACTCAACTCTCCATGAAGGCAGCCATAGATGGACTATATTTAAACAAACTGACCAGGCTGTGTTCCAGAAATACTTTATCTACAAAAATAAGCAGCAGGCTAGATTTGGTCCATGTGCCAGTTTGCTTACCACTGCTGAAGGATAAGTAGCAGAAATGAAATCAAATGTTCATGTATATATAAATTAATAAAAAACCAAAATGGGAAAATAAAATCTATTGAAGACATTCCAGGATGAAAACATGAATCTTGGGAACGTGAATGCTTTCGTAATAGTCAGCTAGTCAGTAGGACTCACTTACTTTGACATGGGGAAAAAATGGTAAAATATCTTATATTCAACTTTACATTAACTTTTAAAATACTGCATATGTATACTCACAAAGTAGTGCCTACTATTTGATTAACATTAGACTTTCACAGTGGTCATTTTTTATGTTATATTTTAAAAAAACAAGCATCATAATCACATTTGGGATGAAAATCAATCCCAAAAGCATAAGAGCAGGTCCTCCATTCAATGCCAACACAGAACTCACAAGAGACAAATGACTTTGTCCCAGTGATAAAACAGTTGATATTTCTAATCAATGACTTTGCAACTTGTTAGTCAATGGTGACTAAGCATGATTAACCAATTTAAGATGGTATCACAAATCCACTTGTGAATCAGATTATTTAGATAAAAAGAACAATAATGCCTGTAAATATAAAGTGGTTCAATAAGAAATTAAATCCTCTTCTCTTTGCGCCATATAAATATGTAACACATTAATGTTCATAAATTCTAAGCCGGCAATCCCATTTCTAAGAATTATTCCAATGAATTAACAATGAATTTTCAAAGTTGAGTATTCGAGAATGTATATGATAGTCTTGTTTAGAAAGGAAAATGAAATAAACAGTATCTAAGTATCCATTTATAGACTGGCATAGTTCTAACTTTATTGCATTTAGATCACAAAATAGCTGAGTTCAGTATTCAAAAAATATTTCACATTAAGTATACAACTGTATACATAATTTTAATCTAAAAATTAATAACAGATTACATTACTAATAATTAAGTCATTAACGATTATTAACCCTGGAATAGTACCCATCAAAATATTAACATGTTATCTAGGATGCTTGACTACAGACAATCGTGATTTTCTTTATTTGTACAAATAAGCATTTACCTTTATAACCCAAAGTAAATCAATATAATCTTACTTTTTAGACTTATCTAAAAATAATTCATTTTTAATACTTAACTCAAAAAAATTCTCCAGGTAATTCTTTAAGTATTTGAAAGCCAGAGTGAAAGAGACAATGGTTCATGCCCCCAAATGCCTGCAACTGCAGAGCCTGGGCCAGATGGAAGCCAAGAGCAGAACTCCATCTGGGTCTCTCACATGGGTGACAGAGATCCAAGTATTTATGTCATCATCTGCTTTATAAACTTTTTAAAGACTGGTTTTAGGTTCATAGCAAGATAGAAATGTAGAGCTCCCATATACCCCGACTCTTACATGCATAACTCACCATCAACACTTGTATCACTGTGGTACATTATTAGACATTTTGCTATCAACCAAAGTCCATAGCTTGCCTTGGGGATCATTTTTTTTTTTATTTAATGAGCATAAATTTCCAAAGTACAGCTTATGGATTACAATAGCTTCCTCCCCCCCATAACTTCCCTCCCACCCACAACGCTCCCCTCTCCCACTCCCTCTCCCCTTCCCTTCACATCAAGATTAATTTTCAATTATCTTTATATACAGATCAATTTAGCATATGTTAAGTAAAGATTTCCACATTTTGCTCCCACACAGAAGCTCAAAGTGTAAAATACTATTTGAGTACTAGTTATAGCATTAATTAAACACCTAAGAGTAATTATGTATTAATTACAGAGTTCAACCAATAGCTTTAAGTAGAACATAAAATGCAACTTTTGCATTGTTGTGGCTCCCCCCCCGCAACCTCCCTCCCTCCCGTGGCCCTCCCCTCTCCCATCCTGCCCTTCGTCACGTTTCATTTTCAATTACCTTCATATACTGAAGATCAACTTAGTATGTACTAAGCAGGGATTTCAACAGGCTGCACTCACACAACCGAACCAGGTATAGGGTACTGTTCGACTAGTAGTGTTGTTTTTGAGTTTCTTAAACACTTTAAGGACAGAGATCCTACGTGGGGAGCATGAACCCAGTGACTCCCGTTGTTGATTTAACAATTGGCACTCTTATTTGTGATGTCAGCAATCACCCGAGACTCTTGCTATGAGCTGTCTAGGCTATGGAAGCCCCTTGAGTTCACCAACTCTGAATTTGTTCAGTCAAGGCCGCATCACAGTGGGGGTTCCTTCCTCCCTTCAGAGAAAGGCGCCTCTCTCCTTGATGGCCTGATCCTTCTGCTGGGGTCTTGTTCACCAGGATCTTTCATTTAGATTGTTTTTTGCCACCGTGTCATGGCTTTCCATGCCTGTGAGACTCTCATGAACCTTTTAGTCAGAAGGGATCATTCTTGATGCTGCACATTCTAGGGCTCTGGACAAATTTCTAACACATACGCACTACCACAGACTACTTTCACAGCTCTAGAAGTCCTGCTGATTATTCATCCTTCCCTCCCCTCTTACCCCTGGCAACCACTGATCTTTTAACTGTCTGCATAGCTCTCCCTTCTTCAGGATATGCTACAGTTGGAATCACAATAGGCAGCCTCTTCAGACTGGCTTCTTTTCACTGAGTAGTATCTTTTCATGGGTTGACAGCCTATTTCTCTTTAGAACTGAATAATATTCCATTGTCTGGATGTAACATGTATCATTCACCCACTGAAAGATATCCAGGATGCTTCCAAGTTTTAGTGATTATAAAAAAAAAAAAGCTGTTCTAAACATCCATGTAGAGATTTTACATGGCCATTAGCTTCTATTAATTTAGATAAATACCAATGAACAGAACTTTATGGTAAGGGTACACTTAGTTTTCTATCAATTTAGTGAAAAAAAATTCTCAAATTCTACTTCCAGCACAGTGCTGTGAATTCCCAGAAGACTGACTCATGTATTAACAGCTGTAAACACTGGGGAGAAACACACACACACACACACACACACACACACACACACACTTCTTGTAAGGCTCTAGAGAGTCAACGACGGGTAGACTTTTGGAGGAGGGCCAAAACAAGGGGCCAGGACAAGGAGTTTCCTGGTTCCACGGCTTGTCCTAAGGGCAAGGCATAGCCAAAGCTTAGTGCAGAGCAGCTGGAGGCCCCACTGAAAAGCACCACCTTGCTGACCTGAGGAGGGCAGATCAGGGGACAGAAGGCAAGAGAAGAGAACCCCACGTTCCTGTGTGTAAACTCTACGCATCTACACCTACACACCTGATGCCCAGGGAAGACACCAAATAGCTCAACCAAGAAAACAGAACTGAAATCTGAGAAACCCCTACCAAAGAGGGGTGGTTTGAGTCCAACCATATGAACTGTGAGGAAGAATCCCAAGTATCTGCAAAGGATTCACAACATCCAGGATGAAATCCCCAAATACTGGACATGAAGAACCAGGACGGGGAGGCGAGGAGACAATCAACAAGGACCAAACAGAAGATGACCCAGATATGAAACAATGACCTAAAAGTTTATACTTATGCTGTAACTTAAAAAAAGTTAATATATTGAAAATAGCAGAAAAATTGTTACAATCTTTAAAGATATTTTAGAAATGAAAGTTATAATATCTGAAATAAAAGTTCACTGCATAGGCTTTAATATGCATATTTAATAAATATGGAACAAGGAGAGTAAGATTTAAAGATACATCTCTTTTAAATGACTGAGAACTGTAGAGTATTATTCAATGTTCTAGTGTAGGTTTAAACTGGAGATGCAGAAAGAAAAGAATGAATGACACAAATCTTATGTAAGCATACATATACCTATATATACCTGAGTAAATAATGACCAAAAAAATCCAAAATTTGGTAAAGTGCACAGATTTAGAAACTGAAAAATCTAAGCAAAGCTGAAGCAGGATAAATACAAAGAACAGCATACCTGGCCACATCACAAAGTGCTGAAATTTAAAAACAGGGAAAATCATGAAAGCAGAAAAATCACATACCCAATCCAGTGCAACAATTTGAGGGCCACAAACAGCGCGCTGGAAATCCTGATGGTCAGAAATGGGGCATATTTACAGTGCTGAAACAAAACAAATACTCAATCTCTACTAATGTTCAGAAGATGGTTAGGTATTTGAAGACTGTACTGCATTATTTGTCTAAACACTAATAACCAAGACTGGGTTTAAAATGTTCAAGAACGCTCACACAAAAATGGTATTCCCGATAGCTATTTTCTCTGTCTTCTACATTTTTAAATGAAGGCTTTAATCAATGTTACCTACATGTATGATTTTATAGGTTTTAAAAAAAAAAACCTTACAAGTTCCAATAAGCATCACTGTTTGAAAGCTTTTTTCTATTTTTTGGTGACATTTTTATTTCCTACTTAAAAAAAAAATTGTTGGGGCCACCACTGTGGCACACTAGGTAAATCTTCCGCCTGCAGCGCCAGCATCCCATATGGGTACTGGGTTTCTAGTCCCAGTTGCTCCTCTTCCGGTCCGACTTTCTGCTGTGGCCTGGGAAGGCAGTGGAGGATGGCCCAAGTGCTTGGGCCCCTGTGCCCACGTTGGGGACCTGGAGTAGGCTCCTGGCTCCTGATTGGCGCAGCTCCGGCGGTTGCAGCCATTTGGGGAGTGAACCAATGGAAAGAAGACCTTTCTGTCTCTCTCTCTCACTGTCTGTAACTCTGTCAAATAAATAAATAAAATCTTTAAAAAAAAAATGTTACTCCAGGCAATTTGCTTGGAACTTGCTTGAAAGGGAAAAGACAAGAGAAGCATACCAGGAGAGAGCAGCTTAGGCCTGTGGGCTGCAGCCAGAGAATGAGCCAGGTAACTCTCACCTTTGAGACTATCCACCACAGCCTAAACTTCATCTGGCAACTTAGAGTACAGCAAGTGGCTATGCCTCTGACGTTTTATATCCATAACCATGTGTATCGATGCCTTGGCAGGTGAACTATTTTCCTAGAGAATTAGTAACAATTAATGCGCTGTTTCAAGAAAGACACATCATGCAGTTTTCATTTACCATTTAATATCTTATTGGGCTTGGGTGGGGTTTTTCCCTTCAAATAAGACTATCACATGCTTAGCTGGCTGAGTACATAGTGCAGAGGATTCTGTGAGGGGGGTCACATATAAAATACAAAAATCTGTTACATACACGTTCAGTTAACAACAGTCTGTAATTACAATGAGCGTCAATGTCAAAATAACTCCCTGAACTTGACAAGCAGCATGAAGATACTGTGGCAGCAGCAGGTAGAAAATGCCCCACCAAGGGCAGAGTGTCCACGCAGTGCAACTGCTCCCGGAGCACGGACCAACATGGTTTTTCTTTTTTTTTCCTTGTTAGTAAACACACATGTCAGAGACGGAGGGGGAAAGCAACACAGATTTGGTGGCAGTCAGTTTTGTTGTGCAGGCACATTGTATGAGGATTACAAAGCAGTCACCCTGGGAACTGTAAATTGGACTCAAACATTCATTAAAAAAAAGACAGTTTTATACCATTTTCACGGTTCTGGTTTCCAACTGTCACACTTCAGTTATCTCCTTTTCAAGCAGTAATAAACTTGTGAAGATAGATCTAATGTACTAATGCCAGAAATAAGGAATTCAATGAGAGCCCCTGCCAATCAGCTGTCTATAAAAGTAGCACTGAATACTTCTAGAAACAGACTAATAGTCTGTCCCAGGAGCTTTGGAAAACGGGGGCTGGTGACATGAGCATGTGTGGGGGTACTTATGTCAATGATTCACCAGTAGCAATATTCAACAACTACAAGCTCTCCGTTTGTAACCCTTTAAATAAATATGTACACATGTGCACAATGAGCAGCAGCTACATTAGCATTATGAAACTGTCAGTGGTCAAAGGTGAAGCATTAAGTGTATAAACTGGCAATGTCTTACAGAGCTAGAATAAACGTAACTCAACAGCACTAAGCACTAAGGTCTGGGTGTCTCAGCACCACTCTCAGCACCAAGGGGAATTCCCTATGTAGTTAATAACAAAAAGCTTAACAGTAACATAAAATCTGATGAGGTTCTAACACTTGATGTGATTCAAGAGCACAATTCTTGTCCATACACTTACTTCATGAAAATATCTTTCCTGCCCAGCATTCTTGCCAAGAGTGTTCCAAGGTAATTTAAGTACCTTAAGTAGTACTTAAGTACAACTCCCAAGAAGCCAGCTTTATGAAAAACATCCAAAGTAGAGTTTTCCCACAGCAAAAAGCCATGCTCGAGTGGAAGACCATGAGTTTAGTTAAAACTCACGATGCCACTAAAACTCACAATTATATTTCAGTATCAGCAGAGAGGATGTTTTGGTATAAACACTTAAGCTTTTATTTTAAACCCTTTTTCCAATCGGAAACAACTCCAAAACATAGCTATATGTGAGTGTAGCCAGTTTAGACACCACGTACAGCAGTGTTTCTCAAACTGAGTAGCAGCCCAGTTGACAGTCAGGAAATGAATCTGGTAGGTCTGAAGAGCATTTCAAATAGGGGGAGAGATCAGAGTGTCACACACAGGAAGATAACATATTATTACATAAAATATTTATTTTGGTTAAAGATTTTATATTCAGATATACATACCCCCCTCCACACACACACACAAACATACACACAAATAACACACACATGTTGTTCTGGGTCATGATGTAAAAAGTCGTCTTTGTCACTCAAAAAGCCTGAAATAATACATTGGTCAATAGAGACCACTAAAAAATAATAAATAATGGAGATTCCTGGTGTTAATGTCAATAAGGGTACGTACACTGATCTTGGACTCTGGAATCCAAGGTGAGCCAGAGTTCTCAGTCTACCATGAACACTATGTTAAACTTACCCTACGCCTTCAGGCAGGGGCATGAGTGTAAGGAAGCAAAGAAACCCTCGCTGCAATTACTTACTCGGAGTGGTGTCATGCTGCATTGAGGAAAGGCTTCTTAAAAGAAAAGAAAAGAAAAAGAAACTCCCAAATAGCTAATTAAAAGGCTTTCCTCCTCCTCTGTAAAGTCATACTGTTAGCAAAAAAGTGAGTAGAAAATTTTAAGTAATCACTACAGTTTTGAGATTATAAAATAAAGGCAGTCTGCGACTCTGATTTTACTGTTTTTGGTTTTGCAAAATATGCAGCCATAGATACAAAGTCAGAATGAGCAATTTTGGCCAAATCTCTTTCCATGTGTCTATAAGAGGACTTCATTCAGAATTACATGGAAATAACCCATGAAGCTGCTAAACAACTGTTTTCTAAAAACCAGCTGCCTAAACACAGTACAAGGCAATACCAGCTTCTGATGACAAGGGCCAGTTGGGTTCTGGCGTGAGGACTGCCACAGTGGGAGTGGCCTGCAGCGCCAGCACGGATTCTGCAGCAGGTTGTAAAGTAAACTGTGCGATTCAGGACATCAAACACCAGCTCTGGACACAGCACGGCCTAAGAAAGGAAGCTACATCATCTCGGAGCATATTTTCTCAGGTATAAAAGAAGGGAATTAAACTAAATAATTTATAGGATCCCTTCTTGAAATAATTTTATTCAACATGGATGCAGTTTTAAGTTTTATCCAACTTCCTCTGCAACTCTATTAATACCTTTAGTAGCAGCTTTAATAACTAGTTCTGCCAGTCGCATTTACAACCATCTCTCAAACATCCAAGGTTCCATAAGCTCACTCAGCCATTACTTCAAAATATCAAGTAAAATAAAGCAAATAAGGAACGAAATTTAAGGCTCTTCTTTTATTATTATTTCAGCCAAGGAATGATGCATGCTACAGATTAATCTTTACTTTTCCCCACTTGGTTTGTCAAAGTATGCCACCATCTCAACTCCCAAGGAACATGGCACTTGTTTGTGTCTTCCCCTTTTAACTTATTCCAGATTTTCAAGTGTCTTCTTCAGTAACGATGCTTTCTCCTGCAGCTCTGGTCTGCTGTCTGTCTCCATAGTGGCTAAAGACTCAATCAGGAGCACTCTGCATTCAGATGTCAAACTCTGCCATTGTTTAGATTCTAATGGAAGAAGAAAGAATGGAGGGAAAAAAAAAAAAAAAGAAGCCTTACAGAACAAGAAGAGAAATTAAAACTCTTCCATATACCCTAGTCCCAAAACATAAAGCAATCCCCTGATAACAGATAAGCCTCTAACAACCTCAGGTTTAACAGGTATCTTAAAAACCAATTACTGACAACAGCCTGAAAGCACATCGGGAGTTTCATCCCCTTGCCCCAGTATGGGCAGGACCAGGAGAAATAAACCATCCTGAAGGAAAATGGGAAGTATTAACAATGTAACACATACAGTAGCAAAACAGTCATTTCAACAGTAACAAAAGGCCACTTTATAAAATATGTTCAATAAAAAAATCTTTTAAAAAATTACACAATTGCAAAGTCAACTTAAGTAAACATTTTATTATTCGTCAAGAAAAGTATCTGAGCACTTTATACATATTGAAAAATTTAGAAAATAGTGCATCAAATCTTCAATCTTATTTACAAGGTTCTGTCCTTTTCTAGTGATGTGGCTTCAAGCAAGCAGCTTATTAACCTTTGAGCTTCACTGTTCCCATCAAGAATATATTAGCACACATCTGGCAACTCGAGAATTTGGGATTATAACGAAGTACTCACCTCTTCTTTAACAAAAAAAAAAAAAATACAGGTAATGAAAGGTATAAAGGTCTGCTTTATGGAGCCCTCAGAGAGGTGTTTTAATTACTAAGCAAAGAGAGGAGAAACAACAAATATACAAGGTGGTAGAGACCACTGCTCCATCTTCCCAGTCTTAATTCAGGGGATCAAAACAAACAAAAAAGAGGCTTCCTTTCAAATGAGTAAGTTACATCAATGGGGAAAGTGCCAGCAGTTCTCTTACAGTTGATGTAGCAGACCACCAGAGGAACCTGCTTCTTGATAAGACTTAGAAACGAAAACTCCAAAAAAGTAAAATAATATTACGAAAATTGCTACTATCAAATCTAATGACTCAGGGAAACAACTGTTAAAATGTTTTCCCAGCTCCTCTTCTTCGTATGTCAGCTTGTTTATTTACATGCAAACACCACTATGCCGCAGTCAACACTCCTATAATTAACTAAGATTAAGTCACAACTCACGAGTGAAACAAAAGCTATTACTTTGAGATAACTAAAGCTGAATAATACATTAAAAGTATATAAAGTAAAAGAGTACCAAACTTAAATACTCAGTAAAATGTAATAGTTTCAGCTTTATACATTTTTTTTCTTATATGTGTATTTGGGAGTCCTCAAAAAGTTCACAGAAAATGCATAGTATAAAACAAAACTGGGGCCAGTGCTATGTATGGCATGGCGTGGCGGGAAAAGCCGCCGCCTGCAGCGCAGGCATCCTATATGGGTGCCAGTTCAAGTCCCAGCTGCTATACTTCCAATCCAGCTCTCTGCCATGATCCGGGAAAGCAGTGGAAGAGACCTGGAGGAAGCTCCTGGCTTTAGATCAGCACAGCCCCGGCCGTTGCAGCCATTTGGGGAGTGAACCAGCGGATGGAAGACCTCTCTCTCTACCTCTGCCTCTCACTGTGACTCTGCCTTTCAAATAAATAAATAAATAAATATTTGGAAGGAAAAAAAAAAACTATGTGTGAATTTCAAGTTTTGTACCAATATAAAGTTATCTTTTAATTTCATTATTCACAAATTTTCCAAATTCCTCCCTGATTTATTAACTTGTATTTTAGATTATATGCAATACAGAAAACAAAAATTTCTAAAACATATGTCATAAAGTGGCCTGCATGACTGGCCTTCCAATTACAACTATCAAGAACTCACCTTCAAGTTTTTTAAGCAGTAATTCTATCACAGATAAAGCTTCTGTTCTCACAGATGAGTAGGTCTTATTTTCTAAGAACAAAATCATATAGTTCATATGAATGCCTTAAAAAATAGAACCTCCAAGATTAAATTAGTGTTACTGAAAGAAAGGTGTTCAGAAATTATCACTCCATGAGAAGATAAATCTGTTTTAAGTAGGTTTCCCTTGGCTAATTATCACCAAATACTCAAAATGTGTCATGTCCATATTTCCTATTGTAGGTGTGTGGGGGAGATAGACCTGTCAGCCAAATACACACACACACACCCCCCGATATATACCAATATATGCCACCATGAATGGCAACAAAGGGCCAACTTTAGAGGGAGGAAATCAAAATACACTATCCCAAACAAAGTCATCTCCATCTCACACCTAAAAATGGTCTTTAGGTTTGCATGACTCTCTTCATTTTACCAAAGAGCATTACACAACTCAATATTAAAGCCATTGCAGGGACACCTGGAACCCTGTAACATCAAGTTTGTTAGTTACTGGTTCTTTCTGCATAAAATCAGGCTACTTCCAATAACTGCAGCTGAAACATGCTCCTTTGGAGTCTACTCTGACACAGCAGCTAGTTCACAGAGAAAATTTTTCACCAAAAAATTTAACCCACACCAAGCCCAAGGCAGGGAAGGAAGTGCTAGAGAGAATGATGGTGACCTGTTAAAAAGGACAGCAGAGTCAGCCTAAAGGGGTTCCCACTGGCCAAAGCTAGACAATCTGAATAACAAATTAAGTAACTAATCATAATCCGTTGGGAGATGAGGAGAGTGGAAGGAAGCCATGAATCAATAGCAGTTAACCAGATAAATACAGGGGAGAAAAATATTACCTACAACAGAATGTCAACTACCCAATGATAAATGTAAACAAAGTGCTACAAGTGGAATTATCTTCGTAAAAACTGGTTCAGAAGAGAGCTATCAATGAATGCCAAGTCTAGAGAACCAAGTTTGAAATCGAGACCTATGTGCATTGTCTTCTAAGTGTCTTCTCACAGCCCCTTGCTAGACACAGTTATAAGGAGCAGCAGATTACCTGAATGGCCTTAAAGTGTGTTCCACCATGCTGCTACTTACTATACAAAGAAGACAATCAACAGTCCTTTAACCAGGAAATCAAAATTCAGATCACAATGAACACAGACAGATAATGTGTGCCTTTGGATGTGAGGCCAACAACATGTCCTGTGCAGTTTCCCAACTGGGAATTTATAACCTGCACCTAATCATCAGGAAACAGACAAATACCCAATGAGAAATATTTTGTTTTGTTTTTTCAAGAATAGGGAAAAGGACTTTCGTCTTCAGGTTTATCAATGCCATATAAAAAGGGCTAAAGAAGTGTTACAGATTAAAGGAAACTAAGAAGATATCACAACTAAAATCATTGAATGATCCTGTACTGAATTCCTTAGTAGAGGGGGGAAAACAAAGGACATGGCTGGTAAGTGATACTGTGTCCATGTTACACATCCTAAACCTGGTAACTGTACACTGAAGAATTTAGCACTAGGGGTATCATGTGTTAAGAAACTGGCACAGTTGTAGCCAGGTGGCCGCATGGCCCAGCTACCTGAGCTAGGCTCCACTCCCATCCTAATGGGATTCCTATGCTCCTGCTTCCCTGCCCGCCCTCAGGCAAAGTCTTAAAAGGGCCTGTTCCTGCACACGTGCTCTCTTGGCCCTTCTCTCCTGCTCTCTCTCGGTTCCTCTCTCTAGCCTTCTCCTCTGGGCTCTCGGCTCTTGGCCCTTCTCTCCTGCGCTCTCTTGGCTTCTCTCCTCTCTCTTCTCCCTCCTCTATCTCTCTCTCACAGTCTCCTTCTCTCTTTTTCCTTCGCTGCCCCTTCACTCTGGTCTGTAGGGTGTTCCCCAATAAACCCTTTCCCTTACTCCCGTGTCCAGTGTGCTTTGCGACGGCTAACATTAAGATATAACATCATGTAAGCAACCTATTTTCAACTGATTCAGAAAAAAAAAAGTGTGTACATTTACAGAAGGCCAAGTGATAAAGCAAATGAGACAAAATGTTCACAGCTGATCTGGGTAGAGTATATACTAGTATTATGTCCACTGCTGCAGATGTTCTATAAATCTGAAATTTTATGAAGTGTTTGTCATAAAGTCTTTTCTAAACTGGGTGCTCTCTGCATCCCCATAGAGAAGCCATTCCTGCTGGAACCTGTCCTGACTCCCCTTCCCAAAGATGCCCCTTTTCAGAGTGAAGCAGCCAGATTGATCATCACCCAGTTCCCCCAACAGATGTTAGGGTTTCCATCTTTGGGAGGAGGGAATGTGAGGATTCAGATGGGTTAATAGATAGGGGATCCCAAAGGAATTTGGAGTATACAATATTTGATTCCTTCCCCAAAACTATCTTTAGCAAGAACAAACAGGCCTCTCTTTCAGAATCTCCAAATTTACCATGAGAATCATAAGGGAGCTCTTTCTGAGCTCACAGCTTATTGTGAAAACAAGTTATCTATCCTCCCTTAGCTGGCCAGACAGAATGGAGAATTGTAAATGAGGTCTTTTGATGGTTTTTGTCCCCGCCCAGTAACTGAACACCAATCTGATTGTCAGGTTTTTGTTTTTGTTTTTTTTTTTCCTTCAAAATTGTACTTAAAAAGCTGACTGCAACTAGTCTCTTTGGGTTTTCATCTCTTGGAAGCCCCCCTCTACAGTGCTCTGGCTGGAGGTCCTTGATTCTAATAAATACTTTTAAATCTCAAAAATAAAATAAATAAAAAAACTAGGTGCTCACATTCTATTATAATTCCAGATTATAGTATTTCAATCTTAGGGATACATATAGATTCTATTAAGTAGGAAAGTTCAGTAGTTGTTCCAGAAATTTAGTTTAGGACAAGAGCAGGGGACATTTGAAGCTCACTCCCTTAGCTTTAAAATTAGGACTCTTGGGGCAGGCATTGTCACAGCAGTCAAGACACCACTTGTGGGCCAGTGCCATGGCACAGGTTAATCCTCCACCTGCAGCACTGGCATCCCATATGGGCGCTGGTTCTAGTCCCAGCTGCTCCTCTTCCCATCCAGCTCTCTGCTATGGCCTGGGAAAGCAGAAGATGGCACAAGTCCTTGGGCCACTGCACCCACGTGGAAGACCAGGAAGAAGCTCGTGGATCCTGGCTTCAGATCGGCGCAGTTCTGGCCATTGTGGCCATTTGGGGAGTGAACCAACGGAAGGAAGACCTTTCTCTCTGTCTCTCTCACTGTCTGTAACTCTACCTCTCAAATAAATAAAATCTTAAAAAAAAAAAAAAAAAAAAAGACACCACTTGGGATGCTTGCATGACAAATCAGAGTGTCTAGGTTTGAGTCAGTTTCACTTCCAATTCTAGCTTCCTGCTAATTCATGCCCTGGGAGGCAGCCGGTGAAAGCACCCATGTGGGAGACCTGGACTGGCTTCAAGCCTGGTTCAGCCCTGGCTACTGCAGGCATCTGGGGAGGGAACCAGCATCAGATGATCTCTGCCTGTCTGTCTCTTTCTTTCAAATAAATAAATTTTAATATAATTTAAAAATAAAATTAGGACCTCCTTATCAAGGTCTGTTGAGTACACTCACCTAAAGAATGTGTGATTGATTTACAAGTTTCGAGGAGAATTTCAGCCAAAGCCTCGGGATCTGCATGTTCTTCTTCTAAAAGCATTAACCTACAGAATTCAAAAAGCAAAACACAAACATTAATCACCAAGCATCACCCTAAGACCTTCTGGCACAAATTCTATCAGTATGTATCATTTTATCAAGTCGTTTTAGCTACTAGCTTAAAACCCTACAAGAATTTCATTGACAAGAGGAAGGAGTAAAATTAAAACCGTAACCATGAAGCAAATTACCCCTGAAAAAAGGCATTCATTGACTGCAGGACCCCTAGCTGCACCTTCCATGTGCTGAGTTTTAGCCGTTCACACATCAACTTGCACAGCTCTTGACGGTAGCAACCTGCGGAAAAGAGACAAAGTGGGACAGATCAGGAGGGAGAATGGGAAGGATTAAGAGACACAGCAAATGAAGAATGGACAGACAGAGGGAAAGGAAGCGCACTAGAGGAGGGAGAGGGGAAGGGTGGGAGAGAGAAGAAGGGTGAGTGGGGATTAAGGCAGTATCTTTAATTAAAGCCATGACGTTTCTGGGAAGTTCAGCATGACGGTGTACCCAATTAACAGATAAAATGTCCTTGACCACAAACCCCCACCCAGGTGCCATGTAGCTGTCCATAAATGTTGGCTTTCAAAGCATCCCACCCTGAATGAAACTGAGACAGCACCTCAACCACATTCCCTTGTGCCCAGGAGACAGTGGAAGAAAGCAGTTCTGGAGGCCAGCTCTCTAGATAAGCCCAAGATGCAGCAAACTGCAGGTTTACAAAGGCAATACTCCATTATCACTAATTTGTTAAGCCAACTGCAACTGTTAGTATAATTACACAATTAATATTATGCTAACTGACAGGTCAGGAGTACAAAGCTTGACAAAGGAGTTACTTCTTAAATGCTGTAGAATTTTAGTAGGGCTCAAACAAATGTAAAGATGAGGGAAGCAGTTAAACAAAATTCTGCACTTGGATTGCTTTTCTAAAAGTTTATGATTTCTATTTCAAAAAGCAAAAACAGAAATTGTACGTGATGAGTAAGACACAAATGAGAAGACAATCTGTAACAGTAAATTCTCAAAAGAAAGCCCCTGGCTCTGAATAACTGGCAAAAAGATAGCAATTTCTATGTCATTTATTAAAATAAGCTGCTTTGTAATTATATCATCTTTTTAAATATGATTCCTTACTTTCTCTACCTATCAAGTAGAAGAAAACAGGTCCTAACAGTGTCAAATAACTGGACTTCCACTGCAGTCCATAACATAGTACCAACAAATAAGACCACTTAAAATGTGCATCTGCTGAGAAATCTTTCCTGTGTTTATACAGCAATCATGTTTTAAACATAGCAAGTAATTAAGTTCACAAAGAGTGACAGCTCAAATAAAACCCTAAGTCGGATTTTAGACATAGTTAGTCACAAATAATCAACAGTATTTTTATACTACTTCAAGAACACTGAGAGGTTCAGTGACATGCACTGTGGGACCCAACACAACTTACAAGAGTAAGAGTAGCATCCACCTAAGTGTAAGGCTCCCATCAAACTACAACCTCATCCTCCAACAAGGGCTTAGTGCTATTCATCTAAGCCTCTGGAAATACATGTCCAATAATGGAGACATCAAGGAATCGTGAGTTTCTCAGGGAGACAAATTTCATTTGCTCACCGAAGATCTGGTAGGAAGGCCAACAATTTTGAGATGAAGAGATCCCACCAGTAAGTTCTGTAGATTCCTCAGAACAGATTCAGGGTCATAAGAAGAGTAACAGAACTTTCTTATAAATCTGTATAAAATGTATCATAGTTCTCAGGGGCTGAATTGTGTCCCCTAAAATTCCTGTGTTGAAGTCCTAACCCCTAGGACCTCAGAAGATATGAGAAGATAGGTGTTTACAGGAGTATGTAACTGGTGTCCTTATGAGAGAAGATGACAACGCAGGGGGAAGACACAGGCAGAAGGCCATGAATAAGCCTTAGAGAGAGGCCACAGAAGAAGCCAGCCCTACACACATCTTGATCTCAAATACCTATCTCCAGAACTATGAGAAAACAGTTTCTGCTTAAGCGAGCCTTACAATAGCCCTAGCAAAGTCATACAGTGATTGATGAGATTATTTGCTGACATGGGAGTGCAGTTTATAGTGGATAATTCTCAGTTGATTAACCAAGTTCTACAAGAAACAATAATTATAATTTGTCATACAGAAAATCTTTGCTCTCATTAAGTAACCTCTGGTTATAGCACTTCTTCAATGCAGGCTCTGGGGCTTACGTTGAGTCTCCACGTTTCGGGGCCAGGCTTTGCCCAGACTCTCAAAGGCACCCAGCAAACACTCCAGTTGGAGTTCCCTTTCCCTCTCATTGTCATCTTCATTTTTACTTGTCCGGACCCCAGTGCTTTCCAGTGAGTTCTAGGATTATCAAAGAAATAAAAGAAAAATTTAATTATTTCCTCCTTTAAAGATATATACTATACTATAAAAGCAATTCTTCTCTTCCTTGCCCTGGCCTCTAGCCAGGAGGGCTAGATGCTCTTCCACATGGCTGGTCCCTGGTGCTCGATATGAACCCAGATTTACCTCTCTCTATTAGATAAAGCCCTCATTCTCCTGTGCATCTTTCTCACTAAATAAAAGCTTAAAATGTAAAAAAAAAAAAAAAGAGAGAGAGAGAGAGAGAGAGAAGAAGAAGGAAAAGAAAAAGATAAGAAAAGAAAAGAAAGCAATCAGGGTACCAGTGTGGGAGAGTTCATTCACTGCTAGGGGCAGGCATTGGGTGTAGTGGTTAAGTCACTGCCTGGGACTCCCACATCCCAGGTCAGAATGCCTGGGTTTTTTGAGTCCCAGCCCTGCTTCCAATTCTAGCTTCCTGATAATACACTCCCAAACACCCACATCCCTATCACACATGAGAGGTCCAGTCTCAGTTCAGGGCTCCTGGCTTTGGTTTGGTCCAGCTTAGTGTAGGCATTAAGGGAGTGAACCAGCACATGGACAATCTCTGTTTCCCTCTCTTTCAAATAAATATAAAGAATTTTTTAAAAATTCAAGAATTAAATGTTAAGTTCTCTAGCACAATTTACCTATTTATAACAAGAATTTGTAACAGGATACTGTATCTCTAGTTAATTTAGGAAAAATATCTTAAAGAAATCTGTAAACAAAAGTGAAAAATGGGGCCAGTATTGTGGCATAGTGGGTTAAGCTACCACCATCCCATATGGGCCCCATTCAAGACCCAGCTGCTCCATTTCCAATCCAGCTCACTGCTAATGCATCTGGGAAAGCAGCTGAAAATGGCCCAAGTGTTTGGGCCCCGCCCCCATGTGGGAGACCTAGAAGTTCTGGGCTCCTGGCTTCAGCCTGGCCCAGCCCTTGCTGTTGTGGCCAAATGCGAAGTTAATCAGCAAATGGAAGATGCCTCTGCCCCTCTGCCTCTGCCTTTCAAATAAGTAAATCTTAAAAAAAAAAAAAAAGAAAAGTAAAAAATACTGTGCATGTATTTTGAGCCCAAGACTTGCTTTAGAATCAGAGAATTAAAGATGGAAGGAACTTGGTAATGACCTAAATCCAAACTCTTTCTTAAGGTAAAGGGAAACAGAGGCCAGAAGCAACTCATCCAGACAACTGGTGACAGAACCTACTAAGACACCAGTCTCCCAAATCCATCCACTGTCATTATGCATGTAACAAATTATCTAAGCAGCCTAATTACTGAAAGGAAACAACTGCAAATTTGCAACAAAAATGTTACAAATGCAATTTCAAATAGTTAATGCTTCACAAATAGGTAAACTACATTCTTCTTCCTCTCAATGTCCAACCTTTAAACATGAGTATTCATTTTCCAAATGACACCAGTTTTGTTTTGTTTTAACCAAAATCCCTCAGTGCACAGCAGAGGCAATCGCCATGACACACTGGCTTCCTGTCTTCACTCTCTAAGGTAACTGGGGTGGATTCTGCAGACACACCAAGGCAAAGGTCATTACGATACTACAAATCCACTTGCCCCTTTCCCTAGCTTCAATTGCCACCAAGGGTGGCCACATGGCCAAGCACTGGCCAATGTGATATGACCAAGTACCAGAAGGCAGCTTCCAGAACTCTCCTTAAGAAAGAACTGACACATCCACTGTGACTGCTTTGTCTCCTCTGCCAGCACCTGCTGAGAACAAAGACAGGACAATGCCATTCCCCAGGGATGGCGGAGTTGGGAGCTGCAAGGAGCCAGAATCCCAGAAGACTTTGTGAGGCCCCCAACTACTAGTAAGAGACAAACTGCCCATGATATTTTGAGATTTTTCTGCTATTTGCAGCTAAACTAATACTAATAAAACAAGCACTCACGACACAGGAAAATTTTTTTTAAGTATAAACCAGACGAGAGAGAATATAAGTGATTATTACCTTCTTTATGAGAGGTATGACAATGTCAGAAAACTCCTGGAATCTGTCTTCTTTGGTGGCCTTCAAGACATCAGCTGCACAGCTGATTGCTACAATCTTGTACTTGAGATTCTCTTTGCAACACTCCTTCAGAACAGCCTGAAGAATTTCATTCGTGCTGGGTTGATTGGGCACGGACTTCTCTAGCTCTGCACTGTACGATCCACAAAAAATAAGAAAACCATTAATAAAGGCTGAAGCGTTCAGGCTCCGTTTAAGCAATGCTATCTTGAGGGATAGAACAGTTACCTGCAAGCTGTCACCACACAGGCAATGGCTTTCAGTAGCTCTTCCTAAGGAGTTGGTAGAAGACAAAATAGCATTAACTCAAACATGTCATTTACACTTTCTCCATGTTCACTCAACTTGGAATAGTTAGTAACTGTGATAACAGAAATTCACAAGAGTCATCTTATCCTTAACGCACTTCACTGTCACAGGCACACCCACTGACTCTGACTCCCAACCACGGATGCTCTCCATTTCCTAGGAAGGGTCTTCAGAAAGTTCTTGGAAATGCACATTATCTTTTGATTCCACTTCCCCATGAGTTGCTGACATCCCCCTCAAGGCCAAGTGAACAGATGTGACCCAGGTCACACGGGCACAAGTACCACAGAGTAAGACACATGTGAAGAAGATACTGGATAAAGGAATCAGACAACTCCGCATCATTGGCCACCACTGACTTCTACATGCGATTCTTCATTATATTCAGATGCTACCACAAGCTCATGTGCCCTGCAGACTGTCCACTGCATGTATCTTACTACAGCCCTTGTGGAAGAATGACTGCTACTAACTTACAGGCCCTACGTGTGAAACAAGCTTGTCTTGCTAATCATTTATGCCCAGCCTGGACCTGATCATAATGCCAACAAACACAAAATAATGACAACCTGGTTTAAACAACTTGGAGGCTGAATATGTGAAATAAATCAATCTCCATCATTACTCTGTATTAGTCAGACACACGGGTTACACTTTCAGATGAACTATCACAGTTAATTAGATGAAGTGCACCCGTTTATAGAAAACAAAACGGAGTCATAAGCGTTTCAGGAACCCTGTGATGTAACAGGGCACGAATGGTTCTTTACCTTCCCGGCCCACGTTCTCCCAGCCAGGCCTTGCAGCAGTGCACTCAGGACCATTCCTAGGTAGGGAGGCACTAGGGAGCTGGTTTGTTTTGCAATTGATGCCATGGCAATTGCACCCTGGGCTTTCATTTTCCAGGACTGAGACTGTAAAGCCTTCTGGGTAATGGTAATCAACTCCTGCAGGTATAATCGGATGCCACCAAAGGAACCTAGGTTTTAAAAAGTAAAGTTAAAATAACTTGTAAGTGACAAGAAAAATTAACTGAATTTTCTAAGCCTGAATAAAAGTCAGTGACCATCAGTCGAAAGCAGTAATTCTCCACAGTTAAAATACATGCCACCCTCTCAAAGGGAAAGACAGTGAGTGGTGCTGTAACTTCTTTTTACAACAGAACAACTTTAAGAACTTGCATACATTTGCAGGAGGGTGTTATGTAAATGGTCATCATCTATTAATATATGTCAAGGGGAAAAACACATCTGAGAAACTTTACCCTGAGGCAGGCATTTGGCCCACCACTTAAGATGCTCACATCCAATACTGGAGTGCATGGGTTCAAGTCTTGCCTCTACTTCCAAACCAGCTTCCTGCCAGGGCACACCTTAGAAGACAGTGGGTGATGGCTCAAGTACTTGGGTCCCAGCCACCCACATGGGAGACTGAATTCTAGGCTGCTAGTTTTGGTCTGGCCCAACCCCAGATGTTCCAGGCATTTTGGGAGTAGATGAGAAGATGGAATACACTTCTTTTTTTCAAATTTATAAAAAATAAGGAGGTAGGGCTGGCGCTGAGGCATAGGTTAAGCCTCTACCTGCAGTGCTGGCATCCCATATGGGCACCTGTTCAAGTCCCAGCTGCTCCACTTCCTATCCAGCTCCCTGATGATGTGCCTGGGAAAGCAACAGAGGATGGTCCAAGTCCTCAGGCCCCAGCACCCACATGGGAGACCTAGATGAAGCTTCTGGCTCCTGGCTTCTACCTGGTTCAGCCCTGATCACTGTGGCCATTTGGGGAGCAAACCAGTGGATAGACGACCTCTTTCTATTCTATATTTCTTTTTTTTTTAAAGATTTTTATTTATTTATTTGAGAGGTAGAGTTACAGACAATGAGAGGGAAAGACAAAAAGAAAGGTCTTCCTTCCGTTGGTTCACTCCCCAAATGGCCGCAACAGCCAGAGCTGCGCCGATCCAAAGCCAGGAGCCAGGAGCTTCTTCCAGGTCTCCCACTTGGGTGCAGTGGCCCAAGGACTTGTGCCATCTTCTACTGTTTTCCCAGGCCATAGCAGAGAGCTGGATGGGAAAAGGAGCAGCCGGGACTAGAACCAGCACCCATATGGGATGCCGGATCCACAGGCAGAGGATTAACCTACTGTGCCACAGTACTGGCCCCTCTCCTCTATATTTCTATCTTTTGAATAACTAAGTAAATCCTTTTTTAAAAAGAAATAGGAAGCAAGGAGTCAATGCTGTGGCGTAGCAGGTAAAGCCACCACCTGGCAGTGTCAGCATCTCATTTGGGCACCGGTTTGAGTCCCGGTTGCTCCTCTTCCGATCCAGCTCTCTGCTAGGGACTGGGAAAGCAGTAGAAGATGGCCCAAGTGCTTGAGCCCTTGCACCCACGTGGGAGTCCCGGAAGAAGTTCCTGGCTTCTGGCTTCAGATTAGCACAGCTCCAGCTATTGCGGCCAACTGGGGAGTAAACCAGAAGATGGAACACCTCTCTCTCTCTCTCTTTGCCTCTCCTTCTCTCTCTGTGTAACTCTGACTTTCAAATAAATAAATAAATAAATCTTAAACAAAAAAATAGGAAGCAAAAATTTAAAAACTAAAATATACGCTAAGGCAATAAAAAATCACTATTATATTCCCAACTACAAGTAAAGCTCTACTTAATTTGAGTTTTTATTCCCCCTGTAGACTGAGATGAGCAAGCACAGAGAAAAGTTTCAGGGGTCAACCTTGAGAACTTAATTATTCCAATGGGCTTAAAATTAAATATGATGAATGTTGTTAAGGTCCTGAGGAAGTAGCAATAGAGGAGCTTATGAATAAAAAATTCCAGCAGTGGCTCCCAAGAAGCAGTTATAAATCATAAGCAGTGCTTACTAACCAGGTACATTTTCCTGCCACACTTCAGTCCATAAGTTACATTCTTCTTTTTCGGATTTCTCCTCATCAGCGATTTCATGCATGCCCAGAAATGCCAAAGGCAGAACTTCTTTGGCATGGTTCTTCAGTACATCAGGGCTGTATCGTCCAATTGCATGAATAGTCAAAGCACAAGAAGTTTTATAGATGGGTTCTGGGAAGAAGCAGAAGAATGCAAAATTTTTATGGTACTATTGCGCAGTGTGTACCACAGCAAAGCTAGTAAACAGATAAAATCGATTAGAAATCTTTCTAGTTAAGTAAACAAAATCAGAGCATAAGACCTAATTTGTATGGTATTATTAGGTTAACATCTAAACTTAAAGACATAAAGGAGAAAAGGAGGATACCTTCTTTCTCCATATACCATGCATTGAGCTTCTGCAGAAGTTTTTCAGTGCTGCTATCCCGTGAAGTCTAAAAAATAAAAACAAAATAAATCCTAGTCATTTCTTTCTAATTATCAAAGTGTTTGGAGGCAAATGTTTGGTACAGGATTTAAGACACTGCTTGGAACATCTCCACATTCCATGTTGAAGTGCCTTGGTTACAGTCCCAATTCCACTTCCAATTCCAGCTTCCCACTGATGTGCACCATGAAGGGAAGCAGGAAATGGTTTAAAGTAATTGGGTGTCTGCCACCCACATGGGGGATCTGGACTGGGTTCTCAGCTCCTGGCTTCAGCCTGGACCAACCCTGCTGTTGCAGGCATCTGAGGAGTAAACCAGTGAACTGAAAATCTCTCTCCTCCTGTGTCTGTCTTTCAAATAAATAAAGAGAAAAAGCTTTTAAAAAGCTGCCATCAGCAAGAAACCTCCACCTGGAAAATACTCGTTCATGCAGCATTTCCCTTTAAAGAAGAAAAAAAAAAAAGGTTTATTTAACTAAATAACAAATTCTACTCACCCGAACCAAATGGCCCATGGCAAACGCACAGGATTTCTGAATCACACTGTTCCGATCTGTCAGGCTACTAAGCAAAGCACTCATAAGTTTACCTATCAGAAATAAAGCAAAATATCTGACACTTGGTTGACCAAATGTTCTACTTTGTTTCCAAGACCAAAACAAATGTAATCTTTTAACTCATATCTGATTTAACCCTAGTAGTTCTTCAACTTTATGTTGCTACTATCTTTTGTTTTCTCTTACTTGATATAAAATTAAAAATTAACCTACATCTAAAATATTGTAGAAAAAGTTGCAAGAATGAGAGCTAGATGAATAAAGTTCATTAGCCTTATATAAGAGTCAGTCTAGGTTGGAAAAAATGTTCACATAAAATCACTTACAGGAAGCAGGCATTTAGCCTAGCAGTTACAACACCTACATCCCTCATCTGAGTGCCTGAGTTCCATTCCCAACACCAGCTCCCGCTCCAGACTCCAGCTTCCTGCTAATGCAGACTGGGAGACAGCATGATGAATCAAGTAACTGGGCTCCTGCCTCCCACTTAGAAGACCTGGATTGAGTTCCTGGCTCCAGGATCAGGCCCAGCCCAGTCCTAACCATGGCAGGGATTTGCAGAATGAACCAGCAGATGGGAGCCCTGTCTCTTTCTCCAAATAACTGTTTCAATTTTATTAGCTATATGGTGAGCAAATCCTACAGAATGGGAGACAGTGTACCTCCTTACACCACCGAGAAATAACCACATTTATTTGTAAGGCAGTGAAAACTTGCTAAACTCTGCATGTCCTGTATACAAAGAAATGGGGGGCAGACAGTTTCACAGGCATTTCTCAGTGGTTATTATTTTCCCTTTTAAAACTGTGTCACCTAAGACATGACTTTAATCAATATCACTATACTTCACTTGACAAACTCACCTGAGTAAGGTGTTAGGTCCTGGGGACACTGAGTAGTTAATGACACAATGACACTGGCACAGCCTCCCTGCAGGGTGACAAAAGCAAATATTTAAATGTGACAGTCACAATGTCCTACCAAATAATTTGGTTTAGGCACCAAAGACTTAAAAATATGAAATACATAAAGTTAAACATCTCTCCAGGATCAATGCAGAAAATGGACAACTCTTATTTTCAGTTAGTAGTGCAGGGGTGGACATTGTGCAATGGCACGTTAAGCCACTGCCTGCAATGTTGGCATCCCATATGGGTGCCCATTCAAGTCCTGGCTGCTCTGTTTCTGATCCAGCTCCTTACTAATGCACCTGGGAAAAGCAGCAGAGACGGCTCAAGTACTTGGGCTCCTGCACCCACGTGGGAGACCTGGGAGAAACTCCAGGCTCCTGGCTTTAGCCTGACCCACCGCCAACAGTTTCAGCCACTTGGGCAGAGGACCAGTAGGTGGAAGATCTCTCTCTCTCTCCCACCCCCTGTCTCCTTCCCTCTCGGTATCTCTTTCTCTGTCTCTCTCTCCACCTCCACCTTCACCTCCTCCTCCTCTCTGTAACTCTGCCTTACAAATAAATAAAATATAAATCTTAAAAAAAAAATTGGTATAATATTCTGGGAAGGCAACTATACAATAGGTCATTTTGTCTATCCCTATGCTAATATCTCTATTTCTAGATATTTAACAAAAGAAAATAGCTTCCAGTGTGTTCAGATATTCACCCCATGCTTTGTTTTATCATAAACACAATTTGAAAAAGAATCATGTGTTGCTTGAAGGATTAAATACATGCTGTTGGCCGGCACCGCAGCTCACTAGGCTAATCCTCTGCCTTGCGGTGCCAGCACACCGGGTTCTAGTCCTGGTCGGGGCTCCGGCTTCTTTCCCGGTTGCCCCTCTTCCAGGCCAGCTCTCTGCTGTGGCCAGGGAGTGCAGTGGAGGATGGCCCAGGTGCTTGGGCCCTGCACCCCATGGGAGACCAGGATAAGCACCTGGCTCCTGCCATCAGATCAGCGCGGTGCACTGGCCGCAGCACGCCGGCCGCGGCAGCCATTGGAGGGTGAACCAATGGAAAAGGAAGACCTTTCTCTTTGTCTCTCTCTCACTGTCCACTCTGCCTGTCAAAGAAAAAAAAATACATGCTGTTACAGCCAACCAATGGTCTCATATAGCCTTCAGAGATAATACTGCAGAGACATATGCACAGAAAGACACAGGAAGCAAGGTCTCCAGAATTAAGCAGTTAACTTTGCATAGTAAAATTATGGTTAATTTTTATTTTTTAATTTTCTCCTGGTTGATAAATGCTGAAATCTTGAAACACAAGTGTTTCCCATGCTGTGAACTGTGCTAACCATTCCCTGAGAGCCCAATGATTATTGCCGTCAACTGATGATAAAGGAGAACCCCAGGGCATGCATCTGGCAACCAGGAAACAAACAAAGACTCCATCGAAAAAATAAAATGGTATTTCCTGAATCAGCTACACATTTTATTGTGCAACCACAGAAACAAAATAGTTAATACACTACAACATAAGGTTTTATTTTAAAAATATTATGACTTTCAAACTTATGCACTGTTATACTTTGGTAGCCAAAACTAATTACGATGCACACTTCTTCCTGTGAAAAATACACTTACTTACCTTAGTTCCAAGACCTACACCACTTCTGATCAGTTCACACAATCTAGGAACTAGCTCACCCAGCACCGACACATCTAGATATTGCAGGCACTTTTAGGAAAAAATAAAGATAAAGGTAGACCTTAGCAAATTATTAAGTCATGTTCACTTCTTCAATCAAAAACTGCCTATGTCAAATATGTACCCACTTGATTGGAGATGAAGTTGAAAAAAAAAAATCACAGGTTTCATTCTGTTCTGATTTCAATATTAAAATTATCATTCTACAAACAAATCATTCACCATGGCTCAATACTTAAAGGGGGGGGGGGGGCGCACAAGTGCTATAGCATAGTGAGTTGGGCCACTGCCTGTGGGCACCAGCCAGTTCGTGTCCTAGATGCTCCATTTCCAATCCAGCTCTCTGCTATGGTCTGGGAAAGCACTGAAAGATAGCCCAAGTGCTTTGGCTCTCACCCACATGGGAGACCCGGAAGAATCTCCTGGCTCCTGGCTTCAGATCAACCCAGCTCCAGCCATTATGGTCATCTGGGAAGTGAGCCAGCAAATGGAAGACCTTTCTTTCCCACTGTCTGTAACTCCACCTCTCAAATAAAATCTTAAAAAAAAAAAAAAAAAAAAAACACAGAGGGGCCAGGATTGTGGCTCAGTGGATTAAGCTGATGCTTAGCAATGCCAGCATCCCATTCAGAGCTCTGGTTGGAGTCCTGGCTGCTTCACTTCTGATCCAGCACCTTGTTAATACACCTAGGAAAGCAGAGGAAGATGGCCCAATTGCTTGGGTCCCTGTCTCTCTATGGGAGACCTGGATGGACTTCTGGGCTCCTAGCTTCAGCAACTGCAGCTATTTGGGGAGTGAACCAACAGATCAAAGATCTCTGTCTCCCTCCCTATCACTCTTTCAAATAAAATTAAAAAAAAAAAAAAATCAACAACAACACCTTGCCTGCAGCACCATATGGGTGCCAGTTCAAGTCCCAGCTGCTCCACTTCTGATCCAGCTCCCTGCTAATGCATCCAGGAAAGAACATCAGATGGTCCAGGTCCTTGGGTCCCTGTACCCATGTGGAGACCTGGAAGAAGCTCCAGGCTACTGGCTTCAGCCATTGCAGCCATTTGGGGAGTGAACCAGCAGATGGAAAATGTCTCTAACTCTTTCAAATAAATAAAATAAATGTTAAAAAAAACACAGGTGGGGTGCTTAAGATGTCACTTGAGATGCTCACACCCTGCATTCACAGTGCCAAGGTTGAAGTCTGGGCTCTGTTTCTGTTTCTAATTCTCTCCCCTAACCCTGCCTTTCAAATAAATAACATGAAAAAATTTTAAACATAAAATTAAAAAAAAAATCTTTGCTAAAGGAGAAAAAGACTACCCAAGAATGAAAGATCTCTCTGAATCTACTTTCTCTTTATTAATCCATGTTTAGTGTCAAAGTACTAGCCTAATACTGATCTTTCCAGGAGGCCTATCCCACCAAACCACTCCCAGTAAGTCAGTCTCTTTAGGTGAATTCCCTATAATTTGTTATCTATAAGTTTGAAAATGCACATACCTCTAAGTGCTTACTCTATGGTGTTCACTAACTGCTCCTTATTTCTTTAAGCTTTATTTTCTAGTAATCCAATAAAAATATATTATCCTTAGACTAAATTCTGGTAATGGTCTCCCAGGAGACACTAAAAAATATTTCTCTTGTCCAACTTTGTGATCCTGGTTAACTATCAGAGGACAGTTATAGATCTACAGAGGTTTCTTTTAATATGTTGTAGTATGTTGTTCTACCTTGCAACACAAATTTGAACTCATCAATTCTAGTATTTGGAAAATTATTTAATTCACTTAGAAGCATAGAAAAAAAAAGGCTTAACCCTGAGCTAGAACTCTACTCACAACAGCTGCATGATGCACCTTTAAATCTTACTTCATTCAACATAATGCAAAGATTCTCAAGAATTACACTCTAAAGTAAGCAAACCAACAGGCTTTCTCCTTACATTTAGACACTCACCATGTTGATTGTTTCCATCATGGGAGAGGATTTGGCAGCACTGAGTCGGGCACTATCCATTGCAGCCTGAAACATACCAATTCAAATCATTCAGGTCATTCAGTTACTTAGGAATAAGTCAAAGGACTTTACTCCCATCATAAAGAACTTTTAATAAATAACCCATTGGTATAACAAAGTCAAACCTAAATCTAACTCTGATTTCCTGTGAGCCACACTCTACAATTTACTTGTAGAGGCAGCATCTCACCAGGGTGAGATATTCAGAAACAGTTAGAAATGAACATGGTCTGACTGGGCAAGTCATCCAGTCAACCTGAGTCTCAGCTTTTCTATCCACTAAAAACAGAAGCAGATTACAGCTCTAACTACAATCTTGAAAAATTGTATCCTCCAAACAATAAAAATTTCATACATTTAGTGCTTTGACTTTGTAACAAGGCTTTGTAATTTGTATTTTAGTCTAATAACCATGCTAGAGGATTTACACCATCAGCACAAAATAAATGAAGAAAGTACGGCACAAAAAGTGATTTGCCTAGGGCTGCAACATTTGGGCCAGAAGTATGTTTCCTAATGCTCAATACTTAGTAAACATCCTAGGAGACCTAAGAATGAGTGAGTTTACTGCCGAAAAAGGAAAGAATAATGAATGAAGAACAGACTGTAATACTACAGGCCAAGGGAAAAGAATAAATTGTCAGAGCAGACGAACTGAGAGAAAACACACTGTACATAACAAGGATATAATAGTCTTTATAAACAAAGGCAAATGTAAAAAAAACAAAGCAGTCAAGTAGAAAAACAGGCATGGACTAGAAACAATTCACAAAAGAAATGTAAGTGGCTAATAAAATTTGAAGAGACAAAGGACAATGCTAATAAAAGAAAACTACAAAATAGAATGACAAGATTCTTCCCTGTCAGATTGACGTTATTCAATGTTGGAAAAAGTAGAGAGAAGAAAGAACATTGTAACTTCTGATGTTGTAAAACCTCTCCCACAAAAATCCAAAAGCACTTCCCTAGATATGCATGCATTCAAGAGTGAAATAAAGCTATAAGAAAACAGAACATAGACAAGTTGCATACCAACTTCCACAGTCTGATTCTACTTTAAATGTTTCAAATGTTTGTTTGGATTTGTTGCCTATGACTACAAAAGAAATTGAAACAACACAAGGTTGAACCTGCTCATGATGGGCACTCCTCACAGAACAGTAGTGGGTGACAGGAGAGGAGGGCCCGAGGGAATTGTCATTTCATTCAGAAAGTATGTTTCATTTATAATTTTAAAAATTTTGGCTAAGCAACTATAGTGTATCTGAAAAGCAGAACAACTCTAGGTTATGCCAAACCTTCTACTTATAGGGCAGGGGGCAACCCACAGAAGGACTCTGAAGGTGTATATTCAACCTTTAAAAAAATGTTACCAAAAATGTGCTGAATATTGACAGTTTTTAGATGGAGATACCAGTTTTCATCTGATACATAAAACAGTCTATGCACAAGGCTCCCCCTCACCAATACTAAAATATGACGTGGTCACAGGAGAGGAGCTGTGTGAGGAGTCAAGGGCGGGTGGAGTCATAGAGTCCCAGAACCCTAGAGGGATCACACAGATGAATGTGGTGCATTACTAGGGTGTTTCTTTCATGACACTTACCAATAATCTTGGGTCATCAACTCACCTTTTCTTGGTCTGTAGCCCGAAGACTCAAATAATTGAGAACTTGGGGCTCCAACACACTTAAGGACTCCAACAGAGCTGGGATGAGTTTTGGTGCATGGGGTTTTAACATGGCTCCTGCACTTTTGCTGATCTTCACAAGGGTGTTAATGCTACAGACAAAAACACAATCCCTGAGGCCTTTTACCAAAGCTAAGGAGCCCTGCAAGTCTACTCCTGAACCTATTCTCTACATACAGGCACAGAGTTACAGAGCCCAGTCTTTCTACTCTTCTTTTTTGAATCCATTATAGAAATTCACACAAAAATATCAAAGTAGAAAGAAACATAAATGAAAGGCTATGTATTCTCCACCCAGTTCAACAATTATAAATAATTAGCCAATTTTGTTTCATTTATACCTCCTCCACTCATCCAGGCACATATACCCCTTACAACTGTATTATTTGGATGCATCCCATATATCTCCAAGAGACAAAGATTCTGTCATAATCATAACACCAGCTTCACACTTCAAAAATATTAATTTTTAAATCATTCAATATCCTCATTTCTCTAATTGTTTCACTTCTTCTTCAGAACTGTTTTAACGCAGGAGGCAGCAATTTACTGCATTCCTGGAATCTCCATCCCTCCCCTTTTCTTATTTGTCATAGACTGTATTCTAGTTGTATACGATAACATGTTCCTCTCTCCTCTGTGCATTTCTATAGACTAAATCAAGTTCAGGTTCAATTTCTTTTTTTTCCCCATAGGTGATGCAATATGTGTCCTATTCCATCATATCAGAATGTATATCATCTTTTTTTAAATTTTCATTTTCATTTTATTTGGAAGATAGAGACAGAGATTGTTCTTTATCTACTGATTCACTCTCCAAATGCCAGTAACAGAAAGGCCCGGGCCAGGCTCAAGCCAAGAGCTGGGAACTGAACCCAGGCCTCCCACATGGTTGGCAGGAACCCAAGCAATTGAGCCATCACCTGCTGCCTACAGGGTGCACATTAGCAGAAAGCTAGATTGGAAGTGGAGCCAAGACTCAACCCTGGACACTCTGTGGAATACAAGCACCCATGTGGCATCTTACGGCTATACCACTCACTCACCCCTATTTATCATACTTTTTTAAAAACACTTAAAATTTTTTTGATTGGCAATACTTGTATATATTTGTGGGGCACACTGTGACTATATATATGTACACATACACTATATGTGTACACACACATATACACATTCAGTATATGTATCCAATGTGTCCTAATCAAATCAGGGTTAATTAGCATGCTACCTTCTTTCCCCATTAAGAGTGATTAGAGGGTTCAGATCTGGTTGGCCTAAAGCACCATGAAGCTCCATCGGCCTTTCACCATGGATTTAGGAGCCTCTCAGAATCACTACTTAAATTACTGAGACAGCAAAACAGCAATACTAGTTAAGTGTTGTACACAACAAACAAGCCCCTGAGGATTTCTGACATAAAAGGAATCAGTGCTTCCTGGGACAGGAACAGATGATAATAGAGTTGAACACAACTCAAAATACAAGTGGGAAACAAGGTTCTCATGAAAATATTACTGCAAAAAAAATTTTTTTAAGCTTTATTAATTTACTTGAGAGGTAGAGTTACAGAGAGAAGGAGAGACAGAGACAATGATCTTCCATCCGCTGGTTCACTCCCCAAATGACTACAACAGCCAGAGCAGGGCCAACCTGAAGCAGGAGCCAGGAGCTTCCTCCAGGTCTCCCATGCAGGTGCAGGGGCCCAAGCTCTTGGGCCATCTTCCATAAGCAGAGAACTGGGTCAGAAGAGGAACAGCTTGGACACGAACTAGAGCCCATATGGGATGCCGGCACCGCAGGCAGAGGCTTAGCCCATTATGCCACAGCACCGGCCCCCTCTGCAAAAAAATTCTGACTCACAAATTTTCATTAAGGCTTGGGTCACCTCAGTGTATTCTCTTCAACCCATTTCTTTATATTTTCAAGAATCTAACATTTAATGAAAAGAATTCTACTATAGGCAAGGAACTAAGCAAATCCAATACATTCATTTCATTAACTGATCCACACACCTGAGGGCTCGAACTTCCGTCACAGGACTCATCATTCCTTTGTCCAGAAGGCAAGGCAGAAGGACAGCAATGGTTCTCTGGCCAGCTGCTCCCTTGGCAGGGTCACACATTTTCACACAAACCTCACATACAAAGGACATGGACATTAGCGGAGCTAATAAAGCATAATCTGACCAATAAAGCAATTACTTGACAAAAAGCTTTTTTCTTTACATCTCAATAGGAAAGATTAAGTGAGTCTATTTCCATGACTCCATAGGGAGAAACAGAGGAATGAGATCTGATACTGAGACTTTGATCTGCCAGAGAATGTGGTAATGTATTTTACTCTTTAAGCTCTGGTCTTCTAATGTGTAAGTGAAACAAAACAGTTGAAGGTAAAATGAGAAAGTACACAAAAAAGTACTTTAAAATTGGCTTAGGCTATTAATATCAACATCCTCATCAATAATTTGGCGTGGCAGCACCATATAGTGGTCAAGAACATCAGTCTGGGGTGAAAAACACCTAGATTTAAAACGTGGTTTTACTACTAAGAATGTAACGTATGGCAAGGGTTATGCAATATAGAAGTGTCAAAGCCTTTGATAGACAAGTATCACAAAATCAAGTTCAAGTGGCAGCCTAGTTTCAAAAAGCTTGTTAGCCTCTGGAATGCAAAAAGTAGATCTACACATAAACACAGCCATGATAACAGAAAAGGCAGCTGATGCTTGATCTGATGAGTAATGCATTCTTCAGGGTCAAGTGAAAGTCACACATTAGTAGAAGTCCACAGAAGCTACCAATCAGAAAGACCAGGGGTATACTTTGCTTGAGATACTAGCATTCCAGTGTAATAACACCTACTTTTTCACATACTCTAAGAGCAATGAAAACACACAGCTAATTACAAAGCAACTAATGTACTCACACTAGCAAAACATTATTTCTTATAGTCATAGAACCCGGCCTCATTCCAACTCACTGTAAAATAGAAATTCTCACCTTGCTCAGAGTTTTCAGAGCTAATTCTGCTGCTTTTCGTACAGATTCCTAAAAAAAAAAAAAAGAGAGAAAAGTTTAGTATCATACAAGTTGGAGAGTTCATTCTAATTCAGCCCACAATGCACACTTAGCTGTCTTAGGCCCTACACCAATTAGTAAAAAGCATTACTTTCAACATTAAGTATAATCTCTTTTTAAGTCATTAAGTTTGTGAACATTTTTGACAGTAACAATAGGTAATCAGACTCTCTTGTTACTTGAATCCTGGGGGTGACTGAAGTTCCATGAAACAGATGAGCACAATCTCTAGTGTTAAAAGTCAAAAGACTGAAGAGATCTGGGAAACTTGACAGAAACTCGCTAGTAGGGGCAACAACATACTGATCACTAGCTCCCTGATCCACAAATAAGTATTAGTACATGACAATTATTTCCTTATAATCATCATTATTAGAATATAAATAATGTGGTGTGCCTTTAAAAGCCATTTCTTAAGTCTAGATGGAATATTTGTTTTGTTTTGATTGTGCTTTTCCAATGTTTCTAATCACTAAAGCCTCAATAAATTCCTTTCTTCTAAAAAAATATTAAATGTAAAAAAAAGTTTTCATTAGACTTTCGTCTCATCATGTGACATTACAAAGCAATATTAATTTTTAAAACTCAGGTATGACATGATTTTGCCTTATATAACATCCATAAAGAATAACAGTTCAGAGGCCAGCATTATGGCGTAGCAGGTTAAGCCACTGCCTGTAGCGCTGGCACCCCATTTGAACAGTGGTTTGAGTCCTGGCTGTTCCACTTCCAATCCAGGTGCCTGCTAATGCACCTAGGAATGCGGTAGAGGACAGCCCAATCGCTTGGGCCTCTGCACCCACTTAAGAAACCCAGAAAAATCTCCTGCCTCCTGGCTTCAGACTGGCCCAGCTCAGCCATTACAGCCATTTTGGGAGTGAACCAGCAGATGGAAGATCTCTCTATCTCTATATCTCCCTATCTCCAAGAAATGCTGCCTTTCAAATAAATAATTAAAAAAAAAAAAAAACAGTTCAGTAATTAAGTGTATTACACAAATATATTTTAAAAACTATGAGGATTCTCAAAGGCTTAATCTCTCATGAATAAAGCAAAAAAGAGGCAAAACAGCAGTGCCTAGTTTTAATCATTAGACACCAAAATATGCCTACAATTTAGATTGTCCAGATAAGTTTCAGAGGAATTGGTCATGTCACTAAAACTAATCTAAGTGAGTCATTATAAATTAGCTTAAAACTGTTATTCGTCCTTAAGCCAGTAACATGAGGTCTCTATTAAAGTATGTCAAATGATAGCTACTTTCTTTTTCTTTCAATCAAGTCAATTAAATTGCAATTTCAAGACATCTAATTGGAATTTTGGAGGGAAATTGTGGTCTCTGAAAATTATCTGAACATGGAATTTTGACACATATATTTTAGCAGTTCCAGTTTTACCTATCCTAAAACTTTACATAGATTTGTTTTCATGATACCTTGATATCATCTTGTACTCGAAAAAGTGTTTCCCAAATTTCTGGAAGTTTATCAATGATGTCATCTAAGGGTCTTCCTCTAAGTAAGTCATTCAAAGCTAAACAGCTGAAAATAAAAAAATTGTTTCAAATGTGTTCAACAAATTCAGTATTTTACTATATAATGTTCATATCAAACAAGAATATGGATTCTGCCCATATTTCAAGTCCTAATCCCCTTACCCCAAGACAGGCAGGATTACTGTCTCTTGGCAGTGTCTCAAATATATACGTGTGTGTGTGTGTGTGTGTGTGTCCACAGCACTTAAAATCTTCAGATGTTTATTTCTCACTACTATAATAGAATCTCTGAGATAAAATATCGTTTTTCTACTGTGTGCTCCTAGGGCCTATAACATTGCTAGGCATATAGTAGGCACCTAATGAATGCAAATTATATACATATAATAAATGCTATAACACAAAGCCATGACAGTATATAAATCTTGATACCTACCAATTTAACAAATGGCCTTCAACTTCTTTAATCTTTCACTTACATGAAAGTATTTCAAAACATTCATGGAAAATTAAATCAAAAGACAAATTTTGGTGCAAAAAAAATTTATTAGGGGCGGTGTTTTTCTTTTCTTTTTTCTTTTTAAAGATTTTATTTATTTGAAAGGCAGAGTTACAAAATGAGAGGCAGACACAGAGAAAGAGAGATCTTTATCCACTGGTTAACTCCCCAAACGCAACAATGACCAGGACCAGACCAGGGCAGGCCAAAGCCCAGAGCCCAGAAATCCTTCAGGCTTCCCACATGGGCCCAAGCATGTGGGCCATCTTCTACTGGTTTCCCAGGCACCCTCACAGGGAGCTGGATCAGAAGCAGGCAGTGGGACTCGTACTGACACTCATATAGAATGCCAGCATCACAGGCAACTGCTTTAACCTGCTGTACCACAACATGGGCCTGTTTTTTCATGAAGTCTTTGGAGACTGTCTGCATGGATTTCAAAACTTCTTTGCACCAAATAAATTTAACTTTTAATTTCACTTTCCACCAACATTTTGAAGTGCCCTTGTATAAATTCAGACAACTTCAGAAGACCACTGACATAACTGAAAAACATTAACTGTCTAACCTAACTAGAAATATGTTTCGTAGTAGTTTTAATATATTCAATTTGTACAAAGTAAAAAACTAACAAGTTTGAAGAAAAAAAAAATCAAGTGTATTTGACCAGTCTTATATTTCCAAAGTGGTACCTGGATTCTCGAACTCGCCACATATTGCTGGTAAGGTTCTTAACTAAATCTTGAAGAATTTCCTTCAAATATTTATCTACCTAATGAAAGCAAAATAGTAAAATTTAAAATGTGAAATCCACCACCAACAAATCATCCACCTTTCAACCATACTGACCATTTAACACTGTTTTTAACAGCATTAAGTATCTCTCTAGGCACTGTGGCCCATAAATCTCTTCCCACTTGGGTTGCTATATGCTGAGGGGGGAGTCATTCTAAAATGCAGACTTGATTGTCTAGTTCCCTTAGTGAGAAGAATAAAGTTCAATCACCTAGGCATACATACAAAACCTCCAGGACTCAATAGCTACAAATAATAGTCTGTCTCACTGCCACTCACTGGCACACACCACCTCTATCTACACCACTTTTCCACGTCCTCCTTGCTTGGGTAACTCCCACTGATCCCTCCAGTGCAGACTCTCCTCTGTGTTCCCACTCTCTCAAGGTGCATCACACAGACCCTAAGCAACCATGCTGCTGCACCACACAGAAGACTGAAAAGCAATCATGACCTGTTCATCAGGAAAGCATGAGACAAAGAAGAGAGTGGACTTAAGGACAATTTTGGAAGCAGAGCTAAGAGATTCTGCTACTGGATTCATATGGGAGATAGGTGGTCAGACAGACAAAAATAAAGAATGACACCAAGTTTCCTTGCTTAAATAAATGAGATAATGGTGAGGAGAACAGAAACAAAAGGGTGTTAAGTCCTATTCCAGACATGCTAAGTTTATGGTATCTCAAAACAACATCCAAGTGAATATGTCAAATAGTTAGACAAAGTCTGGGGCACAAGTCACATCCAAAGCCGAAGTATAAGGCTGGGAACTATCACAGTAAACACAGCACTGACATGCCCTGGAACTGACGCAGACGAAGTTGAGAAAGCAGAAGATACCCAAGTGAAAGCCAGGAGATATCTAAAAGCTGGACAGAATAAGATAAATGGCTAGATGACAGAAAACAAAGAGGAAAATACAGTAATTGTCTCTCCAACTTAGTGAACTCTTCAAAGATACAATCATGACTGCTTCTCCAGTGCATCTGTAGTGCCTATCAACATACAGTATTCCATTTGTGTGAATATACTGTCACTGCCCTAACCATCCACCTAGCAGACATTTACGCTGATTCCATTTTTGAGATTTCAATAAATGTTGCTATGAGGGTTTTTGCTATCTTGAAAGAAGAAAACAAAAGGATGAAAGTGTATTTTTATGAATAAATAAGTGTCCGAAGTCAAAAGAAAGATAACACTGGGTTTAAATCCTGTGTGTGATCTCAGAGAAGCTGTAGAGTATTTCCCTAACACAGAGATACTTGCCGTGGATTTGTCAGTGACTAGTGCATTCCAAATACTTGTCATAGCCTGTCGAATGCCAAGGTTGGGATCAAACTGATAGCGATAAAGACGAGGAACTAGCTGAGGCAGAAAAGGAGCCAGCTGTTCTCCAGCTCTGGTGGCAATTACATTAAAACCAAAAGCAGCACCCTGAAAAGGAGAAGATGGAATTGCTCAGCACATGTGCGGTAGTTAACATATTAAATGTACAAGGATCACAAAATTCTCCCTCCCAAAGTGTCCCTACATAGAGCCTTATTTATTGGGTAGCCCAGCTTTCCTGTATGGTGGTTTCACTCTCTATACTGAAGCATAGACTATCACAAGACATGCCGCGTATCAACGGCCACTACCTGCCCATGTAACATGTTTGGTTTGGGAGAAAAGTCAAAAATAAAAACCTTCCAGAGAGTAACTTACCTTTCTAGAGTTCCACATTGCATGATGGTTGGCTAAATTCATAAATTTATACACCAGATCTGGCTGACTAAGATCACTTGCCAAAGAACAAAGCTCCTTGTAAGTAGAAAGGCCCTGGCTTGGAAACAAACAAGCAAAAAGAAGTGTGCAATCATATATATATTCCAAGAGTGATAAAAATTACATGATCAAAATTACTTGGACATTTTAAAATTACATTGTCACTCAATTCCTAACATTGAGTTATCTATCACCATGGAGACAGAAAACTCATTAAGAATACAAAGGGTCACCCAACTCAATTACCAAGCATTCCTAAGCCCCTCTACACTGCTGCTGCTAAGTAACTGATGCACCTGCAACGCCCGGGAGGTGGAGCCTCACCACCCTGGGAAGGAACTCAGTACTTCTGCTTCACATTGTGCATGAATCTCTCTCATCATCCTGAGATTCGGCTGAGCTGAAGACAACACGTGTCTCCCGAGTCTTTTCTGAGATAGACCACTCCAATCCTTGCAACAAATTCTTTGAGTCCTGTTTATTTTCCCATGAGCAAATAATATTTTGTTCAAATATCTCATCATTTCTCTTTCTATGAAAAATAACTTTTTAAAAATTCAAAAGGGAGTCTACAAGGAGAATGAATATGGAGTGAAAACAACTTTTAATAAGAAAACAGTGACTATGAGAGAATGAATGTCAAGGATGAAACAGAAAAATGCAGCCAACAACTCTGCATGACACACAGGAAGGCAGAGGGTTGCACAGATACGCCTGATAATTCTTACAGGAGGCGCAATGATATAACCACAATGGAAAAATAATAATATAAAAGCGGTAAAGCAATCGATTAACTTGAAATGTCAAATGGGTGGACTCTGGGATTGCAAGCTACACTCCCTAAAGAGCCAGGATCAGTGGACACTGAGCTGTGCGCTCAGATGCCCCTCGCAGATGCAGCTGCTGGACCCGACAAGTCTCAGCCCAGTCTCCAGCAACTGCCTCAGAGCAAGCTCACAGCCTCCCACTGGAGCAGCGCACCACCAGCGGCTAGTCACTGAGGGGATGTGAAGACCTTACAGGCGGAGGTGAAGCCTCAAAACAGGGAGGCGCTGATGGGTGATCTCATCCCAGCAGCCAAAGGTCCGAGAGGTGCATATCTGAGGAAATGATGGCAGAAATCCAGCCCCTTCCTCAGCTTCTGGCCCTATCCTGCTGCCTCACTCCACCCAGGGGTGATCCCCAGGCACTCCCCAGTAAACTGCCCACCTCAGTCTATTTCCCAGGGAAGCCAAGCTAAGCTAGTAGGCTTTTTCCATACAAGTTTTCTTCATCCACCAACACATGACATTTCCTAACAGGGTGGAAATCAACTTCATGAGTGCTCTATTTACCAAACTAAAAAATTATATTGAAAGATATCTACCATAATTGACTGATGGATTTGGCACACTTACCCATCTGGTGTTTTACCAAGGGAACCCCCTTGGAATACCACAGTCTCTCCAGAAACTTCATGTTTAGCTCTAAATCAAAACAAGAACTTAATTTAGTCCCAAGATTTTATACCACCATTCACCTAAAGATACATCCCATTTGCAAACTGATGAACTCCTCATCAAGTGCCTGCTGTATGCAAAATATAAAAGTCAACTACTCCTTTCCATGAAGCTGGGAATTTTACAAAAAGGAACCTAGAATAAATAAATTAACAGATGTGAAAGACATCTCATACCAAGTTATATATCAAATAGGGCCACTAAATTTACCTATTCTCTAAGGCAGGCAACACAGCACAGCAACCAGTTAGAAAATAACTCTTCACTCACTTTCACAGATCAGATTACAAATGATATACAATCAGCTCCTTCATATCTTAATTTTCATTCAGTCACAGGTAATTATGTTTCTTACTAATCCAATGCTTTAATTGTCCTGAGTCCACATCAATTTTTAAAGCTTGACCTACTACTGTGTTCGTGAAGCAAACAGTACACACAAGAATAAGTAAACTGCTATCCACAGCATAACAGCAAGTGACTTGTGATTTAGAAAAGGCTTAATAAATAGGAAACTGGAATTTGAATTTCGTCTTTCACAGCATGTTCTTAGTATGCACATGTATTTGCCCTATGTATTCAAATCTGGAATTTTTAAGTTCATCATACCTTTTGCCAGTCATAAGTGTTTCTACAAGTGTAGACACCAACTCCTGTTGATCTTGCTCATTGCCTAGTTCGTAAACTAACCCTAGGCCTTTTGAAGCAACATCTTGGCTAAGTTCTATTAAAAAAAAAAAATCAGACAAAGTTATAACACCTTGGGAAAAATTTGTCTACTGATTAACAAATCAATTTTTTTTTAAAAAACTGTGTTAACTTTAATCCAAAATTACACCAAAGATATAAAATATAATCAATCTATTTTGCTAAAAACATACTAAATCATCCTAGTGATGGAGATGGCAGCATGAGTCACTTTTTTTATTTAAAGAATACAAATTTCATGCATTTCCTATATACAAATTTAGGAACATAGTGATTCCTCCCACCCTACCTCCCACCTGCCCATGCTACCTTCTTCCTCCTCCCTCTCCCATTCCCATTCTTTTACAAAGATCCACTTTCAGTTAACTTTATACTCATAAGAATAACCCTACACTAAGTAGAGAGTTCAACAAATAGTATGAAGAAAAAAGAAACAAAAAACATGGTTCAACAGTCAAGACAAGAGCTGTTCAAAATCATCACATCAGTGTCAATCTCACTTCTATACATTACCTTTTAGGTACTCTATTATAGTTACCACAGTATTTGTCTTTTGGGGACTGGCTTATTTCACTAAGTATAATGGTTTCCAGTTAGAACCATTTTGTTGCAAATGACAAGATTCATATGAGTCACTTTTAATAAATGAAAACTATATGTACAGAGGTCCAATTCACAAACCCAGACAACACTGATGGACCCATGATGTCACTACACAGTAAATAGTGATAGAATAGCCAAGAAAGTTGCACACATCACAGATTTAAAAAAAAAAAGCCTCAATACACCCACATCCAATTTCTTTTTTAGAAATGAAACGGCAATATAAGACCATATATTTAAAACAAGGTACAAAACAAAGCTACTAATTTTTATTTATTTGAAATGGAGAAAGGCAAAGACATATCTTCTATCCACTGGTTCATTCCTCGAACACCTGCAACAATCAGGGCTGGGCCAGGATAAAGACAAGGACCTGGAACTCAGGTCTCCTACGTGGGTGGCAGGACCTCAAGTATTTGAGCCATCACCTGTTTCCCACCATGTATGCCTGCATATTAGCAGAAAGGAATCAGAAGTTGAATGAGGACTTGAGCCCAGGCACTTAGAAATGGGATGTGGGTGTTCCAAGTACATCTTGAGCAGCATGCCAAATGCCCCGCCCACAAGGTTACTATGCACACAACTAACATACACGCATTTACTCTTTCCCAGCTTTACATCAGGAAAAGTAAACAGAAGTAGAAGAAAACTACTAGTAATAGTGCTAATGTTAAAAGAAAAGGGGGGTGGGGGAGTCTATTCCATTTCTAAATGCAAAGCTGAAGAACATACTCTAATTTATAAATAATAATCCAAGCTTCCTATATCCTAACCAGAAATTCTGTTTGTTTTTTAAGCCAGTAACAGAATGCTTATCCTTAATAATTAAAGTTTAATTTTGCCTTATTTTTATTGTTCAAGTTTTATTTTCATTAATTTAGACTTCAAAATTTAAAATACAAGATTAATAAAGTTCAGAAATCAAATATTTACCAACAACCTACCATCATTTTCTGAGAGTACTGAAACAAATGCACTCTGGATTTCCTTAAGATGAGACTGAAAGAAGAAAAAAAGACATTGGAACACTGAACCTCTACCCCTTTAGAGAGTAAGAATCTCCCTCTCAGGGTGCACAAGACCTGTGAAGTCTCCTGAACCAAGGCAGTCACACACCCTATTGTGTTCTCATTTTCACAAGTGCCCAAATTACCTGAAGTTGCATCACTTACAGACAGCCTAAAGGCAATCTGACCTTTGCTCCCATCTGAGCCTCCCCATCTTTCGTGCTGCTGACTTTACACTTTCAAGTTCAAAACCATCTTCCAGCCAACAGGTATCAGGGCACCACCGTCTTCCCATACACACAGCTTATTCCACTCTCTCTGCCACTGGCTGACAGCCTCCCTGCACACACTTTCCTTCCTACTTTTTACCTGTAATTACTATGATTTCCAAAAGAGCTTTTCACATAGACTGCCTGGCTTACCTTTACTTCCTTATGGAAGCTTAGCTTCCTCACGAGGGAAAGGAGCCAGATGCAGGCTGCTTGCCTCACATGTGGGTTTGGGCTGATGATATGTTTATTTAAGATTACATCCAACACCCATGGCACCACATCATTCACTTTGGCTCCTGGGGAAAAGCAAATAAACAGTTAAAATAATTCAACAGAGTTTCCTTTAGAAATGAATTTAAATCAACAATTAAATACAACAATGTTGAATTTAAATACAATGCCATAACACAACATATTAAAGTCCAAATGACTAAGGTGTTTAAAAAAAGTTGCTGAAGGAATCTATCAAAGGTACTCAGGTAACTTTAGTACCCTACAATGAAAACTTGCACACTCTCTCCAGTCACAATTTTCTTTCTCTAGCAGACCTCATTTTCCATCTAAAAGCAAAGCTCTTTCTACTTCACTTTCTTTCTGCAGGTGCCACACTGTTTTTTTCCTTTCCTTATGACTTCAGTTTCCTCACCTCAGCACTCGGACCTGGGGCTAGATAATTCTGCTGGGGGCCTGTTCTATACACTGTCGAGTATTTAGCAGAAGCCTGTGCCTCCTCTCGTGAGACACCAGTAGCACCTACCTCCCCTGTATCTACGTGTTTTCTATTGTCCTCCGTGGGGCAAAAGTCTCATCCTCCAATCGAGACTTAGCACTTTCTGTTAAAACCCTCCAGAACAGTTATCTACACTATAGTCAAACTACACTGCTCATTTTTCTTGAACCCACTCCAGACATCTGCCTTTTACCTTCTCTTCTCCACAGAAATCACTCACAGAAGTTATCACTACCTTCCCGTGGCTAAGCCCAATGTCCACTTCTTAACTCAACTGATCCAACAGCAGTCTATGAGCAGTCAGTCTCCTCCACTTCCCCTGATCACAGTAATCTAGTTCTCACAGTGGGACAGAATCCCTTATTCTTTCACACAACCATATTGGGGGCATCTGCAGTTCTCTAATCTGAACAACTACAATCACCAAAGCCACAAGCCCTTATTAGAGCCCCACATGTGCCACAGATTACATGCTAAACACAACAAGATGGCCAAGACCAAGGCCCTAACTGGCTTCTCAAATGCTCATCTTTCTATTCACAAGATTGGCACACTATTGGGGCTGGCGTAGCTTAGCCATTAAAGCCACTGCCTGTAACACTGGCATCCCATATGAATGCCAGTTCGTGTCCCAGCTGCTCCAGTTCCAATCCAGCTCTCTGCTAACGGCCTGGAAAAAACAGCAGAAGATGGTCCAAGTGTTTGGGCACCTGCCACCCATGTGGGAGACCTGGTTGAAGCTCCTGGCTTCAGCCTGATCCAGCCCTGGACATTGCATGCAGCCATCTGGGGTGTGAACCAGCAGATGGGAAGAATCTCCCCACACTGCCAATCCCCAACACCCACCAACTCTGAATTTCAAAATAAATAAATATTAAAAAAAAAAAAAAAGATTAGCACACTGCCAACAAAAAATGACATCCAGAAGGCTGATTAATACTCAGATGAGAATGACATATAGAACATGGCATAATCAAAAATCAGGTCAAAGACTCATCATCACCCTCTTCTCCAAAATATTTTATATTTTCCTTTCCCTAAACAAAGACAGAAGAACCTTAACATTTAATGGACAATTTGGGATTCTTCTGGATGAATAAAAAGCCCAACAGGATTCAAGCTTCCAAGAAGTTGAGGCAACACAGAGGATGGTCAGAAAGAGGAAGACTAGCATCGATACCTACTAGTCTTTATTTACTACAGTGACTATGCAAACACCCAGGGACGCAGAAACATGTCTCTTAACAGCAAATCCACTCCTCAGGGCGAGCCCCTCCAATATTGCCTCTCACGTGCTACGTGAGCATTTCTACTTCAAGTGTGGTTGCCTTTAGTTCACAAGTCACTTCCCCTCTTTGAGCACTTCCTTCCTTTTACACAAATTTCTCCTTGCCTCAGATGCTTTCAAAAAGAAGCCTCAGAGAAATGACTCGAGATCAGCTTCCATCAGTCCACCCTTCTCCCAATTAGAGTACAAACAAGAGTGTGTTTTCTGTTTCCTTTACATCTTTTTATGGTAGCTAATGAAAAAATAAGCAAGCACATTATTGCAGTGTTAAATGTTTATAAATGTTAACTACAACACTAGGTACAGTGACTATAGTATTCATGATAGAAACAATTTATAATAGAATGGTTACCATGAGGACACCACCCTTTAATTTTTCTCAACTAAGAAAATAAAATATAAAGCTTAGAGTTTTTTGAATTAAAGAGTTTTTAAAATTCTGGTTCAAACACTGAAAAAATATCTTCAATTCCAAATTCAAATTAAGCCATGAGATATTCTGAAGTCACAGTTATCTCTAAGATACAGTCAGAACCTATGTATTCCTCCCATTATATAAGTCATTAAGAGCCACTACACCTTCAGGACAATGGCACACTAGGAGAAGACATTCAAGGGTCATTAGAAAATAAAGGGTGAGGAAGACACACAATTTAAAAACTGCTACACTTGGAATTCTGAAACTGGCTAATTACTCACATGAGAGCATAATATTAAAGTGATCCACAGCTACCTTCCCTGTTTGCCAGGTGCATAATAAAAGTTCCTGTTAATTTCATGCTCATCAACTATTTTTCTTGACTGAACCGAACTGTGAAGACAGATACAAATTTTTGAAAAAGAATATGGAATGTGTACATAAGTGTGTGTGTTGCTATTGCTACGCTGTTCTGCTTCAAATGTAATGAAGAAACAGAAAAGGGTTACTGATGACTACAAATCCAGTACCAGCAGGGGGAGTATATTCTTCTTCAGTCATGAGCCAGGCATCTCGGGCAGCCACAGAACTAGTTCCAATTGCAGCACTGGTAATGGCTTCACCAACAGTGAACTGGAGCTCTATCTGCTTGGCCTGCAATGAAGGACGCAAAACCATGAATGAAAGAGAACATTTCCCAAAAGCATCTACTTCTTTTTTTTTTTTTTTTTAACAGAAAAATGGCTCAACTGTCTTGTTTCTTTGCAAGCTATTTGCACTCTTCTGTCTGGCTTCCTTTCAGTTAACCTGGTGGTTCACAAGCAGGGAAGCTGAGGGAGTGGAGAACGCAGGACTCACTTGAAGATGTGTTCTCAAGTCCATGCTGTCCTTCTGTCCCTCAGCAGAGGACCACTTTGGAAGCCTGGTAGGGGTTGTCGGGAGGACACTGGCCTCCACCAGTGCAAATTCTAACACACATGCGCTCTCTCAGTGACAAACCCTTATTTAAACTTCTCTGAGACTTAACAACTTCATCTGTGAAATACTCATTACCAGCTACCTCATAAGGCTGTAAGAATAAACTAGGTTAAAGTACATTAAGATTCTACTTTACAGTATGCTGAATTATAATAGCTATACAACAAATAATAGCTATTGTAATTTATACTTATTTAATTATTTATATTTATTAACTCTTTGTACTCTTAAATTATATGATTATCTGTAAGTTACTCTCAGATGATTCAGAGAAAAACAATGATAAATCAATGTAAAATGTTAAAATTTGGGCAATCTGGATAAAAGGTATACAGGAATTTTTTATATTATCCACACAGTTTTACTGTAAATCTGAAATTGTTTCAAAAGTTAAATGCCAAAAATTGCTATGTAGCATATAATCAAACATTTTAGAATTCGATGTAGAAATGTTGACATGCTACACAAGTATGAATCATTGACCCAACATGGAACTGGACGTGCCTTGTTCACTGTGAATTGGAAGAAACCTAAGAATTGGAGGAATAACGGAATGAAGGGACAGCAAATGACAGATATTGGAACAGACACCGAACAAAGCACACCAACAACAATTTGGCCGCTTCTACATTCACCAGCTGACTGCTCTAAGCACTTTAGCTGGGCGCTTGAGAGGCGTCAACTGCTGCTGCTACACAAGCTTCTAAGACCAGGAAAAAGATGAGGGCTTCCATAATACCATTTCCCTGGTCAACACTTCTCTGACAGCTGTTTCGGGGCTGCAACCTGTGATGTTGGCATGACATATGGGTGTCAGTTCGATTCTTGGTTGCTCCACTTCCAATCCAGCTCCCTGCTAATGTGCCTGGGAGGGCAGAAGATGGCCCAAATGCTCGAGCCCCTGCAGCCACATAGGAGACCTGGAAAAAGCATACAGCTCCTGGCTTTGGCCTGGCATGGCCCTGGCCATTGCAGCCATTTAGGGAGTGAACCAGAGAATGGAAGATCTCTGTCTCTGTCTCTTTCTCTAACCCTCTCAAGTAAAAAAATAAATAAATCTTTAAAAGAATAATAAAATCAGGGGGCCAGCACCGTGGCTCCCTTGGCACCGGCATCCCATATGGGCACCAGGTTCTAGTCCCGGCTGCTCCTCTTCCAGTCCAGCTCTCTGCTGTGCCCTGGGAGGGCAGTGGAGGATGGCCCAAGTGCTTGGGCCCTGCACCTGCATGGGAAACCAGGGGGAAGCACCTGGCTCCTGGCTTCGGATCGGCGCAGCATGCTGGCCGTAGCGGCCATTTGGGGGGTGAACCAACGGAAAAGGAAGACCTTTGTCTCTGTCTCTAACTCTGCCTGTCCAAAAACAAACAAACAAACAAACAAACAAGAATTAAGGCTACAGTAAGCAGGAGACAGATCTGGCCATGCTACTGCACCAGCTTCTGTTACTTCTGCTTGTGGTCTGCTCCACTACACTGGGCATCTGGGGACAGAAGCTAAATCACTGGTCTCAAGAATGACTGCAATACCAGTACTATGTACCTACACTTCACCACGTTTTATTCACAAACTGTTGGAAAAGATTTTTCCCTTATAGATGATTAGCTAATGCTCTGCCTATCACAGTGGTGAGCCTAAAGCCAAGTATTTGGTGAACAAATGAGTAAAAGTTTAAATAAAAATCTAGAGCAGGGTTGGAACTTGGAGCAACAGTTAAGATGCTGGTCAGAATGGCTGCATCAAATAGCAGAATGTCTGGGGTTTTGAGTTCTGGCTCAGCTTCCAATTCCACTTCCTGCTAATGTGAACCCTGAGAGACAGCAGGTAACAGCTCAAGTAGGGTCCCTGCCACCCAGAGTGGGGATCCAGATTGATTTCCAGGCCCCTGATCTCAGCCTGCCCAAACCCAGTTGCTATAGGCATTTGGGGAATAAACCAGCATATGGAGAACCTCTCTGTCTCTGTCTCTCTCTGCCTTTTTTTTTTTTTTGACAGGCAGAGTGGACAGTGAGAGAGACAGAGAGACAGAGAGACAGAGAGAAAGGTCTTCCTTTGCTGTTGGTTCACCCTCCAATGGCCACCGCGGCCGGCGCACCGCACTGATCCGATGGCAGGAGCCAGGTACTTCTCCTGGTCTCCCATGGGGTGCAGGGCCCAAGCACTTGGGCCATCCTCCACTGCACTCCCGGGCCACAGCAGAGAGCTGGCCTGGAAGAGGGGCAACCGGGACAGAATCCGGTGCCCCAACCGGGACTAGAACCCGGTGTGCCGGCACCACAAGGTGGAGGATTAGCCTAGTGAGCCGCAGCACCGGCCTCTCTGCCTTTCAAATAATTTTTTTTTAAATCTCACAGAATGCAAAATGACAACTAAAAAATGCCATTTATTTAAAAGACTATCAGGGCTAGCCCTGTGGCATAGCGGGTAAAGCTATCGCCTGTAGTGCGGGCATCCCATATGGGCCCTGGTTCGAGTCCCAGCTGCTCCACTTCCAATTTGGCTCTCTGCTATGGCCTGGGAAAGCAGCAGAAGATGGCCCAAGTCCTTGGGCCCCTGCACCCACATGGAAGGCCCAGAAGAAGCACCTGGCTCCTGATTTTGGATCAGTACAGCTCTGGTCAGATGTGGCCAACTGAGGAATGAGCCAGCGGATAGAAGACCCCTCTCTCTCTCTCCCTCTCTCTCTCTGCCTGTCCTTCTCTGTGTAACTCTTTCAGATAAATAAATCTTTAAAAAAAATAAATAAATAAGGCTACCAATCAAACAGTAATAATAAATACCTCCACGGAATCCATCAGACCTTGCAAGAGAAGTTTCTGGTGAGGAAAATCTCCATCTCCAACTGGAAAATATCCCAGTGTTTGGATTGCTCGTTCCTTCATCTGAAATAACAGAATTTTTCTTTTAACCAAAGGTGTAACAGCTTTCCCACAGAACAGCATTTCCAAAGGGCAATGAGAAGAGCAATCTCTCTAACCAACGCACCAATGCACACATCTTTATAAAAACCTCCAATTATACAGTTCTATGTCTCTGAGATATCAGAGGTAGAAAGACATAAAGTTGAGACCAGTGAAGATCAACAACCACAAAAAGAAAGCAAGCAAAAACCTATAGAGTTATCATCCTTTAAGCTCTCACAGAAAAACAGGTTCTGGGCCTAGAGGTCTTAAGACCAAATCACACCTCAAGCACTTACGGGTGTGTGGCCTGAGCAGGTTACTTCACTTCTCTGGGACTCTCTTTCTGCATGTTATCTCACACAGAGAGGGCAACTGTGACTCCTTCATTAGATTTTTTGGGAGGCTTCAATTAATTCATACATGGAAAACACTTGGCATACTCCCTGGAACATTACAAGTACTACACAATGGTTGATAATGAATAAAAACTACACTATGTAATGTTCTCAGTTTTAAATAACAGCTAAATCAAGAATAATATGCTTCTCTAACTTGTTGTAAATTGATTCTTCTGCTCATTAAGTCATACTCCAACACTAAGCTACTTTGATCACAAAGAATGTTTCTAAGTGTATGAAAGCATTTATTTAAAACTGAAAAACTGGGGCCAGAGCTGTGGCATAGAAGGTAAAGCCACCACCAGCAGTGCCGGCTCCAGTTCTAGTCCCGGCTGCTCCACTTCCGAGGCAGCTCTCCGCTATGGACTGGGAAAGCAGCAGAAGATGGCTTAAGTCCTTGGGCTCCCACACCCACGTGGGAGACCCGGAAGAAGCTCCTGGCTCCTGCCTTTGGATTGGTGCAGCTCCAGCCACTGCGGCCATCTGGGGAGTGAACCAGTGGATGGAAGTCCTCTCTCCCTCTCTCTCTTTCTCTCTTTCTCTCTCTCTCTCTCGGCTGCCTCTCGGTAACTCTGCCTTTCTTTCTTTTTTTATTTGACAGACAGAGTTAGACAGTGAGAGAGAGACAGAGAGAAAGGTCTTCCTTCCGTTGGTTCACCCCCCAAACGGCCGCTATAGCCAGTGCTGCGCCAATCCAAAGCCAGGAGCCAGGTACTTCCTCCTGGTCTCCCATGCAGGTGCAGGGCCCCAAGCACTTGGGCCCTCCTCCACTGCCTCCCTGGGCCACAGCAGAGAGCTGAACTGGAAGAGGAACAACCGGGACTAGAACCCGACGCCCATATGGGATGCTGGCACCGCAGGCGGAGGATTAACGAAGTGAGCCACGGTGCCAGCCCAAACTCTGCCTTTCAAATAAATAAATAAATCTTAAGAAAAAAAAAAAAAACTGAAAAACCAGCAATGTCCTTTAACTCAGGTTACTAGTGCCCAGACTTCTTAAAACCAAACCAGTTACAGGAGGTTACGATTTAGATTTGGTTTACAATTTCAAAAAACAAATAACATTATTATCTACCTTCTGTATGAAAAGAATATTTTTTCTGTTTAATTCAATACTTCACTCAAATCTTCATAGATTTCCAATCTCAAAGTGAACAATTGGATCAAATGATGGTTACACAGACTTGTAAAAAAAAAAAAAAAATCCCTAACTCTAAAACACCTCGACTTTCTTCTTTATCATTCTTTTATCCATTAAATCCTTCCTCCAGCTACAATTATTCTCATTACAATTTGATTTTTATTGGTTTACATGTCTGTGAATAGAAACATGAGGAAAACAGAAAGTGACTTGCCTTATTTGTTTCTTTACTGGAAGGTATTCTATTTAGTAAGCTTTCTACAAGGTGCAATTTGGTAAAGCCAGATCCCTCACTTTGGATTGGGAGTGGACCATTTCTGCCAATCTCACCCAAGGCTGTACAAGCAGCAATCGCCAGGAGGGGCGACGTACTATCCAAAAATGAGCCTGTAAGCATAATTAGACACAACAGAGAGAATAATGTACTATTATCTTTGTAAGCCAAAACACCCAGCAATGTACTACAAAAAAAAGATAAAATCTAGTCTTTGATTAAAAATTGTTAACATTTATTCAATAATAAGAAACTAGGCAACAGAGCACAAAGCAGTGTCTCTTAAGAATGTTTAAAATTTCCTCCCACAACAGAATGATCTATTGTATGCAAATATATAGGAGAAAATGTACACACACAAATATCTTTATCATTATTAAAAACACAGAATTTACTTAACACCTATAAGGTTTTATGGAAAAAACAAAAAGCAAAAAACCTTGTGCTGTGAAAAGAAATTAAAACCACATAATTCAAAAGTTGCAACGCCCACGTCAGCAGACATTAGTCACCTATGGTTTCTGTGGCACTCCGAATGAGCTCCTCCTGTTCGGGCAGGAAATCAGCATCTGCTTCTAGGTCTTGTTGCTCTGCTGTTCTCATTTTCTTTTTAGCCAAATATCTTCCCACTGTGAATCCCAATGCAAGCAAGGATCCATGCTGTATTTCGGGGCTCTGAATTTAAGAACATAATAGCAAATGTTTCTTTCTCTCACAAAGAATACACTGAAATAATTGTATATTACAATCATCTATCTGATAAAACTTAAGGCCAAAGAATAAAGTGACCACCTGAGGTTCCACTGGATGTGAGTGAGTCAGGGTTAGGGAACAAGAGGCACTCTGAGTTTCTAACACAGACAATTCTGGGAAATAAGGCAGAGTCCTGAAGTACATCCAGATTCACACTGCCTACTCCCAGTCCCACTCAACTCTGGGCCAGGTGACTTTCTTGTATGCTCTCACAGCTCCCACGCTTTCCTCTGGGTTTACAGAGGTTCTGTAACTATAGGATCATAATTTCCTAACAAAATTGCTCCCGATTGCCAACAAAACACAGGTTCTATTTCTAAATGCTAAAATCCCTAAACACAGAGTAGCCAATAAACTACTTGAAAACAGCTTGTTTTATTATAGGCACAATGGTAAACAGCAGATGTAGAAGAATAAAAGAAGCTACATTTTTCAGTAACAGGCAGTATGAGAAATTCTCCTGTGTTTACTTGCCACTGTCTTCCTAGCACCTGAGACAGTGCTCTCAAATTTGTTAAGTGAACTGACTCAATCAATGTCTTATTTAATCTTTACAGTTATAAAAAGACTCGAACTTTATTTTACAATGAGAATACAAAAACTAAAAACAGGTTAGATAACACGGTAAAATCGTACTATTTGCCATGGCAAAAGAATGAAGACAAAACTGATAACATACATGATTGTCTTTTGTAGTCTTTATAAGCTGTTCTATCATTGACTTCAACTCATTTCCCGACACCGTTGATACCACCACAGAATAAAACAATGCTGCCAATTCACGCATTTCTTCTTTACTGCTGTTCATCAGACTCTGAGCAGTATAGAAAAAGAAATGCATACATGTTATATAACCATATTTCTGTTGCCATCTAACATTTAAAATTAAACAACACATTGTAAGGTTCAATTTATTGGTATCCATGGGAAAAGAACACAAGCTATTTCAAAAAACAAAATGAAAGCTAAATGATATATCAAAATCAAGTACATTTTCATCAAAGATACAAAAGTACTAATAGGAGAAATTAAATACAGCTGAGGTAGAACAGAGGTCAGTGGTCTTTTCTGTGAAGGGCACAACAGTCTTTGGGGGCCATCAGGCCACTGCTGCCACTGTTCCCTTCTAGCGCTATGGTGCAGCCACTGCCACAGACCGTGCACAAGCCAGTGGGTATGGCTGTGCTCCAATATGTCATGGACACTGTAATTTCACACCGTGAAATGTTAATTGCCTTTTGGATTTTTTTTCTCCAACTACTTAAAACTGTAGAAACAATTTTTAGCTGGAAGGCCATATTTGTACTATATATGCAAATAGTATGATATCTCTGATCTAATAATCAAAGCTCAAAATTTACAATATTACTTTAAAATTTGTAAATATTCATAGAGAATACATGCTTTTTAAACTAGAAGCAATTTCACAAGACAAGATTTTCCAGAAAAGTGCAAAACTCACATTTCTTGGTAAATCACAGTCATGTTTTCACTCTTAAACATATAATCTGTATGTTTTGCCATAATTCAAACTGCATTTCCCAAAAAGGACTGTTTTATGTAGCACAAGAGGTACATAAAACTATATGGACCATACTGTTACTAAACAAACTAATCACTGTTTATCTGAAACTTGAATTTAACTGAGCATCTTGTATTTTTATTTGCTAAACCTGGCAACCCTTTGGGTGCAACTGTGGAACAAGAATATTCTCACACACGGCTGGTAGAAGCATAAATTGGTCCCATCCACATGGTGGGTGTGGCATTATCTATCAAAATTACAAAAGCAAATGCCCTCTGACCCAGCAATTTCACTTCTGGGAAATTCATTTAAAAAATAAACATTCTCATAAGCAAGATGACAGACCATTCATTGCAGCAAGTTGGAAGTTCCCTAAATGACCATCAACAAGGATGCAGAGTAAACTATGGCACATTCATACAGAGGAAAATGACAAAGCTAAAGAGGATATTCCCTCCACAGCTACAGAGGACGTTCCACTGTTAAGTGAAAGAAGATATAAAATAGTGTGAATAGAGAGAAAAATTTTAAGCATGTTTTAGTCTGTGTAATGCATAAATAGATTCCAGAACTGCTGATCTATGTATACTATCAGACGCAAGAGAAGAAAGGGCAGGACGCTGGTGGAATTTTGGGTAGATGGGAGATACTTACGGAAAGGAAATATTTTATATATTAATTTAACATGCAAATCTACTACCTTACAAACAACTTTTTAACTAAAGGCAACTTTGGTAGGAAGAAGAAATCATGAGGCTAAAGTTTGAAATTTACAGCATCAAAGAGAAATAAACATGCACAGGGCATACCTTTATCCATTCTGTTTTGTCTACAAATTTGGTGGCCAACTTTTCTGGATACACTGACACAGCTTCCAACAAACAGTACATGACTGGCAAACCTAAAGAATTCAGAACCATTTTAAGTTTCAAGAAAAGTAACAGACATAAAGGGATCACAAAATTCCTTTAAAATGTAGTTATTCTTTAGTATTAAATCTATAGGCAATATTAAAGTATGAGGCTACTGTTATACCCTCAGTTCTATAAAAAAATTACACAATCTAAATATAGTATGTGATTCAGAACAGCAAATTTACAGATGAGTTATCTATATTAAGAGATGTCCTGTTCTTTACACCCACTTCCAAAGTAAAAATGAATTATCTATTGTTAGCATTTCTTTCTGAAAAGAGAAACGGTATTATCAAGGCTGAATCAAGTTTAGAAAAGAAACAAAGACAAATGCCCCCTTACACAAATGAAGGGAGAGAATATTTTGCGCTAAGTTTAAGTACTTTAGTGTGTTTCCGTAGCATCATGACTTCCTACCTCCAACACCCGCTAACAGTTGCTGAAGCAGGCCAATGTAGATCTGAACAGGGTTGGTTTCTCCACTCTTATTAGAAGACGACGAGGTTGTTGCCTGGCTGCTCGACATTAGAGTCCGTATGTAGCGCCCAATGGCTGGGGCATGATCTTGCATATCAGCCAAACTCTGAGAGGTGGGCACCACCCCAGCACTGTGAGCAAGACACATGCGCAAGTACAGAACTATCTGAAACAGAAGAGGAGGAATACCAGATACGCTTCCCAAAGGTAGAGGGGGAGGGGTCCCTTGAAGTGACAATTTCTAGTTAGATTCCCCAACATAAAGATTCCCCATTCCCCTTCATAAAGACATCACAATCCTCACAGAAGCCAGAAAATAGAACTCAATACATTAAGTAGGGACCAGCATTACGGCTTAGCAGGTAAACCCACTGCATATATACATGGGTGCCAGTTTGTGTTCCAGCTACTCTACTTCTGATACAGCACCCTGATAACAGCCTGGGAAAAGCAGTGGAAAATGGCCCAAGTGTTTGGGCCACTGATACCCATATGAGAGACCTGGTTGAAGTTCTTGGCTTCTGGCTTTGGCCTGGCCCAGCACTGGCCATTGTGGCCATCTGGGAAGTAAACCAGTGGATGGATGATCTATCTTTCTCACCCTGTCTCTCCCTCTCTCTAACTCTCAAAAACAAATAAACCTTAAAAAAAAAAAAAAAAAAGACATGTTAACTAAACTATGGTGGAAAAAAATTATATAACAAATCCAGCATGCTTTTAAATGGAGTCTGATGGAGTTAAAATACAAATTCAATTTTTGAAGTCTAAAAATCACAATGAAAAACATTTTAAGAGCTGTGTGTGTGTGTGTGAGAGAGCGAGAGAGAATAACACATGCATGTGTATACACACACATACACAATCAGAAGCCTAGAGCAAATGGCCTATTCCTATGGAATTCCAGTTGTTGCATGTCCACTGACTCAAGAATTTGAGAAAGTAGTTCAAATCATTTATAGAAAAACAGGACACCATAAAAGCCAGTTTTAAACTTGCTATCGAGGAGTCCTCTAGAAGCTCCTCCACTGGTAGCTAAGAAAGAACAGCCACAATTTATTGTGAGTATTCTTACTCCATGCAGGTTATCTTAAAACTTTGTACAAGTGATATCAAATAATCTCCTACCTTCAAAACTAGATAACTCTAACAACCTCAATAATATGGTGGCTTTAAAATCCAAAGTTAACTTGCTGCCCAGCAGTAGCACCCAGCATTGTGGTGCAGCAGGTTAAGTCACTGCTTGCAAGACTGGCAACCAGTGTAAATGTGCCAATTGATTTTCCAGCTGCTCCAATTCCAATCCAGCTCCCTGTTAATGTGCTGGGGAGGCAGTGTATAATGGCCCAACTATTTGGGCCCTGGCAACGCTGTGGAAGACCCAGATGGAGTTCCTGGCTCCTAGCTTCATCGTGGTCCAGGCTGGTTGTTATGCCTATCTGCAGAATGGAAGAAACCTCCTCCCCGTTCTCCCTATCATTCCTATGCCTATCAATAAATGCCTATCAATAAATAAATATTTTTGAAGAAAAAAAAATCCAACAATAATCAATGTAGAACATCCAGTTATTTCACAAAGAGAATACCACCAAGATAAATACATAGACTCCACCATATATTAAGAAAATATCAAGTACTATTTTTTTCATTAAATAAATAACCTGGGGCTAGCGCTGAGGCACCACGGGTAAAATCACTCCCTACAGGGCTGGCATCCCATAGGGGCACTGGTTTGGGTCCCGGCTGCTCCACTTCCAATCCAGCTCTATGCTATGGCCTGGGAAAGCAGTGGAAGATAGCCCAAGTGCTTGGGCTCCTATACCCACATGAGGGATCCAGAAGAGGCTCCTGGCTCCTGGCTTCAGACCAGCCCAGCTCTGGCCGTTGTGGCCGGAATATCCACTGATATTCACTCCCTAAATGTAACTCTGATTTTCAAATAAATAAATAAATCTTAAAAATAAAAATAGGCCGGCGCCATGGCTCACTACGCTAATCCTCCGCCTGCGGCGCCAGCACACCGGGTTCTAGTCAGGGCACCAGTTCTGTCCCAGTTGCTCCTCTTCCAGTCCAGCTCTTTGCCGTGGCCTGGGAAGGCAGTGGAGGATGGCTCATGTCCTTGGGCCCTGCACCCGCATGGGAGACCAGGAGAAGCACCTGGCTCCTGGCTTCGGATCAACGCGGTGTGCCGGCCACAGCGGCCAGTGTGGGGTGAACCAACAGAAAAGGAAGACCTTTCTCTCTCTCTCTCTGTCCACTCTGTCAAAAAATAAAAATAAAAAAATAGGGGCCGGAGCTGTGGCGCAGCGGGTTAACACCCTGGCCTGAAACGCCAGAATCCCATATGGGCACCGGTATGAGACCCAGCTGCTCCACTTCCCATCCAGCTCTCTGCTATGGCCTGGGAAAGCAGTAAAGATGGCCCAAGTGCTTATGCCCCTGCACCCACGTGGGAGACCCGGAAGAAGCTCTTGACTCCCGGCTCCTGGCTTCAGATCGGCATAGCTCCGGCCATTGCAGCCAACTGGGGAATGAACCAGTGTATGGAAGACCCCTCTCTCTCTCTCTCTCTGCCTCTCTTCTGTGTTAATCCTGACTTTCAAAAATACATAAATAAATCTTTAAAAAAAGATAAAAATAAAGAACCTGGGAAAGAACAATACCACAATATGAGTTTACCTATAACACACACACACGCACACCCCCACCCCAGACATCTCTTTGAGTGTAGTGTTGTCTTTTCAAACCTTTATGAAAGCAAATAGAAAGACATGAAGGTCCTACCTCTCCAAAGGCTGCCGGATTAAATGGAAGGACGGTGGTCCCAGTCATGTACTTGACTGGAGTTTTCATCCGATGGGAAGCCTAATAAAAATAAGCCCCAAAAAAATATAATTATTGGAAAATGGAAGGCCGGTGCCCTTCCTCAACTCAAAAATAACTGCTTTTCTAGTTACATTATTGTACAAGATATGTTTCTCTTTCTAATCAAAACATTTTACTATTAATCCTACTGAGTGTGCATGTACCTCACAATCTAAATGGCACGAGCATTGCACTTTTCTTGCATTTTACCGGCTTGTCCAAAAAAATATATAGCTACTGAAGACATCTACTGACACAGTCACCCATGCCACTGCATCCAATCGTTTTAATAATGGAGGTAGGAGGAAAATACGAGTACAGGACACCTTTGGACCACAAACAGGACTGTACTACAGAAAAGCGAATCATGGCTGCTCCAATAGGCCCCCAGCTCCCCTAAAAGCTAGGATCCCCAGCAAAGGTGAAAACCAACTCTGATGCAAAAAGTGAGACAGAGTCAAGGCTGGGGGTCATACTTCCCATCCTCTAATCTGTCAGCAGAAAACACTGTGCAGAAGCAAAGAGCTAGAAAACGTGACGGGATACTCTGTGACGATCACTGTGGAGACAACCTGAACTGTTCCCTACAACAGCCTCCCGTGTGCCATCCCAAAGAGTGCCCATAAAAAACAAGACAAGACAAGTATGCTTAGGCTCAGCATACAAAGAGGAAAAAACTGTCAAAATGCTGACAAGTATGAAAGCAACTGCAAGTAATTCAGATTTAGGTAACACACATCAATCACATTTAAGAATCATACTTTTCTTCTTATTTTGTACCTCCTTCATATTCTAAATATGACCATTGCTACAGAATGTACTGCTGTTTAACATTTACTGATTACACTTTTCACTTTTAAAATGTTTATTTTTATTTTCCTCATCCACTACATAATTCAGGCAAGCTATCTGAAGTTGGGTGCCGTACCTTTTCCTGGATGTAATACACCATCTCTGGGAAAGAAGGCATCTGCTTAGCGGGCCCTTCCTTTCTGTTCCTACCAGGAAGACACCTCAGCACTCGCTGTGCTTCTCCATGAACTTCTTCTCGTCTTTCAGAAAGAAGAACAAGAATAAACAACAAATTTCACCAGTGGGAGAACGACCATTTGAAGAGTAACAACTGCAATGTATAACTGGATTTCTGAGAAAGCAGCTTAAATATACTCATGACTATCTAAACAAAGAATCAGTAAAATACATTTTTTAAGAAATTACTTTTTTTTAGGCCGGCGCCGCGGCTCACTAGGCTAATCCTCCGCCTAGCGGCGCCGGCACACCGGGTTCTAGTCCCTGTCGGGGCGCCGGATTCTGTCCCGGTTGCCCCTCTTCCAGGCCAGCCCTCTGCTGTGGCCAGGGAGTGCAGTGGAGGATGGCCCAGGTGCTTGGGCCCTGCACCCCATGGGAGACCAGGAAAAGCACCTGGCTCCTGGCTCCTGCCATCGGATCAGCGCAGCGCGCCCGCCGCGGCGGCCATTGGAGGGTGAACCAACGGCAAAGGAAGACCTTTCTCTCTGTCTCTCTCTCTCACTGTCCACTCTGCCTGTCAAAAAATAAAAAAATAAAAAAAATTAAAAAAAAAGAAATTACTTTTTTTTGGAAATGTCTTAGTATTTGAAAAGTCATCTGTCTTGCATCTGACTTTACTCATAAGAAAAAACAAAGCAGGATACTGCAATTCACTATGTAAATATTTATGTGTGCACTTTCTCCTTGTTAGAGGCAAATTATAAGTAATTATAATCCATCCTTTATGTAAAATTCAGTGACTGAACAGTGCTCTATGTATGTGGCTAGAAGTCTGTGCTAGTTTGTAAAAATGTAAAACCCAACCAATTACAGCCCACATGGCCATAGTCTTATTCACATACTACATAAATAACTTTCTAAGTCTTTAATTGCCTTTGATCTACGCCCAATTTTCCTAACACAAAAAGAGACGAGAAGAATTAATAAAGAAAACCTGAAACTGCCGGAGAATTTCCCTTTATAATTTGGCAGTATTAATTAAAATAAAGAAGGAAAACTGAATGAATTATGCTTTGGTTTGGGGTTTGTAAATGAAAATAACTTTCAACACTTGGAGATAAGTTACAGCAGTTAAAAGCTTTGCTCAGCTCCCTGGAGTTCATGATACAGTCAAGGCCACCAGGTCCTGGGGTGTCTGGCCTGTGGTTGGGAAACTGTTGTAGAAAAATGAGAAGCAGCAGAGCTGCAGAACACAGCTCAACAATTCAAAGCCACTTTCACCAAATCTAAATGCAGCTATATGAGAAGCAGCAGCCATGATTAGAAGTGAAAAGCAGGGCCGGTGCTGTGGTACAGTAGGTTAATCCTCCACCTGTGGCGTAGCATCCCATATGGGTGCTGGTTCAAGTCCCAGCTGTTCCTTTCCCAATCCGGCTCTCTGCTATGGCCTGGGAAAACAGATGAAGATGCACCCAAGTGGGAGACCAGGAAGAGAAACCTGGCTCCTGGCTTCAGATCGGCACAGCTCTGGCCAATGTGGCCATTTGGGGAGTAAACCAACGGTTGGAAGACCTTTCTGTCTCTCCCTCACTGTCTGTAACTCTACCTCTTAAATAAATGAATAAAATCTTAATAAAAAAAAAAAGTGAAAAGCTAGAACCTAGAAATAACTTTAATATCCAATTAAAATTCCAACCAAAAAAAATCACAGCAAAATATATACAAATTATCAAGAAAAAAGGTTATCAGGGACACACTCTTGGAGCAACTAGAATACTGAAACTGTTATCAAGAAATCATTCATTTTTAAAGAAATGGACTGTACAAGTTGATAAGCAAGTGTATTCACCAATGAACACATAATTTTATGTAAGCCATTCCTCAGCGTGAATGAGGCTTTTTAGTCTTCCAAGGTAAGGCTAACTCTGATAACACAAAAGAAAAAAATATATACAAAAGTCTCACTTAAGAAATAGAAAGCGGGCCAGCGCTGTGGCACAGCAGGTTAACACTCTGGCCTGAAGCACCGGCATCCCATATGGGCTCAGGCTCAAGACCCGGCTGCTCCACTTCTGATCCAGCTCTCTGCTATGGCCTGGGAATGCAGTAAAAGATGGCTCAGGTCCTTAGGCCCCTGCACCCAAGTGGGAGACCAGGAGGAAGGTCCTGGCTCCTGGCTTTGGATCGGTGCAGCTCCAGCCGCTGCAGCCAACTGAGGAGTGAACCAGCAGATGGAATACCTCTCTCTTTCTCTCTCTGCCTCTCCTCTCTCTGTGTAACTCTTTCAAATAAATAAATAAATCTTTAAGAGAGAGAGAGAAAGCGCCTAAATATTCAATGCAGTTGTATAAGTCTATATCATAAAGGTCATACTTTTAACTATTTAAAAAATTGCTTCTAAATTTCAAGCTACACAAATTTTTTCAAAACAATTAAAAATGAACACAAACTCAAATTAACACCTTTAGAAACTTACGGGTCTCCAGCAGCCAGTAGGAGCAAATACCTGGAAGGTATATGATCTGAGGGAAACACTGTGCTGGCAAATTTCACAGCCACCTGTCGAACTTGAACTTCAGGCTGTTTGAAACATTAAAACACACAGACCACCACAGGGGAAAAAAAGTCAATCACCAGCAATTCATTCAAGATAAGTCACCATCCTAAATGTAAGCAATACAAAATTTAAGTTGCCATTTTAGTAAATATATATGTATAAATAAAATCAAGACAAATCATTTGTTCAATGACTTCAATCATGTTGTTTTAAAAAGTCTTGGCCGGCGCCGCGGCTCAATAGGCTAATCCTCCGCCTAGCGGCGCCAGCACACCAGGTTCTAGTCCCGGTCAGGGCGCCGGATTCTGTCCCGGTTGCCCCTCTTCCAGGCCAGCTCTCTGCTGTGGCCAGGGAGTGCAGTGGAGGATGGCCCAGGTGCTTGGGCCCTGCACCCCATGGGAGACCAGGAGAAGTACCTGGCTCCTGGCTTCGGATCAGCACGGTGCGTTGGTCGCAGCGCGCCAGCCATGGCAGCCATTGGAGGGTGAACCAACGGCAAAAGGAAGACCTTTCTCTCTGTCTCTCTCTCTCACTATGCACTCTATCAAAAAAAAAAGAAAAAAAAAAAAAAAGTCTTTTGGACAGTGCACCTACTTAAGTACCTTTCTCAAGCTAAGAGCATCCTCCAAGTAAAGCAGGAAGGCACACAAAGACCACAGCTGGGAGGGCTCTCTGTACGTGTACATTCTCAGCCCAAAACTTTGGGACCAGTAACACTGTGGCAGTGTCTGGCCATTAGCTCTGCCTCCCCGGATCTCAAGTTCTGTCACACAAAAGAAATTCAGGTATTTTGAAGCAAACACAAATATAGCTTACTTGGAATCCCTATAAACTTTTAGCACAATAAACTTTAATGTTCTCAAATTGGCTCTAAAGTTAAAACTGACCCCAAAACCAGCTTCAACTACATATTCAATTGAACTAGATTAATAATTTATGAATACAAAGTTCAACCAGAAAAGCAGCTTTAGAATCCACTGATCATGGGGGCCGGTGCTGTGGTATAGTGGGTAAAGATGCCACCTGCAGTACTGGCATCCCATATGGGTGCCAATTTGAGTCCCGGCTGCTCAACTTCCAATCCAGCTCTCAGATATGGCCTGGGGAAGCAGTGGAAGATGGCCCAAGTCCTTGGGCCCCTGTACCCAAGTGGGAGACAAGGAAGAAGCTCCTGGCTCCTGGCTTCAGATCGGCCCAGCTCTGGCCATTGCAGCCATCTGGGGAGTGAACCAGCGGATAAAACACCTCTCCCTCTCTCTCTGTGCCTCTGCCTCTCTGTAGCTCTGCCTTTCAAATAAATAAATAAATCTTTTAAAAAAAAGTCATTTCCTTAAAAAAAGGACTTTCAAAAAAAAATAATCCATTGATCCTGAAGGTTTGCTCTCCTGCACTCTCCCCTTGGGTTACTCTTGCAACCACAAACCTAACACAAGATAAAAGCAATACTACGAAATGTATACTGGTCTATTTATCTTGATATTCTTGCTGTTAGAATTCCTTGAGCTATATTAAAGAGCAGCTCCTCTGGGTGTGCCCAAGTCCCTGTTCTGCTTCCACTCCAGCTTCCTGCTAAGCACACCCTCAGAGGCAATCCACATGAGAGAACCAGATGGAGTTCCAGGCTCCAAGCATGTAGGGAGTAAACCAACAGATAGAAGATCTCTGATATGTGTCTGTCTCTCCATTGGTCTGCCTTTCAAATTAAAAAGCTGGAGAGGGAGAGAGAGGGAAAACAATGATATTAAGGATTAGTCTAAATTAGATTACTTAGCCTAGAATTTTGCTTGCTTTAAATGTTGTCTACAAAAAGAAATTAGCTTTGAAAGCCAGTACTGTGTTGCAGTAGGTTGTCATAACCCTTGCCTCCATCCCATTTTGGAGTGCTGGGTGGAGTCCAGGCTGTTCCACTTGCAATTCAGCTCCCTGTTAATGAACCTGGGAGACCAGCAAATGATGACCCAAATACTTGGGTCCCTGCTACCCATATGGGAGACTCAGATGAGTTCTGGGCTCCTGACTTCAGCATGGCTGAGCCCCAATTGTTGTAGCCATTTGGGAAGTGAACCAGAAGATGGAAGGTATCTCTCTCTTTCTCTCTCTTCCTCTGTCTCTTCCTCTCTCTGCTTTTTTTTTTTTTGCCTCTCAAATAAATAAATAAATCTTTAAAAAGAAATTAGTTTTTCTTGGTAATATCTTACATGATTAAGTGTGCATGAGGAGAAACAATATCTACAAACATTATACAAGCATCATGCTTCTTTGTTACCTAGGAAAAGTTTTCTCCTTTTTATAGGTTTTAAAATTTAACAATTTCTAACATTTTGCTACATTCACTTCAAATGTAAACATACACACACACACACACACACACATACTCTTCTTTTCATGAAAACAGAAATAGTAGTAACACAAAATGAGGAATCTGTGACAACTGTAATATGGGGAAAGAAAGGTATATCATCATCTACATGGTATAATTCAATGAAGCAGTATTTATAACTAAATCCTAAATGATGTGACAGTCATACAATTTTTATACTCTCTATATATACATTAACTTCCACAAATAAGAGGATGTGATATTTATCTTTTGGGGTCTAGCTTATTTCACTTAGCATAATGATCTCCAGTTCTCTCATTCTATTACAAGTGTCAGGATGCCATCCTTTTTTATGGTTGAATAATACCCTACTGTGTGTATGTATATCACATTTTCTTTATCCAGCCATCAGCTGATGGACATCTAGGTTGATTCCATCATCTCTGCTCTTGTGAATTGAGCTGTTATGAACACAGAAATGCAGGGAAAGTGTTAAGTATTCTATTCTAATGAGCTTCTAAATAACCCTAAAAGTCTGCTGTCCATTATGTGTGACCATGAACCAGGTGCTTCTGACAATGGAATTCCTCACATACAGTAAGCCTTCTGAATGCACACAACAGCACAATTTAACCCTGCCATATTTCAACAGAAACAAAAACTTTCTGGAACCTTTCATGACTCCCTCAATATAAATGTATTAAATCCTATCAGTCTAATCTCAGTAGGACACAATTTATATTAATGTCACCAAAACATTTTGCCATCATTCTTTCTTCCGATCTTGTAGAAACGGGGTTACAAAGAACTGACTAGTGAAAATACACATTTCTTTGATATTGTGTATTACACATAGGTATGAATCTACACACTCCAGATTCTCGCATCAACTCCATGAAAGCCAAGTAGAAGACCAGAAGGCAGCAGAGTATGTATGGTAGTACTGGCTTACTTCCTATAGACTCAGTCTGACACAGGAAACTTGTCTTTCTTTCCTTCTGCTTTTCTCTGGCAATGTGACCTGCAGAACTCTGCTCTCCTGCATTATTTTGCTCAGCTGCCAATCAGGAAGACAGGATACTTCCACTTTGGAGGACACGCACTAGAAACTATTTTCTCACACAGAATCTTTCAAACCTAAGCATTATTCTAAACACCATGAATATACTCCTTTTCCCCTAAAATCAGATTTCCATCATGAAAAATAAAAATTGATCATAAATCATAAATATAATCAGCAAATACCTCTATTAATTATCAAAGCAGTTAAGGAGGAAAGTAATTCAATAAAGTAGTAAAATATGTATACTACCAGGCATTGCAGCTCATGGTTGGACATACCTTTATTAAGTATGAAGCCACAAGGGCCTCCATGAGAGTTCGCTGTGCTCCCTCCAAAGTACTATAAGCTCCAACCATCATAGATAATGCTTCCTGAATAGCAAGTCGAGTTTCAGGCTCTTCCTAGAAAGATAACAAAACAGTGTTTCTCTCCCAGTTGGATTTCCAGGTGAACATCCAAACAGAAAGCATAGAGGCCGGGGCTGTGGCGCAGTGGGTTAACACCCTGGCCTGAAGCACCAGCATCCCCTATGGGCGCCGGTTCGAAACCCAGCTGCTCCACTTCCGATCCAGCTCTCTGCTGTGGCCTAGGAAAGCAGTGGAAGATGGCCCAAGTGCTTATGCTCCTGCACCCACGTGTGAGATCTGGAAGAAGCTCCTGGCTTCGGATCGGCGCAGCTCCAGCTGTTGCAGCCAAATGAGGAATGAACCATCGGACGGAAGTCTCTCTCTCTCTCTCCCTCTCCCTCTCTCCCTCTCTCCCTGTGTAACTCTGACTTTCAAATAAATAAATAATAAATCTTAAAAAAAAAAGAAAGCATAAACACATGAGCCATTTCCCTACCTTACACAAGGCTTCAAAAAGCTGCTGCACAAGAGCTATATCCTTAGTGAATAAATGAGGCATTCGACTGTAAGAGAATATAGGAATATCATTACTAACACAAATTTCCACAAAAAAAGAGGCAGGGGAGGGGGAATGGAGCTAAGCACAATTTTTCTGAACTCAACATTTTCCCCTCTGAACATAATCTCAGTATCACTGGATTAACTCCCTTAAGAGTACAATATTTGCAAAGTAAATATTTACTTCAGTTGTCCAATCCAGGTAATCCTTGTTAATATACTTCCCAGATATTCCCTCTGTAATAGTCCATGCATTCAGGTAACATTTCTGATTTTAACATGAAGAAAACAGACTAAGCTGCAACTTAAACTGAAGGCTATTATGCTAAGGGCTCTGCTACTTCTCATCACCAGGCGAGGCAAGGTCTGCTGGAGACCCCCACTGGCTCAGCCTGTCGGGGGGGATTTTCTTCAAACCCAAAGCTCCTCTCCCTGCACAGTGGGCAAGACCCAGTCTAACTGGCTCAATACAGAACCTGTGCAGAGTGCAAAGCAGCACACAGTGCCACTGAGGATGCTCCACAGCTGTCTCCCTAACTTGAAATACAGTGACAGAAAATGAAACCAGGAGGAACTGCACTGAGGAAATCACCCTGAGCAGAAGAAAATAAATCCATCTTTGGAAACAGGGATACTAAGAATCACAATATGAACGGTATCAGAAAAGAGAGCCATTAGAAAAGTCTTGATTATTGGGATTATAAAGACAAGTAATAAGAGGCAACAAGAACTCTTTAGATCAATCAAAGGTCTCTAGGGTACAAAAATTTAATCCATGATAACACCATTCAGTTGAAATCTCATTTCAAGACTATTATTTAATATGGTAATACATCTTCAAATGTAAATAAAAATATCTCACATCTTTTCCCTTCTACAAGAATTGCCATTAAAAGCATTCCTCGCAGACTAACAACAAAAGTGTTCTCCATCCAGTATTACAAGCTACGTCATTTTGCTCAGTTTACCAACCTCTCACTGAAAAAAGAGTTTACTCACCTGGAGAGTTTTCCAACAGCTGAATATGCCATTGACAGTAGTTTAGGGTCCTTGAAATTAAAAAAAAAAAAGAAAAGAAAAGAAAAAAGAAAAGAACAAAAAACAGACAAAACAAAAAATACAGTAAACAGCAAAACCTTTTCGCTGCAGTTACATGCATCACCTTACTCCCTGTTCTATGTAGGTCTCACTTTGGCTAGCTGCATGTTAGTATCTGAACAAAACTTTCAACGTCCAAACCCAGAATCCATCACACTACTAAAGGGAAAAACAAAACAAAATCTTGTAGCCCCAACTCATTCCACAAGGTAAACCCAGTGGTCAGATAAAAGGTTTCTATTCACTAATACTAAGCTCATGATATTTCAACACTGTAACCTGCACACACCAAAGTTCATCTTCAACACACTAAGAAAACAGCTCTACTCATTAGAAAATGTATCACTGCCCAATAGACTAGGATCTTCCCTATCTCACCAAAATTGCAGTAAATTGTATAGCAATTTTCTAGAAATCTGCACTTTAATAAACAGCATCCTCTCTCGTCTTCCGCCACACAAAATTAAGGACATCACAGACCTCAAGTAAATTAGTGCAGTTCCTTCAAGATACAGACAGAACTTCACATGACTTTATGAAAACCAGCAGTCTGACTGATTATTCAGAAGATAGTTTCAAACTTCTGCCAGATGAATTTGACACACTGAACCTAGGATTTGCCCTTCCATGCCTAAACAGCCACTCTCACAGATTCATCTGTTGGGGAGATGTCAACCTGAGGTAATGCGATTCAGCGGCTGTGGTTTATCGGCCTCTCTAACCTATTTTTAAATACCCAGTGTCATTCCAAAAGCCCAAAAGTATTTTTTGTTATTATGAACTACTCCAAAGTATATGACTATATCATCATAAAAACAATCTGAAAGGTCCCCTAAACCTTAAACATCAGGAAAATATTGTCCAACAGGAGAAAGCAGCTAGGAGAGCCAAGTATGCCACTACCCTACAGCACAGCTGCACAACAAATGATCAGCTTTTCACTAACATATACCCATGTGCCTTGACTGTGCTCCTGAATCTATGTGAACTAACTCAATCTTCCCAATACTCCAATATGATGGCATCATTATTTTAATTTCTCAGATAAAGAACAGACATCCAGAGAATTTAAGTTACTCCCCCAAAGAACAAAAATAGGATTCACACTCAATTCTAACTTCAAATGACGTGACAAGATTTTGATCTCACTATATTGTTGCAAACATGCATTCACATTTAGCTACAACTAAGGAAAATAATGCCAGCTAGGGTTCTTGATACATTACCTTTTTTTAGCAAATTCCCCTGAAATACTGGAGATAGTGAGAAAAATGCAACAGGGAAAAACAGGATTTGAAAACCTACAATCCAAGGAATCCTCATCCCACTTAGTTTATGGAATCAAAAATTTACTGAATGCATGTTTAGATAGAATTTTCGATCAGCAAAATCTCAGCCTCTAAGGGGTAACACTTTCCCAATACAAGCCAAATTCAAACTGTCCCATATGGAAATAAATCACAGTGGAGATCTCAGCTAATTCCTTCAATTTTATGTCTATACAGTGCTTAGGAGCAGCATAAGACGTCCTTACTTTAAAAAATGTTAAATAGATGATAAACCCCCTCAATCCTTGTATCACTTTTTAACACTTGTTTCTATAAAAAGTAAAACATGGCAGTGATTTCTGAAATTTTTTCCATGTCAAGCAAAAATGTTAATAATATAAAAATATTAACAGATATTTAAAAATAAGTCACTTACTTCTTTATATTCATTGATTAGCTTAGTGAGGCCATTCAAAAGCATTGGACCTAATGGTTTAATCTTGATTTCTGGACAGCTTTTGAAAAAACACAAACACATACAAAAAAAAGGTAAGAATCCCATAATTACATACCTTTTCAAACAATTACTTAGAATAGAGAAATAGCTGAAATAAGGCAAATAATATATTAAAACTTTAAAAAATTTTTAACATGAGCTAACACAATTTATTTCTAGAGAAAAATCATCATTTGAAAACTTTAAAGTAGCTCAAAAAACTTACGTTATACAAATGTGATGCACAAATTGCAAGGATAATGTTCTTAACTTTGAATTTGTATTTGCGCCAAAAAGTCCATCATATACAACCTACATAAAAGGAACAAAGTCAAAAACATAAGTTTACAAAAATAACAATTTAAAATTTTTGAACAGTAGTCAGGATTCAGTAGCAGACTTTTTGTTCTTCATAAATTAATTATCTTTCAGTACAAACATTGGCTGACCAACTGAGCCAAGCAGTAGTTTCTATCAATAGTCTATAAACCAACAAAAAACAATCACAATAGTTGATCTCATAAGTCTGCAAAACACATGAGCCTACCACTAGGAAACAAGGCACAATCCATCCTGCAGTGGGCCAGCACTCTTCCACCCCACCAACAGGCAAGATCATATGGGGGAGACTGAGGTTTCTGAATTACATGTAATCATTCAAAATTAATTATGATAAAATCTTCCTAGAAAATATCAAAATTAAAACACTTGGTAAGTATGCAGACAGGACACAGGTGCTCTATGTATTCTGTCAATCATGTCTGAAAGGCAAAGACCATGCACATGAGCCCCAAGCAACATCCAGAATTCAAACATTAAACATCAACATCAAAGCTGTCTAAATCTCTCATATTTCTACTTTTTATGTGAAAGATTAGTCTCATATTTTTTTTTATTTTTTTATTTTTTTTATTTTTGACAGGCAGAGTGGACAGTGAGAGAGAGACAGAGAGAGAAAGGTCTTCCTTTGCCGTTGGTTCACCCTCCAATGGCCGCCGCTGCAGCCGGCGCACCGCGCTGATCCGATGGCAGGAGCCAGGAGCCAGGTGCTTTTCCTGGTCTCCCATGGGGTGCAGGGCCCAAGCACCTGGGCCATCCTCCACTGCACTCCCTGGCCACAGCAGAGAGCTGGCCTGGAAGAGGGGCAACCGGGACAGAATCCGGCGCCCTGACCAGGACTAGAACCCGGTGTGCCGGCGCCGCAAGGTGGAGGATTAGCCTATTGAGCCACGGCGCCGGCTGATTAGTCTCATATTTAAAAACGACAGTCCATACTCTTGTACCTCAACTACTAATGACACTCGGATCTTAATTAACATTAATACCTGAGTTCCAGGTCAGTACCAAGTATCTGCCTTATAACTGCCCTACGTTAAGAACCACAAAATACCAAAAAACAACAAAACAAAAACATTGCTATTGGGGCCAGCATTGTGGCACAATGGGCTAAGCCACCACCTACAACACCAGCGTCCCATAACAAAGTGCCAGTCCAAGTCCCCACCACTCTGCTTCCAATCCAGCTCCCTGGCAAGGTGCCTGGGAAAGAAGCAGAAAATGAACCAAGTCACTTGGAGCCCTACAACCCTCACAGGAGACCTGGATGGAATTCCATCCTCCTGGCTTCTGGCCTGCCTCAGTTCTAGGCCTCTGCTGCCATTTGAGCAATGAACCAGCAAATGGAAGATCCTTTCTTCTCATTCTCTCTCTTTCCCCATCACTGTGCCATTCAAATAAATAAAATAAACCTTTAAAAATAAAATTAAAAAATGAATACCCTCCACCTGAGAAATCAAGACGTACCTGTACATTAAAAATGACACAGAGGGGCCAGTGCCGTGGCACAGCAGGTTAAAGCCCCAGCATCCTGGCTGCTCTACTTCCAATCCAGCTCCTTGTTAATGCACCTGGGAAAGCAGCAAAGGATGGCCCTGCACTCACGTGGGAGACCTTGAAGAAGTTCCTGGCTCCTGGCTTTGGCATGGCCCAGGCCTGGCCTTTGGGGAGTGAACCAGCAGATGGAAGACCCTTCTCTCTCTCTCTCTCCCTCTATCTGTAACTCTACCTCTCAACTCTGACAGGCAGATGAAGAAGAGGTCAGGGCACAACAAGCAGGAGACTGCTAAAGACATCATTAGAAATAGGCATGGAAGCAAGAATGTTTTAAGTGATGTACAGTGAGTTTTGTCTTTGGAAAGGCTTTCAGCTAGATTTGTTTTGAAAACATAAACAGCTAGAAATAAAGTATAAACCTATAGGAAGCATATTATGCTAGCAGATTATTATGTAATGTGATGTTATTAAAACCACATTTTTCTGAACCAAAATTTTCAAGATACTGCCTGGGAAATGGTGCTTGGAAAATGAAAGCTAAGAAGCTCTACAGCAATTTTATGTTTATGGAGACACAAAATACCTGAAATTTCTCAAATGTTATAGTATCTATTAGACAAAAGTAATGAGTTTTATCATTAGAAGGAGAAAACAGCCATATGAACAAATAAACCGAGATGCAAAGAAAGAAGTCTGTGACTGGCGGGCAGCACAAGGACAAGGGAGGCATTCTCCATCTGGGAGTGAGGAGGAGGAGAGGCAGAAAGTGGGAGCATTTCAGAGAGGAGGTGGCCCCTGAACACACACTGGAATATAAGTAGGTGTTTACCAGATTAAAAGGCAGAGGGAGGGGCCAGTGCTGTGGTGCAGTGGGTTAACACCCTGGCCTGAAGCGCCAGCATCCCATATGGGCGCCGGTTCGAGTACCAGCTGTTCCATTTCCTATCCAGCTCTCTGCTATGGCCTGGGAAAGCAGTACAAGATGACCCAAGTCCTCCACGTGGGAGACCTAGAAGAAGCTCCTGGATCTTGGCTTTGGATCGGCACAGCTCCGGCCATTGTGGCCAATTGGGGAGCGAACCATCGGATGGAAGACAGACCAACCTCCCTCCCTCCCTCCCTCTCTCTCTCTGCCTCTCCTCTCTGTAACTCTTTCAAATAAAATAAATAAATCCTAAAAAAAAGGGGGGGGGGGCAGAGAGAGAGGAGGTTTTTCAAGATGGCAGGCAGACAAGGGAGGGTGCTTACTGCTTTAGTCTAGGGGAGGATACTTAAAAAAAGTGGAGAGAGTGCAATCACAGGGAACGGTTAGGGAGAAAATGGCAGAGGAAACTCCACACAAATTGGGGGTACACTGTGGACCTACATGGACTTGTGAAAGTTTTACCCAGAGCCATTAAGCAAGAAAAAGAAATCAAAGGGATACAAATTGGGAAGGAGGAAGTCAAACTATCACTATTTGCAGATGACATGATTCTATGTACAGGGGATCCAAAAGACTCCACTAAGAGACTACTGGAACTCATAGAAGAGTTTTGTAAACTGACAGTATATAAAATCAACACACAAAAATCAAAGCCTTAGTATATAAAGACAATGCCACCACTGAGAAAGAACTTCTAAGATCAATCCCCTTCAGAATAGCTACAAAAAAAAAATCAAATACCTTTCAATAAATTTAACCAAGGATGTCAAAGATTTCTATAATGAGAATTACAAAACATTAAAGAAAATGACACACAAAAAAATGGAAAAATCTTCCGTGTTCATGGATTAGAAGAATCAGTATCATCAAAATCAATTTACAGATTCAATACAATACCAATCAAAATACCAGGGACATTAATTTCAGATCTATAAAAAAATTATGCTGAAATTCACATGGAAAATCAGGAGACCCTGAATAGCTAAAGCAATCTTATACAACAAGACCAAAGCCGGAAGCATACAATACCAGATTTCCAGAAATACTACAGGGAAGTTATCATCAAAACAGTCTGGTACCAGTACAGAAACAAATGGATAGACTAATGGAACAAAACAGAAATGCCCAAAAGCAACCCAAATGCATCTCCAACCAGCTTATCTTTGACAAAGGAGCTAAAAGCATTCTCTGGAGCAAGAACAGTCTCTTCAACAAATGGTGCTGGGAATTCTTGACCTCCACATGCAGAACTATGAAACAACACCCCCACATTACACCTTACATAATAATGCACTCAAAATGGATCAAAGACCTAAATCTATAACCTGATACCATCAAATTATTAGAGAACATTGGGGAAGCTACAAGACTTTGGCACAGGCAGACTTCTAGGGAAAGACCACAGAGGCACAAGCAATCAAAGCCAAAATTGACAAATGGGATTACATCAAATTAACAAGTTTCTGTACTGCAAAAGAAACACTCAGCAAAGTGAAGAGGCAACCAACAGAATGGCAGAAATTATGTAACTGATAAAGCATTAATAATAATCAATATATAAAGAGATCAAGAAACAACACCAAAACAACCCAGTGAAGCAAAAAGCAAAGGACTTAGACATTTCTCAAAAGAAAAAAAAAAAAAAAAAAAGAAATCCAAATGTCCAAAAAACACATGAAAAAGTGTTCAAGATCACTAGCTGTCAGGGAAATGCAAAACAAAACCACAGTGAGGTTTCATCTCACCCTAGTTAGAATGGCTTTCATAAAGAAAGCAACAATTAAGAAACGATGGTGAGGAAGTAGGGAAAAAGGTACCCTAATTCACTGTTGATGGGAATGCAAACTGATACAGCCACTATGGAAGACAGTATGGAGATACTTCAGACATTTGAATGCAGACCTACCATATGACCCAGCCATTCCACTCCTGAGAATTTACCCAAGAGAAATGAAATCAGCATATGCTTGTTGCAGCTTAATTCACGATAGCTAAGAAATAGATTCAACCCAAATGTCCCTCAACTGAAGCCTAGATAAAGAAATTATGGGATATGTACACCATGGAATACTACACAGCAGTAAAAAAAAAAAATGAAATCCTCTCTTTTGCAACAAAATGGATGAAACTGGAAAACATCATACTTAGTGAAATAAGCCAGTCCCAAAAGGACAAATAGTGTGTGTTCTCCCTGATCTGTGATAACAGAGCACCTAAAAGGTAATCTTAAAAAGTGAAATTAACACTTTGAGATGCAACGACTTTGAACAGCCCTTGTCTGGACTACTGAAGAACAGTTGTGTTTTTTTTTTCCATATAATTCATTGAACTCTACTTAGCATAGTTAATCGTATGTATATAAAGTTAACTGAAAATAGATCTTAATAAAAAGTAAGCATGGGAATAGAAGAGGGAGGAGGAAGAAGGGTAGGAGTGTGGGTGAGAGGGTGGGTACAGTGGGAAGAATCACTACATTCCTAAAGTTGTATGTATGACATTTATATTCCTTAGATAAAAGGTTTCTGGGGAAAAAATAAAAATTAAAAGAGAGCGAGAGAGAGAGAGAGAGAGAGAGAGAGAGAGAGAAGGCAGAGGGATCTGCTGTACCCAGCAGAGGAAGCATCATGAACAGAGACACAACACCACGAAAACCATACATTTGTGATGCTGTCATCTTTTTTGGAGGTTTAAGTACAGAGAAGGAGTGACTAAAAGATGAAACTGGAAGGGAAATGACTTCTAATATTTCCTAATTGAATGAATACTAATCACTATGTTCCATACTTTCTATCCACATTCTATTCAATCTTCACAACACTGCTTTTAAAAAGTGCTTTTAACACTGATTTTAAAAAGAAAAAACAGAATAAAACTTGAAGCTTAAGACCAAAAGTAGGGCAGGTGATTGGCATAGTGCTTAAAATGCCACTTGGAACCCCTACATCCCATATCAGAGGGTCTGGTTTGAGTGCTGGCTCCATTGCAGACTTCAGTTTCCTGTTAATGCATACCCTGGGAGAGGCAGCAGGTGACAGTTCAAGTACTTGGGTCCCTGCCATCCACAGACTGAGTTTCTAGTTCTCAACTTCAGCCTGGCCTTGCCCTAGCTATGCAGGCATCTGGGGAATGAACCAGTAGATGAATGCCTTTCAGATAATTTTTTCAAAATTTTCAAAAATCAAAATCAAATAACTGACATTAGAAGAAAACTACAGACTAATATCCTTTATAAACATTGAAAATCCTCAACAAAATACCAGCAAACTGAATTCAACAGTGTATTAGAAAATACACTGGCTCAAGCATCTGGCACCCTATCACCCATGAGGAGATCAGGATGGAGGTCCTGGTTCCTGGCTTCAGCTGGGCCCAGACCTTGCTGTTGTAACCATTTCGAAAGTGAACCAATGGATGGAAAATTAGTATCTCTCTCTCTCTCTCTCTCTCTCTCTCTCTCCCCCTCCTTCTCTCCCTCCCTCCCTTTTTTTCCCACCCCCCTCCCTAGCTCCCTCCGTGTGTGTGTGTGTGTGTGACTCAGCCTTTCAAATAAAATTTTTAAATTCTCTTTAAAAAAAGAATTATACAGAGGTCGGTGTTGTGGAAGAGCAGGTTAAGTTTCCACCTATGAACACCAGCATCCCATATTGGTGCTGGTTCAAGACCCGGCTGCTCCACTAAGATCCAGTGCCTTGCTAATGCACCTGGGAAAGCAGCAGAAAATGACCCAAGACTTTGGGCTCCTGCACTCACGTGGGAGACTCAGAAGAACCTCAGGACTCTGGGTTTGGCCTGGCTCAGCCCAGGCCGTTGTAGCCATTTGGGAAATGAACTAACAAACAGATCTCTGTCTTTGTCTGTCTGTCTGTCTGTCTCTCTGTAATTCTGCCTTTCAAATAAATGAAAAATAAATCTTAAAAAAAAAAAAAAGTATACATCATGACCAAGTGGCATTTATTCCTGGAAGGCAAAGAGGTTCATATACCAAATTAATCCATATTTCAAAATGAAAAGACAAAATGATCATCTTAATTGATGCAGAAAAAAAAGGACAACATTCAATATTGTTTCATGATTAAAAAAAAAGAAAAATCAACAAACCAGGAACAGAAGGAATCTACATCAACCTATCACAGGCCACATCTGAGAAACCTGCAATGAGCACCATTTTCATGGTGAGAGAATAAAAGCTTTTCCTCCAAAATCAGGAACAAAGCAAGACTCCCAGTTGCCACTTCTATTCCACATAATACTAAGAGGTCTAGCGAGAGCAATTAGGCTGGAAAAACAAGTAATAGGCACTCAAACTGGAAAAGAGGAAGTAAAATTATGTCTGGCGATGACAGGATTTTAAATGTATAAGACACTAAGGATTACACACAAACCAGCATTGTGGCTAGCAGGTAAAACCACTGCCTGTGATGCCAGCATTCCATAAGGGTGCCAGTTTGTGTCCCAACTACTCCACTTCTGATCTAGCTCCCTGTTATTGGCCTGAGAAAATAGCAGAAGATGGCCCAAGTATTTGGGGCCCCACCACCCACGCCGGAGACCCAGATGAAGCTCCTCCCTCCTGGCTTCGGCCTGGCTCTGCTCTGCCTGTTGTGGGCATCTAGGGATTGAATCAGCAGATGGAAGATCTCTCTCTCTGTCTTTTCCTCTAATTCTGACTTCCCTTCAAATAAAGAAATACATCTTTTTAAAAAGATGGAAAAAGCAAATAATTAATGAAGAAAAAATATAGCCAAATCTATCTGCCTCCAGAACTGATCATAACTTAGATAAAAGATCTTTTGGCCAGCGCCACAGCTCACTAGGCTAATCCTCCACCTGCAGCGCTGGCACCCCGAGTTCTAGTCCTGGTTAGGGCGCCAGATTCAGTCCCAGTTGCTCCTCTTCTAGTCCAGCTCTGCTGTGGCCCTGGAAGGCAGTGGAGGATGGCCCAGGTCTTTGGGCCCTGCATCCACATGGAAGACCAGGAGGAAGCACCTGGCTCCTAGCTTCGGATCGGCACAGCACACCAGCCACAACACGCCGGCCATAGCGGCCACTTGGGGGGTGAACCAACGGAAAAAGGAAGACCATTCTCTCTGTCTCTGTCAAAAAAAAAAAAAATCTTTTGCAAAAGACCTTGCATCCTTCACCAACAGAAAGTACAAGGATTTGCAACTGTAGATAATTCTTGTGTCAACAGAGAAGACGGGCTGGATGTGGGCAGAACTAGGGGGAGGGAGACATGGGAGACAATGACCAAAATCAAAACTAACAGTCTCAATCTGTATCAGCATTAGGCAAGAGATGAAAACTTTAAGAGAAAAGCCAGAGGATTTGGCCCCTACCTTCATGTGGGGTTTCAGATAAGGGTAAATCAATTTTCACTTAAGTGCCTAAGTTCCTAGTGGTGCCATTTTTGGAGAAAAGTCACACATTCCCAAAAAAAATAGTTTGAAAGGAACTATACAGTTAGGGTGAATAGAAACCATTCACACAATATAGTATATGCTATAATAAACTTTAAAAAATAATTTCTACAGCTAAATTTAAGGTAAGCAAAACAAAAAAAAAACCTTCATTAATCTTTTTATTTACATCACCTACTTAATATATATCCATTAACTCAGCTCCTTCTCTATTTAAATAGCCATGAAAGTCACAAAGAGGCCATTTTTCTTTGGAAAGAAATTACCTGAATATTAGCAGGGAACGTTTCGGCTGCTTGTCTAGAACGAAGGAGATGGGGGACAATCTTTAACTTGACTCTTGTACTGACTGGGTCCCTTTTCAGCTCTGGCTTCAAAACTGCTCCCTATGGAAAATACATTCGATTAAAACACTTCAAATTATTTTTAACTGAAAAAAATCATGAGAGTTCTCCACCCTTAAAAATTACTGAAGAGTCAAAAAAACTCTTATTTTTATCAGTATAACTTATCAATATATTAAATTATAACTGAAAATTTTGTACTCACTCATAACTTTAATAAACTGTTTCATAAATGACACATTTTTATAAAATAAATATACTTGCCAAAACAAAACACTGCATGGAGGCAATAAAACCATTCTACATTTTCTACCAATCTCTTCAACAAATATGATCTTACTAGAAGAGAGCTGGATTCTTCTATCTCCTTCCATATTCAGTCCGCTGTGATAAGTTGTCCTGGTTGAAGTATGTGACTAAAACTCAGCTTGTACAGATATGTAGTTAGAAAATTAGGGATAACTTTGGCCTTTTCAGGCAACTGTAGATATTCTTCCTTGATACTACACCCAAAGTTGACAATTTGTTCAAGGTTAGCCCTAATTTGGAGTTTAAGCCGCATCCCATGAATATGTGCATATTCTAATATACTAAATTCCACAAGTCCACCTTGCATTTTCAGTGGCCCCTGTTTACTGTTAGAACATCACTAGTTGGTTGGGGCTAGCGTTGTAGCATAGCAAGTTGAGCCTCCACCTGCAACACTGGCATCTCATGTTCAACACTGGCATGCCAGTTCAAGACCCGGTTGTTCCACTTCCAATCCAGTTCCTTGTTAATGCACCTGAGAGAAGATGGCTCAAGTGCTTAGGCCCCTGCACGGACATGGGAGACCCAGAAAAGGCTTTGGCCTGGCCCAGCCCCAGCCGTTGTGGTCATTTGGGGAGTGAACTAGTAGATGGAAGTTCTCTCTTTCTCTCTCTCTCTCTCTCTCTCTCTCTCCTCTTTCAAATAAATAAAAAACAAAAAATAAATTAAAAAAAAAATCACTGGTCATCTGGAAACAATGTATAATGTTTAAATAAACACCAAAAAAAAAAAAAGTGTTTACATCACCATTGATCTCATCAGAAAAAAAAATCCATTAACACTGATAAGCTGTCAAGTCACTGTGGTTTGTCTGTTTATTCACGTAAAATACTTCTATTATTTCAAAGATATTCTTATTCTTGCTAATGCGCCTGGGAAAGCAGCAGAAGACGGCACTGGTGCTTGGGCCCCTTCACCCACCCTGGGGTCCCAGAGGAAGCTCCTGGCTTCTGGCTTCAGTCAGACTGGCCTGGCGCCAGCCACTGTGGCCATTTGGGAAGTGAACCAGCAGATAGAAGATTTCAGTCTCTGTCTTTGTCTCTCTCTCTGTGTTAATTTTTGTTTGTTTAAACAAACAAACAAAAACATAAAAATATTCTTAACTACAGCCAAAAAAAAATTTTTTTGGTGCCATGAGCGCAAGACAGTAAAGAACAGAATGGCTCCTAGAATCATTTAGTGGCATGGCTTTGATTTGTGGTAGGACCCTAGCATGTACACCTAACCACTGCTTCCATACAATCAGTGCAAATAACAACACAGGAAATAGGTGGAACAATCTTGCCTTCTCAGATCCCTAAAAAGCTCTGTGACCCCAAAAAGGTCCATGTCCCACATCCTGAGAACCACTGCTCTGATTCAGCCTGTCAGTGAGGCCCAGAGAAGTTTTGTAATCAGCCAACCCCTGCTCCCAATACATTCATGCGCAGCTACTCATGGACTGAATCCAGAAGTCTTCATTGTGGTCTCATCATTCCTTCTGCTACACCAATTAAATCTGAATGGAGATAGGTGATTTTTAAAACAACTATCTATTGTTTAAAGATTTGGGATATTATTAAACAGAGTAAACTAAAACAGAACTTAGGTTATTAAGCAAACATCTCACTTCCAGTTTTCAAAAAGAACCCATCTTTTCCCTCTAGATTCTAGACTAGGGGTCAGGAACTAAATTTAGCCAATGGGCCAAATCTGGCCTACCATCTGTCCTTGCTAAGGCCTGTGAGTTAAGAATTGCTTATATATATTTAAATGGTTGGGGGAAAAAATCATGAAATAATATTTTCTAACACATGAAAATTCAATTTCCACAATTTTACTGGAACACAGCCACAGTCATTTAGTTACAGACTATCTATGGTTCTTCCACATTAAAGAAGAGTTGAATATTGATTAGATACAGCCTCAGCAAAGCCTAAAATATTAATTTAAAAAGTTTACTAATACCTAAACTGGACAGTGCAGCATTATTTAAACACCTAAACTGAAAACTCCAGATCTTGTTAAATTTACCTAGATTGGTACTGTATTAAAACTACTATTTCATAGACTTTTGATGCACCTTGAATCAAAACAATGCAGAGAAAACACATATACATTCATATGAAAAAAAATGTTTTTTATTTTGATATGAGAATAAATCAAAACAACCTACCTCTTTTGTCTTCAGTGGAATATCTCCAAGGTACACCTTGTACATCTTATTAACGATGGCAGGATTATTCCAATCAATTAAGCTATGGAAGGTTTTGAAACAGGTTAAAAATTTTTTTTCCTCCCACTTCAATGATTTCAAAAGAAATCATAGACCCAATATTTGTAACAAAAGGAAAATGTTAGAAGCACACAAACGAAACAGGCAATTGATACCGCAGAATAGAAGGGACTTTTTAAACAACAAATATTCAAATCACTTATCCTGACCCAGTTTAATAGAGTATTATATCCAATGGTCCAATCTGGTACTGCCTAAGAAAACAGGACTGTGTTCCTTAACAGATGGGTTCTCAGGGCCAGTGCCCTGGGAGCAACTCTAGCAGAGCTTTCTGTTTAACCACTGGAAAACTCAAAAATGATAAGTCTCTCTCTCTCTCTCTCTCTCTCTCTCTCTCTCACACACACACACACACACACACACACTGCTTTTTACCCATTAAAGCCACACCCTAGGAAGCTTGCAACCCTATTCTCTGATACTGTGTTACTGTCCTTCCCAGCATCCCCCCCTCTTCTTATCTACCAGCACATGCTTGCAGTTTTAGCACCCAGCTGAACAGAGCAGTCAAACTGCCATTAGTCACTAAGACTTAGTCTTATCTGGGCCCTTCAATGAGGTGACTTGGATAGAAGATGACTAATGATTGGCACCCCTGCTCCAAAACAGCCTCCATCCAAACAAACCCCACTAGTAATGCAATCCTTCATTTCCACTTGACTGGTGAGGTTTTGCCATACATTCTTCTCTCTGCCCTTTGACATTAGTTCTGCTTTCGGGCTATGCTGTATGTGTGCAAACACAATTTATAATACTGCTGTGAATGCTTTTCTTATCCATCTCTTCTTTAACAATTTATCTGCCCTTTTTTTTTTTTTTTGGATAGCCATAATCCCACTATCCTTAAAGACTTTCTACACTTTTGTTTTAAATACCTACATCTTTTTACCTTATTGCCACCAACTAACTTGCAAGTTCCATTGTTTCCCTTCTATTAATTCTTCAGGATTAGAGATTTTTAACAAACTACACACACAATCTGGTAAAACAAGCTAAAACCTTACTAGTAGCTCACTAGTAAGGACAATTTTCGCTGTTCCTTCTATTTTTCCTCTTCCCATCTTACTAGTTTTCATCTTCTGATTATATAATTGTGAAAACTCAGAAATAATATGGAAAATAAAAGTCCTTGCACCTGCACCATATCCCTACTCCTTTTCAACAGATCAACCACTAACTTCAGTGTATTCTTGTCTGTATTTCTTATATGTGTAAAATAGGAAGAAGGTATGGCAGCAAGTAAAAGATCAATAGGTGGCTCTCCTAAAGAGATATTTTGGGATTTTTCTTTGACAAAATGGAATAATATCTACATAACTTGCTCTTTATCTATTAACAATGTCACGGCAGACATTTATTTTAACACACAATACCAAAATTAATTAAAACACTTAAACACCACATTTTGTATTGTCCACAATCAAACCCATTAAAAGGCATAAAGAATGGGGCCAATTCAAATATAATAAGTAGTTTAATTTAAAAGATTTGTGTGTGTGTGTGTGTGGTTTTTTTTTTTTTTTTTTTTTTTTTGAGAGGCCAGGGTCGTGGTACATTGGGTTAAGTAGTTGCTTGCAACACTGGTATCCCATATTGGGATACAAGTTCGAGTCTCAGCTGCTCTGCTTCTGATCTAGCTTCCTATTAGCTTCGTGTACCTGGGAAGGCAGTGGGAGTGGCCCAGGTACTTGGTCCCCTGTTACCCCCATGGGAGACCCAGATGAAGTTCCTGGTCCTTGGCTTCAGCATGGCCCAGCCCTGATGCAGCAGCCATTACAGGAGTGAACCTGTGGATGGAAGATCTCTTTCTCTGTCTCTTCCTCTCTGTCACTCTGCCTTTCAAATAAATAAATACATCTAAAACCAAAACCAAAACCAAAAACCTTGAAAGTGATGTCAGAAATACTCAATTACAAACATCCTGAAAGAATTTAGGCTTGGGAGGAATGCTGAATAGAATCCAGCCCAACTGTTATTTTACAGAGTCTAAGGCATGGCAAGGTTAAGCCAAGTCTTCCAAAATCATACAATCAGCAAGAGGCATGACCACAGTGAAGTCCATGACTAAACACCCTTCTCCAGCACGCCACCTCACATGCTCCCCAGAGGCAGGCATTCCCCACCACCCCTACCACTGCCCCACCTCGCCCTCCCACACACACACACACACACACACACACACACACATTTCAGCAAGCAAACTGAGAGACCATGAGGTTAACTTCCTTATTCTGTTACACTTACTCATTTCAGTTTTCTTACAAAGGAAAACTGCAAAACCTGCAACCTCTACAAAGCATTGAGGTTTTATCCATATTTCACAGTTTTCTAGCATGTTATATATAAGCACTGAAATGAATTAGAACTACTCCATGATTTGACTGTTTTAATCAAAATTTTTATGTTACTCGTCAATCTTCACACATCATTGATAAAATTTACAATTGGCACATTTTATATATTCTGCTTTATTCATTTGCTACTACTTAGTGGCAATTTATATGCTGTTATACCATTTTTTAATTATTGTAACAGATAGCATTCCGTAATGATATATACAGTAACTTACTTAACTATATCTCCATCGTGGAAAACTGAATTTCTTTCCACCTTTTAACAATTTTAAGAAACGATATAATGAATAAATATATAACATTTCCTAAATAAAATCTTTTTTTCTATCAAAGGATTTCTTCAGGGTAAATTACCAGATTTATTTTTAAAGATTTATTTATTTATCTATTTATTTATTTGAAAGGCAGAATGAGAGAGAGAGAAAGAAAGACAGAAAGAGCTCTTCCATCCCCTGGCTTACCTCTCCAAATGCCCACAACAGCAGGGTTGAGCCAGGCTGAACCCAGGAGCCTAGAACTCCACCAGGGTCTCCCAATCGGGTGGCAGGGATCCAACTACTTGGGCCATCAGCCTTCATCCTCTACCTTCCAGCAGGCAGCTGGATCAGAAGCTGAGTAGCCAGGACTCAAAAAGGCACTCAGGAGACGCAAGTATCCAAAGCAGCACAACACCTGCTGCACCCCAACTCCCACCCTTCCCAAAGAGACTTAAGTAAAAGGCTACAAATATTTTTATTTCATTATTTACTGCAAACTGCTTTCCAAAAATTATTTCAATTTATAATACCAATCAACAGGGTCCAGGAATAGCAGTTTCACCAGAGATGTAAATCAATTAGTCAACTACTTACACAATTTACCAATGGATACAAATTAGTATCCCAGTGTTTTATCTTTCACTGTTTTCATATCTTATATAGAATATTTTCTACATGTCTGTTAACTGATTTTTTTGATCCTATGTGAATCTATTCAGTAACTCTTTTTACAAATCTAATTTTATATTAACCACAATATATACATATCTATTAAAAGCAATCTTAAAACAATTTAAAATCGCAAAGGAAGAATCAAAAATGATTAACTTCTTCAGTGAGACATTTTTCTAAACATCAGTTTTTTAAATACATTTACCTAACCAAAGTCTCATTTCTTATGATGACATTCCTAACCTATTCCAGCTTTGAACCGCATTTGCCAACAGTTTTTCTTCCTCAGCTTACACAGAAATCTGTTATCAACTTTATATATGTCAAACTAGGTACATTTCCTGAACTTCTAAATGGAGTATCTCGTTGTTACAGAAGGTCCTAAATGTACAAACACAGCTGGGTAAGCTGTAAGCTGTTAGAAACCCGGCCCCTTCAACTGTGAAAGCTTAACTGGAAAGCAGTTACCTTTGCTTGCTTTTCAATTCCAGATCCGCTGCTGTTGCCACACTGTGGCGTGTGTCACTAGAAGCAATGACCAGGTGGAGAACAGCTTCAAGTTCAGGCACCTGTTCGGCTTCTATAAATTTCACTATGCCCAATTTGCACTGTTGATAAATGAAGGGAAGGAAAAAGAATGGTCAGGGAAACAAAGTACAGTCTAAATGTGCTGTTTAACACATCAGTGTGGTCAAAAACCAAGCATTCATAGTAACAGCAGCAGCAGCTCCTATTGAGGCTTACAATGTGCCAGGGACTGGAATAACCATTCATGTTTGTTATTTCATTTAACCCTCACAGTCTATGATATAGGTATTATCATACCCATTTTTCAGATGAGGAAACAGAGACTTAAATGATGAAGGCACACACTAAGTGATGAAGGCAGGATTCAAACCCAGGTCTCTCTGATCCAAAACTATTATGATACGGAGTTAGACAGCCTCCTGAATGATGAAGGCTTGAAGTCTGACTCCAGGGCCTCCAGGGTAGTACATTAAGAATAAGGCTGCACTGGGGCTAGCACTGTGGCATAGTAGGCTAATCCTCTGCCTGTGGTACCAGCATCCCACATGGACACTGGTTCTAGTCCTGGCTGCTCCTCTTCCAATCCAGCTCTCTCCTATGGCCTGGGAAAGCAGTGGAAGATGGCCCAAGTGCTTGGGCCCCTGCACCCGCGTGGGAGACCTGGAAGAAGCTCCTGGCTCCTGGCTTCAGATCGGCACAGTTGTTGCAGCCATTTAGGGAATGAACAAGTAGAAGGAAGACCTCTCTGTCTCTCCCTTTCACTATCTGTAACTCTACCTCTCAGATAAATAAATAAAAATCTTAAAAGAAAAAAAAAAAATAAGGTTGCACCAAGGATTTTTATACTCATATTCCATGGAGTTTCACTCTACCATTAACGTTGAAATTATTGCCCTCTTTATTCTTAGATATTAAAAACAAAGAGTATGATTTCAAGTGTACTCTACACAAGGCAAGTGAAATTCCAATCAAACAGTATTCAATCTAACCAGCTGAAATGAAGCAAAGACCAAGAGAGAACCAGTTTATCTTTATGCAAAAGGCAGAGGTTACAAATTTCACTACAAGCTACTCTAATGAGGATAATACACCTGAAAAGAAAAACAATATCTGCATCTTAATCAGTTACATCACAGTTCTGAAATATATTAATTAGGAATAATAAAGTTGACAATTACTAAATAAGAAAGGTGCAATTTAAAAAGGCATAACAGATCATATAAAGGCCTGCCTTCCCTCTCCTGCTCAACACAACTTACTATATTAAAAACAACAACAGAAGGCCGGCACCGCGGCTCACTAGGCTAACCCTCCGCCTGCAGCGCTGGCACACCGGGTTCTAGTCCCGGTTGGGGCGCCGGTTCTGTCCCGGTTGCTCCTCTTCCAGTCCAGCTCTCTGCTGTGGCCCGGGAGGGCAGTGGAGGATGGCCCAAGTGTTTGGGCCCTGCACCCGCATGGGAGACCAGGAGGAGGCACCTGGCTCCTGGCTTCAGATCGGCGCAGCACGCCGGCCATAGCGGCCATTTGGGGGGGGGGGGGCGGTGAACCAACGGAAGGAAGACCTTTCTTTCTGTCTCTAACTCTGCCTGTCAAAAAAAAAAAAAATTGAAAAAGACTCACACATTTACATAAGCCACGAAAAGGACAATTACACAAGTTGAATACACAGATATTATTAAAAAGGCTGAAAATTACACAGAAGACCCTCATTAGAAGCCTTGGTTAAATATATTACATGTAACTAAATTTTTTATAAACATTTAAAAAAGGAGGACATTTTCTCAAAACCTGAAGTACTAGTTAAATGGGAAAAAGCTACAAATGATATATAAGTAAAAATGCATTATGTAAAACTATTACACACAGAGAACAACTTATAGATGAATGATAAACTAGGACAACATGATTTTTAATCTTTATACCACTCTTGACTATTTGAATCATTACCATTAAGCTTTTAATTAGAAACAAAAACTGCTTTACTTGGAAGAAAAAAGTATAAAACAAGACATATTTAAAAATTAAGAGGTACTGGCCTTGTGGCACAGCAGGTAAAGCCACCACCTGTGGCACTGGCATCCCACACGCAGGCCAGTTCCAGCCCCGGCTGCTCTACACTTCCCATCCAGCTCCCTGCTTATGCGCTGGGGAGAAGCAGCAAAAGATGGACCAAGAGCTTGGGCCCCTGCAACCACAAGGGAGACCCAGAAGCAGCTCCTGGCTCCTGACTTCAGATCAGCCCAGCTCCAGCCGCTGCAGCCAGTTTCAGAGTGAACCAGCAGATAGAGATTTCTCTGTCTCTGCCTCTCTTTCTCTGTAACTCTGCCTTTCAAATAAATAAACAAATCTTAGAAAAAAAAATTTAAAAAAAACAGCTTTCAATCTTGAAACTAAACTATTCATTTTAACTAGACTATGAAACTAACACGTACAGAGGCCCTTACAATTAGCAAATAATGACCAAAGTAAAGTTACAATTCAGTATTAACTACTCTTCTCTAGCAATTACAGATCCCGCCCTCAGACAGTCCTAGGTTCAAAGACTGGTCCTAGAACATTGACCTGGATGAATCTCAAAACAGCAGTGCCTTTTAGAAAATAGAAGGAACAAACTTCTATACCCCATTGGGAAGCTGTGAGGATTAAATGAGATAATGTACAGTGCCTGTCACACAGATCACACTCAATAAAGAGTAGCTTCTGTTACTATTTACCTTTCTTACTTGCATCATAGTTTAAAGAGGAAAAAAAAATAAAGACCTATAAAACATGAAGAGGTAAAGCTAATCAACCATACCTCTTACTGAATAAAACATTCTACCAATTTGTAGGTAGCAAGAATGTCCCACTCGTCTTTTTTTCCCTCTCCTGGGAACATTCTTTTGATCAACGGTCACTTACATTCCCAAAAAGAAAAGGATCAAACCATTTAAACTGCCATGGAGAGATGAAGGAAGGATTAGAGGACTAACCCATGTTGCTTGAATTCCAAAATAATTACATACTGATCTCATCTGTTCTTCCCTGAGGTGCCTGATGACACAGACACACTGAGGCACCTTCTGTGTGTAGAGCACCAGTCATTTTTAAAAGCTGCTCAGAGAACATCTGTGTCCTGTTTAAATCCAGAATAAAATGCTTAATGCCAATTTTTAAATTCCCGGGAAGAAATATAAAAGGGGGTCATGCTTTTCCCCAACATTTTCACTTTTACTGCACCCAAGGAGCTAGGTGACTATCAAACCTATAACTGAAAACTAAGACAACAGAAGTTAAATATACTCAACTTACAAGGAGGTTGTGTTTTATACTTGAAATACATAAGCAATCCCAGAGAAACTACAGAGCACTTCCCACTCCTCCCTTTCCCTGGGGCTCTAACAAGTAACTGACAGAAGACGAGCACATTACATCAACTGCTCCTTGCCAACAGAGTATTTCACTACAGAGCCAGATACACTGGAATTACGTTGCACATGCTTCCATGGACTGCACAGGGGCACGTGTACAGGATCAAGAGCAAACAGTGTCACATACCTGTTCCAACTGTTCAGGTGTCCAGGGGTTATCACCAATAACTCGCTTAGCTGCATAAAAGCTCATTCCTGGGGGAGGCTGTGGAATTCCAGCACCTCCCCCACTATTTGAAGAAGAACCCTGTGCAGAAGATGAATTTTGGCGGCTCTGGGATTCATTTAACACGTATCTGGAAAGGAGATACATCTTTAACTCTCTACAAGAGCAACTGCATTTACACATAAAATTCAATCATACACTGTCCTCCTGCAGTATTTTTCTAGAAAAATAAATATTTGAAATAAAAATTTCATCATAAAGAAAAATTCAAGGTTAAATAAGAACCTACATCTTCTAAAATTAACCAGAAGAATATATCACTCAATGTGGTTATAAACAAATTACAACAGTTACCAGCAACGAAGAAAAACATTTTGTTCACCCTTAATCGATAAACCATTGCCCTGTGAGAGCCACCATGGACCTACCACATTCTGAGCTTTTAATTGACAACTGACAAATACAGAGAAACGTTTGCTGACTGGGACAAGTGGTGAGGACCCAACACTCTATACCCAAGAGCACACTGTTATGACCATTCTCATCTCTACTAAGATGTAATTCAATTCTTCTTGAACTCTTTATAATAGAAAACCCACTGGAACTTTCTTTTAAAAAATTTTATTTGAAAGGCAGAGTTACAGAGAAAGGCACAGAGAGAGGTCTCCAATCTGCTGGTTCACTCCCCAAATGGCTACAATGGCTGGAACCGGGCCCAGGAGCTTCTTCTGGGTTTCCCACATGGGCACAGGGGCCCAGGCACTTTGGCAATCTTCTTCTGCTTTCCCAGGCGCATCAACAGAGAGCTGGATCCGAAGTAGAGCAGCTGGGATTTGAACCGGCACCCACACAGGATACCAGCACTGCAAATGGTAGCGTAACCCATTGTACCACAGCCCTATCCCCCCTACACACACACCTGGAACTTTTAAACCACACAAGCACATAATGTCCCCAAAATAAAAAAATCAAAAGGAGACCAAGGAGAAAAAGTCACAAGAGAATTAGCTTTTCCCACTACATATTCAAAAGTCCTTTGTAGAACCTCATTACTGATTTATCATTTCCTTTTTAGCATCAAGTATAAATTAAAATTCCAATGAATTCATATTGATCCGATTAAATTAGTATTTTCTCATGTACAAAATCAAATTTTTACATAAATTCAAATCCTTTCAAACTCTAAAATCCTATCCTGAAAATTTTATTATCATACTGATTATTAAAATACTCACTACGATACAAGTTAAAGAAAACACTCAGAACCAGATAGCATATGAATTATTCTATATTACTTACATCCCATATTCATTCAATTTATCTATTTTCTTAAATTTATCTATTTTCGGGGCCAGCGCTGTGGCGTAGTGGGTAAAGCCGCCACCTGCAGTGCCGACATCCCATATGGGCACCGGTTCGAGTCCTGGCTGCTCCACTTCCTATCCAGCTCTCTGCTGATGGTCTGGGAAGGCTGTAGAAGATGGCCCAGCCCCTGCAACCACGTGGGAGACCCGGAAGAAGCCCCTACTCCTGGCTTCGGATCGGTGCAGCTCCGGTCATTGCGGTCAACTGGAGAGTGAACCATCGGATGGAAGACCTCTCTCTCTCTCTCCCTCTCCTCTCTCTGCGTAATTCTTTCAAGTAAATAAATAAATCTTTAAAAAAATATCTTTTTTTAAAAAAACCTACTGAAGAACCACTTTAATATTTATCTATAATAAGGTAAGTGCTCACTGGTAAGAAAAATGTGAGGAATCAGTGGATTATGTTCTTAAATCTGGAATTCAAGGTTTACCTGGAGTCTTCAAAAATTTAATGGAAAATATGCAGTATGAAAAAAACTATGAATTTCAAACAATGCACCAAAATAATCTTATCTTCTACCTCAATTTTTCAAGTTTTTTTTTTTTTTTTAATTTGAGAGAACAGAGAGAGAAAGAAAGAATGAGGGAAGGGGAGAGAATGAGAGAGAGAGAAGTACAGGGAGAGAAGGAGAAAGTGAAACGCTCCCATCTATCAGTTCACTTTCCAAACACCCACAATGGACAGGGTTGGGCTAGGGCTAAAGCCAGGGGCTGGGCACTCAACCCAGGTCTCCTATATGGGTGGCAGGAACCCAATTATCTGAGCTGTTACCACTGTCCCCAGATCTACCTTAGCAAGAGGCTGAGTCAGGAGTCAGAGCTGGGATTGAACCCAAGTACTACCTGAGTGTCCGAACCACTAAGCTAAATACTCACTCCCATTTTCCATGAAATCTTCAAAGTACTCTCATAATTCCCAAAGCCAATCACCTGGCAATGCTAGCTGCCTGATTTAACATATGTAAAAGGAAGCCTCCATTTATTTCTAAGAAATATGAAGATTAATGGCATTAACTTGATTACTAAGTACTGAACAGCTAACATTACAAAACATCAACCTAAATACAAGAAATATAAGGCGGGGTCCGGCATGGTGGCAAAGCAGGTTAAGCCACCACTTGCAAAGCCGGCACCCCAAATAGGAGCCAGTTTCAGTCTCCGCTGCTCTCTTCCCGATCCAGCACCCTGCTAATGTGCCTGGGAAAGCAGTGGAGAGGATGGCCCAGGTGCTTTGGCCCCTGCACCCATGTGAGAGATCTGGAAGAAGTTCCTGGCTCCTGGCTTCAGTTTGGCCCAGCCCCAGCCATTGCAGCCATCTGGGAAGTGAACCAGCGCATGGAAGATCTCTTTGTCTCTTTGTCTCTCTGTCTCTCTAACTCTTTCAAATAAATAAATCTTTTAAGAAAAAAAGAAATACAAGGTCTAAGTCTGGGATGTGCCATCTGGAGCAAGCTGAGACAACACAATACATACAACAGCATCTGCCATGACATCAGAAGCAAAGAAATCACAGGGATGTAAGAAATTATATGACCGAAGTAGTAGGAGTGAATACAGCATTCAAAAGCCCCCAAACTAGACAGACCGAGGAAAGCAAACTGTAAGAGAAAGGAAGCATAAGAATGAACTCTCTTATTTGTGGACTGCAGAGCAGATAATTTGGAGCCTTGTATATAGAGCTTATCATGAACTGGTTATCAGGCAAGAAACCTGATGAAAGGAGAATTTCAAAAAAAACTATTCTGGCAGAGGACAAAGTGAGCAGGCTAGAAACAGATCACAACCCGGGCCCTATGCCAAGGACAAAAGCTAAATAAAATAGGTATTGTCTACAAGAGGTTCAAAATCCATCAAACAGAAATGTCAGTAATGCAATAAACACACAAAGTAGCCGTAGAGCTAAGATTTCAATGTTATAAGGACATAGAAAACAGTAAAATTCTATCTGCCCAGGGCAAGAAATTTTATGTCAGAAATAGAGTTTCTACCTAAGTAAGTCTGAGGTGCTTTCTCAAAGCAGTTTTTTTGTTGTTGTCTTTTGGTATTTCTGTATTTCTTTTTGATAGGGAAGCACTCTAAGCAGAGGGAATTGCATTCTCTTGAAAGATAAAGGCTGGGGCCAGCACTGTGGCACAGTGAGTGAAGCCACCATCTGCGACACCGGAATCCCCTATGGACAACAGTATGCCCAAGCTGCTTCACTTTGGAAAGAGCTCCCTGCTAATGCACCTGAAAAATGCAGCAGACGATGGCCCCAGTGTTTGGATCCCTGCCAACCACATGGGAGGCCAAGGTGAAGCTCCTGGCTTCTGGCATCAGCCTGGCCCAGCGCTGTCCTTTGCAGCCATCTGGTGAGTAAACCAGCAGACTGAAGACCTAACTCTGACTTTCTAAAGAAATAAATCTTTAAAAAATAAAAAAGTTTGATAAAAAGGCAAAGACACATATTGGAAAATGAGAACCCAGGGATTTTGGTGAGATCTGGTAAAATCTGTGTTTTAAAAAAATCAGGAGGGACCAGTGCTGTGACATAGCTGATTAAGCCACCATCCACAGTGCCAGCATCCCATGGGGTTGTTTGAGTCCCAGCTGCTTCACATCTGAACCAGTGCCCTTCTAATACACCTGGGAAACAGTGGAGGATAATCCAAAGTGCTTGGGCCCCTTCACCAACGTAGGAGACCCAGAAGAGGCTCCTGGCTTCAGCCTGGCACAGTTCTGGCCGTTGTGGCCACTTGGGGAGTGAACCAGCAGATGGAAGATCTGTCTCTTTGAGTCTCTCCCTCTCTCTGTAACCCTACCTTTCAAAAAAATGAACAAATCATTTAAAAAAAAAAAAAAAAAAGTCTATACTACCTAAAGCAATCCACAGATTCTATGGAATCCCTATCAAAATTCCAATGCTATTCAATAGAGAATTACAAAAAAAATTCTACAATTCATATAGAATCACAAAAGACCCAGAATAGCCAAGGTGATCCTGAATAAGAAAAATCAAGCTGGAGGCATCATTAACACCTGACTTGAAAGCATACTACAAAGCTATAGAAATTGAAACGGCATGGTACCAGCATAAAAACCACTGCACGGAACAATGGAAAAGGACAGAGAGCCCAAAAATTCACGTAAATACAGCCAACTGATTTCTGATAAAAGTGCTCAGACCGTACAGTGGAAAAACTGGATGTATCTATGTAGAAGAATGAAATTAGATCCATACCTCTTACTTTATCTATAAAAATCAACTCAAATTTAGGACCTGAGACAATAAAGTTACTGGAAGAAAACAGGAGAAACACTCCAAGACATTGGCGTAGGGACAAATTCTTGGACAAAACCCCCAAAGCACAAACAAAAGCAAAACTATCTGAAAAAGGATTAATATACAGAATACATCGAAAAATACTACATGTTCTCTCTTATAGGTAGGAGCTAAATTTTAAAAAAAGAAAAAGAAATACCTGAATCAGTATCGCTGCAAATATAGTTTTGTAAAACTCTATCTTATACTTTGTCAAACAAATGGTTAAGAATGTTATACTACTATAGTTTTAATAACCTGTGATTACTTTAAAATTTAGTTTAAAAAAAATAAGTAAAACTATTTTTATGTGAAAAGACAGCTTTCAGCATGGACAGCCGAGTCTGAAATTGCCAGAGCAGCTGGGCATCCATACGGAAAATAACCAGGGAAGTAGGAATTTAGAAGGCGGATCCACAGCAGAAATTCTGAGATGCATCCATTTACAAGTGAGAGCTGACTCCTTTGAAACAGCACTTGACTCCACATCTAAAGAGCGGTCAAGACAAGGACACATGGTTCCGTCTTTATCTTTCAACTCACCCATAAGGCATCAGAAGGACATCTAGCATGAAGTCCAAAAGCAGCTGCACAGTCTTTGGTTTCTCAGCAAGATTAAACGGAGAAGCTGATTTTGACGATTCAACAGGGTATTTCATGTGAAAAAGGGTTGGTATTAAAAGATGCATTAAGCTGAAAAAACAATTACATTTATTGCAACTACTTAAAAAACAAAAGTTTTTATACATCCAAATGACAGAACAAAAATCACAAAACACTAACTGGCAGTGAGTCATTCATTTTCAACACTACACTAAGGTCCAAAGCCCTAATCTAGGGACACGGTAGATCCCTTTGTTTTTGAGAGCTCATTATGCACTGAGTGACACCTGGCATTTAGCCAATCTAGCTCATCACTAAAAACGTCTAGAAAAAATGTATCTAAACTGGATCCAAGCTTAACATCTGAAGAGATTTAATAATGGATCTTAGACAAAGTTCAACTAACAGCATTCCCTTTCAATAAATTTTTTCTTTTGCATACAATTAAAATGACGTTTTTCTAAATCTTAAAAAAGTAAAAGTTAAACTATCAATATTTTGAATAGTAAAAATTCCACGTGTAAATTTAAGTAACATAGCTTCAATAATTCCTTCTTTCAGTAACATTTTTTGATATCTTAAAACACATGAAAACAATTTCAAACAGTGTTTGTAAAGTTTTTAACTTATAAATTAAACTTAAAAACTGTGGTGTGGTATAGTTTTTTTTTCTTTCGTTTTGTTTTGTTTTTGACAGGCAGAGTGGACAGTGAGAGAGACAGAGAGAAAGGTCTTCCTTTGCCATTGGTTCACCCTCCAATGGCCACTGCGGCCGGCGCACCACGCTGATCCGATGGCAGGAGCCAGGTACTTATCCTGGTCTCCCATGGGGTGCAGGGCACAAGCACCTGGGCCATCCTCCACTGCACTCCCTGGCCACAGCAGAGAGCTGGCCTGGAAGAGGGGCAACCGGGACAGAATCCGGCACCCCGACTGGGACTAGAACCTGGTGTGCCGGCGCCGCAAGGCGGAGGATTAGCCTAGTGAGCCGCGGCGTCAGCCCAGTTTTTCTCTTAACATAAATATGCTGTAAAAAGTGAACTGAAAGTATTATTAAAATCCATCTTTCTTCCACAATTTTGCACTCTTCATAATGACTCTACGACAGGACTCACAACCAGAACTTGGGGATAAGGCCAGAAACAAATGATGCTATGTAAAGCCGGCCACCTCTCCAATCCCCATACCAACACAAACAGGCTCTGATCCTCCAGAAAACTGTCCTGCAGCTTTATGTTCTCCAATATGGAAATGTTCTGTTGCAAAGGATTTCAACTATCATTTTTGCAATCATAAAAACTTAACTGCTTCACAATAACCAAGCGAAAAACACATTCAATTTAGAAATGGTTGTTCGTTCAGCTCATTTTTCGATATTCATATGAAGAAATTCTGTAATAGTATTAATGAAACAGTGACTCTGAAGTTGCATAGAAAGCTGAATTATTTACCAGCTGAAAGAGCTCAAGCCTGCCCATTTGCCCAAGCGAAAGCAAATGTACGGCTCTGCATTTGCGAAGCAGCTGTGCCTGCAGGAGAGCAGTAAGGTAGCTGAGGAAACCATACCTATCCTGCTGGGGCTGAGGCTTCCCTTCCATGGCAGTAAGAAGCGTGGGGGCCAGTTCACATTGCTTCTCCACTGGTAAGCGAGGATAGCCCATCTTAACATAAATTATAGTAAAATTCTAATACAACAAGAGAAAAGTATGTGAGCCTGAAGGAAATATTCTGTGATTTCAACAAAAACATGTGGTCAATAACCTAGGGAGTTAGAGTTACAACAAAAACAATCACAAATATGAATCATCCTCTTTCCGCAAGTTTATCACAGTTTCACCAACTACTAAATCTCAGAGGAAGAATTCCAGTCCCAACTACTCCAAATGCTTAAGGTGGGTATCATGTGAGGAAACATGACCTGGAGTCATATACTACTACTAATCACCGAGGAGGAAAAATGATCATTTAAGTCTTCTAAGCCTGGACAGCACACTGGCATCAGATCTCCCAGTTTGCTGTGTTAATCTTTACAAGCTAGAAGACCATATGCTAGCAAATCCTAAGCACTGGTTAGTCACTTCCCAACTGATCAATTACTAAAATAACCTATGATACTGCATCACCAATGGATGAAAAAACAAGGGAAGCAGGGTGCTATGGGTGTTTGAACCACTATAATGTACGTGAATGTCACATTTTAAGCAAATCCATAGAGACATTATCTGGATTTACCCGTAAGATAAAAATTTGCTCTTCCAAGGATTCTCCACTAATACTAACAAGCTCCATAAGCTTATTTATTTAAAGACATTCTATCTGGCATTTTCATTGGCATGTGGTTTTCTACCTGCCTACTGACGAAAAACATGTATGATGGAGCTGTGTATCCAGAATGGTCACAGATGAAATGTCTGGACCAGTAAGTAAGTGGCTCCAAAATGTCTGTGCCTCCTGATGTTCAGATTCATAGACTGGGCCTCAATACCAGGACCCATCAGGAAAAGAGATTTATTGCATCTTCAAATTTATTTCAAAGGATTATCCTTCTGAATACATACAGAGGGTTTTTGGTTTTGATTTTTTTTTTAAAGATTTTATTTATTTGAGACGCAGAGTTAGAGACCAAAGAGGGAAAGACAGAGAGAAAGGTCTTCCATCTGCTAGTTCACTCCACAGATGGTTGCAACGGCCAGAACTGGGCCAGTCCGAAGCCAAGAGCCGGGAGTTTGTTCTGGGTCTCCCATACAGAGGGACCCAAAGACTTGGGCCATCTTCTGCTGCTTTCCCAGGCCATAGCAAAGAGATGGATCAGAAGGGGGCAGCCAGGACATGAACCAGTGCCTATATGGGATGCCGGCACTGCTGGCGGAGGCTTAGCCTATTACACCATGGCACCAGCCCAAGAAACAGTTTTAATTCAAGCCTTCACACCTCTTCTTGCCATTTTATTCCTTTATTCTTCTATTATCCTTTGTTCATACCTATGCAACATAATTCTTCCTCTCTATTCATAATCAAATCATATAATCTCTTACAAGTAATCAAATCATTCTTTATTATATATCAACAGATCTCCAAGTCATATTGCCATCATCCCTTTGCCCAACGTAAACTGCCACTGATTACACCATTCCTACCATTTTCTTTTTTTTTTTTTTTTTTTTTTTTTTGACAGGTAGAGTGGACAGTGAGAGAGAGAGACAGAGAGAAAGGTCTTCCTTTGCCGCTGGTTCACCCTCCAATGGCCGCCGCGGCCGGCGCGCTGCGCCCGGCGCACCGCGCTGATCCGATGGCAGGAGCCAGGAGCCAGGTGCTTTTCCTGGTCTCCCATGGGGTGCAGGGCACAAGCACCTGGGCCATCCTCCACTGCACTCCCTGGCCACAGCAGAGGGCTGGCCTGGAAGAGGGGCAACCGGGACAGAATCCGGCGCCCCAACCGGGACTAGAACCCGGTGTGCCGGCGCCGCAAGGCGGAGGATTAGCCTAGTGAGCCGCGGCGCCGGCCCATTCCTACCATTTTCTTTAAAGCAGTCTCTTCTCCGAATTGCAAAAACAGTGTATCTTTTAAGATTTGTGTATTTACTTTAAACTCAGAGTTACAGAGAGAGAGAGAGAGAGAGAGAGAGAGATCTTCCATCCACTGGTTCACTACTCAGATGGCCACAACAGCTAGTTCTGGGACAGGCCAAAGCCAGGAGCTTCATCCGGGTCTCCCACGTGGGTGGCAGGAACCCAAACAGTTGGGCCGTCTTCTGCTGCTTTTCCCAGGCCATTAACAGGGAGCTAGATCAAAAGTAGAGCAGCCAGAGTTGCAGGTGGCAGCTTTACCTGCTGTGCCACAAAAACTTGCCAATACACTGATGAGATACGACTGAAGGTCAGATGTTTTCAGAAAGAAAACGTACTATAAGTCAAAACATGTTCCAAGATAGACATTTGGCCTCATGGCTAAGACACCACTTCAGACACCTGCACCCCAGAAAAGAGTGCCTGATGGGGCTGGCATTGTGGCTCAGTGGGTAGTTACTGTCGGAGATGCAGCATCCCATATCAGAGCACAGTTCAAGTCCCAGATGCTCCACTTCCCATCCAACTCCCTGCTAATGTGCCTGGGAAAAGCAGCAGATGACAGTCTGACTGCTTGGCATGCTATCACCCACATGGGAGACCCAGAGTTCCTGGCTGCTATCTCACCCTGGTCCAGCTCCATCCATTGTGCTCATTTGGGGAACGAATCAGCAGAAGGAAGATCTCTGTCTCTCTGTGTGTCAATCTGTCTTTCAAATAAGTTAAATTTATCTTAAAAAAAAAAAAAAAAAAAAAAAGAATGCCCGAGTTCCATCACCAGCTTCACTCCTGATTCTAGTTTCCTGCTAATGTGCTCTCTGGGAGACAGCAGATGATGGCTCATGTACTTGGGTCCCTGCCACCCACATGGAAGATTCTGATTCACTTTGGCTGGCCCAATCTTTATCTGTTGCTGACTTTCAAATAAATGAAATACAATTTTTTTAAATGAAAGATAAAATCATTTTAAAAACATGATCCAACATAATACTCACTGTGACAAAGGAAACTGCGGCAGGATCCTGGTACTGAACCAACAGTGTTTCTACTGGGAGTTGTATTTTGGGGCGGCTTTTTATACGCTTATTCAGATGGACTAGCAGTTCCATTACCTAAATACAGAGACAGAAATTGATGTTACCCATCATATCCAAAGCAAATTCATCTCTCAGATATTACTTATTTTTGTAAGTATTTTGTTCTTTTAAAGGACATAAATACAACATCCCAGCAAGAGAGTACACAACATCAGAGCCTTGTTCCAAAATGCCACCACCCAAGAATCCATGCACCAGGGTTTTACTAGTAAATTTATTTTTACAATGTCTTATGGTTAAAGTTGAGATTCAGGGGCTAGCAACACCAGCACCCCATATGGGCACTGGTTCGAGTCCCAGATGGTCCACTTCCAATTCAGCTCCCTGTTAATGACCTGGGAAGAGCAGAAGAAGATGTCAAGTGCTTAGATCCCTAATACCCACATGGGAGACCTGAAAGAAGCTCTTGGCTCCTGGCTTCAGCCTGACCCAGCCCTAGCCATTGAAACTATCGGAGGAGCGAAGCAGCTGATGAAAGAGATCTCTCTCTGACTTTAAAATAAATAATAAATCTTAAAAAAAAAAAAAGTTGAGATCCAAGTTGGGCCTAAACTGCAGCACAGTCCCCCAGAAAACAACTGACTGCAATACCATCAGAACCACAAAAAGGTTCAAGATACTGTGGATTTACAGAAGTATTTGCTGCCAGATCAAGGACAACTCCATGGAAAATAAAAGATAGGAACACTGAGCCTTAGAGACTACATGAATCTCACAGAGGATCAACTGAGGGGTCTAAGAGAACACAGCACACTGCATCTGATGCTAAGTCCAGAGTGATAAGATGTCATAAAAGCAGCATTTAGAGGCAAGCATTTAGCCCAACAGTTAAGAAGTCTACATCCCATACTACAGTACCTGGGTTCAACTCTAATTTCAGCTTCCTTTAATGCAGGCCCTGGGAGACAGTGTTGATGGCTCAGGTAACTAGGTTTCTGCCATCTACTTATGAGAACTAGAATGAGTTCCCAGCTCCTGGCTTTAGTCTGGCCCAGCCCTGGCCACTGCAAGCATCTGTGGAGTAAGCCAATGAATGGGAAGTCTTTCTAGCACATACTCTAAGTATGTATTTAAAAAAAAAAAAAAAACAGGGTCTGGATTAACGAAAAATTCTAGCAAACTGCCTATGTATTTTTAGTTTATTCTGAACATCATCTGATCCTACTAAATGTAAGTATGTATGAAATAACAAGCTTCCTCTTCCAAAGGAAAGGAAAAGAGCAGAAATAAGAATTGACAAGTCAATGGTTCCCATGGGTGGGAGCAGAGATAAAGGGGCTTAAGACATGAATGGCTTACGAATGGAGAGACCATCCACTAAGAGAGTAAACTGAGCACTGAGAACAGATTTTCAGAAAACCTCAACTAAGAAAGACTCAAGAATTAAAGATAGTTATCCTGGAGAGCCAGAACTATGCTATCCTCCACCACTTCTAAAATGTGTACTCTAGCATCAGAGCAAGCATTTAAGAAAGCTGTAGGGATGCTTAATAGTGACAGCAAAATTTCAAAGGAATTTAGAGCAACAGTGAAATAGGTGAACTGTGTTTAAGAATAAAAACAAATCTTTAACCAATGTTTGTTAAATGAATGACAAAACAGTAATACAATAATCATCACTTACCAAGTAGTTTCATTGTACTCTGCACTTGTGCCCAGCATTTTGTACTGTATTCTCACAACCACCGTGAGGTGTGTCATAATTCCCAAGTTACAGAAGAGCAAGCATAGTTTCAGGAAAGTAAAGTAACCTGGCCAAGGATACAGAGCCAGCAAGTGGCATAGGCAGGATGGGACTCCAGGGGTTGGCATTGTGGTGCAGTGAGATAAGCTGCCACCTTCAACATCAGCATCCCCTATCACAGCACTGGTTCAAACTGCAGTTGCTCTGCTTCCAATCTAGCTCCCTGCTAACGCACCTGGGAAAGCAGAAGATGGCCCCTGTACTCTGGGCTCCTGCCACCAACCTGAGATTCCCAGATGGAGCTCCAGGCTACAGCTTTGGGTTGTACCAACCCTAGCCATTGTGGCCATTTGAGGAGTGAGACAACAGATAGAAGATCTCTCTTCATGTTTTATATAAGCCAGGACTAAAAGTGCTTGGTCATGCAGTATGCATCAGTAGATGTTTCCAAATTGGTTGGTTACACTCATGATGATCCTACCACCAGTGCATGTGTTGCTCCTTGGTATATGGTCACATTTAAATTTTTAGCTATTCTGATGAGTCTGAATATACAAAACTAGCTATAAAGAAGAATTCTACATGACAAGTCTTTTTCCTTAAAATAGGAAATGTATACTAATGACACATCAGCAGAAATCTCAAACTTTTATTTCTCTCTCCTTTGCCCAATTTACTCACAAATTATCAGCTATGCTACAGAATATTCTGGTTAAGTCTAATGTGCCTTATCAAATTGACAGTAAGGAAATCAAAAATCCCTTACAACAGACAAAACACAGTACAATTTTAGTTTCATCAATTATAAAAGTTTGTATATTGAGTTTATACTTTTTTCTTCATATTCCTATTTATTTTTAAAATTTTCTTTCAAATGAGTCTAATTTTATATAGCAGGAAAAAGTTCCTTAGTAGTAATTGCATTGTAGATTTGTGTTCAGTATTTGTAACTTTTTATTAAGAATTACTTAAATCCAATTATTACATTGGTTTTATAATCTGCAAGAAGCATTAATATTAGTACATGACTCTAGAAATCATCAAATCTGATAAAGCTGCTACACTTCAAAATAGGAAAAAAAAAAAAAAAAGGGAAATGTACATCAAGTGAAAACAAAACATGCAGGAAAACTTTTGTTTCCCAAGTCATCCTGTTGTCTACCCTCAAAAGATTTTCCTTAATTGACCTTTTGTGTACTGAATTCACGTTCATACATAATATAAAGAACACACTTAACCATGACTAGAGGCAGTACCTAGCAGAAAACAGTTGAATTTTGGAAATATATTTGTAAACCCCACTGTTAGTCATGTGAAATAAAGCAAATTATTTAACTTCTCTGACCCTCAGTTTTTTCATCTATCAGTAAAAGTATCTATATAATGCAAAATGAGAAAATGGCCACATAAACATTCAATGCTTTAAGCCATTATTATTAATTTCATTCGTAGAAACCAAATGGTAACATTTCAAAGGCTATTATGAAGATCAAATGAAACGACATGTCAGGCAGGTGTCTGGCACAACACTTAAGATGCCACTTGGAACGCCCACATCCCATATCAGAGTGCCTGGGTTGGAGTCACAGCTCTGCTTCTGGTCCAGCTTCCTACTAACAGGCACCCGGGGAGACTGCTGGTGACAGCTCAAGCATTAGAGTACCTGCCACCCACAGGGAACACTGATGATTGAGCTCCAGGTGGCGGCCTAGCCCTGACTGTTGTAGCATTTGAGGAGTGAACCAGAAGATCTCGTCTCTGTCTCTGTCTCTGTCTCTGTCTCTACCTCTACCTCTACCTCTCCTTCCTTCTCTGTGTATCTCTGACTTTCAAAGAAATAAATTAATCTTTAAAAAAAAATAAGTTTATTTTGGTGCAGAAAGTTTTGAAATTCATGCATATGTGGATTCTTCAAAAAGTTCATAGAAACACATATTATAAAAAACTATGGGGGCCTGGAGTGGTGGCACAATAGGTTAATCCTCCGCCTGGGGCACCAGCATCCCATATGGATGCTGGTTCCAGTCCCGGCTGCTCCTTTTCAGATCCAGCTCTCTGCTATGGCCGGGGAAAGCAGTAGAAGATGGCCCAACTCCTTGGGCCTCTGCACCCACATAGGAGACCCAAAGAAGCACCTGGCTTCTGGCTTCATTTCACCCCAGCTCCAGCCATTGGGGCCATGTGGGGAGTGAACCAGAGGACAGAAAACCTTTCTCTCTGTCTCTCCCTCTCAAAAGTCTGTAACTTTACCTCTCAAATAAATTCTTTAAAAAATAACTATGTACCTGCATGGATTTCAATGTCTTTAAGACTGATTTTACTTATTTGAGAAGCAGAGAGAGAGACAAAGAGAGAGATCTTCCATGCATTGGTTCACTCCCCAAATAGTTCCAATGGCCAGGGCTAGACCAAGCCAAAGTCAGGAACCAGGAATACCATCCTTGTCTCTCACGTGGTGGCAGGGACCCAAATACTTGGCAATCATCTGCTTCTTCCCCAGACATATCAGGAGGGAGCTGGTTCAGAAGTACAGCACCTGTGACTCAAACCAGCACTCTGATATTGGATGCTAGTGTAGCAAGCAGCAGCTTAAGCCGCTGAGGCACAAAACCAGCCCCAGATTTCAAATTTTTTGCATCACAATAAACTTAACTTAAAATTCCATTTTATATGAAGTTTCTGAAGTACCCCTGTTCACTGCCAGCCAGCGGTTGAAGAACATTTTTTCCCCATAACCACCTGACTTTCAGGAGCAAGGATTTCAGATCAAGCTTCCATACATTCCAGAATAACTATCTGGCACTGATGCCAAGTGTACAACTGATACTAAATGCAGCTTTGCTAAGCAAACAAAAGCTACTTTTAAATCACCACAGCTGGTTCTAGATTTACACTCCGTTTTGAAGGGCCATTATTAAGATCATGAACTTAGATTTCAACAATGGAAATGGAAAACTCACTTTGGAATATATATTATTCATTAGTCATTTATTTCCCACAACTGTCCCAACATACTTACCTTTTTACGTACTCCTTCTTGGGTGCTGGACAGTTTGAGCAGAACTGGAGGGAGGAATTTAGATATAATATTCTGTAACTGTTCATCTGTTTCAGCATGGCCAAGTCGTAAAAAGACCCGTTCAAGCTGATCTACAATTTAAAAAGGAAAAAAGGATAATTTAGCAAATCAAATATGATAAAAACTTTTTATAGCTTAATTCTTCTTCCTGTACTGCAAACCCTTCACTCAAAACTTTAACTATATCCAGCCCTGTACACAGATGACTCTCGAGACAGCTGCACAACACTAGAGGTTTACTAGCTAATTGTGTAATAACTGTCATGCTTAACTGACCTACAGAAGGGAGGAAAACAAAGCCAAGAATAAAATTCTGTCCTAAATCACAGAAAGTTCCTGAGTTTTTCAAAAGGACTTGGAAATGAGAAAGAATACAAGATTTCGAAGGAGTTTAGACCCTGCTAGCAGATCAAGGCGGGAAAACTTTCACCAGGTGCCAAGGACAACACAGCTCTGGTGAAGTTTCTCCAAACACAGCATCACCGGCCCGTGAACTATGCTGGGAGAAGGGATACCCAAGCCCCTCAAAGAAAGCCATGGTTGTTTTAAAAAAAAAAAAAAAAAAATCATGGAGGATGCTCTCTGCATTCAAGTCTGAACTATCTGGAATTTTCTTTTGTATATGAAGGGATGTAAAAAAAAAATTTAGTCCTGTAGGATTTTTTAATCATCTTCATTGTGAAATAAATTACAAAAAATATAAAACACAAATGCACAACTGTGGCACACAAATTATTATACTCACATAACTTTCTTCCAAGAGAAAAATTTATTTTGAAATCTACATAAAAATGTGTACTGGACTTACACAGTTGGAAAGATTGTGTAACACGAAAAAGCAGGGAGTCTTCAGGAGTCCCTAAGGCAACGAGCAGCAGAGTAAGAACTTGAAAGTAGCTGTCATCTAAAACACCTTGCCTGCACCATCCACCTATGAGTGACAATGACCCTGTTTTCAAGGAGTTCTGCTTGAGAAAATGCCCAAAGATTCAAAAGTGTCTCATTCAGGCAGTACTCACAACAATGGAAAAATATACAAATTTAAAGTCAGAAAACATCACTAGAAAAAGCTCACTGCTATAAAGAAGCAGCCCACATAAATCATGACAAACTGCAATTCAACCTTCTTCCTCCTCCTCCTCCCTCCCTGCTCATCTAAATTCACCCTTCCGTCCACACAGCGCTCACTCCCTTATTTAGGTCACGCTTTGATTCATTCGAGTATGTAGTTAAACCCTACTTTGTGCCAGAGCTTGGCGGCCATAGGTATACAGCGTGATGGGAAAATCATGGACACTGTCCAGATTTACCTCGCACGTCTGTCTGTGTGTACGTTTATGTTGTGTATGCACATACACACATGTTGTATATACAATACTGCACACAAGCAGCCTGAGGACAGCAGCATCTAAGGATAGAAGGAGCGTTTGAAAAAGGGAAGGACAGGCAATAAACAAAAATAGGAAGAAACTGAGGACTGGGTCAGAAGAATTATTAAGGAGTTTCCAGGAGGCAGCAGTGAATCATTTCAAATGATGTAGCTAAGACCTAAACAGAATCCAGTGTTTTTACCAAGAGTTCACATCTGACCTTGGTTCAAGCAGTTTCAATGAAGTGGCAGAGGGAAAAGCAGACTGCACAAGGTACCGGAATCAGCAGAAGATTAAAATGATGTAGGGAAGGAATAATCATTTTTCATTGCTTCGATCAAATGAGATCTGAATATGTTTAAATGATGAGAAAAGCCACAGGAGATAGAGAAATTAAAGAGCAGGACATGTGAAGAACTACCTTTGATAGAAGGAGGCCATCTCTGTCCTAATAACAGGAGGCAAACAGAAGCACTGGTACTGACTAAACCAGTGTTCTAAATTTTATGGAAAAGCCTGGAAGAATTCCCTTCTGATGGCTTTCACTGGTGCAATGCCCTCTGTGGAGAACTGGAGGCCAGGGTTGGGGCTAACGAGAGGTGTGACAGTAGAAGGCAAAGGTTTCTAATTGTCACAGTGAAGAAAAGGAAACCAGCAAAATAAACAGCCATAAGCAGTGTGCAAGACCTAACAGAAGTTAGTACACATAAATTTACAGCAGCCCTGGTCCACACAAACTGACCACAACACTCAGACCAGTGCCTAATGGCTGAAAAAAATACAAAAACATACAACCAAGGTTTTCCAAATGTCAGTCACAAATGTGACTTGAGAAAATATCCTTTGTTTCACATGAACCAATTAAGAACTTATGTCAAACATCTAGATTGTACATGTGTGCATAAACCAACATGCACATGGAGAACATGAGAAAAATTTAAATGGCCAATATTCACAAACTATAATTACTATCACTTGTGAAAGCCCAATTAACAGTTCTCTTGGAGACTTTAAGAGATATAGTGAAGCCAATGAATCTGTATTTTCATGGCACCTTCCTTACTGGTTTTAGTTAATAAACTAAAACTCTCAGGTAATTTTCCTATCTACAAAGAGCAACACAAGGCAGCTGCACCAGGATACTGGGAGGATGAAATGTGCGTGTGAAACATTATATAATATTATATGCAGCTATCATGTTGAATGCCTATTTCATGTAACTGAGTAACAACAGATCTCTGCAGACCTCTGGCTTCATTCTGGGGAAGTAACCCTAACCGTGGCACTGCAGCCAGCAACTGCACTACCTCTGTTCATGGCAGGACCCTCTGATCACCCCTTGAGAGCTTATGCTAAGGAAGGAACTCACAGTGGATCCCTAAGGATATCTCAGTTTGAGGGCTGATCACTCTACAACTAACTATATGGGGCTGGCAATATGACCCAGCAGGTTAAGCGACTGCCTGCGACGCTGGCATCCCTTATGGGCACTGGCTCAAGTTGCAGATGCTCCACTTCCCTTCTAATGGCCTGGGAAACCAGCAAAAGATGGCCCAAATGCTTGGGACCCTGCCATCCACGTGGGAGTCCCAGAAGAAGCTTCTGGCTCCAGCCTGGCCCAACCCTGACTATTGTAGCCATTTGGAGAGTAAACCAGCAGATGAAAGATCTCTGTCTTCCTCTTTCTCTCTGTAACTCTGCCTTTCAAATAAATCAATCCTAACAGAAAGAGAAAGAGAGAGGGACAGATAGAAAAATCGCAGGATTACAGTGTTGCAGCTTTGAGCCAGGGAGCTAGAAATCAAGTCACACAGACGACGTTTCAATCATGCTTGGTCAAGGAAAGCCCTGGACACTAAAGCTCAGCGAGGCTTCCCCGGTCAGCAGTACTCTCTGTGTGAATCATCACACACCAGTGTGCTGGGAGAGGAATGTGGGGCAGCAGAAGCTTCCCACCCGGAGCCCTCCCCAACCTTGCCCTACTCGTCTGCCCCACTGGCTGGTTCTAACTTGCATCCTTCTGCTATAAAACTGTAATCATAAGCAAAGGGTTTTGCTGAATTTTGAGTCACTCGGGCACATGATTGAACCTGACAGAATCTGTGGGACTCCCAATCTGTAGGTAGCTAGTCACATGTGAGGATGGCCCTGGAATTGCATGAACCCAAAAGTGTTATCTGAAGTAAGCACAGTCCCTAACTCTAAGTAAATACGTATCATATAAAATATATAATGTGGAGTTATAACTGCAACAATACATTACTCCTTGAATTTTAGCCCCTTTTATTTTCTTTACTGGAGAAGCAGAGAGAGGCGCAGAGAGAGCTCCCATCTGTTAACTCACTCCCCAAGTGCCCCCAACATCTAGCACTGGGCTGGGATCAGAACCAGCAGCCAGGAACCCAATCCAGGACTCCCACGTGGGTGGGGCAGAAACTCAACTACTTCAGCCAGCACCTGCTGCCTCCCAGGATCTTCAGTGACAATGAAGTTGGAATCAGGAATATGAGCCAGGACTCTTAATATGTGACATGGGCATCCTAACCGGCACCTGAGCCACTAGGCCAAATGTCCACTGCCTCTTTTTTTAATAAAGCAAACTACTATTATAAAAATAAACAAATCAGGAGCCTATCAAATATTGAGAATACACATTCCATCAGCTGGGAACAGAAAATGAATTACAGGTATTAGCAGAATCTCACCCACAATATCTACATAAGCTGGATGTTACTAACCCCAAAGGAAAACCAAGTCAGGCCAAAAGCTAAAGTCCCATACTATATATAACACCTTGGGGACAGAAGAGTTCATCAAATGGAGACGCACTGGGCACAGAGTCATTTAAAGGATTCTTCTATTACTTCTAACGATAAAACCACAATGATAAAACTTGCAATTGAAACATTTGCCTTTAAAAACAGGTTAAAGTCATTTTTAAATTACCACAAATACTGAATCTATTATTTTTAAAAAATTACCACAATTATCACAAATTACCACAAATACTGAATGTATTATTTAAAAAGAAAAATGCCAGGACCTTATGAATTCACTGAATTCTTCACAACCTCTTCCAGCGATGAAACATTGCCTTCCTGTTGCGTTAAGAGGTAAGCACAACCCCAGAACCAAACAAGGGTATCCCAAAAGCAAATAAAATCTCTCTCTCATGAATACACACAATTAAAATAACAAAATATTAAATTCATAAGTAAAATACAGTCATGTGCTCTTAACACAGGGATATGTTCTGGAAAATGTGTAGGTAGCTGATTTCATCATCGCCCTATATCATAGAGTGTACTTACACGCACTAAGGTGGCTACAATAAGGCACTATAATGTTATGGGACTATCATCACATACACAATCTGTCACTGACCAAAACATTGTCATGCAGAACATGACTGTAATAGCAAATCAAATCTAGTGACATATAAAAGGGAAATACTCATACATCATGCCAAAATGGGACTTATTCCCATTATGTAAAGTTGGTATACATTTAAAAATCAGTGCAATCAACCACACTAACAAAATAAATAACAATCAAGATCATCTCAGCATATTCAGAAAAGGTATTTTTAAATTTTTATTTATTTATTATTGTGATTTACTTGAATGGTAAAAACAAAGAGACAAAGACAGAACCTTTCATCCACTGATTCAATCCCCAAATGTTCACAACAGCCAGTCTGAACACGGCCAAAGCTTAGAACTGCATCTGGGTCTCCTATGTGGGTGACAAGAACCCAAGTACCTGAGCCATCACCTGCTGCATGCCAGGATGCAAATTAACAGGAAGCTGGATCAGAAGCAGAGTAGGAACTCCATTACAGGATGTGGGTATTCCAAGTGGTGTCCCTGCCAAATGCCTCCCTCAGAAAAGGTATCTGATCACATGCAACATCCGATTCATGTAAAACAGATGAGAATAAACTCTCCATGCTGAATATACTAGGAAGACAACTCTCTTAATTTGATAAGGGATGTTTGCGAAAAATAACAAATATACTTTCTAGTAAAACACTAAACACCTTTCCCAAGTTCAGGAGCAGGACAAAGACATTCACTATTTCCAATTCTATTCAAATACGTTTTCAAATTAATAAGAACATTTGCTCCCAAAGGAAAACTATCAAAACTCTGAAGGTCTTAAATGCCAAACCAAAACCATAAACACAAACATACACTTTCCAGTTTAGCTCACATCAACTATTATATTCACTTAAGGAGAAAAAATATATTAAAAATATATTCATGGGGCTGGCACTGTGGTGTAGCAGGTGAAGCTGCACCTGCAGTGCCAGCATCCCATATTGGGCAGCAGTTCGAGTCTCAGCTGCTCCATTTCCAACCCAGCTCTCTGCTATGGCCTGGGAAAGCAGTGGAAGATGGCCTGAGTCTTTGGGCCCCTGCACCTTTGTGGGAGATCTGGAGGAAACTCCTGGCTCCTGGCACAGGTGGGTGCAGCTCCAGCCATTGCAGCCATCTGGGAGGTGAACCAGCAGATGGAGGACCTCTCTCTCTCTGCCTCTCTGTACCTCTGCCTTTCAAATAAAATAAATAAGTCTTAAAAAATATTCACTTACTTTAAGTAATTATTTAATTCATACCATTCACCTGTCTTTAGTTTCATCCTCTCCTCCTACTTCCAAGGAAAAAATGACGATAGGCTAAAGGACTTCATTGTTACCCAAAGTTAGCCTATAAAATAGAAATAACTTCATACTTTCAGAACTAAGAAATAACACTATCAAATGAGTTTTAAGGTAATAATACTATCCAGACAAATTACTCATTCTTAAAATGGTCTAAAATAAATAACTTTGACTTCTGAGTTAAGCAGGTAAAGCTATCTTCTTACAGGACTTAAAAAGGTAATACACCTATAATTAATAGTTTTTCACTCATATCATTCATTACTTGTGGGAAAAACATGTGAAAAAAAGGAAAAAGCAATAAATCAGTTTCCTTAGATACGTCACCTTTAAAGAACAACCTAAACACCAAAACATTCTTCAGGAAGTATGCAAATATACACATATACACACTTATGTATACACACATACAGCTCAAATATACACATATACACACTTATGTATACACACATACAGCTTAAAGAAACAGGGAAAGGACTGTATTTAAGACAGCAGCATTGGGACCGGCGCTGTGCAGTGGCGAGTAAAGCTGCCCATGTGGACGCCAGTTCAAGTCCTGACTGTTCCACTTCCAATCCAGCTCTCTGCTGTGGCCTGGGAGGGCAGTAGAAGATGGCCCAAGTCCTTAGGCCCCTGCACCCACGTGGGAGACCCAGAGGAAGCTCCCGTCTCCTAGCTTCTGATCAGTGCAGCTACGGACATTGCAGCCATCTGGGGAATGCACCAGTGGATGGAAGATGTCTCTTTCTCTGCCTCTGCCTCTCTGTAACTCTGACTTTCAAGTAAACAAATAAAAATCTTAAAAAAAAAAAAAAAGATAGTAGCATTTCACAGGACTCTTTTCTATTTGTTTATACTGTTATTAATTTATTTCATATACATGAATTAGTTGTGTAAGTTAGAATGAAAACATGGTTATTTCTGAGCGGTAAGTTTCAATTTTTTTGTTCTTAAGACTTACTTATTTTATTTGAAGACAGAAACACAGAGAGAGAAGGGAGGAGAGACAGAGAGAGGGATCTTCCATCCGCTGGTTCACTCCACAAATGGCCACAATAGCAGCGGCTGGGCCAATCTGGACCCAGGAGCTTCTCCCAGGTCTGCCACACTGGTGCAGGGGTCCAAGCACTGGGGCTATCTTCTCTGGCCTTCCAAGGCATGTTAGCAAGGAGCTGGATAGGAAGTGCAGCCCCGGGGATTTGAACTGGTGCCCAAATGGGATGCCGGTGTGCAGGCTTTACCTGCTATGCCACAGCACCAGCCCCAGGTTTCAGGTTTTTTAAGGCTGATAAAATTTTCTAGAAAGAACCAAATCTTTTCTGAATATGAAGATAAATTTCAAAATACACACAAGTTGAAGGTCTTAAGCAGAAGCTGAAAATATCTAAACTACTGGCCCTCACATCATACATCAATTAATAATCTAAAGCTAGAAGGTATTTTAATGAAGATCTATTAGTGGGGTGGGCATCTTGGCCTAGCAGTTGGGACACTGGTTAAGACACCCATGTCCTACATCACACAGTGTCTCAGTTCGACATGCAGGCTCTGCTGCTGAGTCTAGCTTCCTGCCAGCGCAGACCCTGGGAAGTAACAGTGATGGCTCAAGGAACTGGGTTCCTGCAACCCAAATCAGAGACCTGGATGGAGCTCCAGGCTCTAGGCTATAGCCTCAGCCCAGCACTGGCCATCACAGGCATTTGGGGAGTAAACAAGCAGATGAAAGCGTGCTTGCTCTCTTTCTCTCTCACTCTCTCTCTCCCTCCTCCTTCTCTACTTCCTCCTCCTCCCTCTCTCCCCCGTTTCTCTCTAGTAAATAAATTATTTTTTAAAAAAAGATCATGGAAACATACTATAATAAAATATTTCACAAAGGAATATTTTGGCGGGGGGGGGGGGTGAGGTGGGGAATGCATTTGGTGCAGTTTAAATCTCCTCTTGGGACACCTACATCCCAACAGAGTTCCTGGCTTTAAGTCCAAGCTCCATTCCAGATTCCTGGGAGGCAGCAGGTAATGGCTCACATACTTAAGTCCCTGACACCCATCTCAGGGACCCAGATGGAGTTCTAGACTTCCGGCTTTGGCCTGGCCCAGCCCTGGCTATTGCAGGCATTTGAGGAGTGAACCAGTGGATGAAAGATCTTTCGAATAAAATGAAAATATTTTTTAAAAAGGAAGAAATAGTTTTCCTAAGGTATTTACTTTATTCTGATTTGCATACAAGGATACTTCAAAAAGTTTGTGAAGATGGAATTAAAAGGTAAATTTATTTTGGTGCAACAGAAACTGAAATCCATGCATATTTGTTCATATTATGCATTTTTTATGAACTTGCTTTAGACTTCATACATACACACACACACACACAAATACACACCACAGTCATAAAGCAATTTAAGATGGCCTTTCGAGCCTCAGAAAAAACACTGAGGTAGAGTGTCTCTACATTTACAGCTTAAAAACTGGGACTCATAACCTGACTGATCTACCAAAGATCACCAAGCTAATAAGACACAAACACAACATCAGAAGTTGAACCCAGAGAGGTTTTCACCCTACACAGGCACAATGGAACACACCACCACCCTCCAATGCATGACCTACCAACTAGGCAAAATTAGCCCCAATTTACAAGTAAGGAAACAGCCTACAAAACACTGTCAACCAAGTTTGCAAGGCAATTAAGTGGCAGGGGTAAGTTTCAAACCCTAGGCAGTCTATCTCTAATGCTCTTTCTAACTACAGGAAGGTTGAAGCAGAGAAAAGTAGATGAAGATACTAGATCTTACTAGACAACTAAGTGTAACAAGACTTTGTACACTGGCCACAGCCAACATGCCAGGGACAGGTTCCTGGCACAATTCATCCCTTCCTAAGGTCATCAAAACTGGGATCAAAGAGGTAAGCCTCCTGAGTGACTAGATTAAGAGTAAGACACGAGCACCTTCAGCCCACCCCATGAAGCACAACATCAGAGAGAATGACGTGGAGGCAAGTCCGGATGACTTCTACGCCAGAGTTCTGAACTCTTCTCGAAAGCCTCTCTTGACTCCACAGGACTTCAACTCCTTCTAAGGACCTCATTTTCACTTAAGCCAGTTTACAACTGGCTCCACACACAAAAGGAAGGTGTTGCCAAGGAAAAAGATACAATTCCGTACGTCTCCATTTTTAAAGCAGCAGCAATCCCACCCCTTTGGCCTTTGATGATCATCAAAACAGAGGAGTGTTTCTAAGAGTAGATCAATCTATCCCCAAGGGACCTTCTGTACCACACTTGCTATCACTCCTTAGCAGCCATTCAAATTCCAACAGCTTTTTAAGCTTACACAAAGTTCTATAAGCCAAGAAACTCACTCAACCAGGAATATTCTCAACAGCTCCAGACCACCCTTCATCTTCATACTCCCTAAATCCATCCCATTCAAGGTCCATCTCAAACACAGTATGCCACACACACATACACACACACACACACACACACCCTCTCCCTCTCCCCCTGGTCCTACAGACTACCACAGACCTTTTCTGTATCTCCTGGCACTTGTTATCTTTTACTGTATGACTATGTAATTGCCCAATTTGTCCTTCCCTAAACCATAACAGTAATTTGAGGCCTGGTTTGAATCAGATTTCACCTGATTTCCTACTTAATATCCATCTGTCACCTCTAGCTCAAGTTGAAAAACTGTAACTTAGTCCTGGCACTTACCTCAGTGCTGTGCAGAGACTGCCTGCTCAAAGACCTGTTGAATGCTTGAAATATTAATTCTTCATGCTTTGGAAAAGTTATTTAGAGGCTTATACATCTAACATCTGTAGCACGGGAAAGGAGAGGACTGGTGGTAATTTATAATACCAACATCAGAATCTTCAAAACGGCACCATATGTTTTTCATACCAGTGCTTAGGGATTTTAAAAACTGAAAAATGAGATTCCTGAGGACCTGTGTGGCAGAACTATTCTGCTACTAATCAGGAGAGGTGCAGCAGTTACTGCAGAGAGCAGAGCAAGAGAACAGAAAAAGCAAAAGACTCAGAGGGATCAGTGAAAGGCCAGGAAACCAAGCATTCTCAAAGCAAATCCTTTCCCTGGGATTCATCACCTCTTAACTCCTGCGGCCACTGCTGTGGCACAGCAGGTTAAGGTCTGCAACTCCAGCATCCCATATGAGCACCGGTTCCAGTCCCAGCTCCTCAACTTCTGATCTAGCTCCTTGCTAATGAACCTGGAAAATCAGTGGAAGAATGGCACAAGTGCCTGGGCCCTTGCCGCCCACATTGGAGACCAAGATAAAGGTCCTGGCTTTGGCCAGACCCAGCCCTTACCATCGTGGCCTTTTAGGGAGTGAACCAGTGGATGGAAGATCTCGGTCTCTTCCTCTTTTTCTGTAACACTGCTTTCAGATAAATTTTTAAAAAACAAAAAAGAATTAACTCATGTGTGGATGCCTAAACCAGTGAAACAGGTGGACTTCATGTCCAAGCTGACATGAGAGGAACGAAAGCAACATTTTTCAGAAATAGAAGTCCATAAGCTGAGAAAGCTTAAGAAATTACATTAAAAGAAACTCAAGAATTCCAAATAACAACTTGGGAAAAGAAAGAGAATGAGCACCTCCAGACTCTGAAAATCTCTGAAATTAGCAGTTTGAAATGAATACTACAAAAAACAAGGAAACCCTGGCTGGCATCTACATTTCATGTGTAGTATTTTCAGGGCCAGCATTGTAGCACAGTGGGTTAAGCTGTAGCCTGCAATCCCAGCATCCCATACGAGCACCAATTCAAGTCCTGGCTGCTTTACTTCTGATCCAGCTCCCTCCTAATGGCATGGGAAAAGCAGAAGATGGCCCAAGTGTTTGCACCCCTGCCACGCGTGTGAGAGACCCAAATGAAGCTCCTGACTTCTACCTGGCCCATCCCTGGCCACTGTGGCCATCTGGGGAGCAAACCAAAGGACAGAAGGAATCTCTCCAACCCTTTCAAAATAAACAAGCAAACTTTTTTTTTTTGGACAGGCAGAGTCAGACAGTGAGAGAGAGAGAGAAACAGAGAAATGTCTTCCTTTTTCCGTTGGTTCACCCCCCAAGTGGCTGCTTCGGCCGGCGCGTTGCGGCTGGCGCTGCGCCGATCCAAAGCCAGGAGCCAGGTGCTTCCTCCTGGTCTCCCATGCAGGTGCAGGGCCCAAGGACCTGGGCCATCCTCCACTGCACTCCCGGGCCACAGCAGAGAGCTGGACTGGCAGAGGAGCAACCGGGACAGAATCCGGTGCCCCGACCGGGACTAGATCCCGGGGTGCCGGTGCCGCAGGCGGAGGACTAACCTAGTGAGCTGCGGCACCAGCCAGAGCAAACATTTTAAAAATAATCATCAGCAGCAACATTTTCTAGTCGATCAATCTTATGAATCTAACCAGATACTAATAACTGGTAATACAGTCTACTTCATCTGTTGACCCCTAAACACCATCTCAAATCACAAAGTGCTGCTCTACTCTTAGCAAAATCTAAATCAGATCAGCAGGATACTTCTCTAGGAATTAATGCCTACAAACTTGATCTTGATGCCTGTTTGTCTAAATACAGGATTGCCCCCACCCTCAGCCACCTTTTAAGAAATGCATTAGGGGCCGGCATCCCATATGGACACCATTTTGAGTCCCAGCTGCTCAACTTCTGACCCAGCTCTCTGCTATGGCCTGGGAAAGCAGTGGAAAATGGCCCAAGCACCCATGTGGGAGACCTGGAAGAAGCTCCTAGCTGCTGGCTTTGGATTGGCACAGCTCTGGACATTGCGGCCATCTGGGGAGTGAACCAGCGGATGGAAGACCTCTCTCTCTCTCTCTGCCTCTGCCTCTCTGTAACTCTTTCAAATAAATAATAAATGAAAGGGAAGAAGGAAGGGAGGGAGGGACGGAGGGAGGGATGCATTAAGTGCAAATATACTCAACAGTCAGGTGGCCCAACAGTAAACACAAATGTATCAAGTTGAGGGTAGAGAGAAGATCCGTTCCCACAAAGAGATCACCCATCACAGCTCCTGCAAGAGTTGCCTCCCCGCAGCCAGAGCAGCCCAGGGAGTAACAATGAGAACCTTTAGAGGTAATGAGGTCCAGAGCAGGAGGTTCCTGCTGAGGCAATCAGATCAGCTTCCCAACCCTAGCCCCCCAGTCTGCCCTCTCCAGGGCCCAGGCAGATGCCCCAGTCTGGAAACCCCTACAACTGAATGCACTAGTGGCTCGGCCCTCAAAGCAGGGAATGGAAGAGTCCTCCTTCCCCTGCCACTTTCAAAGTCCCAGCTTCTGCATAGGATGTCAGGCTGTTTCAAATCCCACACCACCCAGAACAGCCCATTACAAGGCCATTCCTCCTGCTGACACCCCACCTTGCTGCCTCTCCCTCTACCCCCAACACACACACACAAAGAGGTGAGAGTCACAGGGGTAGCCTGGCAGGGTTGGGCCAGGTGATGAGAACTCAGTCCTCATCTGTACTCTAGATTTAAAGTCTAAGTGCCAAACACCTGACACACTGAGGTGCACAAACACTTCCATCTCCCAGGAAGCCCCTTCCCCTAGAAAGAACAGCTGGCAAATACCCAGTTAGAAACGAGGCCCAGTAAGGTGATGAGCAGGATTAACTCAGATTCTGACAGCCAGCTGAGGGGAGATAACATATAAGAGATCAGATTGCCTAAAAGTCAAATATATGATAGTTAAGATCCACCCAAGGCAGCAAATAACTTAGAAAAATGCTCATTTGGAAGTGTAAACTCCAGAACATTCTGTAAGTCACCATTTAAATCCCAGCATTTGTGATATGAACGCTTGCTTGCCTTCAGTGTATCGTAACGGCACTAACACACCAATCGAAGGCCCAGAAGACAAAAACCTAGAAGAAAATAATGCCCTGTTGCTCCCTAAATAATTCTTCAGCCTCCCAAGTTTCCAATTCTCTACACATTTTAGGAATGAAGATCCAAAAAACAGCAAAAATAAACCAAAAATCATTCTAAAAATCATCTCTCAAAATTCCACCTACATGAATGAAGACATCTCACAACAGCAGCAATATGCATACTGAGAAGTAAGAGAATACACTGGGAGGGGAGGAGCCAACAGACAAATTGGAACATAGCAAGAAAATGCACTTCTGAAGTTAACATGAAGCCCTAGGTATTCACAGGACATTGAGTCCATATCAGAGAATTACAATCTGAACTTAAGTTTTAACAGAACGAGCGACCATGCAAAATCACACCCAAGTGAAACTCACACCATACTCTTGTTCTGCCTCAGAAGGAAGTAAAATTAATTTTTTAAAAGGGAAATCAATGTCAAAATTAGCAGAATTCAGAATGTCCAGTTACTACAATGGTGCCTCCTTCCATTCCTCTTTTCAGAAATAAAACAATTTCATAGTGACATTCTTGGAGTGTGTGAAATCATCTTTTGTGATTGTGGCAGACAATGTTCCTTGATCATTACCACCCCACTGTCTTTTCCTTGTGTACACTCTTAAGTTTTACCTTTTTTGTTTTCTTGCTAATTTTTTTATATTTATCATTACAAAGAATAAAAGCTTCAGCATTTACAAACTAACACAAACATCACTGATTCTATCAGGACAACCAGAAAAGGTGGGGGGGGACATCAAAACCTTGGGAGAAAATTGCTACCTTATAAACCTATGCATTTTAAAATGCTGCTACAGAAAAAAGTACAAATCCTAAGAAACTAAGTCTACTAACCTCTACAATCAATGTGATACATGGTTTATCCAATCTTGACAAAAATCCTCTGGGTCACCAATGGTATGTTCATCCACTCGTACATATGCAATTGTATAAAGAATCTATTATTCAGAACACCAAAAAAAATACAATTAAAAGATTTATACGCATAGCTACCATTTTAAGAAAAAAAGCACTTTTCATTTCTTGCTAAGATCTTTGATGCCCTGCTTTGCAAATTCAGAATGAGGAGTAAAAATTATAGTGTTTACCAAATTTGGGAAAGAATACAGAAGATGTCCATAAATAGAATTTACTGAGAATGTGCTAATGTTTAAAAAATACTGATAACTATTCACTGAAAACAAAAAAACTCCATCAATACAACATACATTTGATCATATATATGTCTGTATGCATGTATCATACACATAAAAACTTACATTAAAATTAGAAGTGTCTGAATTACACAACAGCTTTACAGGTAAATGTTAGTATGTACACGTGTCTTACTGGCACATTACAACCGACTGGCCTCTCAGCAGTCACTCCTTCCCTGCCCATCTTCTCCTACTGACGTGTAGCTTCCAGACACTGTCCTGTGTCTCTGGACAATTTGTCCACTCTCATGATTCCATCATCCTCACTCCCTCCCAAAAGTTCCCACATATCTGCAATCCACGCCAAGCACAGTGCAACTTTTGATTATGTGTTATCGCTTCCCAGTCTTATAACAATCAAGACACACTGTATTATTAATCCCATTTTACAGCTGAGGAAACAGAAGCTGGGTCTCTTATTCATGGACACAGTGACTAAAGAGTGGAAAAGCCAGAATTCAAAACTGGCTCTGACTCCAATTCCAGAGGTGTTAGCCACTGAATCTAAACAAGTCTTCCTGAACAACTCAACATGGGTGCATTAATAATTCCCCACCTATTCAACGAAGTATTTGTTGAACACAAACCTGTTCTCTTTTCTCTACTTCCGTAAATCAAGTCTAGAGCCTATACTTCCTTACTTCTCCACCCACCATCTCCCCAAGGTTAAACTCTTGGAATCATCTCCAACCCTCATCTGCTTGACCAACACTTTCTGCCCATTTTGGGGAATTTAGATTATACTCATAGAACCTCCTTGCCAAACCCTTCCATTGTCCCAATTCAGAACGCTGTGATAATCTCCTAATTAGTCTTATTGCTCTTGGTCTCCAGACCCTTGTAATCAATGTTACACCACTGCCACCTGTTATCCTCATAAAAACAGATCTACTCATGTTACAATCCTGTTTAAAAAGCCTTTGATGGTACTCTGCCATCCACAGAACAAAGTCCAAACTAGTTGTGTTGGCACTCCTACAACACACTGGTCCCAACCCATCCTCTCAGCGTCATCTGCTATTGCTCCCACTCCAAAAATAATAATTTATACACAGCTTACATGTTTACAGAGTTCCTTTTTATACACATTGATCCTAACAACTCTCTCAATGATTCTTGCTATTCCAACTTTATGAAAAAGGAGGTAAGGTCATCTGACCAAGATCTCAAATCATAAAAGCAGCATGGGCCAAGTCTCAAATTCCCAAGGTGAACTCCCTCCCCAGCATTTCACATGGTCAAAGCGCCCCCATCCCCATCACATCATGCTCATTCAGCTTCTTCTGAAAATATCTCCCCACCTCCAGGTCTCAGCTCAAGCTATGACTCCTCTAGCCTAGAATGCCATTCTCATTCCTTGAGGTTTCCAAAGTATTGTTAGGTATTTTTCATATTGTGCTTCATATTAGCCTTTGACATATAAATTTTTTTTTTTTTTTTGGACAGGCAGAGTTAGAAGTGAGAGAGAGACAGAAACAGAGAAAAAGGTCTTCCTTCCATTGGTTCACCCCCAAAATGGCCACTACGGCCAGCGCGCTGCACTGTTCCAAAGCCAGGAGCCAGGTGCTTCTCCTGGTCTCCCATGTGGGTGCAGGGCCCAAGCACTTGAGCCACCTCCACTGCACTCCCGGGCCACAGCAGAGAGCTGGACTGGAAGAGGAGCAACCAGGACAGAATCCGGCGCCCCAACCAGGACTAGAACCCAAGGTGCCAGTGCCGCAGGCGGAGGATTAGCCAAGTGAGCCACAGCGCCGGCCATATATCTGTCTTTAGACTTAACTATAGGCCATATGAGGGCAGGACCATAAATTGTCCATTCAATTTTAAAAGTCTGCCTATTGAACTTAAAGATGTGTGGATAAAACAAGCATATTAGATGGCAAACATCAAGGCAGAGACTGGCAAGATCTAAAAGGAGAGCTCAGCAACTGGATCAAAATATGTGAGCACACTGGCAGTGCCTACGATACCCACATCTACCCTCTGAACACGGTCAATGTCCCAGCGCCAACTATTCTCACTGAGAGGCCTTTATTAAATACAACAGTATACAGAAAGTGTAATACAAAATAAAAATGGATGAAAGTGAAAAACTGGAATGGAAGTAGCTAAAAAATAGAAATATCCTGGCCATTTTCCATATGTGGTTAAGTAACCAAAATTTAAAGGACACAGGCTTGACATAGCCTTTCTACAAAAACCAACTCAGCAGCAGGTACGCCTGTCCTTAAAGGGACCATCGTCTTGGAGCTATGTCAGTATGCCTAGAGAATCACATACAGCTACACACACAGCTTCCCACATCTCATCCTCCAAGAGGCACCAGGACTCCTGCCACCATAAGAGACTTTCTCTCTCTCTCTCTCTCTCTCTCTCTGACTCTGATAATTGCTCTGATTATCTGGCCAATTTCTGTAACACAAGTCTCCCCGGGCTATGTCAAGTGGTCAAACTGAATGGCACACACTTTAAGATCACAGGCTGCTGCCCCTTCTAGAGTCGTCTTTATCCCAACAAACACTAGATTCTAAGGAGGCTTTGTTATTATAAAGCCCAGAACACAAAACCACTAAACAGCTGACCAGGTGAAAAGTCTCAAATGCTTCCTTCCCTATCAGAAATCTCTCTACTGGCTGCTGAAATCTAACTACAATGTCAACTTTTCCAGGAACTGGCAGAGGACAGTATTAGAAAACCTGCCACATGCCCTGCATTGAATTTTCGTTTTATTTCCAACAATTAAGCCAACCCAAATATAAAGAAAGACTCTAACCTTAAGACTCTGACAAACTAAACTACCTTTAACAGTCAGAACTAATTTGTTCTCCTTTTTTACATGTTACCCAAAAAGTTAATGATCTGTTCAACAAATGTCAGATACTGCCGAAATTAAGACACCACAGGAGATTCCTTCTAGATACTAGCAAGACATGGGGTTAGGGGAGCGACCCTGATCTTGTCATAAACTGCAACACAATGGTGGAGCAGAATTAACATAAATTTGGGAATCGGAGAATCTGAGTTCAAGATAACTATATAGTAAAGGTCTACAGAGACAACAATAGCAGCAAACTCACACGGTGGTTGTGAGGATTCACAAAGCAATGAGAACACGTGGCACAACCTCATAACAGCTTTACTGGTATGCTAGTATAATCAACTGACTCCCAAGGAAGACAATATGAAGTTAGTGAAAAGAGAACAAATCCTAACAAATACGAGTTGCAGGGCTATCCTGCAACTGTTTCCTAACCTTTTGGCAATGTTTATGCTCAGTAACAAAAAAGAAAAGGGAGGGTAGAGGAAAGAAAGAAAAAAAGCAAGAGGGGAAAAAAAGAAAGAAGGAACCTAACAGTCAATCCTGCTTCCCAGGCGCTCCTGCAAAAATGTGACGGCAGTGATAACTAGAAGCAACTATGGATTTTACTTAAATTGATGACACCTATATTTGCTTGTTTCAAGTACAAATGTAGCAAATGTTGATTTGAAATCTGTAGAAATGCAGTGTTAACAGCCACATCTTTAAATAAGAGACCTGAGAAACACAGATGGCTATTACTTCAGCTTTTGTTTTTAAGATTTACTTATTTATTTGAAAGTGAGAGTGAGAGTGAGAGTGAGATGGATCCTCCATCCTCTGGTTCACTTCCCAAATGGCCACAACGGACCAGGGCTGGGCCAAGCCAAAACTAGACCCTGGAACTCCTGGGTCTCCTACGTGGGTGGCGGGGGTCCAAGCAGTTGGGCCATCCTCTGCTGCTCTCCCAGAAGCATGAGAAGGGAGCTGGAGCTGAAGTGGAGCAGCTGGGACTTGAGCCGGCACCCACACGGGATATGGCATCACAGGCAGGACACTACCACAATGCTGGTCTCTGCTTCAGTTATTACCCACATCATATAATCTTAACATTTGGTCCTTGCACATCTCTTTACACATATTCTTTCCCTTCCTCTGTAGTATTATAAATACTTTGGCAGGCTTTAGCATTTCTTTTGTACCAAGAAGCTTACTAACAGTCTCTGAATTAAAGCAGTATCTAGTTGAGACTCTAACCATACATCCACCCTGAGCTTTTCCTCAGCCAGAACACTGACCATGGTATTCAAGGCTAACCTGGCCTCAAGGCTGGTTACGAGTGCACTGGAGTCAGACCCCTGGGCTCCGTTTCCAGCACCACGCTTAGCTGCAGGACCCAGGGGATCTAAGGAGTCTTTCTCATTCCAAAAACAGCAATAGCAATTTAATCTACCTCTCAGCATTATTCTGAAGAGTAAAACATATACAAACATTTAAAGCAAGGCTGGTTCTGAAATATTTACAGAGAGAAAGTGTGTTGGTGTCACCAATGTACTCTGAAGTACACCCCCAAGGGGTCCAGCACTGTGGCACAGAGTTAAGCTGCTGCCAGTGATACCGATGCTGGCATCCCATAAGGGTACCTGTTTGTGTCCTGGCTGCTCCACTTTCAATCCCGCTCCCTGCTAATATGCCTGTGAAAGCAGCAGAAGATGGTCCAAGTGCTTGGATCCCTGCCACCCACATGGGAGACCCCAATGATGTTCCAGGCTCCTGGCTTCAACCTGGTCCAGCCCTGGCAGCTGCAGCCATCTGGGGAGTGAACTAGCAAATGGAAGCTCTGTCTTTATGTAACTCTGCCTTTCAAATAAATAAATCTTTAGAAATGTACCCCGAAAATATGTAGTACTTAATGCCACTGAACTGTACACCTAAAAACAGTTAAATGGCAGGCATTTGGCCTTGTGGCCACGACACCAACATCCCTTACGGGAGCAGCTGGGTGCAATTCCCAGTTCCAGCTCCTGACTCCAGTTTCCTGCTAATGCAGGTTTTGGGAGGCAGCAGTGAGAGCTCAAGTGGATGGGTTCCTGCCACTCATGTAGGAGATGGATTGTGTTCCTCGCCATTCCAGGCATTTGGGGAGTGAACCAGCAGATAGGAGCTTTCTCTCTCTCAAATCAGTAAAAAAAAAAAAAAAAAAAAAAAATTAAATGATAATAAATTATATACTGTGTATATTACCACATTTTTAGAAAATAAACAAATAATTTTAATTTTTTTTTTAATTTAGGGGCTGACACTGTGGCATAGCAGGTAAATCCGCCACCTGTGGTGCCCGCATCCCATATGGGTGCCTGTTCAAGACCCAGCTGCTCCACTTCCAATCCAGCTCCCTGCTAATGCACCTGGTGAAACAGAGGATGGCCCAAGTGCTTGGGGCCCTTGCACCTACATGGGAAACCTGGAAGAAACTCCTGGCTTCGGGTCAGCACAGCTCCAGCTGTTGCGGCCATTTGGGGAGTGAACCAGTGGATGGTAGATCTCTCTCTCTCTCTAACTCTGCCTTTCAAATAAGTAAATAAATCTTTAAAAAAAAAAAAAGATACATGGTACCCCATAAATGTGTATAACTTTTTTAATTTAAAAAATTTTTAAGTCAGAATAAAAGATTATGATAGAATAATTCAACTATCAATGGTAAAATCCAAGTGGTGAATATATGAATGCTCATATGTTTCAAAACTTTTCTGTATATTTGAAGATGTTTACAATAAAATATTAGAGGAAGAAAACAGTGTTGGTACCCAGTGGTTTGATTTCTATCTACTGGTCAGAAATAACAGCAAATAGTCAATAATTAGGTGTTTTTTAGAGGTAGAATTTTAAGAGGCATCTTGTAGCATAGCCAGTATAAAAGTAAAAACGGTTTATTTGAAACTTCTGGACCAGTATGTACAAGGGAACTTCAAACAGTTCACAGAAAATGAAATTAAAAGGTAAGTTTATTTTGGTGCAGAAATTTGAAAACCATGCAGAGTTTTTTCATAAAATGCATTTTCTATGAACTTCTGGAAGAGCCCTCATGTGGCTTCAAGCTGCTTATTTTAAGACACCAATTGCCAAGTATTTAATCTCTCTTGAAGAAATACGGAAAACCAGTCAACATACACCTGTGTCTCATTGATGAGTTGACCAAACAAAACAACAGAAGGTAAAGACCAGAATTACTTGTTCCTATCTTTTCACTAGCTGCTAAAGCCAGTAAATCCATTAACCAGAAGCACAACCAACAACTTTAACACTGTAACAGGTATCTGATGCACAGCAGCACACTGCATATACACAATACTTACCCAATTCTTCCTCTAGCTTTCCTCCCCATTTCTACTGGGAATTCAGATTTTAACATGTTTAGTGCTACAACAGGAATGCAGACATACAGTAAGTCATTTAAAAAAAAATTGAACATCCTACACTCATTACCACGCTTACTACTGAGAATACGGAAAACAAGTGTTGTTGAGAACATGGAGAAACTGAACACTCATGCAGTGCTGGTGGGAATGTAAAATGGTGCGGCCACGGGGGAGGTGGGGAAGGACAGCATGGAGTTTTTTTCTCAAAAACTAAAAAGCAGAATTACATATCATCCACTTCTGGGTATACACTCAAAAGACCTGAGAGGCCTCAAGTTGATATTTGAACAACCATGTCCACAGCATCACTGCTCACAACAGCTAAAATGTGAAAGGAACCCAAGCGTCCACAGATGGAATGGATGAGGAACCACAGCATATACACACATACAAAGGAATATTCAGCCTTCAGAAGGAAATTCTGACACAAGTTACGACATGGATGAACCTTGAGGACATTACGCTTAATGAAATAGACCAATCACAAAAAGATAAATACCGTCCGATTCCGCTAACATAAAGCACCTAGAGTAGTCAAAATCAGAGACAGAGTAGGATGCCGGCTGCCAGGCGCTGGCGGGAGGAGGGAATGCAGAGTTGGTGAGGGGGTGCAGTTTCAGCTCCGAAAGACGAGGAGAGTTCTGGAGATGGAGGGTGGTGATGACTTTACAACGCGAAGGCTCTTAATGCCACGGACAAATGGTTAATGTGGCTTCAGACGACTTATTGTAAGACCACTTACAAATGATTAAGATGGTAAATCCTATGTTACGTGCACTTTACAAAAAAAAATAATAATAAATTGAAAAATAAAATCAGGGCACTGCATCTCCAGAGGCCTGCTGATGCTGCCACTTGGAACAGACAATCAATCAACTCTGTGGCTATCAGCCTCCATCTACTTCCAACCACAGGTCCTGGGTCACAGCGAGTGTTTACTTCAGCTCCAAGAAGAGCAAACAGCACTCCTGCTCCACCAGTTCTGGGTCAACATAGCAAGGAACTCAGTATCTCTAAACCTGCCTCCTCTTCTATAAAAACAAGGATAATTCCTACCTAGCTGCCTCACAAGGTTGTTATGAGGGCAAAAGTGAGCTCATGTATATAAAAGCAGCTTTCAACTGCCAAGCACCAAAGAAACGTAAATTATGTTTATAACCGCTTTCAAATGGAAATTAAGAAGGAGCTTAAACAACATAAGCTTCATAAACACAAGCTTGCAACACTTCACCCATGCTTCATTCCACTTAAAACTCACATCATGCCCCCAAATAACACCGTTCTTGTTTTTGCCATCGACTGAAAGCACTTGTTTGGGGGGAGGGGGGGGACGATGGACCTCAAATACATACACAGCACTTCAACCCATCGCCCAGAACGCAGTCACAAAGTGTCTGATGCGTGCAGTGAACATTCAAGGCTGCTGACCCCAGCGTGGGTCCTGCGGAGCCCCGGGACTACACTTCCCACAAGCAGCGAGGCGTACCCGGGCGCGGGCGGGGCGGCCTGGGACGCAGGGTGACCACCGCTGTCCCCCGGAACACTGCGGGGTGGAGGGGCGGGCGGGCCCTGGCTCCCCTTCCTGAAGGCGCTGTCACCCCTCGGTGTCGCCTGCGGCTAGCACCGCGGCCCTCTCGTCCTCCCAGCTCCGCCCGAGGTCACCGCCTGCCCGTGACCTTTCGGCTGATTCCTAGGGTGTCACAGAAAAGCACCTTCGCCCTCTCCCGAGAGCTCTATTTCTAGAACTCGCCCAACTGTCGGGACCCGGGTCCGTGGCGGGGTCAGACGGGACGGGCGGACTGTGCCCGCCGCCCCGGGGGCTCCGGCCCCTGCTCCAGCCCAAGGCACGGCGGGCAAGGGGGCTGAGCGCCCCCCACCCCTGGACCGGGGCGGATCTCGGGCAGAGGTGGCTCCGCCCGAGGCTCCGGTTTCAATTTCGCAACGTGACGGTGCAAACCTGAGGCCTACACACGCCGGCGGCGGCGGCGGTGGCGGCGTCCCGCGCCCCGCCCGCCAAGGCCCGAGCGCCCCAGCCCCCAGCACGCCACGGCCACCGCCCGCCTACCGGCCAGGCGCCCCGCAAGCGCGCCCCTGCCCTCCGGCCCGGGCCTGGCCGCCGCCCCCAGGCCCTACGCCGCGCCGCTGCCGGCTCGGAGCCTCAGGCTCGGCCACGGCACTTACTCAGCTCGTCCTGGGAGGCGGAGGCGGCGGCCGCAGCCATGTTGAGCCGGGCAGGGAGCGAAGGAGGGGCCGCAAGGGGGAGGGCGCGGGCGGGCGGCGCGGGGGTCTCGCGGCTCTCGATGCGGCAGGGGCCGCGAGCTTGCCTCGGGGGGTCACTCGGCGCGGGCCGCGCGGCGCCCGCCAGGCCCGCTCGCCGCCGCCACGGCTGCCTGCGTCCTCCGCGCCGCGAGCGTCGCTCTCGCCGCCCCCCGCGAGCTCGCGACTCGGGCGCTCCCGCAGCCCCGCGCCTCTGCGGAGCCGCCGGTGCGGCCGAGTTTCCCGTGCGCCCCGGCGGCTCTGCGGCTCCGCGCCGTGCTCGCCCGGCTCACGCCGGTTTTATATTTAGAAAGAGCTGAGCCATCCTCCCAGCGGCCCCCCCGCCGGGCCCCTCGCGCGCCTGCCCGCCCGCCCTCGCTCGCTCGCTCGCTCGCGGCTCGTCCTGCCCACCTGCCGCCGCCCGCCCCGCGAGCGCTCCCCGCGCGGACCCGGCACGCGGCGGTCTGCGCGGGCGGCCCGGCCTAGCCGCCCTCCGCGCGCCGTGCAGCCTGCCGCGGCCCCCGGCGCGGGCCTCTGACCTGCGTCCGAGCCGGTCTCCATGCTGGGGATGCTGCGCCGAGCGCCGCCGAGCTGGGGGCCGCCAAGTGAGGCGTGAGGCGGGCCGGGCCGCGGAGAGCCTGTGAAGGGGGCCGGGCTCGGCCGCGCGGGGCCGAGGGCGATCCTGCCGAGGCGGGGCCCGACTGCCTTTTTAAAGGTCTGCGGCTGTCACGTTGGCCGGGCCCGACCTGAGGAAACACGCCTGTCCAAAGGAAGAGACGTGGACTCGGAAAAGTAGAGCCGGGTGCGGAGTCGGCGGGAGGAAGCCCCGCCCTGCGCCTCCCGCCGAACTTCGCGGCCCCGGCGCTGACTCAGGCCCCGGCGAGCCCCGACGCCCGGGCGGCCCCGCGGGCAGGTGGAGGGGGCCGTCGCCCCGAGAAACTGGCTCCCAGGTGCAGGGAATTCCCAGGCGCTGCGAAAAGTTACATGAGCTGAGGTTAAGTTCACCTGAAGCGTAGACGCTTCCATGAGCTGTTAAGATCTGTTTACCCCCCCCATACCTGTGTTCCCTTTTTGGGGGGGTAACCCGGGTGACTGCTTTTTGGCATCCGGACTTTAACTGAAGCCTTCGATTTGAACGTGAGGTCGATATACTTGCAAAGTAGCTTCGAAGTAAGAGGTTGCATAATCGCTGTACTTAGTGAAGTGGTGGTACTGTCATAACAAGTTGGGGACGAAATCATATACTTCTCTTTTTCTGCACAGGGGGACGAAATCAAGATCCTAACTGGATTGAAAGGGTCTTTATTCCTAAGAGCAGAAATATACAAAGCTCTAATTAATGTCCCTGAAATTAAATATTTGTCGTTCCAGATAGGCAAGTTCAAGGGACTTACACAACACTAAAGACATAGCTATTGTTACAGAATTCCCTGACTGCGCTAGCGTTCTGGAGCGCTGGCTAAGCCCCCTGTCCCTGGTGAGGTCCCCATCCCATATGGGTGCTGGTGAGTCCCGACTGCTCTGCTTCAGATCCAGCGCCCTACTAAAGGCCTGAGAGAAGCAGGAAAGATGGCCCAAGTGCTTGGCCCCTGCACATACGTGGGAGGTACGGAAAAAGTTCCAGGTGCCTGACTTCGGCCAGGGTTGTCTCCGTTTGGGGAGTGAAGCCAAAAAAAGAAAAAAGTTTGGTGTGTGCAACCTTTTCTATTTCTAGGACGGTCTCTGCATGGATTTTCCCACCAAAGTAATCTTTTATTTATTTATTTATTTAGACAGAGTGGACAGTGAGAGAGAGACAGAGAGAAAGGTCTTCCTTTGCCGTTGGTTCACCCTCCAATGGCTGCTGCGGCCATTGATCCGAAGGCAGGAGCCAGGTACTTCTCCTGGTCTCCCATGGGGTGCAGGGCCCAAGCACTTGGGCCATCCTCCACCGCACTCCCGGGCCATAGCAGAGAGCTGGCCTGGAAGAGGGGCAACCGGGACAGAATCCGGTGCCCCGACCGGGACTAGAACCCGGTGTGCCCGCGCCGCAAGGCAGAGGATTAGCCTAGTGAGCCGTGGCCAGTAATTTTTTTTTTTTAAGATTTATTTATTTGAAAGGCAGAGTTACAGAGAGGCAAAGAGAGGTCTTCCATCCGCTGGTTCACTCCCCAATTGGCTGCAACAGCCGGAGCTGCGCCAATCCGAAGCCAGGAGCCAGGAGCTTCTTCTGGGTCTCCCACGTGGGTGCAGGGGCCTAAGCACTTGGGCCAGCCTCCACTGCTTTCCCAGGTGCATTAGCAGAGAGCTAGATCAGAAGAGGAGCAGCTGGGACACAAACCACTTCCTGTATAGGATGCTGGCACTGCAGGCAGAGACTTAATCTATTCCACTGCTCCGGCCCCCAAAATAATCTTTTAATTCCATTTTCCGTGAGCTTTCTGAAGTACCCTCATATGCATATATGGAATTACTAGGCAAAAAAAAATTTTTTTTTTCATCATTGTATATACTGGTTTTTGTGGAAGGTTACAAGCCTACTTCCTGATCACTACTATTTAACCTTTTTTAACTTGCTTCTCCCTTCAAACTATAGTTTCTTTTTCTCGCTAAATAGCCTCATAATCCTATGAAGCATTTTGGTTTAGAATAGCAATCTAGAATTTACTTCAACTTTCAGTAACATACACAGGAAGAATTGGGAGGGAGCCAGAGAAGAGGCCATTGAGAAACCAAGTAAGCTACCATTCAAAATCCATGAACTAAAAATTTCTTCTACTTCTTAGAAAGTCCCCTCTTTCCTTTTAGGCCCTAGTTACACTTTAGTGCATACACAGCCTAAAAAAATCAGATAATCTTGTTTCCAGAATTAATGCAGAATAAAGAAGCAGAAGGGTGGTCATTGTGACAAAACAGGTTAAGCGGCTGCTTTGGGTGCACACATTCCCTATCAGAGTGTCTGGATCAGCCCTGGTTCCTCCACTTCCCTGCTATGTGCCTGGGAAGACAGTGGGAGATGGCCCTAGTACTTAGGTCCCTGCCACCCACGGAGGAGATCCAGATGGAGTTCCAGTCTCCTGACTTGGGCCTGGCCCAGCCCTGACTGTTGCACACATTAGGAGAGTGAACCAGCAGATGAAAGATCTCTCTCAATCTCTCTCTCTCTCTCTCTCTCTCTCTGCCCTTCAGGAAGGAAGGAAGGAAATTACATCCAGGACAGCATCATCAAAAAACAAAATATGGAGTAGATTTCAGTAAGTTTTTCATCAAAAATGGTTATAATGAGCAATTTTAAGTGCCTAGATTAGTCCTAAATTCTCCAGAACATTAAGTTATCCCAATGATCCGTCCCCAAAGAGTTCCAGACAAGTCAGAATTCTCTAGAAATAAGTCTCAGCAGTATTTGTTTTGGTTGCGGGAGGTCAGGGGCTGGGTCCAGCCTACCAGCCTAGTTCACTTTCATGATCCTCGTGTCTGCTCTTTTCTGTTTTTACAGACAGACTTCACCACACATGAAACCATGTCATGACTTAGAGCAATCCACTTCCTAAAAATCACACTGGGAAAGTCTCTAACCGCCAGGCAGACTCCTTCCACTGTTCTTCTCCACTTCCCGTGAATACGAGCCCCGTACATCCTCATCATCTCCAGCGCTGCAGCTGCTCTCTGGGCCATGGCTCCTCTCCCATCCCTTGCTCCAGTCCTGGACCAAACTCCGGATTCTTACTAAAACTCCGAATTCTTACTAAAACACCTTCAAGTTCTTTCCAAATGCCAGTCAATTCCCAACCTGGGCAAACCCCGCCATTCACTTTATTTTCCCCTCTCTGAAAGGAAAAAAAAAAAAAAAAAAGGAAAAAGCTGACATGGTTCAATATAAAACAAAGCAGCGGGGGGTTGGGGGGGGCCAGCGCTGTGACATAGTGGGTAAAGCTGCTGTCTGCAGCACCAGCATCCCCTATGGGCAGCGATTATTGTCCCAGCTGCTCCACTTCCCATGCAGCTGCCTGCTAACGCGCCTGGGAAAGCACCGGAAGATGGCTCCTGCGCCCATGTGGGAGACTCAGAAGAAGCACCAGGCTCCTGGCTTCCGATCACCTCCCCTCCCCTCCCCTTCCTCTCCTCCCCTCCCCTCTCTCTTTTCCTTCCTCTCCCCTCCCCCTCCCCCTCTCCCTCAACTCTGCCTTTCAAATAAACAAATACATAAATATTTTTTAATTAAACAGCATATATTAGAAAACAAGACAATCAGGGCTGGTGCTGTGGCGTAGCAGGTAAAGCTGCAGCCTACAGTGCTGGCATCCCATATGTGCGCTGGTTCAAGTCCCGTGGCCAACTGGGGAGTGAACCAGCAGATGGAAGACCTCTCTCTCTGCCTCTCCTTCTCTCTATGTATAACTCTTTGAAGTAGATAAAGAAATCAAGAAATCAAGAAATCAAGAAAGGAAGGAAGGAAGGAAGGAAGGAAGGAAGGAAGGAAGGAAGGAAGGAAGGAAAAGAAAGAAAAGAAAAGAAAAAGAAAAAAGGAAACAAGACAGTCTTACCCCATTCGAAAATTTATCCCTGTACCAAAATATCTTAATTCTAGTTTTCTTTAAACAATGTGTTCAAAGGTTTTCATTCCAACACCTATAAAATAATTTTTAAAAAGTGTAACCCAGTCACGTATGTATGAGTTGACATCTAAAACTTTTCCTCATAGCTTAATTGAAAAGGAGAAATTCTGACAAGTTCTATTGTAAATAATAAAATATTTATGGGTTAAGAATTGTAAGATCCAAACTTTGGATTCAATCTTGGGTAAAATTACAAGAAACCATAGATTGCATTGATATTGGATGACATGAATCTTGAGAATTCAACACACTTTGCTGGTCCCCAAATTTCTCAACTAAAGAGATAATTAGAGAAAAATCACTTTTTTTTTTTTTTTCATTTTATTTGAAAGAGAAACAGAGAGAGATCTTCCATCTGCTAGTTCATTCCTCAAATGACGGCAACATCTAGGCCTGGGCCAACTTGAAGCCAGAAGCCCATAGCTCATTCCAGGTCTCCCACAAGGGTGACAGGACCCACATATCTCAGCCGTCTGCTGTTTCCTACGATGTTCAGTAACAGGAAGCCGGACTGGAAGCAGAGCTGAGACTTCAACCCAACCATTCTGCCAATGTGGGATACAGGTATCCCGAGTGGCAGCTTAACTACTGTGCCAAATGCTCACCCCTATGCCAAATGCTCACCCCTAAAACTTCCTTTCTGATGACTACAGGAACACAGTGAATAAGAGATAACTAAAGAGCAAAGATTGTGTGTGTTTCAAATCTATGTGGGCTATATTTCTTCTTATCATGATTGCAGTTTCTTTAATAATAATAAAGAGGCTCCTGTTTTAAATAGTTGAATTTTTCCATTTGTTCTGTAAGTGATTCTACCCACCTGTGATCACAATCACACTTTTGTGTGGGTTCTTTTGTCACACCAAGAGTTACTTTGGCCGATTCCTTCCCATAGCTGCAGACATTAAAGTCATCTCTGATACAGCTGATACAAACACAACACAAAGTCTATTTCTTCAACAGTGTCAGGAATAAAATCTTGAGAAGGTAGGGTTGATTGACTTAGCATGGATCATAAGTGCACCCTGTGTTGGGTTGTCAAGACAAGAAGAGGGGCTGGCACTGTGGCATAGCAAGTAAAACCGCTGCCTGCCTGCAGTGCCAGAATCCCATATGGGTGCCTGTTTGAGTCTCTGCTGCTCCACTTCTATTCCAGCTCTCTGCTATGGCCTGGGAAAGCAGTAGAAGATGGCCCAAGTCCTTGGGCCCCTGTACCCACGTGGGAGACCTGAAAAGAGCTCCTGACTCCTGGCTTTGGATTGGCGCAGCTCCAGCTGTTGCAGAGGGAACCAGCAGATGGAAGACCTCTCTCTCTCTCTCTGCCTCTGCCTCTCTGTAATTCTGTCTTTCAAATAAATAAGTAAATTTTTAAATAAAAAAAAGATAAGAAGAGAGGTGAGGAAGTTAAACAATAAGACATTAACAACTCTAAATAGCAAATATTCATTCTGCTTAAAATAGCTTGAAATTGTCACTTTGTGCCTCAAAGCCTCAGTCCACTTTCTTTAAGCCATCTTTTGGTAAAAAGGGGTTCTCAGTCTTTAATCACTTACACTCTGGTTCTGGCTTCTACCCTGCCCATCAGTTACTCTCAAAGTTTACCAGTGGTTACTCAAGTTATATCTAGTGGTTTTTCAAGACAGTTTTGTCTCAATGAAATCTAGCAAATATCAAACATTTCTTGCAACTCCATCTTCTTGTCATCCTTGACTCATTTTTTTTTTGTTCCCCCCTTCCTGACCCTATATCTATCACATTAAAGGTTCTGCTTAACCTTGGAGCAATGAGGAGTAGAAATGAGCAGATATGCATTTCAAAAGATTACACTGGCTGCAGAGTTCAAAAAAAGATAATGTAAAAATGAATGAATGTGATTGCAATCCCGACAGTCTATTTCAATCATCAGAGAGTCACAGAAATTTAAATTAGGGTGGTAGTGATGTAGATGGAGAGATTTAGATGAATTCAAGAAAGATTGAGAAACAAAGGTTAATGAGAGACTAGCTAAGGACAGTAAGAATGACACCCAGGCTCCCAACTAACAAGATGTATGGTACATGGAGCCTATGGTGTGTAGGGGAGGATGATTGAGGTCAGCTCAGGTATGTGGAGTTGGAGGGGACTTACAGACCTTCAAGCAGAAATGTCCAGTAGGAAGATGGATAGGTGAATCTGGAGTTCCAATTACTCTGTGGAGGAAACAAATATGAATCTGTGAATTATCTTGATATGTGCAATATTCGAAGCTAAGACCATGAATGGGCTCATTTATGGAGTTAGTATGGAATGAAGAAAAGGTATTCTAGGACCAAGATCTGGCTCAGCAGAGAATAAATTGGCAAAGAAGACAAAGAGGTGAGAGGACAGCCAAGGGAAGAACATTTCAGAAACAGAATCATCAGAGTTTGCCGGGAAGACAGACACAGAACTTTAAAACGCCTGTTGGTTTTATTTTAAGTCTGCTAATCTTAGCAGCATGTTTATTTGATAACTTTCAGTTCTCAAATTCTGAGTCAATATTTCCCCTTGACCTGTGTTTGTGTGCTTACCTTCTCCATCCAGGCTTTTTTTATTTTATTTTTATTTTTATTTTTAATGCAGGGGGTGGGGACAAAGGGGAGTATGCCCTTTGGTGGAGGCACATTCGCAAGGCAGCTCTGCTCCTACATCGTACAGTTTCTCTGGGGATAGCAATTGCCCTAGCTCATGTGGGCTACCAGAATGGAATACAATCAACTGAATGGCCCATAATCAACCGTCCCTGACCATCCTGGAGGCTGGGGAGTCTGAGGTCAGGTGTGGCGTTGTGGTGCCCAGTGACAGGCCTGGCTCCTGGTTCATAGCCGTTTTCTCACTGCATGGACACAGACAGAAGGGTGCAGGGGTTCTCAGGGGTCTCTCTCATAATGGGCACTGCTCTGGTTTGATCATATTTCCCAAGTGTTGGAAACACATATTAGGGACTTTGAAAATTTCATGGAAAAGTGGAAAGAAAAGATAAAATATATTTTCATACAGACACTTTGAAATCCATGCATAGTTTTTTCATAATATGCATTTCCTGTGAACTTTTTGGAAGTTAGTGGTATTTGGAGGTAGGTCTTTGCGAGGTAATTTGGATGAGCTGAGATCATGAGGATGGGGCCCCTATGATAGCATTACTGGCTCCATAAGAAAAGGAAGAGAGACTGGTGTTGTGGGCAGCATGTTAAACCATCAGTTGCGATGCCAACATCCCATATAGGAATGTTGGTTTGAGTCCTGGCTGCTCCACTTTTTTTTTTTTTTTTTTTTTTTTGACAGGCAGAGTGGATTGTGAAAGAGAGAGACAGAGAGAAAGGTCTTCCTTTTGCCGTTGGTTCACCCTCCAATGGCCGCCGTGGCCAGCGCACTGCAGCTGGCGCACCGTGCTGATCTGATGGCAGGAGCCAGGTGCTTCTCCTGGTCTCCCATGGGGTGCAGGGCCCAAGCACTTGGGCCATCCTCCACTGCACTCCCTGGCCACAGCAGAGAGCTGGCCTGGAAGAGGGGCAACCAGGACAGAATCCGGCGCCCTGACCGGGACTAGAACCCAGTGTGCTGGCGCCGCTAGGTGGAGGATTAGCCTAGTGAGCCTCGGCACCGGCCACCACTTCTGATCTATAAACCTGCCAATGTGCCTGGGAAGGCAATAGAAGAGATGGCCCAAGTGCTTGTAGTCCATGTGGGAGACCAGAATGGAGTTCCTGGATGTTGGCTTCTACTTACCCCAGACCTGCCTAGAGTAAACCAGCAGATAGGACATTTCTCTCTCTCTCTCTTTGCCTTCAAATAAATAAATAATATTTATGGGCTGGTGCTGTGGCATAGCAGGTAAAGCCAGCTGCCTGCAGTGCCAGCATCCCATATAGGCATGGGTTCAAGTCCTGGCTGCTCCACTTCCAATCCAGCTCTCTGCTATGGCCTGGGAAAGCAGTGGAAGATGGCGAAGTACTTGGGCCCCTGCACCCACGAGGGAGACCCAGAAGAAGCCTCTGGCTCCTGGCTTTGGATTGGCTCAGCTCCAGCTGTTGCAACCATCTGGGGAGTAAACTAGCAGATAGGAGACTTGTCTCTCTCTCCCTCTCTGCCTCTCCTTCTCTCTCTATGTAACTCTGACTTTCAAATAAAATAAATAAATAAGTCTAAAAAAAAAAAAAGAAGCAAGTGGCTCTGGTGGTGGGAATAAGCAGCTTTTAAAATAATAATAATAATAATAATAAATTTAAAAACTGAAGAGAGACCCATGCTAGCACGTTTGCTCCATCTCACCATGTGAGGGCCACCACTGTATTTTGATGCAGCAAGAAGCCTGCGCCTGATGCCAAGCTGAGACCAGCACCAGACCATGGACTTCCAGGCTTCCGTAACTGTGAGCCAAATAGGAATCTAATAAGTCTAAAATATTTCATCACAAAATCACAAAATGGATTAGGACAGCCACTGATCCCATTCGTGAGGGCACAGCCCTTGTGATCTAACCACCTACTAAAGGCACTACCTCCACCCACAGTCACTTTGGAGGTTAGGATTTCGACCCATGAATGGTGGGAGAACACACTTTTTTTCTTTTTTTAAAGAATTATTTTATTTATTTGAAAGTCAGAGTTACATAGAGAGAGAAGGAGAGGCAGAGAGAGAGACAGAGAGGTCTTCCATCTGCTGGTTCACTCTCCAATTGGCCGCAACAGCCGGAGCTGTGCCGATCCAAAGCCAGGAGCCAGGAGCTTCTTCTGGGTCTCCCACGCGGGTGCAGGGGCCCAAGGAGTTGGGCCATCTTCTACTGCTTTCCCAGGCCACAACAGAGAGCTGGATCAGAAGTAGAGTAGCCAGGATTTGAACTGGTGCCTATATGGGATGCTGGCACTGCAGGCAGCAACTTTATCTGCTACACCACAGCCAGCCCTGAGAACACACATTTAGTAACTAATATAGATGTTCAGGAGACATCTCTTAGACTAACAAGTAGATTTTTAAAAAGGGGAGAGGGGCGTTGCCTAATATCCTTCTTGCCATGATAAGAAACAGAGTTGATATTTTGGGAACCCTCCCTTGAAAATTGTGTATGTTAGAATGTGTTATGATTTGAATAGGAATTTGATTTCCCAAACTCATGCCGATGTTCAAACCTCCAAATCTCCCATTAACAGTTAATGGATTAGGGAGTGGAGACTTAATCTAATTATGGTATCTGAGAGATGGTCCTTGTGGGAGGCCTTTAGGTCACTGGGTGCTACCTCGGAGGACAGTTAAATAAGCCGAGCATGCTCCTTGTGTCTCTCTCTGCTTCCCGGTTCACCATGGCAGAGTTGCTCTGCACACACTCTCCAACTGCTGGCCTCCACCAGACAGACACCAGACCAATGGGACTGCCTCATCTTGGAACTATGAGCCTCCATGCCATAACCTGAAATCAACCTTTTCCTCCCCAAAAAGCTCCACATGGGTATTTTAAAGTACTGAAAATCTGATTAATACAACGTGCTAGGAACAGAAAAATCCAGACCAAGGCAATTTAAACAAGTAGAATGTACTACTGGTTCACCCAACTCAACAGTCCAAAGGTAAAAGATTGAGAGATTCATGTTATCTCTGATTTTCTTGGCTTTACTCTCCTCCATGTGTGGCATTTGTAAGCTGGTAATAGCAAAAATGTCTGCAGCAACTTGAATTACATTATTGCACCATAAGAAGCAGACATAGAAAGTGTCTTTTCTGGTACAGTCTCAGAGAAGTTTCTATCCTATAAGCTCTAAAATAATACCTTTTTATTTTGAACAGATTTGGCTCCCCAACTCATAATGAGGTTTAAACCCCAAAGTCTTATGTGAATGGCTAATGGATTAATGTTAAAGGTAGCTGGATTAAGGGTGGAGACTTGATTCTGTTGTGGAGATTGGGAGCTGGGTCCCATGAGAGGTGCTTGGGTCATTGGGGTGTTTCCTTGGAAGGAAGTTATCATGCAAGGATTGACCCCATAAGCCAAATTTAGCCTAACCTCTCACTCTGCTTCCTGGCTCACTGTGTCATCATCCCTCAACTCTCCTCTGGCATCACCAGGTGCCTGAGCCAACGGGGCCTGCCCAACCTCAGGCTGTGAACCTCCAAAACTGTAAATCAGAATAAACCTTCCTTCCTAAGATGCTCCACTCATATATTGTGGTTATATTGACCAAAAGCTGACTAGTTCATGACCCCACTACCTTATTGGAGCCTATTAAATCATACATCCACCCCATAATAAATGTACTCAGTGTGCTGGCCGGCTTGGGATCACAGCAGAACTGAGGCATCAACGTCACCTGCATACACGGGAGGGGGGTGGATGCTATGATCTGAAAGTTTGCGTCCCACCCTCCCCACCCCCACCACCCATGTGATCACCAATGTGATGATGTTAGGAGATGGGGCTTTGGGGAGGTGATTATGTCATGAGGGTGGAGCCCTCATTTTTAGGGGTCAATGCCCATATGTTAGAGCTTGCTAACCCCTTCCCCAAGTGACAGCAGAAGGAAGAGCCCCACTTACGAGACGTGAGCTGTTGCCAGACACAAAACCTACGGGTGCCTTGATCTCGGACTTCCCAGTCTCCGGATTGATGAGGAATAAATTTCTGTTTAGAAGCTACTCAGTCTATGGTATTTTGTGTAGCAGCCTGAAAGGATTCAGACAACGGATACATGAATTAAGGTTGGGATACTACTGCTCAAGGGGGGAGCAATGGATGCTTCATGGCCAAAGCACCAAGAATCCACTAGAACTACCACCTTAGCCTTCATCAGCATCCATGCTTGTAATCCCTGACTGCTACCGCCACCACTGCCTGTCACTGGTTAGGATATGGGTGTGATTCTAAAGCAGGAAGTAGGGGCAGGTGTATGGCACAGTGGGTTAAGGTGCCACCCAGGACACTAGCATTCCATATCAGAGGGCCCATCTGAGTCCCAGCCCCACTGCTTCTAATCCAGTTTCCTGCTAATTCATCCTAGGAGGCAGTAGATGATGGCTCAAGTATGTGGGTCCCTGACATCCCCAGAGGGGGACCTGGTTGGAGTTCCTGGCCCCGGGCTTTGGTCTACCCAGCCCTGGCTGTTGCAGACATTTTGGGAACTAAACCAACAGATGGAATATCTCATTGTCTTGCTCTCTCTCATTCTCTCCTTTGCTTTCAAAAATATAAAACTTTTTTTTAAAAGACTATGTGGCGCCGGTGCTGTGGCATAGCAGGTAAAGCTGTCACCTGCCATGGTGGCATTCCATATGGGCACTGGTTTGAGTCCCTGATGCTCCACTTCTGATCCAGCTCCCTGCTGTGGCCTGGGAAAGCAGTGGAAGATGGCCCAAGTCCTTGGGCCCCTGCACCCACATGGGAGACCTGGAATAAGCTCCTGGCCCCTGGCTTCAGATCAGCTCAGCTCTGGTGGTTGCTGTTGTTTGGGGAGTGAACCAGTGGATGGAAGATATCTATCTCTCTCTCTCTGACTCTGCCTCTCTCTATAGCTCTGTCTTTCAAATAAATAAAATAATCTTTAAAAAAATGAGTATAGTAAGGACTGGATTTGTGGCATAGCAGGTTACACCACTTCCTATAATGCCTGCATCCCGTATGGGCTCCAGTTCAAGTCCCAGTTGCCTGCAAAAGCAGCTGAAAATGGCCCAAGTTCTTGGGCCCCCTGCATCCACGTGGGAGACCCTGATGAAGCTCTAGGCTCTCAGCTTTGCCCTGGCCCAGTCCAGGTTGTTGCAGCCATTTGGGGAGATTCCAACCAGCAGATGGATGATCTCTCTCTCTGTAACTCTGCCCTTTAAATAAATAATTAAAAAAATAATTAGTACAGTAGGAGTATGTAATTTAGAGAACATGAATGACTATGGTGATATGTTTGATAATACACATCTTCTATGGCATTTGTGAGACGGTACTGACAGTGATTTAGAGTGCAGGTTTTTTGGAGCCAGGGTGCCTGGGTTTTCAATAGTGCCGGGACCACTTACCAGCTGGATGGCCTTGGGAAAATTACTCAGTTTCTCCGTGGCTTGGATTCCTCATCTGAAAGCAACAGAGGTAAGAATCATACTTGCTTTAGAGGACTTCAGCAGTCTCAGTACTTACTGGTTCCTTTCATCTCCTTGTTTTCAGAAGGGCCCTCTGGGCGTCCACAGCACCTAGTGTCCCCCAGGTCAGGAGTCCTCTCTGTTACCCTCTCTAGACAATAAATTCCTAAATCTCTGGATAAGTGAGGGTCCTGTTGCTCTAAAGATCAGTTTTCTAGGATTTGGTAAGTCTTTTACCATTTATCCTTGTGCCTTATCACTTACAAACTTTGGGGGCTGTCATCCCCCCTTCAGTCCTCATGTCTTTTTGAAGGCATTTTTTTTTAACTCTTATTATGTCGTGAATTCATAGGGAAGAAGTTCCAGCAGCTCAGGCTCCTTTCCATTGGCTCTGACAAAGTGGGCTTCTCTGGGTGGAGCAGGCTGGCGCTTCAGCTGAACCCAGGTACCTTTCTCTTTGCCTTTCTTCTGTTTCTGATCATTTTCCTAAGAGCTATCTGGGCTCTTAGAGTGATTATCATGCTCATTATGCACATTAATTCTCTCCGTAGAAATCGTGCTCTGATCTTGTTTGTTTGCACCAATGCCAACAGCATCTGGGTAATGTGTTGTCTTACACCAATGCCAATAGCATGGCTCTTCCAGTTTTGTCATGATAACATTTATGGGGCTTTTTTTTTTTTTTTTTTTTTTTTTTTTTTTTTTTTTAGAAAGAGAGATCTTCTTACTTTATTTCTTTAAAGATTTATTTATTTGAAAGTCAGTGTTAGGCCGGTGCCGTGGCTCACTAGGCTAATCCTCCGCCTTGCGGCGCTGGCACACCGGGTTCTAGTCCCGGTCGGGGCGCCGGATTCTGTCCCGGTTGCCCCTCTTCCAGGCCAGCTCTCTGCTGTGGCCAGGGAGTGCAGTGGAGGATGGCCCAAGTGTTTGGGCCCTGCACCCCAGGAGAAGCACCTGGCTCCTGCCTTCAGATCTGCGCAGTGCGCCGGCCGCGGCGGCCATTGGAGGGTGAACCAACGGCAAAAGGAAGACCTTTCTCTCTGTCTCTCTCTCACTGTCCACTCTGCCTGTCCAAAAAAAAAAAAAAAAAAAAAAAAAGGAAAGTCAGTGTTACACAGAGAGAGGTCTTCCATCTCCTGGTTCAATACCCAAATGGCCAAAACCGCCGGGGCTGGGCCAGGCTGAAACCAGGAGCCAGGAGCTTCCTCTAGGTCTCCCATGTTCGTGCAGGGGCCCAAGCACTTGGGCCATCCTCTACGGCTTCCCAGGCCATAGCACAGAGCTGGATCCGAAGTGGAGCAACCAGGACTCAAACCGGTGCCCATACGGATTGCCGGGGCTGTGGGCCACTTGATAGAACAATTTTGCCCTCATTTACTCTGCCTCCTTTCAGTTGTCAATCTCCAGGGGTCCTTTATTTCCCATACATCTGTCCTTAAGTAGTGACAAAACTCCAAGAAACTATTAAGGTCAAACACGTCAGTTCCTTAACTGGTTCTGCCACCACCAAAGAACCCTCCTGGAACTTTGTCCTCCTGCTTCGGTCTGGACTCGTTGCTCCCTATCTGCCACACAGATCATCCTAGGATCACCTTTTGCCATCCCTGTGGCAAGTCCCTCTGAATACTTTGCTTTCCATTTGCTTTCCTGGTTGGCTGGCTCTTTTTGCTAGAAATATCCTCCAGGACAGGGATCAGCAGCATTTTCCTGTCAGGGGGTAGACAGTCAATGGTTTAGGCTGTGTGTCCATACAGCAGCTCACACAACCCTGTCCTAGGCAATTCATAGGCAAAGTTTATAAAATTTCATTTACAAAACAAAGGAGTTAGGCGGATTTGGACACAGGGCTACAGTTTGCTAACCTCTGTCCTGGGAGCTCCCTGAGACAGGGAGAGGAAGAGGTAAATGTTTGCTACTTGTATGTCTGAAAATCATGCTGATACACACGGAAGCATCCAGATGGCTGGGATAAAATTCTTAGTGGGAAATAATTTCCCTTCCTAATTTTGAAGGTACTATTCAATTTTTTCTACCTTCCAGTTATTGAGAAGACCACTGTTATAATATGATATTTTCTTTTTTCTTTCTGCTTCTCTCTCTCTCTTTCAGCTTTTAAAACTACCCCATGTATCTTGTTTCATTGATATTGCTGGTCATACAGCAGTTGTATCAGTTTCCAGAAATTTGTCTTGGAATTAAAAAATTTTTTTCTTCTTCTTTTTTTGTTTTTTTTAAGATGTACTTATTTAGTTGAGAGCTATAATTATAGACAGAGAGAGCGAGAAAGATCTCTTATCTGCTGGTCCACTCTCCAAATGGCTGCAACAGCCAGATCTGAGACCAGGAGCTTCTTCTGGGTCTGCCATGTGGGTGCAGGGGCCCAAGGATTTTAGCCATTCTCTACTGCCTTTCCTGGCCATAGCAGAGAGCTGGATCAGAAGTAGAGCAGCTGAGACTCGAACCAGCACACATATGGGATGCCAGCACCGCAGGTGGCGCCTTTAGGCGCTATGCCACAGGGCCAGCCCTGGATATGACTGTCTTAACTGCCAGACGAAATATCCACTCCTTTCATTGTTCCTTTTTCCATAGCACCCTATAATTTTTCATGGATGCAATACCTTCTGTTATTATTTTATTTACTATTATTATTACATTATTATTGTTTTGAAGATATCAAGAAAACTTGATAAACTTTTTTCTCTTGCACAGTTCCTGTTTTATCCATTAATTCGTTGTGTTTCTACTTATCTGATCACTTCTCTATTGTATATTAGATCTTTCCTCGAATGTTGGGTGGTCCTCATCTTAGAGAATGAGGCCTAATAAAGCTGACTGGAAACTTGGGTTGCAGGGACAAGTTTTTTCACTGATGAGTCCTGGAATGATTTTCCTATTCGTTTCTCTGGGAGATTTATTTTATCTATTAAAATACATTTATTTGTTTGTTGATTTATTATTTTATTATTAAAATATTTATTTTTTTGGGCAGATTTAACACTTTTTAAACTATTTTTCCTTGGTGGAGTAGGCTTTCCCAGAAAGAAGCTTTTGCTTGTGGGGAGGGGAATCTTTTTTCTGCCAAGGGCCATTTGGATATTTATAACATCATTCACAAGCCCTACAAAATTATCAACTTAAAAATCAGCCTGCTGGACCAGTGCTGTGGCATAGTAGGTTAAGCCTCTGCCTGCGGCGCCAGCACCCCATCTTTGCACCAGTTCTAGTCCCAGCTCCTCCTTTTCTGATCCAGCTCTCTGCTATGGCCTAGGAAAGCAGTAGATGATGGCCCATAGGTTTGGGCCCCTGCACCCGTGTGGGAGACCCAGAAGAAACTCCTGGCTCCTGGCTTCAGGTAGGCCCAGCTCCAGCCGTTGCGGCCATTTGGAAAGTGAACCAGCAGATGGAAGTCCTTTCTCTCTGTCTCTTCCTCTCTCTGTCTGCCTCTCAAATAAATAGATAAAATTTCTAAAAAAAAAAAAAAATCAGCCTGCTATAGATTTATTGAATTTCAGGTCCCACCTACAGTTCCCTTGGCAGAGCCTGACTAAATGATTTCTTGGGCCTGGTGTTCCCCACCCCTGTCGTAGGCAACCAGGTCTCCAGAGGCGGGAGATAGAGTGGGACTGAGTGTCTCATCATTAATTATTAATTCTCTTCTTTTCAATAAATTGTTTTATTCTTGCCTTTTAGTTATGATATGCTATTCAGAGATTTTCATACTACTTTAGGGAAAGGATTAAAAATCTAATTAGTAGTCACTTTTAATTCTCTTGTGCAAACTCCTGCTGTCAGATGAATTATATTAAAGGGATTATAACACATTGAATTTTTTCAAAAGAGTTCATTAGTCCATGATATGGAAATGAAAGGGAGGAGTGAAGTCCAAAGCTCCTTTCTTAACAGAAGACTGCTAGATAATACATATACAATGATGGAAACAGAAGAATCACTATTTTTGCAACGTCCATGGTAGCCACTGATTCAAATATCAAAACAGGACTGGCACTATGGCACAGTGGGTTAAAGCCCCAGCCTGCAGTGCCAGCATCCCACATGGGTGTTGGTTCAAGTCTTGGCTGCTCCTCTTCCAATCCAGCTCTCTTCTATGGCTGGGAAAGCAATAGTAGATAGCCCAAGTCCTTGGGCTCCTGCACCCTCCTGGGAGACCCTGAAGACTCTCCTGGCTCCTGGTTTCGGATCAACTCAACTTTGGTCGTTGCAGCCTTCTGGGGAGACCTCTCTTTCTTTCTTTCTCTCTCTCTCTCTCTCTCTCTCTCTCTGGCTCTAGCTCAATCCGTAACTCTTTCTTTCAAATAAATAAAATAATTCTTTAAAAAAAAAAAGAATATCAATGTCTACTAAAATCACTGAATGAAATAGTACCAACAAAAAATAAGTCATTCAAATAGTCTCAAAACATCACCTCCAAATTATTTCTTACTTACAATGGAGAAAGACAATATATTAAATGCAGTAATTCTAACAACTTACTTTCAAATGTTTAAACAAAAATGAAATGTGTATGTGTGTTCTGTGTATGAGAAAGAGACAGAGAACAAAGGTGACAAATTGTTATCACTAGTACAGGTGAAGATATTTGAATATTCCTTCTACTACTTTTTCTAATTTTCTGCAGGATTGGAATTTCCTTTTTTAAAAGATTTATTTATTTATTTGAAAGGCAGAGTTACAGAGAGAGGTGGAGACAGAGAGAGAGAGAGAGAGAGAGAGAGAGAGGTCTTCCATCTGCTGATTCATTCCCCAAATGACCATAACGGCCAGAACTGAGCTGATCCAAAGCCAGGAACAACGAGTTTCTTCTGGGTCTCCCACGTGGGTGTAGGGTCTCAAGGACTTGGGCCATCCTCCACTGCCTTTCCAAGCACCTTAGCAGGGAGCTGGATTGGAAGTAGAGCAGATGGACTTGAACCGACACCCATATGGATTGCCAGTGCTGCAGGCCAAGGCTTTAACCTGCTGTATCACAGTATTGGCCCCAGGATTGGAATTTCAAAATAATGAATATTTTATTTTAGAGATAAAATAAATAGCTAATTACATAAATCTCTCACAATATGAGGTTACAGTATCAGATATATCACAACATAACTTAATACTACTAGATCACATTTGTTTTCTTCTTTATCTATTTATTATGTCAAATGACCACCATGGATGATACATAGCAATTGAAAATATGCCATGCGGAGCTGGGGCTGTAGCATAGCAAGTTAAGCTACCATCTGCAGCACCAGCATCCCATGTGGGCAGTGGCTTGAGTCCTGGCTGCTCTACTTCCAAACCAACTCCCTGCTAATGGCTCGGTAAAAGAGTGGAAGATGGCCCAAGTGCTTGGGCCCCTGCTACCCATGTGGGAGACCCAGATGAAGCTCCTGGCTCTTGGTTTCGGCTTGGCCCAGCCCTGGCTGTGGTAGCCATTTGGGGAGTTAACCAACAGGTGGAAGACCTCTCTTTATCTCTCTTCCCTCTCTCTCTGTAACTCTGCCTTTCAAATAAAATAAATATTTAAAAAAGAAAAGAAGGTTTCTCTCTGTCTCTCTCTCTCACTGTCCACTCTGCCTGTCAAAAAATAAAAAAAAAAAGAAAAAAAGAAAAGAGGCCAGCGCTGTGGCGCAACGGGTTAATGCCCTGGCCTGAAGTGCCAGCATCCCATTTGGGCACCGGTTCTAGTCCCGGCTGCTCCTCTTCCAATCCAGCTCTCTGCTATGGCCTGGGAAAGCAGTAGAAGATGGCCCAAGTCCTTGGGCCTCTGCACCCACGTGGGAGACCTGGAAGAAACTCCTGGCTTCTGGCTTCAGATCAGCGCAGCTCCGGCTGTTGCGGCCATCTGGGGAGTGAACCATCGGACGGAAGACTTCTCTCTCTGTCTCTGCCTCTCTCTGTAACTCTTTCAAATAAATAAAATAAAATCTTAAAAAAAAGAAAAGAAAATATGCCATGCAGAGTCCTGGACATAATTAAGCCACAATAAGGGAAATTTACTGGGGAAATATATGTGTGTGTGTGTGTGTGTGTGTGTGTACTTGAATTCCCTTTTTACTTTCTTTCTTTTACTTTTCCCAACTAAGCAGATGTCTTTGAAAAGGCAAAGTAATTGTAGATTTCAGTGCAAAACAATGCACCGAAATTATAAAAGCTAAAGTTTGTTTTGTAAGTGCTTTACTAAGAGGAATCTGAAAACCCTAGGCCTTCTGACACAGACAGAAGGATCTAGGCTACCCTTCCAGGTAAGAACCAGAAACAAATTTCAACTGTGACATAACTCCAGAGTGGACACTGTGCCTTGTGGCGATTTCTATTCCCTTTCACCCTGTTGTGTCTTCTTTTTGCTGTGTGGAAGGAGAGAACTTAGCAATACAGGGCACTACGCTTGCAACACAAGGTAGAAGTGAGCTTGTTTTGTAGATGTTTTGTAGAAGGCCCTAAGCCTTCTCCTTGAGGAGGGAAACATCTAGGTTACCCTCCCAAAAACAGAGATCATCTGATGTCTGGAACAGGTGTGGTGATTGGGACCCCCGGATTAGATTGTGGAGATCAGGAGCCCTGGCTGAGCTAGGAAAGATCCCTGGCCAGACTTAGTCCAGGTTCTTATGTTCCCACGTGTGGGAATACAGCTGAGTGGTGTAGATGGAGATAAGCAGAAAAACAGGCAAAGAGATAGTACACACACTGATGTAGAAGTGCGGGCAATCTCAGGAGGGAGACTTGCCCCACCCAGGCTGGGGCGGTTTTTGTATAGGATAAAGGGTGGTGCTCAGGACTGGGCCTGATTGGAAGTTCAAAGGAGGCAAGTTTGGGGGTGGTGTGGCAGCACACGTGGTGATCTCCGGGCAGGTGTCGTGGTGGCTAGATCATGATGGAAAGTGAGACTTAACTGCGTGATAGGGAGTAGGCGTGTCAAGCCTTCAGCCACGTGGAATTGGCACAGAGCGGGATGTGATTTGGGTGGTGTGTGCAGGCTGCGTGGTAGCAGTCCTTAGCTCCTGGCCACTCACTAGCTATCTGACTCACCGTATCAGAATCTTGTGACTTCCTACCTCCTGGGAGAAGTCTGAGGAGCAGAAATCCCAGACAGGGAGAAAGAGTAGAGATATTTTAGAGTCCAATCTAATAGAGTTTCTGAATGCTCCATGAAGATAGACCTTGGCCTGTGCCGCGGCTCAACAGGCTAATCCTCCGCCTTGCGGCGCCGGCACACCGGGTTCTAGTCCTGGTCGGGGCGCCGGATTCTGTCCCGGTTGCCCCTCTTCCAGGCCAGCTCTCTGCTGTGGCCAGGGAGTGCAGTGGAGGATGGCCCAAGTGCTTGGGCCCTGCACCCCATGGGAGACCAGGAGAAGCACCTGGCTCCTGCCATCGGATCAGTGTGGTGCGCCAGCCGCAGCGTGCCGGCCGCGGCAGCCACTGGAGGGTGAACCAATGGCAAAGGAAGACCTTTCTCTCTGTCTCTCTCACTGTCCACTCTGCCTGTCAAAAAAAAAAAAAAAAAAAGATAGACCTTAAAAAAAATCATGCCCTGATATTGTGTATACATGGGTCACAGGTGCAGGCGCTATTGGAACCCCAATTCTGTCACTCTATTAGTTGTCCAGCGCTAGCTAGCTGAACAACCTTGGGTGAGTCATCTAACCTCTCTGCCTCAATTTCCTCATAGGTGAAATGGAATAACAATAGCACCCACCTCATAGATTTGTTGTGAGGAAGAAACATACTACTGCATACAACACATGCAGCAAACACTATCCTCAGCTATTCGTCCTATAGACTACATGTATGTTTGTTGGTTGATTTATTTATCTCAGATAGTAGTAACTGCACCTCTTTCCCGGCATACTTAAGGGCTTGTGCGTGGATAAGCAGAATCGCTGAACCAGAGAAATACAGGAGAAGAAGGGTCATCTGGTAACCAAGAAAGGACTACACAAACTTGAAGTGTTAAAAGGGTGTGTGGGAGTGAGGATTCATATTACTGGGTATAGGTCGTTGTAGCCAAGATGCTCATAACAGAAACTCAACTTTGCCACTTGATCATTTGGTACACTATAGATTTGGCATACTGTGGATTTCTTTTTTTTTTTTTTTAAGATTTATTTGTTTATTTGAAAGGTATAATTACAGAGAGGCAGAGGCAGAGAGAGGTCTTTCATCCACTGGTTCACTCCCCAATTGGCCACAATGGCCAGAGCTGCACTGATCCAAAGTCAGGAGTCAGGAGCTTCTTCCCAGTCTCCCACATGGGTGCAGGGGCCCAAGCACTTGGGCCATCTTCTACTGCTTTCCCAGGCCACAGCAGAGAGCTGGATCAGAAGTGGAGCAGCTGGGACTTGAACCGGTGCCCATATGGGATGCCGGCACTGCACGCGGTGGGTTTACCTGCTACACCACAGCACTGGCCTTTTTTTTTTTCTTTTTAAGATTTATTTATTTTTAAAGATTTACTTATTTATTTGAAAGTTAGAGTGTTAGAGTTACACAGGGAGAAGGAGAGGGAGAGGGAGAGGGAGAGAAAGAAGGAGAGAGAGAGAGAGAGAGAGAGAGAGAGAGAGAGGTCTTCTGTCAGCTGGTTCACTCCCCAACTGGCCGCAACAGCCAGAGCTGTGCCAATCTGAAGCCAGGAGCCAGCAGTTTCTTCCAGGTCTCCCACATGGGTGCAGGGGTCCAGGGACTTGGGCCATCTTCTACTGCCTTCCCAGGCCATAACAGAGAGCTGGATGAGAAGCGGAGCAGCCGGGACTTGAACCTGTGCCCATATGGGATGCCAGAACTGCAGGCGGCAGCTTTACCCATTATGCCACAGCACTGGTCCCCCCTTTTTTTCTTTTTAAGATTTATTTACTTTTTTATTGGACAGGCAGAGTGACACACAGAGGGAGAGAAACAGAGAGAGATTTTTCCATTAACTTGTTCACTCCCCAAATGTCCTCCCACAACAACCAGGGCTTGGCCACACTGAAGCCAGGAGACCAGAAGTCTGCCTGAGTCTCCCACATGGGTGATAGGGACTCAAGTCTTTGGGCCATAATCTGCTGCCTTCCCAGGTAGCCCATTAGCAGAAATGTTGTATCATAAGCAGAGAAGCTAGGACTTGAACCAGCACTCTGATATGGCATGTGGGCATCCCAAGCAATGCCTTAACCTGCCGAACCACAAGTCTACTCCAGTACACTGCATTTCCACAATCACAATCACAGAATGTTTTACCTTGAGGCGTTTGTCAGAGAACTCAGCCTTGAACAGATTATACCCATCAAAAGTGTTTTTGAGACAACTGCTATTAAGACAGGCAGAATGGAACTGTTAACTTTGGCCTAAAGCTGCCTCCATATATTTTAAGTTTGGTTTAAAGGTTTCTCAGCACAAAGTGAACTATAACCTACTGTTGAGTAAACAGACTGTAACCTTTTCTTGTAACAACTATCTGAGTCTCAGCCAAGCACCATGGCCACCTGTTCAAACCATGCTCAAACAAGACAAACACAAGCTGTCATCTGTTAAGCTGTTTTTGTAAATCACTTCCTGTTTTTATACATCACTTCCATTGCTCTGCCTCTCCATCTAAGTGGCCCATGTTCTAGGGCAGGGCATTCTGAACTAATTTTGGTGCCAACAGCTGCCTGATTATTGAGTTGCAAATAATGTCAGTTAGGATCTACAAACTTTAGCCTAGCAGTTAAGATGTCCATGTCCCATATCAGAGTGTCGGGTGGGTTTGACACCTGGTTCAGTACCTGACTCCAGCTTCCTGCTAATGTAAACCCTGGGAAGCAGCAATGACTGCTCAAGTCATACAATTGCTACCACCCACACGGAAGATCTAGATTGAGTTTCTGGCTCCCAGCTTCAGCTCTGGCCCACCAGGCCCAGGCCAGGCATTTGGAAAATGAATCAGTAAATGGGAGGTCCCCCCTCCACTTGTGTGTGTGTGTATGTGTGTGTGTGTGTGTGTTCGTTCCTCTGTGTGTCTTTCTGCCTCTCAAAAAAATAAGTTTTAGGAAAATGCTTTGCAAATTAGATTTGTTGTAATTTTGTCTTTCAGGGGCCGGTGCTGTGGTGTAGTGGGTAAACCTGCTGCCTGCAGTCCCAGCATCCCATATGGGCACCGGTTCGAGTCCCACCTGCTCTACTTCCCATCCAGCTCTCTGCTATGGCCTGGGAAAGCAGAAAATGGCCCAAGTCCTTGAAGACCTGCAAGAAGCTCCTGGCTCCTGGCTTTGAATTGGCACAGCTCTGGGCCATTGCGGCCAATTAGGGAGTGAACCAGTGGATGGAAGACCTCTCTCTCTCTCTCTGTCTCTCTCTGCTTCTCCTCCTCTCTCTGTGTAACTCTTTCAAATAAATAAATATTTAAAAAAAAAGCTTAAAATTTTTTTTGTGTTTTAACAGTACATAGGGGACGGCACTGTAGCGCAACAGATTAACACCCTGGCCTGAAGTGCCTGCATCCCATATGGGCACTGGTTCAAGACCCGGCTGCTCTACTTCCCATCCAGCTCTCTGCTATGGCCTGGGAAAGCAGAAGATGGCCCAAGTCCTTGGAGACCCGGAAGAAGCTCCTGGCTCCCAGCTTCAGATCGGCGCAGCTCTGGCCGTTGCTGCCAACTGGGGAGTGAACCATCAGATGAAAGACTTCTCTCTCTCTCTCTGCCTCTCCTTTCTCTGTATATCGCTGACTTTCAAATAAATAAATAAATCTTAAAAAAAAAAAAAAACAGTACATAGGCTAGTGATGTGTTCTGCTACGTTCCACTAAATAAATTCGGCTGTGGTTATAGTGTTTTCTGAAACTCAAACTCACTGCAGACCAGGGCCCAGTGCTCAGTTCCTTTGAGCTCAGCCAGCTGCACTCTGCTGGAGGTAGGGCTTTGCCTCAGGCTTTTGCTCAGATTCTCAGATCTGTTTTGCTTCAGTGACATTCTTTATGTTTCTTTTTTTAAAAAAATCCATTTGAAGAATTTGATCATTACGTTTCCAATGTCCTTACCCAAGGAAGAGCTTTGCCCAAAATGCAGTGCCAGGAAAAAGTTCGAATGTCAGGAAAACTTGAATGTTTCATTTTATGAGACAACAGAGCTAAACAATCCATCGTGATTCACTTTTTGGTCTTGACTGTTGGTGTCCAACTGCCTTAAACTGTCATACCACACTCCTCTGTGTACTCGGATATTTAATAAATATGAATGGACACAAAGGACAAGCGGAAGCCAACAAATTTTAGCAATTTCCAGGTGAAAGGAACAGAAGGCTGGATTCCAAATTCAAGATGCTGTTCAAGACAGGATATAGCGATCCAGAGAAGGAAACCATTCCCAAAGTCCCAAGGTTCCAAGTGTGGAGAGCAGACAGAGTAGGTAATACCACTAGTCAAAACAGAAGAATAGGTTTAGAGGCTAGGGAAAACCCAAGATGCGGTATTGAATGGGTTGAGTTGTCTAGACAAGCATTATTATCATCTTCCCCCCAAGCTACTTTTTTTTTAAGGTTTATTTTTATTTATTTCAAAGTCAGAGTTACAGAGACAGAGAGGGAGAGACATAAAAAGAGATCATCTATCTGCTGGTTCACTTCCCAAAGAGCCAAAATGTCAGGGACTGTGCTAGGCTGAAGCCAGGAGCCTGGAGCTTCTTCTAGGTCTCCCATGTGGGTGCAAGCACTTGGGCCTTTATTCCACTGCTTTCCCAGGTGCATTAGCAGGGAGCTGGATTGGAAGTGGAGCAGCTGGTTTTCAAACCAGCGCCCATATGGGATACTGGCAATGCAGGCAGTGGCTTAATCTGCTATATCACAATACTGCCCACCTCCTCCCTTCCCACATTTTATCCCCCACCTGCACTGACTTTAAAAGTGGATGCCTTAGTAGAAGACGGCCCAAGTCCTTGGGCCTCTGCACCTGCGTGGGAGACCTAGAAGAAGCTCCTGGCTCCTGGCTTTGGATTGGCGCAGCTCCAGCCGTTGTGGCCATCTAGGGAGTAAACCAGTGGATGGAAGACCTCTCTCTCTCTCTCTCTCTCTCTCTCTCTCTGCCTCTCGTTCTCTCTGTGTATAACTCTGACTTTCAAATAAATAAATAAATCTTTTAAAAAAAATGGATGCCTTGGAATAAGAGATATGATGCAGAAGAACAAAGATTATCAGTAAAGATAACAGCCAGGTTGTAAAGCAAATAGAAACACACCCAGCTAAGTCCAAGGCAAAGGTGAACATCTCTAAGGCAACAAGGACAAGATAAGGTCAACATACTTAGAAAATCATTTGTCCTTGTCTTGTGTCTCCAAATGAACCTGGGGGAGAGCTGGTGCCCACAATGTCAGCACAGGAATCGATGCCTGGGTCACGCAGCTGGGGAGGAGACTCAGGGGAAGTAAGGACAATACGAGCACCCAGCATGTTTCATGGGGAGTCTGGGGCCTCCCAGAATTATTTAATTCCAAAGCCCACCCAGAGAGCCACCCTGTGCCTCTGCCCAGGTTAGCTTTGGAACTGGATGGGAACCGATGAGACAAGCGAGAGTTAAAGGCAAACAGTACTAATATTTTTTCTTTCAAACTATACTACTGACACCAACAGACAGTTATTTTTATTGCCAGAACCCAGACTGAACGTACCCAGGCTAGGAGCTTCTTTGTCTCTCTACCTGTCCTGGCTGCACCAGAGGCGGTGTGCTATTCCTGTCTCTGTTAGAAACCCCATGCTTCTGTGCATCCTCCCAGGTGTCCCTGCCTCTCGTGACCACCCTCACACTCTCCATGGGGGCCCCTGGCACCCGTTGAGCAGTTGTACTCCCTACAGCCTTAACAGCTTCACAGAACCCACAGTTCAACTTAATTTGGCTTGCGGTCATTTCCACATCCAGAATCCCTATGGAAGAAACGGATACCTAGCTTGGAAGGGAAACAGACTGAAAACCAAATCAGGAGCATGCTTTTCTAACAAACAGCTGAGATTCAGCCAATCATAGCAGTCAAGCTTCAGCCAATCACAGGCTGCCGACTGTTCAGACTGTGCCCAAATAAGGCAAAGGTAGAGGTGTAACCAATCATGCTGCGTCTGAACCATTTCCATTTTTTAAAAAAATTAAATTTTTAATATCTCCATGTTTAAAAGATTTATTTTATTTATTTGAAAAACAGAATTACAGAGAGAAAGAGAGGGAGCCAGAGTTGAGCCAACCCGAAATCAGGAGCCAGGAGCTTCTTCCAGGTCTCCCACGTGGGTTTGATGTGGGCAGGCAGATAGGATAAATTAGAATAGATTTGTGAGCTGGAAGACCACGCCTTCACCACGCCCCTCTGTGATCTCATGCCCCTACCTAACCACCTCTGTATGCCCGCCTGCCAATCAGACTAATTAACCACTCCCCTTTGGAAGTGGATGAAATGCCTGGAACACGGTGAGCCCCGCCCTTACTTTCTCTCACTGCCCTGGATCCCCTTGATACCCTGCGCCTTTGGGGTGCCCGCGCTCTCTTTACCTTCGCTTCACTGCTCGTGCTAAGCTGCTCCTGGCTGCTTATAACCAAACGCTCACTGCACGTGGCTCTTGGCCTGCTCTCTGCTTGGTACGGACCCCAACTGCATTTCCGGACTTTTTTTTTTTTCCTTTTTAAAGCCTTTGCTCTCCTATGCATTTCTCTCACTAAATAAAAAGCTTAAAAACTGACCTGATCTATTTGGATCAGTATTTAGAATTCTCTGAATAAGTGGCAAGAACCCACACAGCTTATTCATTTTGGAAACATTAATAAGCAGATCAGTCTCAGGTGCAGAGATTGGAGGATTTGAACCATCCTCCGCTGCTTTCCCAGGGGCATTAGCAGGGAGCTGGATCGGAACTGGAGCAGTCAGGACTGGAACCTGCACCCATAGTGGGTGCTGGTGTTGCAGGCCAGGGCTTTAACCCGCTGTGCCACAGCACTGGCCCCTCCATTTATCTTCTGTCTATGGATTTGCCTGACCACACTGCAGAGTTCTCCGAACCTCTTCTGTTTCGGAGCCCTGCCTGATGGGTGAACGCTCCCTCTTAATGGAGATATGTCAGCATTACAGAACTTGTGCAGGAGTTGTAGTCCGCGCCTCGTGTGGGTGTGGGGACCCCTGGGTGGCCCTGCAGCTGCCACTGGCATGCTGAGGGCCGCGCGGGCGCAGGCAACCTCCCGCAAGCTGGAGAGGAAGTGCCTCACCAGGAGATCCCTGAGGGCACCGTGGGAAAAGACCAGCCCTCCGTCCTGTGGAGCTACTTGTTGATGTTCAGGCGGACAAAGTCCCTTCTGGTTCGCCAGTAGGGGCCTCAGCTGCAGCTTCACCTCGCAGTCTCCCAGGGAGCAGCGAATCTGCATCTTCCTGGAGTCCTGTGGGCCACTCGGACGCACAGTTGCGTGCGCACACCTAGGACTGTGTGGAATTTGCCAATCAGGGCGAGCTGAGCCAGCTGCGTCTGCGCACGCAGCAGCTGGTGGAGCAGATGGCACGGATCCACAAGGAGCAGGAGGACCAGCCTTGGCGAGCGGAGCGCTTCCGACAGACCAGTGAGAGCCCAGCCAGCCGGTGCTGTGGCCATCCGTCCTACAGACCCGCATTCTTGTGGCCCTAAGTGTCTGGCAGATGCTGCACCCAAACAGCTTCTTCGAAGCCAAGAAGCTGGGTGATGGCCTTGGAGCCCAGAGCCCTGGCTGCCATGCGTGACTCCGGATGCTGCTGAAATGGGGAAGTGGCCTGGCTGAATCTATCTCCTTGCCTCTGCCACCCCTGCCCAGCTCTGCAGAGCTTCATTGCCACTGGCAGGGGACTGCGGGCCCCTCTGAGCAGGTTTCTCAGCCAGCAAGGGGAGAGGATGGGTTTGCAGGGGGACACACTGGGTCGTGGTCAGCTGTAGGATGCCTGGTGGCTCTGTGACACAGAGCAGGAGGTGGAGTGTAGGTGTCCCTGGCCCCAGTGTAAAGCAGGGTGGAAGAAATGTCCCAAGAAGGGGAAATAGTGTGGATATAAATTTTATCTGCCAGATGGAAAAAAAAAAAGACTTGTGAAATAGGATTATATTGGTGCAACTCTCATTATAAAATGTAATCTGTGACATAGTGCACAAACTTTGATCTTTTCTTTGTTCCTACCATTAATATTTGCAATAAATCACTAAATCCCACCACTGCCATCTCTTAATACAACTCCATCATCATTTAGCTCATGTCATGCCACCATCATCCCAACTGGATTATTGCAATAAACTCCTAACAGAAGTCTTTTTTACCTCCAGCCTCACCTCTTTCCACTATACTTTCCATGCTGACATAGAACAGTTAACAACCAAGTAGACAATATGGCCTATTAGTTTAATTATTTTTAAGTATGCTAATCCTGGTGAGAGAGTCTAGCAGGTTGCTTACAACTGAAACCAATTATTTGGGTTTTTTGTTTGTTTGTTTGTTTTTTGACAGGCAGAGTGGACAGTGAGAGAGAGAGACAGAGAGAAAGGTCTTCCTTTGCCGTTGGTTCACCCTCCAATGGCCGCCGCGGCTGGCGCACTGCAGCCGGTGCACTGCGCTGATCCAAAGGCAGGAGTCAGGTGCTTCTCCTGGTCTCCCATGGGGCGCAGGGCCCCAAGCACCTGGGCCATCCTCCACTGCACTCCCTGGCCACAGCAGAGAGCTGGCCTGGAAGAGGGGCAACCGGGACAGAATCCGGCGCCCCGACCAGGACTAGAACCCGGTGTGCCGGCGCCGCTAGGCGGAGGATTAGCCTATTGAGCCGTGGCGCCGGCTAGAAACCAATTATTTGTAATTTTTGTTTCCTAACCAAATGCATGATCCACTAGTCTTTATCGTGATGCTTTCTTTTACTCAAAAGTGATTGGGGCCGGTGCTGTGGCATAGAAGGCTTAGCCTCTGTCTGCAGTGCTGGCATCCCATATGGGTACTGGTTCAAGTCCTAGCTGCTCCACTTCTGATCCAGCTCCCTGCTAATGTGCCTGGGACAGTAGCTGAGGATGGCCCCAGTCCTTGGACCCCTGCACCCATGTGGGAGACCTGGAAGAAGCTCCTGGTTCATCCTTCAGCATGGCCCAGCCCCAACTGTTGCAGACATTTGGGGAGTAAACCAGCAGATAGATGGCTCTCTGTTGCTCTCTGCTCTCTCACTCTCTCCTTCTCTCTCTGTATTTATACCTTTGAAATAAATAAATAGGTCTCTTTTTTTTTAAGTTATAGTTTGCCTTACCAGATCCAAGAAGATGACATTCTTTCTTGGAATTTATCCCTATGTAGAATTTCATTGAGTTAGTATTTCAATGAGCACAGTGTTTCTCAAATTGTAGTTCAAGGATCACCTCCCTAGAACAGGTTAGGGAGGGGAGGGCTTGAGAGTCTCAAAATCCATGTTCAAACCAAGAACACTAGGTGACTCTAAGGTAGACTGAAGTTTGAGAACCACTAATTCAGGTGGCTTTGCCTTGCCTGGGCAAAATACTAAACCAATGGACAGGTCATGTTCCTCTGCTTCTCCAACTTCTTCCTAATGCCCTTTCCATCTTCAGCCAGCCAAAGGTGAGATGGGTAGAGCAAAAAAAAGTTTGCATTTTTTGCTTGTTTTTATTTATTTTTTAATTTATTTCCCCCCAATAATTTGTATTTGGACCTGGGACTGGTATATTTCTTTTTTTTTTTAAGATGTATTTATTTATTTGAAAGTCAGAATTATACAGAGAGAGGAGAGGCAGAGAGAGAGAGAGGTCTTCCATCAGATGGTTCAGTCCCCAGATGGCCGCAAGGGCCAGAGCTGTACTGAACCAAGGCCAGGAGCTTCTTCAGAGTTTCCCACCCAGGTGCAGGGGCCCAAGGACTTGGGTCATCTTCTACTGTGTTCCCAGGCCATAGCAGAGAGCTGGATCAGAAGTGGAGCAGCCGGGTCTTGAACCAGTGCCCATATGGGATGCCGGTGCTTCAGGCCAGGGTATTTTTTTTTTTTTTTGACAGGCAGAGTGGACAGTGAGAGAGAGAGACAGAGAGAAAGGTCTTCCTTTTGCCGTTGGTTCACCCTCCAATGGCCGCCGCGGCCAGCGTGCTGCGGCCGGCACACTGCGGCCGGCGCACTGCGCTGATCAGATGGCAGGAGCCAGGAGCCAGGTGCTTTTCCTGGTCTCCCATGGGGTGCAGGGCCCAAGCACCTGGGCCATCCTCCACTGCACTCCCTGGCCACAGCAGAGAGCTGGCCTGGAAGAGGGGCAACCGGGACAGAATCCGGCGCCCCAACCGGGACTAGAACCCGGTGTGCCGGTGCCGCTAGGCGGAGGATTAGCCTAGTGAGCCGCGGCGCCCATCTCAGGCCAGGGTATTAACCCACTGTGCCACAGCGCCGACCCCTGGGATATTTCTTTAAAGGGCGGGGGGCGGGGGGGAGAAAGGTTATTTATTGGATCATTTATTTTTATTTGAAAGGCAGAGAGAGACCTCACATGCTATCCAAAGCCCACCACAGCACAGACTGTGCCAGGCCAAAGCCAGGAGCCTGGAACTCAATCCAGGTCTTCCACATGGGTGGCAGGTACCCAGTTACTTGAGCCACCCGCCACGCATGCTGCCGCCTAGAGTGTGCATTGTCAAGAAGCTGGAGTGGAGACCGGAATCAGGGTTGGAACGCAGGCACCCGGATATGGGATGCAGGCATCCCAAGCAGGATCTTGACTCCTGTAGCAAACCCAGCCACGTTGTTTCCTTGACTGCCACGCGGAGCTGCTGCCTCGGCTTGCCTTGCTACCTCTAAGAGGAACTCGGGGACCCGCTGTGGTTTTTTTGTTAAATTTTTTTTTTAAGATTTTTAAATTTTATGTGAAAGGCAGAGTTATAGAGAGAGGGAGAGGCAGAGTGATCTTCCATCCACTGGCTCGTTCCTCAAATGGCCGCAAGGGCACCCACCGAAAACCGGTGCTCCTCGGGGCTGCTGGCGCTGCAGATGCCTGCCTAACCCGCTGCACCGCAAAGCCTGCCCGCCAGCGCCCGCTGAGCTGAGCTAGCCCCTTCTGAAGTCTCAAGGCCTTGACTCCCCCTGCTCCTTCAGTCTGGAATGTCTTGGCTTCCCAGCTTCACGCCCCAAGAGTCACGCCGTCCTGAGGCCCCGTCAAAAAAATCCCCCAGAGCTCCTCAGCCCTCTTCTTGCTGTCCCCCATCCCTGCCCCGAAATCCAGGCAAGCACTCATTTCTGTTTTCAACAAGTACCTGTTGAGTGCCTGCGGTGTGCCAGGTGCTGTTTCCAAGCCTGGCGATACATCATAAAACAATCCAGATGAAATCCTTATCTTTGTGGCATTGATAGTCTAGGGGGAAAGACAGTCACTAAGCAGTGACCAAGGAAAAACAAGATATTGCAACCATCCCGGCGAGGCATGAGGGTGGACCATGGTGGACGGAGTGGAAGTCGGCGTTTGCACTGATTATATGGCAAGCACACTACACCGCTAATGGGCGGCTGCACGGATCTCTCCACCTTGCGTTGCAGGGAATGGCAGAGGGACAGCGAAGGTTCGAGGTTACCCAGGAGAGTGAACTGCACGGATCTGAAAATCTAAGCGGGCTCGGGGCCTCCAGGCCTCTGGCGCAGCAATAATTCTGCAGCCAAGCCCACCAGCCGCTGCCCGGCAACCGTGCTCCCCACGCCCGGAGGGAGCCTATGGAAAACGCAGGACTTGGGCACAGCGCGGCGAGCGCATCCCGGGAATGGTAGTTCGGCGCCTGTGCGCAGGCGCAGCCGATCTCGGCGGCTTGCGCGCGCAGCGCTGCGGGACCCCGCTTCTGGAAGCTCATTGCGGTGGCGCGGCTGCTGGCTGCGGATGCTGGTGCAGGTATCGGTCGTCCCAGACCCCCAGGTTTGGGTGGCGCAGCCGGGGCGCCGGCGCTCAGCGCGCCCCTGGTGCGGGATGGGGGCTGAGCGCAGAGCCGGCCGTGCGAGGCAACGGCGGCGGCGGCGGCGGTGGGAGGTGTGGCCCCCGCTGCGGGACCGAGCTCTCCCTGCCTCCCGCCGTGGCTCCCTGCTCTCGGGGCTCGCCACTTCGGCGCTCTTTTGGGCGGGATCGTTCCTCGCTGCGTGTTGGAAGGGGTGTGTGTGACCGTCCTGTTTTTGCGCTGATGTTTCGCAGCATCCCTGGCTTCGTCTCCTTGGAGACTAGTAGCTCCCTGTTTCCCGGGTCGTGATCCCCCAAACATGTGTGCGGGCTTGGCCAGATAACCCCTTTGGGGCACGAGCGCCCTCTCCCATTCTGCCTCGGGTTGGGAACCTCTGCCTGCGTCACATTTTCTCCGAGCCTGGGAGACAGAGGCTAGCGTCTTAGTCACCACGGAGCCCCAGGTACCCAGCACGGCGCCAGGTCCCTGGTGGCCGCCAGATTTAGTAGAGGAGCATATGACGTCATGCATGCTGTGTGCCTGGCTCCGTGCTGGGAGATGGGGAATTATCAGTACGTGATTGGCAGTGTCAATCAAGGAGCGAGACCCTGCTGATCTGTGCGCGCGCCTGTCCCCGCAGTGCCCCATTCGCAGCTCATTGTGGATGCTCAGTCATTTGTAGAATGAGTGACTGAATGCCTGCAACACAGGGCAGGCCGTGTGCAAAGGAGCTCTTTGGGATCAAAGAGAGCTGCAGACAAGAAGTGACAGTTGAAAGGAGTCAAGTTTTAAAGAATGCATAGAAGTTTGGTAGGAGAGGGAGAGGAGGCGGCATTCCCAGGAGAGAGAATGGCCCTGGCGCACAGGCCCCGCGCCTATAGAGAGTGTGGGAACCGGGGGGTGGTGTCAATCAGGTAGCCAGGGCTCGGAGGTGAGGGTGTCCGGCCAGTGTCTCCAGATCACCAGGCGCGGGGCCTCTGCACCCGCTTTCCTCTACAGGGCTGGGGGGTGGCGGGCAGTGAGGGATGCTAAGCAGGCAAGTGGTGGGATTTTTTTTTTTCCACATTACAAGGAATCCTTTCACTGCAGCCTGAGGCCCCAGTGAAGCCTGCAGCCCAGCAGCCTCCGTGGCCCATGCTGTTGAGCTTCTTGTGGGGGGAGAACAAAACTCCACAGAACGTGCCTGTTTGTGATGTGCAGAGTAACGAGGGGAGGAAACCTGGTAGTCGGATGTGCTATCGCGCTTCTGCGTTGAGCCACAGATGGGAACTGTGTGGCTGTTCCCCCAGGGCAGGGTTTTCAAATGGGTTTGTGCTCGCAATTGTGGTGATGGCTCTTCCTCTTCCCTGGTCCCTTCTGGGGGTCTGCAGCTTCCCCCCCCCCCACCGACTGCCTCACACATTTCTGTGGACTCTAACCTGCATCCATCCTTCCTTCCTTCCTTCCTTCCTTCCTTCCTTCCTTCCTTCCTTCTTTTTAATTTGTCCTGTCACGTCTTCAGATCATTCTAATCATTTGTGGACCTACTCATGTATATTGACAAGTGTAAATTATGATTTCTGCAAAAAAATCTATTTAATGTGAAGTTGTTCCATCTGATGGCTGAAGATAGCAGCAGGTGTTTTTCATCTGTTGGTTTATTGCCTTTGGATTTTTTATGTAGTGACCCCCCAAAACCCCCATCCCTGTCTTTGAGATTTTTCTGGTACGGTTCTGGAGGTTTCAAAGGAAATAAATGTTTCATAGGAGAAAAAAGGGGGTTTCTGCCTGGATCTCTTATAATAGTCTTTTTTTTTTTTTTTTTAAGATTTATTTGAATAGGCAGAGTTACAGAGGGGAGGTGGGGAGAAAGAGACAGAGATCTATCTACTGGTTCATTCCTCAGATGACCACAATTCCTAGGGCTAGGCCAGGCTGAACCCAGGAGTGTGGCACTCCATCCTGGTCTCCCGTGTGGGTGGCAGGGACCCACACACTTGGGCCATCTTCTGCTGCTTTCCCAGGCACATTAGCAGGGAGCTGGATTGGGAGGAGGGCAGCTGGGACTTGAACCGGTGCCCGTATGGGTTGCTGATATATCAGGCAGCTGCTTCACCTGCTGCACCACAACAGTGGCCTCAGTAAGGAGTCTTCTCATGGGTGTTGCTTGGGAGGAGCAGTGGTCAGTCTGAAGTGACTGTTCCCGTGAAGGGTTCCTTTAATTATCCTTGGATAACTCCTCGGCTTTTGACCTATAAGGAAAATTGTCCTGTTAGTTACAATGTTATAGGGATATATGAACACATGTACTTGGAGATATAACTACATATATATTTTAAAGATTTTTATTTATTTGAAAAGCAGAGTTACAGAGAGGGAGAGATAGAGACAGAGAGATCCTCCATCTGCTGGTTCACTCCCCAAAGGGCTTCAATGGCAGGGGCAGGGCCAGACTGAAGCCAAGAGCCTCTTCCAGGTCTCCCATGTGGGTGCAGGGGCCTAAGCACTGAGATCATCTTCTGCTGCTTTCTCAGGAGTATTAGCAGGAAGCTGGATCACAAGTGGAGCAGCTGGAACTCCAACTGCACTCAGTTGGGCTGCCAGCGTTGGAGGCAGCGGCTTAACTGCCTGCACCACAAGGCTGGTCCCTAGATAGAAGTATGTATCTTTAAACCAGGAACAAGGTGTTTAGGATACAGAACAATTTGTTTTCACTTAGTTCGTGTTTTCTCTTTCTTCCTGACAGCTTCTGCAAGTCTATAAACCGATCGCAGGAGCCCTTGTGTGCAGTGCCTGTTGGTGGACAGTACCGGCGCTCCATGTATTCCTGGACTCCCACAGTGCCAGCTGCCGTGCCCTTGAACAAGATGACAGCCGTCTCCCCAGACCCTCAAACCACGGCCTCCGGTACACACAACAAGGTCCTAAGCATGGATCCCGCTGGGGGTCAAGAAGCTCTCTTAAGAGAGGCAGAGTCTTTCAGACAGAGGTTCAGGTGGTTTTGTTACTCGGAAGCGGCCGGACCCAGGAAGGCCTTGAGTCAGCTCTGGGAGCTCTGCACTCAGTGGCTGAGACCAGACATCCACACGAAAGAAGAGATCTTAGAGCTTCTGGTGTTTGAGCAGTTCCTGACTGTCTTGCCGGGGGAGATGAGGATCTGGGTAAAGTCACAGCATCCTGGGAGTAGTGAGGAGGTGGTGACCCTCATAGAGGATTTGACCCAAGCGCTGGAAGAAAAGAAAGGTGAGGTTTGCGGAGGGAGGGAGGGAGGGAGGAGGTGGGAGAAACGCAAGAGAAAGCAATTTGTTGTTAAAGAGGACTCTTAAGCTTTGGACCTGGGACTGAATTTGAATCAGCCCACACAGTCAACTGTGATCTTGGCGAGCTCTCTAACCTAGAAGAAGTGTCAGATTTTGATGGGTCAGAGGGGGTACCTTTTTTTCTATAGTTCTGCCAATCAGAGAAAGTGTACACAAAAAATCTTTGTGTCTTTCCCTCGCTCTTTGGAGGAAGTTATCTGGGAAGGTGACTGGAGCAGGAGCGGTTCACCTGCTGGTCCCCAGCCTCCAGCTCTGGGGTGTGTACTCACACGATGCTGGAGCAGGGCTCTCCAGTATCCGATGAAGGAAATGTTTTGTACCTCAGGTTCAACACATGAAAGGCAGGCAGTGCAAATAGATAACTGAGTATTTCATGAAATTTGCATTTTAAATCTCTACATGGAACCAGCAGGCCCCCTGTGTTGTCATACAGTTCCCTGGCCCAGTGGAGGAACAGCTGAGTTGTTTTTGACAATTACATTATCGTGAATATTATATAGATAGTAGAAACTCTGAACTGACCATAATGATAGCATTATAAAATGTTGATGTAAGCACTTATAGGATTGATAGCCCCTGGAGGGAATGAGGTCAGCTTTTAGAAAAATCCTGAAATCTGTTACAGAGACTCCCTCCAGGTATTTGGAACATGTCATTTACCCCAGGGCAGATGGATAGGGAAGCAGTGTGCCACCTCCAAAGACTTCATCTGTGACCTCACAGATAATCGGTGTGTCTGAAATTGTAGTTTCCCACCCCCTGATTTGCCTGTCACAACAACCTAGCGCTTTTCTCCAATCAGGGCCACTGTGTAGAGACCCAGAAATAAAGAATTGGTTGGTAGCATTCTGCAGCGTGGAGCAGTTTCATGGAATGAATGCTTCTTTTCTCTTTGGTTACTTGGTTTTAATTTTTTATTTAATTTTTACTCATCTTACTGACAGTCTAATCAAGAAAGCAGCCTAAAATCCTCTTGACAAGAAGATAGAGAAGGATTTAAAAAGAAAAATAGTTTTCCCTGCTTTGTAAAAGAGCTGTTGACATCTGGGCGAGGATTCTCACCGCGCTGAGTTTATGTGAGTCCAGGTTCTTGAAAATCTGCTGGCAGGTGCGCAGGTGGAGTCGGATTTGAGACCTGCTGGGTGCTGCCATTCAGCAAGCGGTGTTGAGTGAGTGACTCTTAACTCACGGGACCATGAAGAAAACAAATTACTAGATAAAAGGATTATGCTGGTCCACCTTAATACAGCTTATAAACTAGAAATGCTTAAAAACTCATTATTGTGCAAATTAAATGTGTTTAAACTGAGGGTTTATGGAAGGCAGGGCACCAGTGCATTTTTTTTAACAGGGTAAGGAAAAGGCAAAGGCCTGAGTTTTGATAGGAAACTTTGTGACCAGTCCCTGAGCAGTGGTGTCTTTTTGTTAAACTATTTGGCCTTTTGTGCCCGTCTGCAACCTTAAGACAGCCTTTTTGTTATTTATAACAAGTCTGTTGCAGTCACACCTGAGTTTGTTAATGAGGAGATTTTTGGGGAAGTCTCTGGATTGCCACAAGGTATGGGGGCTGGGGGGCTGGGGAGCCATCCTGTTGCTTACTCACCTCTGGGAGGGAGGAAGGGGGTTGCAGGATGAGCTGATCACCCGTTGCCTGAATCAGCTATGCCGGGTATGAAGCCGCATTTTAAAAAGAAAATAACAAATAAAGGGTTCAGGGAGCTTCCGGGTAGCAGAAGACAGGGACGTTCCTGGAGGATGGTGCACCTGCTGAGGGCGCCGGTCCTGCATCCCTGCACCCTGCCACGTGCCTTGCTCTGTCCCTGTCTCTCCAGCCAGATCCTTTAAAAATATTCTTGGTAAGAAACTGATAAACGGAAGTCAGATATTCCCTGGTCCTAGCAAATTGTTCAGACCCGAGGAGGGAGGCGTGGGAACCCTGATATCTGGTGAGCTGGCTGGAAGCTTTGGAGACCTGGCATTCTGACCATTGTCTGAGGGCAGCCTTGGGACCGAGCCCTCAACCTGTGAGACCGGAAGCTCCCTCTAGGGAGAGTGCATCCTGGCTTGCTCGCTGAATTAGAGAGCCCCTGGCTGCTGTCCAGTGGAGAATCTAGAGTGGGATTCCCCGCTTGGCCTGTGAGGGAGGACCCCAACATTTGGGGACCCAGAGGACTTCTGTGTGTGGCAGAAACGGACTTGGGCTTTGTCCTGTTAACCTCATCAATATTCATAAGGGGTCCCCCTGCCCCCAAAAAGAATCCATCTGAAAGACCAGACTCTTTCTCCCTGCTTCGCAGACCCCATCTCTCAAGATGCTGCTGCTGGCCGAGAGGAGACCTCAGAAGATAAAACAGTTGCTGAGTCACAGGCAAGTTGCCTTCTTCCTTGACCTTGCTGGTTACGTGAACACTGAACCGGGCTCTTACTGAGCATGGAAGGGTAAAAGTCATCAAAGGACATACGGCTCCTTTCTCACATGCTGTTTATTTCACTTCACAAATACGTCACAAGTCTGACTCCAAAGAAAACCATTTATGGAAATCTAACAATCGCCCCTGATAAAATTAGTCAGGTGGAAATGGAGTAAATTGCATTTCCTTAGTGTGATAAGGAATATCTCCAGTTAGTGCTGGAAGATAAAAAAGCATTCCTTAAAATGCCTGTAAAAGGTTAAGACACAGCTATTACTGTCTTCTGAATAGTCTAACCAGTACTGTAAGGGAACAGAGCTGTCAGTATTGATATATAAGAAGCAAATGCATATAATATGATTGTTCATTATGGGACACTCACAGAACCTATTGAGTGTATACCAAAGCTTGCAGAATAGCTAGGAAGTGCAGCTGCTTACAAATCCTATATACCAATAATTACCAGTTAGGGAAAAAATTCTTATTCCTAACAGTGAGTGATGGTACTCTGCTGAGCCAATAATGACTCCCAACAGTATGTCTCTTTCCTAACCCCAGAACCTGTGAACGCTGCTTTCTTTGGAAGAGAGAACTTTTTGCCAGTGTGATTAAAGGCTTTAAGGGGCGGGCATTGGCCTAACGATTGAGCTGATGTCCATTAGGACACCCAATTCCAGTTCCTGATTCCCAGCTTCCTGCTGATGCTGACCCTGAGAGGCAGCAGAGATGGCTCAGGTATTTGGGTCCCTGCCACCCATGAGGGAAACAAGGATAGAGCTCCCACTGCAGGCTTCAGCCCAGCCCAGTCCCAGCCATTGTGGGCCACTGGGGAGTGACCCTGCAGGTGGGAGCGCGTTCTCTGTCTTTTTGCCTCAGAACATTTTTCAAAAGAATTTTTTAAAATATTTATTTATTTATTTGAGAGGCAGAATTACAGACAGAGAGATGTCTTCCATCTGCTGATTGACTTCCCAAATGGCCACAATGGCTGGAACTGGGCTAGACCAAAGCCAGGAGCCAGGAGCTTCTTCCAGGTCTCCCAGGTGGGTGCAGGGGCCCAAGCACTTGGGCCATCCTCTGCTGCTTTCCCAGGCCATCAGCAGGGAGCTGTATCAGAAGTGGAGCAGCCAGGACTGGAATCAACGCCCATAGCGGATGCCTGTGTTGCAGACAGAGGCTTAACATGCTATACAACAGTGCCGACCCCTTGGAAGGACTTTAACATGAAGAAGTTACATGGACTATGTGGGTAGACCTTAAATGCCATCCCAGGTAATGTGATTAGGGAGGCAGAGAGAGAGGAACACACAAAGAGAAGAGGGCGATGAGAAGAGGGTGACGGCAGCAGCCGGGGCACCCCACAATGCTGGCAGCCAGCAGAAGCTAAGAGGGCCGCGGAATGGAGTCTCTCCCAGACCTCTGAAGGGAACGCAGCCCTACCAGCCCCTTGAGGGGTTCTGGCCTCCAGAACTGTCAATCAACTTGTTAAGCCCCAACTTATGATAGCTTGTTACAGGGCCCATAGGAAGCTCTCCCAAATGTGGGCGGCCACTGTGCTGTACTGCCTCAAAACTCCCTGCAGATGGCGCTGTAGAAAGTATTGATTGAGTCACATACTTGTTTGTAACTGTGGAGCAGTTTGCCAAGTGTGTGTATGATACTGAACCTGTTTTCTTTGAATGTAATAAAAAATAATTGCTGTGCATTACCTGGAAGTTAAATTTTGAGAGGTAGCTGCTGATATTATTGTTTTGTGTTATTATCTATGCTAGGCTTGCCATGGCTTCTGCAAATTTGGGTTTGGGGATATAATTGAATATTTTTATTTTCCTCCTAGAAATCAGTGTGTTTAGGGTGAACTTGATCAGTGTTGAATATTTTAGAGGATTCTTATGTACTGAATAACACCAGAAACTGATTGGCAAAAGCAGAGTTTATGTAGAATCCTTGTTCTGTAGCTCTTGCAACCATAGCTTGCTATAGCATTCTCTCTCTTTTTTTAAGGTTTATTTTGTTTGATTTGAAAGGCAGAATTAGAAAGAAAGAGAGAGGGAGAGACACAGAGAGAGAGAGAGATATCTTCCATCTGCTGGTTCACTCTCCAAATAGCCGCAACAGCTGGAGCTGGGCCAATCCGAAGCCAGGAGCTTCTTCTGTGCCTTCCACATTGGGTGCAGGGGCCCAAAGACTAGGGTGATCTGCTGCTTTCCCAGGCCAAAAGCAGAAAAGTGGATTGGAAGTGGAGCAGCCAGGACTTGAACCTGTGCCCATATGGGATGCTGGTGCTGCAGGCAATGGCTTTACCTACTGCACCACAGTACTGGCCCCTGGAATACTATCAAAGTGGTTATTTTGGGGGCACGTGTTTGGGCAAATAGTTAAGAAATTGGTTGGAACTCGTACGTACCATATTGGAATGCCTGAGTTTGAGTCCTGGTTCTGCACCTGATTCTGGCTTCCTACTAATGTGCTTCTTGCTAGTGCAGTGGGGGCTGCAGTAGTTCTGTGCCTGCTACCCACAAGGGAGACCTGGACTGAGTTCTTGACTTTAGCCTGGCCCTGCCTTGGCATTTGGGGAGTGAACTAGCAGACCCAGTGGCTGTCTCTTTGCCCCGCAAATACATTTTTTTTTTTAAAGCAAAGATATTATTTTCTATCCTCCTCTGAATCTTTTGGGTCTACTTGGGAATGCTGCAATGAAAAAGGATTGTGTCTGGTGCTGTAGGAACCCATAACTTTCAAGGACGTGGCCGTGAGCTTTTCCAGAGGCGAGTGGAAGAAGCTGGAGCCTTTTCAGAGAGAGCTGTACAAGGAGGTGCTGCTGGAGAACCTCAGGGACCTGGAATTCCTGGGTAAAAGTCATCTTCGTGATCTGTCACCTCAGCGGAGTCCTTCGATCCCCTATTTATTACTGCAAGATAAGTGCTCTGTGAAGTACTTCCATTTGTTGTGGCTGCCCACCCAAAGGTTACTGATGTGACCTATCTGAAAAATGCTTCCTACCAAATTACTATTCTGCAGCATGTGTACACGTTGTGCATTGGCAATGTGGAGCATCATTTTGCTATGATCAATATCATGCCTTCCCCCATTTGCTCCTTGAATTCTAGGATTGATGTCTGTGTATGTGATGATATCTTTCATCTTCCCTGGAAAACCAGAGGCTGTGTGTGTCTGCTGGGATGTCTTTGTGCATCAACAGCCATTTTCCATTCTTTTCTCCATGAGCAGGCTCTCCGGTTTCCAAAATAGAGTTGGTTTCCCATCTAAAGTGGGTTGAGTTGCCGAGGCAGCTGGAAAAAGAAATCTCAAAAGGCTCCAGACCAGGTGAGTTGGTGAAAGGTGGACAAGGAGGTGAAAAGAGGTGGCTACCAAGGGGGTTGGGAAGAGCCTTTGAAGTGCTGGGTGTGTCAGATGCTGTAATAGAGAGGTCATTGGAATAGAGACCTTGCCTTCTTGGGATGTTCATGTTAACAGGGAAGACTACTGGTTGGGATCCCCTGAGAAGTAGATACCAACATGATTTTCAGCCATGCAAAAGATTTATTGGGAGGAATATGGGAGCTGGAAGAAATGGGGGAGGCTGTCCTGTGCACATCTTGCCTCTGGATGAGGGCAGGATGGAAGGAAGGTTGTAGAGGCTTTAAGTGAAGTGCACTTCTAAGAAAGTATAGGGCAAGCCAGAAAGGAGCCCTGGGCCGGCTCACCTGTCAGAAGAGTCCTGGGTCGCAGACAAGTCCTGCCTGAGTCTCCCTGGATGAATATGGAAACCAAAAATGTTAGTAATTGATGCACGCTGTAATAATGGCACAGATAAGGAGCTGTGGGAGTGTGGCAGTCCCTGGCTTAACCATGGTTTGACTTACGCTTTGTTTGACTTAACAGCGTTGGGCAAGTGATACACATAGAGCATGAACTGCACATTGAATTTTGAGTTTTGATCTCTTCCTGGGCTGGTGATAGATGGTGCTATCCTCTCAGCGCTGGGCAGTGCAACGAGCCACACTCTCTATCACTGGTGCGCTCTCAAGGAGAAACGACCCGGACTCACCTGTGTCCTGTGTGGCCAAGCTAGGGTGTTCAAGAGATCAGATGTACTGAATATGTTTTTGATTGAATGATATTTTTAACTTAGAGTAAGTATATGGGGTTGTAACCCAAATCAAGGCGCATCTGTTTATAGGCACAAGGATGCACTTAGCATTTGATTTGAGTCTTGGACAAGTAAGAATATGCCCGTGGGCAGCATATATAGTAATTCTAATGTTGTTAAAGTGGGAAAAATATGCATGGAAAAGTAGCATTGAAGGATAGCGCACATTACATGTGAACTTTATGAAACCTCCTTGTAAGTGTCCATGTGTAAATATATAGATACATCTGGGGTTTAAGACTTGAAAAATATTTACGTTAACACTGGTTATCTTTGAGGGACAGGATCTATTTTTCTTTCTCCTTCCCAGTATCTCCTTAAAATTTAACAATAAATTATTAAATTTATATTTTAAAAATAATAGATTATGAACTTTATCAATGTCTTTATTTTAAAAGAGAAAAAGAATAATCCACTCAGCTCTCCTCCATCTTCTAAACCATTCATTTTAGCCCATCTATCAGCTGTTTTTTGTATAATTACATAAATAAATGTACAAGTAATATTTTGAAGAGTAATTCAAAAAATAGATTCTATTTTTTATTTTTTTAAAGATTTATTTATTTGTTTGAGAGGCAGAGTTACAGACAGAGAGAGAGGGCGAACCAAAGACAGAGGTCTTCCATCCACTGGTTCACTCCCCAAATGGCTGCAATGGCCAGAGCTGGGCCGATGCAAAGCCTGGACCCAGGAGCTTGTTCTGGGTCTCTCACATGGGTACAGGGGCCCAAGGACTTGGGCCATCCTCCACTGCTCTCCCAGGTGCATTAGCAGGGAGCTGGATCAGAAGTAGAGCAGCCAGGACTCAAAGCAGTGCCCATAGGGGATGCTGGCACTGCAGATGGTGGATGATGTGCTACGTCACAGAGCTGGCCCCCAAAAATGAATTCTAAAAGTGTTTTTGAGTAATTCTAGCAACAATGGTGGTGTAAACTTATGTCCCTCCCCCAAGATGCTTATGTGAAAGAAGCATGCTATAAATGTACAACTTGTTTAAAGAATCATTTACAACAAACTGGAGGGAAGTTTTTCACAGACAAAACAGTCAATAGTCATAATTTATAAAAAAAAAAAAAAACTCATACAAATCAGTAAGGAATACTAAGAATGTTAGGGAAAATGGGCAAAGTACTTGAATAGATAAATGGAAAAATTAAACATTTAAATAGTTTGTGGACATGAAAAAAACTTCACTAATGAACAGTGAAGTGCACATTTAAAGCAACAGTGCTGTTGGTTATGAATCAGATTTGTAGACTTCAACATCATTTGATCAGTGGTTTCTCAGGTACTTTTTTTTTTTTTTTTTTTTTAAGAAAGGTAGAGTTACAGAGAGGAGAGGCACAGAGGGAGAGAGAGAAGTCTCCTATCTGCTAGTTTACTCCCCAGATGGCCGCAACAGCTGGAGCTGAGCCAATCCAAAGCCAGGAGCCAGGGGCTTCTTCTGGGTCTCCCTCGTGGGTGCAGGGGCCCAAGTACTTGGCCATCTTCTACTGCTTTCCCAGGCCATAGCAGAGAGCTGGATTGGAAGTGGAGCAGCTGGGACTCGAACCGGTACCCTGCCAGTGCTGCAGGTAGTGGCTTTACCTGCTGCGCCACAGTGCCAGTGCCCTGCCAGGTGCTTTTGTTCCATATATAGCGTGAGAAGTTAGTGGAACTTTCTACCTTTGGCTCAGTAAGACTCTTCCGAGGAAATTTTAATTATTTGAAATACAGTCAATGAGGGAAGCACTAAACCATACATCTACACGATGGGTTATCATGCAATTGATTAAAATCATTTTTATGAAGAATTACCAGTGAGGTGGGAAATGATTATAAACATTTTACACATACACTTTTTCTATTCTAAACTACTTAGAAACATTTTTAGAGGAAAGTATCATTTTGTGATAAGATTTGGAATGATTTTTGTATTTTATAGTTGTCTATTAAAAATTAATTTTATTTAAGTGAAAGGTGACCTTCAGATTAAAAGCCAGGATGAGTGATGTGGCTAATAAATGCTTTCAAAATTCTGGAAAGAGCACAGTCAGAGAAGAGTGTGGTATTGGAGAGAGATTGTAGAACTTGAAGCCCAAGCCTGTCACATTTATACTGGTGTATGATAATGAGGGTGCCTTGGGATTTTAGTCTAGGGAGTAGGAAGTATTACAGCCGAAAGAATGGGATGGAAATTTCTGTAGGAGATAGGGTATTTGTAAGGTTGATAGAGCCCAATTGTGATACCTTTTGAAAGTCTTGTATACATGATATTGGGTATTTACAATGTGATTAGTGTTTTCTATAAAGTTAGTGGTATTTCTCTTTTTTGAGGAGGGGAAATACGGTATTGGGCTCAGGGCTGACGCTGCAGCACAGCTGTGGTACAGGCATCCCATATGGGTGCTGGTTCAAATCCCTACTGCTCCACTTCCGATCCAGCTCCCTGCTAATGTGTCTGGGAAAGCAGTGAAGGATAACCCAGGTCTCTGGACCCTTGCACCCACGTGGGAGACCCCCAAAAAGCTCCAGGCTCCTCTCTTCATCCTGGCACAGCCCTGGCCATTGCATCCATTTAGAGAGTGAACTAGTGGATGGAAGATCTCTCTGTGTCTCTTCTTCTCCCTCTCTGTAACTTGGACTTTCAAATAAATAAATACATCTTATTTTAAAAAACAAAAATATGGTATAGGACTGAAAAGGATGCCTGTACTGCATCCCATGTTCTATTGTATGGAATAATGTCCAGACATTACTGCCTGTACTCCTGTTTCCTTCCAGAGAACAGCAGCTTCTTTCCCATAAACAGAAAATGTTCTGTTTGTTTTTCCTTCTAGGGTGTGAGCCCAGCAGTGAGTCCCCGGAGGTATCTGATGTTCTGATGGAAGAACTGACTGTAGATCAGATAATAGAAAGTGCCTTCAGGGACGGCGGGCGTGACTTGACGGCAGAATTCCAGAAACGTTATGGCAGCTCAGACAAGGATCAAGGATCTTCCAAAGGAAAAGCCGCACAAAAGAAAAATAGGAGAGGCAGAAAGGGTGACGACTCAGACAAGAGCCCCTGCGGGAACACCTTGAAACGGACTTTGGAAATCATTAAGCACCTGAGAGTCTACTTGAAGAAGAAGTCTCGGAAGGCCAGCGAAGGCAAGAAGCCCTTCAGCTTCCACTCCGACCTCGTCCTGAGTCGCAAAGAACATGCTGGAGAAAAGTCGCGCAAGCACAGGGAAGGCGGGCAGGGCGGAAGTCGCGCCTCCTCTCTTACGGAACATCAGAAACGGCAGAAAATTTACCTGGGGACCAAGTCCCGGAAGTGTAATCTGTGTGGGATAGCCTTCACCCAAAGCGCGTCCCGTTCCGAGAGAAGAAGCTCTTGTATCTGTGAAAAATGTCGGAAAGCGTTACATCCAGATACAGCGCTGAATAAGAAGGAAGGAACCGAGAAGGCAAAGAACACTCACCAGTGTAGTAAGTGTGGAAAAACCTTCGTGCACCGTGCCTTGCTCCCCAAGAACCACTCCCCGAGAATCCCCCCTGCAGAAAAGTCTTATTTGTGTAAGGAATGTAGAAAAGCTGACAGCGATAGCTCATCGCCCGCACCATCTGCTCCCAGCGAAGACAAACCATTCAAATGCGATGACTGTGGAAAAGGTTTCACCCTCACTGCCCACCTCATTAAACATCAGAGAATTCACACGGGAGAGAAACCCTATAAATGTAAAGACTGTGGCAGGCCCTTTAGTGATAGCTCATCTCTTATTCAACATCAGCGGATTCACACCGGGGAAAAACCCTACAAATGTAACGATTGTGGAAAATCTTTCAGTCACAGCTCATCCCTTTCTAAACATCAGAGAATCCATACTGGAGAGAAGCCCTACAAGTGTGATGAGTGTGGCAAAGCCTTTAGACAGAATTCTTGCCTCACCCGGCATCAGAGGATTCATACTGGAGAGAAGCCCTATTTGTGTAATGACTGTGGGATGACTTTTAGCCATTTTACCTCTGTCATTTATCATCAAAGACTTCATGCGGGAGAAAAACCCTACAAGTGCAGCCAGTGTGAGAAGGCCTTCCCCACCCACTCCCTGCTTAGCCGTCATCAGAGAATTCACACTGGCGTCAAACCTTATAAGTGCAAAGAATGCGGGAAATCCTTCAGCCAGAGTTCCTCTCTCAATGAACATTACCGAGTTCACACCGGAGAGAAGCCCTACGAGTGTGACTTCTGTGGAGCCACCTTCAGTCGCAGCTCAATCCTCGTGGAACACGTGAAAATCCATACCAGGACCAAAGACTACGAGTGCACGAAATGCGACAAGATATTTAAGAGTAATTCGGGCCTGATCAGACACCGGGTGTTTCATGCTTCAGATTAATTCTGAGAATGTCATACTGTAGGGGTGAGGTGGGGGTGGGGGGGTGGGGGTTGAGTCCAAATTGCTCCTTATGAAAAACCTGAGACGGAGAGCACGGTGACATGGATCAGGAGCTGCTATGTTGTTGCGTGGGCAGCTAGGGAAAAGTATTCTTTGCCCTGTCTATCCCTCTTATTTTCATGGATGTCACTAGGATCAGGAAAGCTGCGTGGAAAGTACAGAAATTAATATGTGATGTGAGATGATTCTAAGAGGCCAAACGGATCTGAAAAGCTCTTTATTCCTCAGATTAATTCCTTCTCCTAATTCCCCTTCCTCTGCCCTGCGATATGATGGAAACAGACCCTGATTATACTCAGAATCACCCGCATTCTGCCCCAAGTTTGCTGAGCCACCTTGGAGCTCTTTGGACAGATCATTTGGCCTTTCTGAATTGTGGTTTCTTGACCAGTAGAATGAAGGGGTGGCACTAACAATGGCTAAGTTTTCTTTTTGGTCTCTGATATTCTCTGAAGTGGTAGAAATAAGCTAAGCGTTTTGAATTCACTGGAATTTTCTAGTCGATAAAAGTGTTCTTGTTCAGGATGTTGGGCTTCTAGATTCTCTAGGACACAGTATACTTTTTGAATCCTTGGTACAGGCATCTCAAGAAGCTGTCAGTGGGAACAGGTCTGGGAAGCTCAGTCAGCTTTGCATTCAGGGTGTGGACAGAGTACCCCAACCTCTTTTTCTTCCGGGCATTGCCTAGAGGAATGGGAATCCAGAGAGTTTACCCCTGAGCCACCTGAGCCATGAGGGTAACAGCCTTAGTAAAATAGACTGGGGGTGGGGAGAGAGAAACATGCCAAATACAGCTGCTCTGCATGGATTTTATTTTACAAAACAGAGTTCTATTTTTACAGTTTTTCATGTAGCAAGTGTAGCTTCCTGCAGTTGCAGAGTAAGCATTCTGTGTGGCAGAGGTCACAGGCTGCTGTTAGGTTGAGTAAGATTGGACGTTGTGGCATGGTATAGTTGGTGCAAATGGTTGTGTGTGTGTGTGTGTGTGTATTTTGTTATCACTACTGAAAAGTTAGGGAATTTAATGTTTAAAAGAAACAGTGCTTTCTTAAAACATTAAAGGCTTACGATGCTGGGCCCCTATTTCTATGGAGCACTCAGCTGGTCCTGAGTGGGGGAGCCACCTTTACATGGGGAATTGCTCATATACAACCCACGTTCCCTTTGTAGACACTGGATAGTAGGATCCACACCATCTGGAGCATTATATCCATTAAAGTCCAAGGTGACCCCATGGATGGAAGTAACATTCAGGGAGAGTAGAGAGTTGATATGTACAGAGTAGGTCTTCAGTTGAATTTTCTGTTGTGTTAGAACTCAGAGGAACGGAATGTACGGGTACTGGTGGATTATTCCTGATAAATTTCATTGGTAGAATGTGAATAATTTCTAACTGCAAAAGGAACTAAGGACTGAGTGACTTAGGTTTGTGGCTCAGGTCCTAAGGTTCTGGAAGAATCCCTTCATTCAACAGTGGCACAGAAATAAGTTCCTAATGTTGAAATTTAAGGCAGCTCCTATGAGGAGCCACTCCTACATGGGAGCTAAGAGCTCAGTGACCTCTTAGCTTATGGAAAGTGAAGAGACCCTTAATGCTGAACTCAACTCCGGAACGCTGGCTGTGACGTAGTGTGTTTTGGCTTGAAATGCTACCTCTGGATAAGGTTTTTGGCTTCTTGCGGGTACTCTTCCCACTCCCCTACCCCAATTTGCAGTTGCAGATACTGGACTGGATCTGCAGAGTTGCTGCTAAATGGACCAACCAAGAACCTTAGCCATGACAGGAATATGGTTTAAGGAAAATCATTCACACTGGCTAAACATATTTTTATTTGAAAATACAACCTGGTTTAAGTTTTTCCTTTTTTCCTAAAAGGATGAAATTTTAGAAAGAATTAAAAAACTACATAGAGCTATTCTCTTGAGAAGAGGCTTGTTATAGGATGTTTAACTGGTTATATTTCCCCATGTTTGTAAGAGGGTGTTTTGTCCCAATATTAGTTGGGGATCTAGAACATAAATTTTATTTTTATAGCTTTATTGAGACATAAGTTATGTATCATAAAAATCATTTCAAATGAGCAATTCAGTGAGTTTTAGTAAATGAGTTGTGTAATCATCACTGTAATCTATTTTTTTAGCATATTAGCCCAATAACATCCCTCTGCCCATTTACAGTTAACCCTTCCCACCATTAATCAATCCACTTTCTACCTACGGAGTTGTCTTTTATGTAAATGACTCATGTGGGTCTTGTGTGTGTCTTTCATAATATTGTGTTTTTAAGTTCATGCATGTTGAAATATATCAGCATTTCATTGTTTCTTAGTAAGTAGTAGTCCATTGTATGGAGGCTTTGTGCATTTGCTGGTTAAAGGGCATTTGTATTCTTTTTCCAGTTTTTGGATATTACAAAGAATGACACTTTGCATATGAGTATGGGGGTGCTTTTGACCATTAGTATGCAGGTTGGTATGGACATGTGTTTTCATTTTGACTAGGTAGATCCTTATGAGTTTAGTTCCTAGGTCATGTGATAGATTTTTACTTAGTTTTGGAAGCTGCCAACTTGTTTTCCAAGTGACTACATCATTTTACATTCTGCCCCGTAGTGTGTAAGGGTTCCTGTCTGTCCACATCCTTGGCAATCCTTGTGACGACGGTTGTGTATTTTTGAAGTTAGAGCCATCTTCGTGGTTGAGGTGGTATTTCTCTCTGCTTTTGACTTGCGTTTCCTTGCTGACTAGTGATGTGAAGTGTCTTTCCTGTGCTCATTACCCATTCATATTCCTTCTTTGAGACATTTCCTTGGAGTGTTTATTCATATCATTTGTCCATTTAATAATTGGGTGGTTGCTACTGAGTTGTAGTCCTTCTTACTTGGGATTCAAGTCCTTTACCATGTATGAATTTTCTAAGCTCGTGTTGTAGTTACAGAGGAAACAGCCGAGCTTCATATATTTGTGAAAAGCTTGGTCTCCATAACTAAATGAATATAATTGCTTGAAGGACATCCAATCTGACTCATCACCCAAATAAATTCACTTTTTAATTAGCCCATCAAAAAACTCAACTCCTTACAAACTTGCTTTTATCAAGCTGTATTTAGCATTCTTTTTCTAAACACAGATGGGAATTAAAACTCAGCCCTATGAGACATTGTGCTTTAAAATGAAGGTCTTGTGTTTTTGTTTTTGTAGATTTCTTTCTTTATTTGAAAGGCAGAGTTACAAAGAAGCAGAGGCAGAGAGAGAGAGGTCTTCCATCTGTTGGTTCACTCCCCAGAGGGCCGCAACTGCCAGAGCTGCGCTAGGAGCCAGGAACTTCTAGGTCTTCCACGCGGGTGCAGTGGAAGAGAGAGCTGGATTGGAATTGGAGTAGCCAGGACTCCAATATGGGATGCCGGCACTACATGTGGAGGCTTTACCCGCTATGCCATAGCACTGGCCATGAAGGTCTTTTTTTTAAAACTTTTGCTTTTAATGAACTTCTATAGAAGAAATTTCTTTCAGGTCACTGGACAAGACAAGGCTTCTGTCAATGAATTCACTTTTATTTGTTTCAGAATTCTTTTGTGATGGGATAAGATACACATAACATAAATTATATTCACCATTTTCACTCCTTTTGGTTTTAAGTTCTGTAGCACTGAGAACATTCATATTTTTGTGCAGTCATCACCACCATGTCCAGAACTCTTCTACCATCTCAAACTACAAGTCTGTACTCACTAAACACCAATTCCTCGTCCTTCTTCCCCAGGCTCCTGGTATCCATCGTTCAACTCTGTCTTGACAGGTTTGACTGTTCTAGGAACCTCACATAAATGGCTTTATGTGATAGTAGTCCTTTTGTTTCTGGCTTAGTTACCACAATATTTGGCAAGCATTTTTTTGGTTTCAAGGAAAACTTGAATTGGATTTTTTTTTTTAAGTACAGCAAATCCTTGTAAAACTCACTTGTGAGTCATTCAAGTGACATTGGTAAAAAGCACAAGATCATTAAATATATTTTCTTCTATTTCAGAAGTCCATAAACAGGCAAGGATTCTTCTATAGCATTTGCACATATATACTGAAGGATTTAGCATCTGTATCCATGACTCTTGGAGTCTACTTCAGAACGCTGAACGCAAATGTTTACTCAAGTATGTATCGTGGAGTAAAGTAAGGGAAAAGCTATTCTCTTGCTTTACAATTCTGATACAGCTGGTCTTTTGAATTAACATAGCTAGAATCCCATCCTCTTGATAGAAACTCATTTTTTTCTATCTCTAGCTGAAATTCTTTGACAGATGGAAAATTGTCAAAAATGTCATGTTTTTGAAGTTTTAGGCAATGAATTGGCATTTCTTTATGAATTTGGATGTTCTTTGAGACAGACTGTACCCAAAGTTTCCTTGGGCAGTATCTTACATCACACAGTTCATTCAAGCTAAAGAAAAATAATACTTGAAAATTTTCAAATTTTGAATTAATTGATCTTTGATATTAGAAATATATATATGTATATTTTATGAGCAACATGTAATTTGCTCATGTATATTCTGTGAGCAAAGTTATTTAATGGCTTAATTGAAATTTTCAATTTTTGTGAATGTCTTTTCAAGTCTTTTCTTCACAATTTTCTAAATAAATCGTCATTACTTTTTATTATTTCTCTATCTAAGATTCCTCTTTGTGCATGCATGTCAAAGAATCAGGCTGTTACAGCCTGCCAAGTTTATAAACTCACATCCTATTAAAACTTAAGCCATTTTTGTTAGAAATTTAGTTCTCATTTCATATGACTAATTTTGTACACTACTTTTTGACTTTAAACTGTCAGTTACATAAATTTTAAATATTAAATGTTGTCTACTGTATTAACTCTTGGATTCAAACTTTCTTCTGCTGTAATGGATGCTATACTAATAGTCTTTTTCTTTGCTGTACTGTAGTGTTAGCTTCTGTGTCTGTACTGAACTCAGCTGTAGTAGTAAACCTTTGCTTAAAATTTAAGTATTTTCCCATTTTTTACCTAGAAAATGAGTTCATTATAATTAATAAATCTCTCAATTTATAATTATGATTTACATGCGTAACACTGTAACTTGTGCTGTCCACATAAAATATCCAAGTAAACACATTGTGATACTACAACAGTACATTGAAAAAAGTCATCTGAAGGGAATCAGTGCGTTGATACTGACTACAGTGGTGATGTGTTTGTGACACTAGAAATAATGCATGTTCCCTCCAGGCGTCACGGTCCAGTGTCTTGTGCCATGCCATGGTTAATGTGAATTACAGTTCTATCGGGACAATAAAATTGTATTTAATGAAAAATATTTCCTTCTGTTGCTGTGTTGTTTTTTTTTTTCAAGTTAGAAATGGGGGAAGGCACTATTTGCATTTTCAGTTCTCAGTAGGTGCCATGTGAGTATAGACTTAGAGTAAACAGTGCTGGCCTCCGGGACCTGACCGGATCAGCGTCCCTTAACTCAACAGGTACGTATTTCCCAGCAGCCTTCCAGCATTTTGCTGCTTCACAACATCTTGTAGCTGCTCTGCCATCTGAAACATCCAGAGTCAGGAACCTTGAAGGACGAACTGGAGCATTGTATGGTGTTTTTCAGCACTGGTCTGGCAACAACTTAGAACCGCTGGTGCCAAACCAGGTGCTAGGGTGTCCCAGGGCACTGTAGGGAACTCGGTGGGTCTTCCCAGCATACTTAATTTTGAAGATTACGTAGATGTACCTATTGGGCACTGCAATAACTACTACTAATGGCTTGTTTGGAACGATTTAGCAATTGGAACTGATGGGTATTTCCTTTGGCCTGGGGGTACTGGAAAAATGATAGTAATGCTAAGGAAGTTTGGAAACCACCAAGAACGTTTAGAGGTCACTTCTCTCTCCTCTTGGCCAGAAACCAGTCATGGGGCCCTAAGCTAACTTATGGGGAGGCTGGAAATGCAGTTTTCCCTGTGTTGTGGTGACCAAATAGACTCTGGTCACCATACTCATTCTTCTGCACACAGTACACACTTGAAACTGAAGGAGATATTTCAAAGTCAGAGCTGGTCAGCAACCCCAGCTCTAGGTTTTAGGGTGTCTTGAGTTGGAAGCTTGGAGTGCTCCTGGTACGTGCCTTTGGAACCTTGAGTATCAGTGCCCATTAGTCAGTCTTTCTTGTAGCAATGTAACTTGTCCAGGAAGAGCTGTGGCTTCTTTCTAGAAGGATCTCTTCATTGGCCTGGGGGTAGAAGCCTGGTTGCCGTTATCTGGAGTAGGTAGAAGAAAGCTGCATGGTGGGGTGGGGGTTACAGTTCATCCCTTGTTACACAGACTTCCACTTACTTGCCTGTTTTTAGTTTTGTACCTCATTTTTACCTCCCTCCAGGCCCAAGGGACCCAAGTGAGCAGCCTTTCAAGTTGTTTTTCAACCTCATTTCGCATGGGGTTGTGGGTGGGTTGATCATCACCTGAGCGACCAGCTAGGAGGGCTCACCACTGCTCTCTTCAATCAGAGATCCCAGCATCTCCTCTCCTTGTAGCCCCTGATTTCTTCACCACCTCCAGTGAGAGAACCTACAGATTTCATCAGGACCCTATCACAACACAACTGTGCTTGTTTTAGAACTCAACTTTTCCATAGTTGGTCTAGTGGGAATTGCTTCACATCACATTCTGCATTCTTTTGACATGACTTCATCATTCGTGGAGCATTTTCTTGCTTTCTGCTATAAGATAATGCAGGCACCTCCTCTTATGTCTTCCCTTCCCCAGTCCTAGGTAAGGAGCTCTGGTTCCTTTTAGCAGAGAATGGTATGTAAAAGCCATGTTCTGAGATTCATGTGTGCTCATTGCTATTGGGGTGTTACTACTTTCTCTTAGTGAACAGAGTTGGAGACTATGTGTATGCACACACGTACACTTAGGTACATTTATGGCACATGTGTACATATGTATATAGAACACATATACACATTAATATCGACCGGAAAATGAAATTAAAAGACTACTCTGGTGCAAAAAATTTGAAAGCCATCATCATATGAAGGGTTCTCATAAATTCACATAAATACTTCCAATTTCATTCTTAACACCATAAGTTTCTTCCCTTCCCTGACAGAAGAATCTCTGGCTTCCAGCATTGTTCATTTACTTGTTTGCTCAAACCTTCTTCATGTAGCCATCGTCCATCACCACCACCTCTAGTCTCTCTCTCACCCAGATATACCTTTGTTCCACTCTCCACTCTGGCTCTCACATCCTGCGCCTGGCCACCATTCTTGCTTGTGACTATACTCTTCTCTGCCAGTGTCCCAACAGCTCATGCTGGGCCACACTGTCACATCGCAGCTGCACACTAGCTCTGGCCTCCATGCCAGGCTATCCCATACACAAACACCTCTTCCACATAGTTGGGATCCAACTACCTGTACTAGGTCACTCACTCCTCATTGCTTGGGGTCACATACCCCATGCCAAGACATACCTCCTTGTGGACACTGTGCTTACCCTTCCACCCTCAGCTAGGCTGCTCCCAGGTATGGTACCCTCTGCACAGCATGGACTTGGATCCTTCACACCAGACAGCCCTCCTGTCGAACTGCTCTCCTCACCTTGTTTGGATTCCCAGCCCTATCGACACTGATGGCTTCACCCCTCTTGGGCTCTGACACACCATACTGGAGAACCCTATCATGAAGTGGAAGCTGTATTCGTTATGCCTGGGCCCTGATTCCGCACACCCAGCTCAGTACACTGCCCAACCCTTTATCCTCTGTTCCTGCACAGCCACGCACACACACACACACACACACACACAAACACAAGCATTGGATTTGGACTTTCCATACCAGGAATCCCCCATACATGGCTTTAAAGCCCCTGCTCTGGGCCACTGAGGTTCCCCTACCTTCTCTGTCCCATCTACTATCTTTAACATTGAATTGAACACAGTACCTACCCTTTAGGTACTTCTAGTTCTTCCTTGAAGACAACCCATATTAGTAGTTTATGGCATCTCTCCAGTTTTTAAACAGACTCTCTCTCCCTCTACTCATTGTTTCACTGCACAATTTATTTAACCCCTTCTCTCTATGATGGCAGAGTTGACCAACTGATTTGACATCTTTGTGACAGTCAACCTTCCTGTGTAAGAGCATGATGTCCTGCCACAGGTGTAGGTCTTGTTTTGTGTTCCTCAGTAAGGTAATTTTCTTAAAGATTTATTTATTTGAAAGGCAGAGTTACAAAGAGCCAGAGGCAGAGGCAGAGAGGTCCTCCATCTTCTGTTCACCGCTTAAATGGCCACAATGGTTGGAGCTGCACTGATCTGAAGCCAGAAGCCAGGAGCTTCGTCCAGGTCTCCACACAGGTGCAGTGTGCTTGGGCCAACTTCCACTGCTCTAACAGAGCCGGATTGGAAGTGGAGCAGCCGGGACTAAAACCATTGCCCATATGGGATGCTGGCACTGTAGGTGGCAGGGGTTATCCACTATGGCACAGCGCCACCTGCCAAGAATTGTTTTAAAGAATTCTTATAACCATGCTTTTTTTTTTTTGCAGCTGCGGTGACTTGCTCTGCTTTGTTATTCAATTCACTCCCATGAGAATCAGTGTGGGTTGGTCCCAAGATCCCTGCACACCAGTGTGGTTATGTCTTCTGACATAAACAGTAGGCGTAGTCATCTTGTGACTTCAAGTTTCCTAATTTCTGCAGGGAAGCAGCCAACTCTTATGCTCACTTCATAGAAGCAAAATCAGAAGTTCAAGGTCATAAGGGTAGTCAACTCTTGAATTTCGACCATTATTTTCTTATCATAGCCCAGAAGAAGCTGAAGTTGACAGTGAGAAGATGACTTTTTATTTTCACTACAAAATTTACATCTGTCAATAATCACATCCATGCATTTGCTTATTGAGATTTTATTTATTTATTTGAGAGGCAGAAAAAGACAGGAGAGAGACAGCCCATCTGCTGGTTCACTTGCCAAATGCAGGCAGTGACCCAGGTTGGGCCAGGCCAGGCCAAAGCAGCGGGCAAGAGCAAACACAATCCAGGTTCCCATGTTGGTGCTGGAACTCATTACTTGAGCCATCACCTGCTGCCTCCCCCGATGCACATTAGCAGGAAGGCGGAGTCAGGAGCATAAGCCCAGGCATCTCAACTTGTAGACCACCCCCCTCTCCTCTGTGCATTTCAATGGATTTTATGATGTCAAACTCGTTGCAGGTGCTGTTTCTTAGATGATTGAGGCAGGGTCTAGTTTTACTAAGTGATGGGAAAAATCAAGTCATGAGGATGATCTCCTGCTTGCAGGTGCCACTCTTTAGACTTTCACTACGGCTTTCCCCACATTCTCTCCTTTCAGCATTCTCATAAACGCAGCAGGCATGTTTTCAAAGCCTTCAATGACGAATTCACGATACTGGATTTTCCCCTGTAGGGAAAGAGCAACAAGTAATAGGTGAATTTCACTTCCAAATACCACCCTTCTCTCATCCTAGCAACAGATACATCACAGGAGCTTGGAAACCTTGTTCTTTTGGAACAGGGTTGGTTTGCAGACAAGAGGCACACATAGTAAACTTGAGGTCAGTCGAGGAGTGAGGCCTACATACACAGTATCTGCAGCATGACAAAGCACATTTAAGAATAATTTTCAGATCAAGATTAACAACAGGAGAAGTGTCAGAGGCAACAAGTGAGCAGGTTCTAAGTCAGTCCTGTAGTGGAAGTGGAAGCGGGGAGACCTGTCTGGGTGCTGTCATTGCCATCTCCTCCCATAGCGCGACAATGCAGCATCATCACCTCTGTGTGCCTCTGAAGAGCCAGGGCCTCTTCAGGAAATGTAAATGCAGGGCAGTCTGGGAATTGGTCTCTCCTTCAAGCTTTCAATACGCGTTTAATGTTTATTTATGAGTGAGAGCAAGAAGCGTTCATGTTAGTGTGGAAGATTTGTCATTTCTCTTTCTTCTGTAAAGCACACAGTCTACTAGGTGGGACTAATTTACATTTTTTTTTTTTTTTTTTTTTTTTTTTTGACAGGCAGAGTGGACAGTGAGAGAGAGAGAGACAGAGAGAAAGGTCTTCCTTTTGCCGTTGGTTCACCCTCCAATGGCCGCCGCGGCCGGCGCGCTGCGGCCGGCGCACCACGCTGATCCGATGGCAGGAGCCAGGAGCCAGGTGCTTCTCCTGGTTTCCCATGGGGTGCAGGGCCCAAGCACCTGGGCCATCCTCCACTGCACTCCCTGGCCACAGCAGAGGGCTGGCCTGGAAGAGGGGCAACCGGGACAGAATCCGGCGCCCCGACCGGGACTAGAACCTGGTGTGCCGGCGCCGCAAGGCGGAGGATTAGCCTAGTGAGCCGCGGCGCCGGCCGATGTGTTTTGTTTTTCAAAGGGGTTTTGCGGCCAGCTTTGTGCTGCACTGGGTTAAGCTGCTGCCTGCAATGCCGGCATCCCACATGGGAGCCAGTTTGTCCCCCTCCCATTCAGCCCCTACTAATGCGCTGGGAAAGCAGCAGAGGATGGCCCAGGTGCTTGGGCCCCTGAACCCATGCAGGAGACCTGGATAGAGTTCTGGTCTCCTGGCTTCAGGCTGGCCCAGCTCTGGCCATTGTGGCCATTGAGGGGTGAACCAGTGACTGGAAGAGCTCTCTGTCTCCTCTCTCTGTAACTCTACCTTTCAAATAAAGAAAGAAATCTTTGAAAAAGAGGGGTGATCTCATAGAGACCTGAGTTACATGATACCACTTTCTTTGTAATGTAATCTAGTATTGGTTTACCATCCTTTATGGATTTATGGTTGATTAATATGTTTTATTGTACATTTTATAGGGTAATTGCAATATTTCATCACATGCATACTGCATAAACTGATCCAATCAGGCAATTAGCATTTCCATTTCTCTTTATGTTTGGAACCTACTAGCTCCTCTCTTCCAGTTCTTAAAGGTTTATTTATTTACTTGAAAAGCAGGGTAACAGAGAGAGAGAGAGAGAGAGCAAGCAATCTTTGTCTGCTGGTTTATTCCCCAAATGGCAACAGTGGTTGAAGCAGGGCCAAGCCAAAGCCAGGAGCCAGAAACTCCATCACTTCCACATGAGTGACAGAAGTCCAAGCACTTGGGCCATCTTGGGCTACTTACCCAGGTGCATTAGCAGGGAGCTGGATCAGAAGTGGAGCAGCCAGGATTTGGAACTGGTACCCTTATGGGAGCCGGCGATACAAGGGGCGGCTTACCCCACAGCCCACAGCGCCAGCCCTTCTTCCAGGTCTTTACATTACTCATGATACATTATTGTGACCCATGGTCACCCCACTGTGCTGTGCAGCACTGGCACCTACCACCTACTCTAACTCTGGGAGCTGGGATTTGAACCCCTGACTTGCAAGCCCAGCTCAGTCCTGGTTTTCAAGACACAAAGAATCTGCAAAGGGGAGAGAAGCCAGACTCTGGTTTAAAGGTTAAAAATGGAGTGAATACTGTTGGAGACTGAACTGTGGCTCGGCCACCCACCTCCCCACTCAGGTGTTGAAGTCCTAACCCCTGTAACCTCATGGGACTATTTAGAGGGAGGGACTTAGAGAGCTCATGAAAGCCAAATGAGGCCAGATAGGTTGGTCATCCAATCCGATGACACAGACACAGAGAGAGGCCTGGGAAGCCAGGGGTGGGCCTCAGCCCCAGCAACCCTGCTGCCACCTTGGTCTCAGCACTTTCAGCCTGCAGGGCTGCAGGGAAATGAAGCTCTGTGGTTTCAGCCTGCAGTTTTCTATCCTTTGGTAGCGCGAGCAAATTCCCACAAATGCTATCAGATAATGTCAACACTGGGGACACTGAGATGTAGGGTGCAGGCTATGTGGGAGTTCCGTGTACCAGCTCCCCCCACATCTAAAACTCTCTGCAGATATAAAACTGCTCTAAAAATAACATGTGTTTAAAAGAAAACAGTGGATTCGGGCTGGCGCTGTGGCACAGTGGATAATGCTGGTTCAAGTCCTGGCTGCTCCACTTCCTATCCAGCTCTCTGCTGTGGCCTGGGAAAGCAGTGGAAGATGGCCCAAGTCCTTGGGCCCCTGCAACCACCTGGGAGACCTGGAAGAAGCTCCTGGCTCCTGATTGGCCCAGCTCTGGCTGTTTCAGCCAATTGAGGAGTGAACCAGTGGATGAATACCTCTGTTTCTCTCTCTCTGTCTCTGTCTCTCTTTTCCTGCCTTTCCTTCTCTTTGTGTGTAACTCTGCTTTCATAAATAAATCTTTAAAAAAAACAATGGATGAGAGGATGAGAAACAAAACCAGAGATGCAAAAGGAGCGAGGCCAATTCACTAGTTTCTTACAACAAAACTGCCGTCTGCTTTACTTTGTTAGATGGAAGTGTCAGAGACACCAGCACAGTGGCTTCTTGTCATCAGCTGTGATCACGGAGGAGAGAAGTTTCATGTCCCCAACAGGGACAAAGAGGCTACACATTGGGGACTTAAAATCATTCAGCTCCTCCCAGCTCCCTGGAGAGAGCCCAGGCCAGCACTCCAAGAGTGATACTGGGAAGAGCGCCAGCTTCCAGTGGCTGCCAGAGGGACAGTCTGTTTCTTTGACTTGGGAAGTGATCGCAGGCCAGGGTTTACCAAGTATGGTCTCACTTTTCCCTTGAAAACAAAAACAGTGTACTTTGGCTCTTCCGAGTTCTGTTGACTAAGGAGGAAGTGAGCACAGCTCAGGACAAAGGGATTGGCTGCTTCCTCTGGACCCAAAGGCGTGGCTGTAAACATCGCTGTTTCCCATTTGGGCTTGGAAGAGCCACGGCTCATTTATGGACCCCAAAGCGTGCGTTCACTGCACAATACTTATCTACTGCTCGCTCGATCCAGCCCCTCGGGAGGGTGCCAGGGATGCAGCACGAATCAGAGTGTGTGAGCACCGCTGTCCTTGCGGAGGTTACGGTCTCATGGCAGCGGGGCTGAGCAATAAATCGGCATGTAAATGTGCAGGTGAATTGTGGGTATTATTAAAATATGCCCTCAGCCGGCGCCGCGGCTCACTAGGCTAATCCTCCACCTTGTGGCGCCGGCACACTGGGTTCTAGTCCCAGTGGGGGTGCCGGATTCTGTCCCGGTTGCCCCTCTTCCAGGCCAGCTCTCTGCTGTGGCCAGGGAGTGCAGTGGAGGATGGCCCAAGTGCTTGGGCCCTGCACCCCATGGGAGACCAGGATAAGTACCTGGCTCCTGCCATCGGATCAGCGCGGTGCGCCGGCCGCGGTGGCCATTGGAGGGTGAACCAACAGCAAAGGAAGACCTTTCTCTCTGTCTCTCTCTCACTGTCCACTCTGCCTGTCAAAAATAAAAATAAAAAAAAATAAAATATGCCCGCTATATGGCTAAGAGGGTCGGGTTAAGGGAGAATGCAAGTCAAGCAGGCCACTCTAAACCTTGCCTGACCCACAGGGGCCTTTGTAGCCAAGGCTTGGAGGAGGTGAGAAAATTCAGCCAGCAGTTAGGAGGGGTGGGACCGAACACTGGAGACTGAAGTCAGAGAGTGTAGCAGGCGTCTGTGTACAATGCTGTTGGCTGTCAGAGCACTCTGGATCAAGTTTAAGAGAAATGGAGAGCATGGCATGTATTGAGCCTATGATTGGAGTGGCTTGATTTATGCTTTCAAACACCACTCTGCTTTTCTGAGTCCCGCGTGTTGGCGGGGGTTTCTTGCAAACATGGTCTCGCCTGGATCACTACTTGCGCTGGTGCTGCCGTGATCCTGGGGCCAACACAAGCGCAGGTGTTGGTTCTCACTTTGCTTCATTCCTCAGTGAGTACATGGTGCTGCAGAAGGAGCCTGCTGGGGCAGTAATCTGGGGTTTGGTACACCAGGAGCCACGGCGACGGCGATCCTGTACCGAGGTCAGGAAGCCTCATGGAGAAAGTGACCCCGAGGAAAGCACCGTCTAGTACCACCTGGACGGCGGTACTGCATCCTATGAAGCTCGGTGGACCTTTGGAATGATGGCTCAGCAACTCTGGGGAGTAGGAACTCCACTCTGAGAATCATAACGTCCTCTTTGGAGATGTCCGGCTCTGCCGTGGACAGAGTAACTTGAAGATGACTGCTCCACTGATATTTAATGCTATGAAGGAGTTGTACAACATGGCTCTCTATCAGTCTGTCCGCATTGTGTCTGTCTTTCTTATTGAAGCGGAGGAGGAGCTGGAGGATCTTAGGGAAACTGACTCGCCATGGTCTAGGCCCACCCCTGAAAACTCGGGCCATGGAAACTTCACATGCATGTCCGCAGTATGCTGGTTGTACGGGCGCTACTTGTATGACACTGCGGTATTCCGTAGGGCTCGCCCCTCCATCTGGGGAGGGACAGCCGTTGAAGCCTGGACATCTGCAAGGGTGCTGAAAGCCTGTAACGTCCCTCAACACAGGTACATTCCAGAAGAGTCTGTAACTGGCCCCAAGGAGCACTCTGTTGTCTGGAATGTAGGATCCATCTGTGATGTAATAGGACTCTGACAGGAGTGCTATGGAACCAGGGGGAGTCCAATATGGATTACAACAGGGACCTGTACAATTGCACGTTCCCTGCCCTCACTGAAGACTGGTGGCTCCCAGGGCCAGAGACAGCATTTCTTCCCATTTGGATTTGCTCAGTTGTCTTCATCCTTGTCTCTGCCCAGCCCTGATGAGGGATTTCCCCACATCAGTGGCACAGGGGAGGCGGGTCTAGTGTCCAGCTGGGGGACGGCTCCAGAGCCCCTTACCTCTAGAACCCACGTCAGCAGCTCCTTCAGCGCCTTCTGGCGCACTTCTCCCTTCCAGCGGGTGCAGAGGAACCCTTCCATGCGGATTTCCTGGTAGATCATGCTCTCCGGGGATGGGCCTGGAGAGAGGACGGCACACGTGGCTGAAGGGTCCAGCAGGGCGACTGGGGTGCCAACCTGAACAGTACAAGTCTCTGCCAGTGTTCTCTGAGAGCCTCACCTCCAATTGCCTCCACTCCTTGCTGATCCATGGGCCACCCCTAATCAGTATACTCTGGTAGGCACCCCAAGGGCCCCCAAAGAAGTCCACATCCTAAACCCCAGAACCTGTGACTCGATCACCTTACTTGGAACAAGGACCTTTCAGGGGGTGGGCATCAGAGAAATGGAGCTGTGTCTTGAGCCAGAGAGACGGATGAGGGTGTGAGGGTGCATGAGGCGTGAAAGTGACGTAGCCAAGCGTTAGCCGGGTTGTGTAGGGAGAATGCACTACAGAAGACCCACCTCAACCGGATTTCTTTTGAGTGAAGGAGTGGACTCCCCTTTCCCTCTGTTGGAAGAGACACTGTATCTGGGGTTGTCCAACCTGCCAGGAATGTTGATTTCTTTATTGAGAGCAAAAAAGCAAAGGTGGGGCCGGCGCCGGGGATCAATAGGCTAATCCTCCACCTTGCAGCGCCGGCACACCGGGTTCTAGTCCCGGTCGGGGCGCCAGATTCTGTCCCGGTTGCCCCTCTTCCAGGCCAGCTCTCTGCTGTGGCCCGGGAGTGCAGTGGAGGATGGCCCAAGTGCTTGGGCCCTGCACCCCATGGGACACCAGGAGAAGCACCTGGCTCCTGGCTTAAATCCGCGTGGTGTGCCGGCCGCAGCAAGCAGGCAGCGGCAGCCATTGGAGGGTGAACCAACGGCAAAGGCAAGACCTTTCTCTCTGTCTCTCTGTCTCTCTGTCTCTCTTTCTCACTGTCCACTCTGCCTGTAAAAAAAAAAAAAAAAAACAACAAAGGCGGCATTAGAGCTGGCAGAAATAACTCTGGTCTCTGCGCTATCCTAACAGTGAAATGTGTTAGAATTTCTGGGGATCAGGGCAGGGCAGGATGCAGTCTGATGCCAATGGGATGCACAAGGCCAGCTAAAGGCTCAAAGGCCCAAATGAGCAGCTGAACTTCCCAAGCCTGATGGCTGAAAAGACTAGATCCAGTCACTGTGTCGGAATATCTGACCGTCCCTAGGACTGGGAGTTAATGAATACAGGGCTTGGTGAACGGATCTTTGGATGCGGGTCAATGCGGAGGGGGAGAGGGCAAACTTCAGAACTGCAGAGTGGGAAAACGAGGACTGGAAAGCACAGCAGGACAAGAGAGAAACAGGACAGCACAGCGACGCAAGGAGGGGAATGCACGCGCCTTCCCCTGTAGTGGAAACCATCAGACTGGCAGGGTCTGGAGGCCTTGCTGTGCAGGAAGCAGCGAGACTGATGCACACGCAGCCTGCGCTGCCCTCACCTGTGTCAGGTCTCCCTCCACCCCCTGCACCTGCAGCCGGGTCTCTGATCCTGCAGAACCCTAGTATTTTACCAACTGAAGTGTTCTGCTCACACATCAAATCCTGGCTGTCTTTTTACAAACTGCAAAAAATGATAGATAAAAAAACTAAAACTGCCGATCACTTTCTCCCATATTTTTGGATCTTGTGATTTTCTATATAAAATTCTAATATAACCTGATTTAGCACAAAATTATGTATTTTTATTTTCATAAGTACTATTTCACCAAGAATGGCAGGAAACTGTTAAACTCTGATAGTCACTGGCCTATCCCACATCTATGACTTTTCTCCTTGTCCAGCATTCCCACACCCAGGGTCATGTGCACAAATTCATTACCTGGTGGAAGCTGGCCGGTACTGTTATACATAGAAATGGCCCCACACATTGCAACTCTCCCAAATTTCTTCATCTGGCGGATAACAGTATTGGAGAACTCTCCACCTACCTACATAGACAGGAAAACAAAGCAAACCTTAGGTAATCCAAACATTAGGAGATTCAGGAGAATCAGTAAGTAAGTCAATCATTTCACAATATTGGTTTTAGCAATAGCGAAGTTCATTGAATTAATACAACTGTATAGAAATTAGAGTTAGAAAGAGACGTTAAAAATGGACATTTCTGGGCCGGCGCCGCGACTCACTAGGCTAATCCTCCGCCTAGCGGCGCTGGCACACCGGGTTCTAGTCCCGGTTGGGTTGCCGGATTCTGTCCCGGTTGCCCCTCTTCCAGGCCAGCTCTCTGCTGTGACCCAGGAGTGCAGTGGAGGATGGCCCAGGTGCTTGGGGCCTGTACCCCATGGGAGACCAGGAAAAGCACCTGGCTCCTGGCTCCTGCCATCGGATCAGCGCGGTGCGCCGGCCGCAGCGTGCAGGCCCCGGCGGCCATTGGAGGGTGAACCAATGGCAAAGGAAGACCTTTCTCTCTGTCTCTCTCTCTCACTGTCCACTCTGCCTGTCAAAAAAAAAAAAAAAAAAAAGGACATTTCTGGCCAACACCACGGCTCACTTGGCTAATCCTCCGCCTGCGTCACAGGCACCCTGGGTTCTAGTCCAGGTTGGTTCACTGGATCCGGTGCCAGTTGCTCCCCTTCCAGTCCAGCTCTCTGCTGCACTTGGGAGTGCAGTGGAGCATGGCCCAAGTACTTGGGCCCTGCACTTGCATGGGAGACCAGGAGGAAGCATCTGGCTCCTGGCTTTGGATCGGTGTAGTGCGCTGGCCTTAGTGGCCATCTGGGGAGTAAACCAATGGAAGGAAGACCTTTCTCTGTCTCTCCCTCTCACTGTCTAACTCTGCTTGTAAAAAAAAAAATGGACATTTCTCTTTGACTCTAGGAACACACTGCTAGAATTTATAAAGTTCACTTTATTATACTTTGAGATTATCTGATCATTCTAATGATCTCCTTGCTCCATGCTCTAAAGTATTGGGGGGAGGGGGTGGCACTGTGGTGCAGTAGGCTAAGCCTAAGCCTGCAGAGCTCACATGCCATATAGGTGCCAGTTTAAGTCCCAGCTGCTCCACTTGCGATCCACCTCTCTGCTATGGCCTGGGAAAGCAGTAGAAGATGGCCCAAGTCCTTGGACCCCTGTACCCACGTGGGAGACCTGGAAGAAGCTCCTGGCTCCTGGCTTTGGATCGGTGCAGCTGAAGCCATTGTGGCCATTTGGGGAGTGAACCAGCGGATGGAAGATCTCTCTCTCGCTCTGCCTTTGTCTCTCTGCCTTTCTCTCTCTCTCTCTCTCTCTGTGTCTGCCTCTCCTCTCCCTATGTAAATGTGACTTTCAAGTAATGTAAATAAATATTTTAAAAACTTAAATAAAAGTATGGGAAAATAGTCAAGAAGAACAAACTTAGAGGACTCACACTTTTCGATCTTAATATAAAACAAAATTAATCAAGGCTGTGAAAATACAAACATAGAGCAATGAAACAGAAGTGGGAGTCTAAAAGTGAACTCTAGCATTTATGATCAATCAATTTTGTACATAATGCTGAAACAATTCAATAGGGGAAACGCTCCTTTCAACAAACAGTGCAGAATAACAGGATAACCACATGGGAAAGAATGGAACTGGACCTCTTCCTCACACCACACATAGAAATAAATGGAAATGTCCTGTGGACCTCAGCCTAAGACTAAAATTATTTTATATACCATTGTCTCTAACAAGGGACCTGTATCCAGAATACAGATAGAGGTCCTACAGACCCACAAATCACCCACTTAAAAATTGGCACAGGGTTGGAACAGACATTTCTCCAAACTCGGTATACACATGGCCAGTATGCAGGTGGAAACACTGTCAATATCAGCAGCCACAGGAGAATGCAAAATAGAACCCCAGTGAAATATCATTTCTAACATGCTGGGGTGGCTAAGCGCAAGAAGAAGGACAATGACAAGCATTGGTGAGGGGGAGGAGAAACTGGACCTCAGAGACTGCGGGTAGAAATGTCAGATGGGGCAGCCTCTTGGACAGCCAGTTCAGCAGTTCCTCAGAGCATGAAATAGGAGATCGCCACCGGCCTTCAATCCTACTCATAGGTGTATGGGGCACTGCAAAGGGTTCACGAAAACATGGAATTAAAAGGTAAATGGATTTGGTGCAAAAAGTTTTAAAATTTGTGAAGACAAAGGGTATGCAAAAAAATTCATGGAAAATGTCTACTATGAAAAAACTATGGATAGAATTCAAAACATTTTGCATCACAATAAACATTTTCAGCTCCCTGACCCATGGACTTTCTGAAGTATCCTGAGATACTCAAAAGACATGCCAGCTCATCCGCACGGAGACCTGTACATGAACGTTCGTAGCAACACGACCCACTGCAGCCAGAAAGGGGAGCACCTCGCTGCCCTTCCCCTGAGGAGTAGGGGACTCCAATGCGGTGTCCACAGAAGGGAACGTTCAGGATGGTGCACTGGTAAGTCCTATGACATGCTGACCTTAAAAACCTTTTAGGTCAGAGCGGCTGTCATATCATCACTTTGGCACAGGTGGGAGCAGAGGCAGCTGCTAATGAGTACAGCATTTCCTTTCAGTGTGATGAAAATAGTCCACAACTGTGGTGGTGGTCATACAATTTTGTGAATACACAAAAACCCACTGAATTCTACGCATTAAAGGACTGAATTGTATGCTGCGTGTATTCCATCTCAATAAAAAATCTTTTTAAAAAAGACGTGTGGTTTCTCACATGTTCTAGAAATCTGTCTTTTTATAGTAGCTATTTTTTTAACTTTTATTTAATGAATATAAATTTCCAAAGTACAGCTTATGGATTACAATGTTACAGTAGCTTACTAGTACGTCACATTAGGTCCAGATGTACTTACATTATCAAAATAACAATCGTAACCATCAGGAGCGGCTTTTTTCAAAGTTTCTTCCAGGGACTTCACCGTCTTGTAGTTAAAGGCAAAATCAAATCCGATCTTCTTAAGGTAGTCGACCTTTTCCTCAGACCCTGCTGCTCCCACGACTCTGCAGCCCTGAGGGAGGAAAAGGGGACCTGCTAATGAGCCACAGGTGCGGGCCAACTGCACTTGCCTCTCTAGCACAGACAGGTGCCTGAGAGCACCTCCTTAGGTACCCACCACAGCTGGTCGACAGAGTGCAGAGGGCAGGTTAGTCTCTGGACCAGCGAAAAGCTCAACTTCAGCTCGCCTGTTGCAGTGAAGGGTTCCACTCAGGTATCCAAACCTCAAGCTTGTGATCAAAGGACATGCTTTCCTTTCCCATCCATGTACTGCCCATGACCAGGTTTTATTCTTTCCTATGAAATGTCCTTAAAGCTGCTCTGACTTCTATTCTCCCATGTCAGTGCATCAGATGATCATCCTGAGAGGCCGGCGCTCAGGCGATGCGGGTAAAACTGCTGCCTGCAATACCAGCATCCCACATTGCCACCAGTTTGAGTTCTGGCTGCTCCATTTCCAGCCCAGCTCTCTGCTATGGCCTGGGAAAGCAGCAGGGGATGGCCCAAGTCTTTAGGACACTGCATCCGCAAGAGAGATCTAGAGGACACTCCTGACTCCTGGCTTTGGATTGGCACAGTTCGGGCCATTGCAGCCACTTGGGGAGTGAATGAGCAGATAGAAGACCTGTCTCTCTCTCTCTCTCCTGCTGCCTCTCTGTAACTCTCTTTCAAATAAATAAATAAATAAACCTTTTAAAAAATGATCATCCTGAAATTTAAAATGAATTTTTAAAAGTTTCCTAAAAATCTCTTACTTGAATGATTATAAGAAGCTGTAGTACTGTGTCACCATAAACTTCTCCTCCAAAGGCCACGAGATGTTAACACCTAAGAAATGAGTATGCTATTCCTATAAGAGGTGGGTACTGCATTCTACTTAAAATGTAAACAACCAATTACAAAAGTATAAATTTATGCAAGATGTAGATAAAGCTAATATCCAAGTATTATTCCATTTTGGAAAACGCATATAATTCATGAACTGCAAAGTTAATGTGACAAATGCTGAAATGGAATCTGTCAAATCCAATATCTACTCTTACTTATGTACTCACCTGAAGAAATCATTTCTGTTAACCTCTGTTAACTGCCGTGGACCTGAGCTAATGCTGTGACTGGAGGAAGACACTGACCTTGATCTTAGCGATCTGCCCCACGACTGCGCCCACGGCTCCAGCTGCTGCATTCACCAGCACTGTGTCTCCACTCTTTGCACCGCAGATTTCAAGGAGACCAAAGTAGGCAGTCAGGCTGAGTAAATACAATGAAGGATCTATTAATGGGTTTATTCTTTCCCCCTACAACTCCTTTATCTATATAGCTTGAAGCCCCAGGGCTAGGGGTTGGTAAAAGACAAAAAAATGCAGACAAAGAATATTTTCAGTTTTCAGTACACCTCTTCCTTTTCTACTCCCAGATGGAAACAAAGGTGATGTGAACTAGGGAGGGAATGGAGAGTGGGTTGGAAAATAGCTGCATCTCATCTACACCCAGGCCAAGTTTCAGGGGTGAAAGAAGATAGAGCCCCCTAGAACTCTGGGGATCCAAGGATGGAGAGATTGTGGCTCATGCCCATGTGAGTCCTTGGGGTGAGCCTCACAGGGAAAGCCTTCTTCCTATCATGATGTCAAAGCCACAGAGCACACACAGTGCTATGCTACGTCTGGGCAGCAGAGGGCTAGAGAGAGCACCTGAAGTTTTCATGGCTCCCAACTGGCAAGGAAGAACTGCTGGGATTTCCCCGTATCAGCCCAAGTGGGATGCTGAAGTTAGCATGCAAGGAAAGAGCTACTGGCTACAAACAGGCAGCCGCCAACAGTAGTGCGGGGGAAGACACCACCCCCTCACTGCATTACCAGTCTGGAGGGGCCGTGGCTGAAGATTCCATGGGCAAAGTTAACACTTGGAGCAGGAGACCAGCATAAGGCCCACACAAACCACTCTCAAGAAGTTGTTAGGGTGGGTGTTTTTATAGTGGTTAACACACTGGCTGGCTTGCCTGCACCCCACACTGGAGCGCTGGGTTAAAGTCTCAGCTGTGCCCCAATTCCAGCTTCCTGCTCATGTATGCCCCAGGAAGCCACAAGTGATTGTCGAGTAGCTGGGTCCCTGCCACCCACATGGGAGAGACCTCTACTCAGTTCGCAGCTCCCGGCATGTGAGGAGGAAACCAGTGGATGAGAGCTCCTTCGGTTTGTCTCCCTAATTAATTAATTAACTCTTTAAAAAGTAAAGACCAAGAAGTTATTGTGCCCTCTGTGGTGACACTGACTTGTTAGCTTTGCATCCACAGTTGGGAGACCATAAATGTAAGAAATACAATTATTAGGTATTAACATGTTTTGAAGTATGTGTACCTTAGGGAATGCATAAATTGAGCTAATTCACATATGCATTATCTCACATAGTTATCAGTTTGTGTTTAGAACACTTAAAATCTACTCTCAGCAAACTTTTTTATTTATATAAAGGAAACGAATTTCACGAAGCAATTTTCAAGTACCATAGATTATTGTTATTAACGATAATCTGAACGGATCCCTCTTTTCGGATAATCGTCATTCTACTCAACTCTGTGAGTTTGGCTTTTGTTATTTAAGTAGCTGAGGGGGTGGGGGAGTGGGGTCAACAGAGCTCCCACCTGCTGATTGAGGTCCCAAAGGACAGCAAGGGCTGGGACTGGGCAGGCTGGAGCTGGGAACTGGGGACTCCTGCAGGCCTGCATGTGAGGGGCGGGAACCCAACTACCTGAGCGATCAGCACTGCCTCCTAGGGTCTGCACCGACAGGAAGCTGGAATCAGCAGGGGGAGCTGGGACTCAAACCCAGGTGCTTCAATGCTGGACACAGGCATCCTAAGTAACCTGTGTCTTAACCACCAGGCCAAGCCTAGTCCTGAGTTTGACTTTTGAGATCTCATACGTGGGGGCCAGAGCTGCGGCACAGCAGTCTAAGCCTCTGCCTGCAGTCCTGGCATCCCATATGTGTGCTGATTCGAGTCCCAGCTGCTGCACTTCCAATCCAGCTCTCTGCTATGGCCTGGGAAAGCACTAGAAGATGGCCCAAGTCCTAGGGCCTCTGCACCCACATGGGAGATCTGGAAGAAGCTCCTGGCTCCTGGCTTTGGATGGGTGCAGCTCCACCACTGTGGCTATCTGGGGAGTGAACCAGCAGATGGAAGACCTGTCTCTCTCTCTCTCTCCATAACTCTGCCTTTCAAACAAAATAAATATCTTAAAAAATCTTATATATATAACTGAGATCATGTTGTTTGTCTTTCTGTGGCTGGCTTGTTTTGTCTTGAAGGTCCATTCACATTGTCACAAATGACATGATTTCCTTTTTTTTTTTTAAGGCTAAACAGCATTAAGAACACCTAGCACATTACATTTATCCATTCCTACACTTATGGATGCTTCCCTTGATGTTCCCTTCTTCGTCCTATCTCCTGGAATCAGTCTCCAAGCTATAATATTCAAGTCTCTTTTTGTTGATAAGCTCTGAACAAATTCTTCTGGAAGGCCAGAGTATCCAGCACTCACACCAATAAAATATCCCCGTGCAACTCACCCTGGCATGCCAACTGTGCCCAGGGCCAAAGACAGTGGCAAGGTGTCTGGCCACTCTGTAAGCAGCTTCTCCAGGTGTTTTCCATCGGAAATGGAGTGCGATGCCCAGCCTGAATGAGCCAGGACGAGGGTCCCGACCGGCCACGCTGGGTTTTTACTTTCCACAACTCTGAAAGATAGAGCCATGAAGACAATGAGCCCGTCCTCTCAGGGAGTTAGCATGCTATGGGGTCCAGGTTCGCAGAAGGGCGCTGAGGTGGCCATCCCACGACTGCTACCTTGCCACGCCTCTCCATCTTCATCCTCAACCAGTGGCATAGAGGCCGCCAGAGAAGAACTCTCCAACCAACCCAGCCCAGGCCTCTGTCTTACCCAGTTCTCCTCTGTTCAAGCAAGGGGCCCCGTGCTCTGGCTCAAATCCCCGCACACCGGCCTCTTCTCTTACTCAGGGGGCTCCCACCAGCCTTCACCCTGCTCTCTCCGGAATCTTCAACACTTTCCTCCCTGCCGGCCTGTTCCCTTAGCCTATAAGCTTGCTCAACTCTGACATCTCCAAGTCTCATTTTCCCTGACCCCTCCCTTCCCTCTTCTTCCTCTGACACCTGAACCTCCCACTTGATAACCCACTGCATCCTGCCACCCACCCCTACTATTCCATGCAGCCTCCTGATCACAAATCCAGTGGGTATTCTTTATCAAGATCTCATTTTACCATCCTGTTCTGTCCAACACAGGGGGTCACCTGTGAATCTTCCCTCTCTGGTTCCTAGAATACTCACACCTCCTGGTTTTGCCTGCCCCTTTCTCTCTTGTTACTGATTTCCCTTTCTTTCATCTTCTCCCACTCTTACCATTTTTACCATTTTCCTCCCAGATCATGAAGTTATAACATGATTATTCTAGAAAACTTCAAACATATAAAATCAGTTCCAGCCCTATAACACAAAGATAACTGCTAATATTTTGGTGTACTACGGCAATCTTAATGATATAGATGTTGACATAACTGATGTGATTTATGCTTTATAATGTCATTTTTCTCTCAACAGGATGCTAGTCTACATAATGGAGAACTTTTCCATGTTAGTAAGAATCCTTCAAAAACTGTAATGAACTTAATTATCCTACCATCATTCAGTTTTTGCTGGTATTTTTCCTAATATCAATGACATTTAACTAATATTCATTAATGTGAATTTGTTGCTTCCTTAGATAATGTTTCCATAAATGGGATTGCTAGGTCAAGCGTATTGAAACATCTGTAAGTCTTAGTGCATATCGCCAAGTTCCCGTCTCGAAGGCTGTGCCAACTAAGGTTTCCACCATCAATGTATATAAACCTATCAGCACGTCATCTCTGTCATGAGGTATTACATTTAAAAAAAAAAAACATTTTATTTGTAAGACAGAGTTACAGAAAGAGGTAGAAACAGAGAGGAGAGGCTTTCCATTCATGGGTTCACTCCCCAAATGGTCACAACCGCCAAAGATGAGCCGATCCGAAGAAAGGAGTCAGGGGCTTCTTCAGGGTCTCCCACGTGGGTGCAGGAGCCCAAGCACTTGGGCCATCTTCTACTGCTTTCCCAGGCCGCAGTAGAGAGCTGGATCAGAAGTGGAGAAGCCGGGACATGAACCGGTCCCCACGTGAGATTCTGGCACTGCAGGTCAGGGCTTTAACCAGCTGTGCCACAGTGCTGGCTCTATCTATTTCTTTTCATATTAAAAAGATGCATATTGTGGGGACAGAGCAGTATATTTATTCTCCACCTGTCGCACCAGCATCCCCTATGGGTGCCAGTTCTAGTCCCGCTTGTTCCTCTTCCAGGCCAGCTCTCTGCTGTGGCCCGGGAAGGCAGTGGAGGATGGCGCTGGTGCTTGGACCCCTGCACCCGCATGGGAGACCAGGAACAGGATCCTGGCTCGTGGCTCCTGGCTTCAGATCGGCGCAGCTCCGGCTGTAGTGGCCATCTGGGGAGTGATCCAACGGAGGAAGACCTTTCTCTCTGTTTTTGTCTCTCTGTCTGTAATTCTACATGTCAAATAAATATATAAAATCTTTTAAAAAAATGCATATCCTTTACCCTAGATGTTGTACTTCTAGAAATGTAATGTAAAGCAATTCCGATCCAAATGGGCCAAGTGCACAGACACACAGAGATGTACACATGTTCCCTGAGCAATGATTTCCACACAAAAACGTGGAAACTGTTGTTATCAATAGATTAGTTAAATGGTAGAATACAATGCAATAGTTTGAAAATATTAAAAAAGGGTGGTATATCTATGTACAGTCAACAAAAGATATCCATAAATACTAAATAAGATAAAGCAATTTATAGAAGGGCATACTATCTCATTTAAATATATATAAAAGTATGTGAATGAACAATTTTTGATATAATGTATTACAGTATCATCTTTTAAGGTTAAAACAATGGTAGAACTTTCAGTTTGAAAGAAAAAAATTTTATGTTATGTGAAGTTTTACAATAAGCCTGGACTGGATGACTACAGTATTTGTAGTAATTAATAGTAAGGATGACAAAAGGAGGTTGAAATGATGACATATTCACACCCTGCCCTCACTCCCCATCATTCAGGCAGGGGGGAGGATTTCCCAACATGCTTCCAAGGTCAGTGAGTGAAGCATCCAAGCTGAAGAAACTGTGGGAGCCAGGACAGAGCCGGGGCCGGTAGGAGGTGAAGAGGAGACACGGTTTCCAAGCACGGGGACAAATGGAAATAATTACCTGGCCACTTGCTGCCCCATCATTGTGTCTCCCTCCTTCAGTCTTTTGGATCCCAACCTGAAAAACAAATTCCGTTCTTCATACTGACGAATAACTGGGCTACTGTCTGCAGTTTCAAAAGAAATGAAAAACCGCCAGGCCGGGATGTGCAGACTGAAACTCAGACACACAAGGCAGAGCAGGTGCAACCTAGCATGGGTTAGAGGCAGCTCTGCTCTGTACCCAGAGAAACCCTCGCGTAGCATTTTCCTATGATGGAACACGAGATGCCCACCCCTGTGTACACTTGCGGGTGAGTTTCTTTCAGTGGCTAAAAATGCAACTCAGGCAGCACTGCATACTTGTTTCCCAAAACCACAGCCACACAAAAAGGAAAACCAGCTAAATCTTACAGTTGCGATTCTAGTCTTTATCCATCAGCTATGAAAAGAATAGAAAGACTAGCATTTACCTAGTGACCCAGAAAGGCACTGAGACATCGCTGGCCCTTGGAGGTTTTTTATTCCCTCCCTCCCCCCGGCGTTGTGTACTGAGGACGCCAGGTGAAGGTAACAAGACAGGGCACTGAAGCTAAGCCCCTCCCTCTGCCAAATCCCTTCCAAGTGAAAAGGACAGATGGAGCTGGGCTCCTTGCTTCTTGCAGTTTTGCTGGAAGCCATGCCACACAACACCAGGAGAGGGTTGTAAAAGAAAAGGCTGAAAGGGTGACCTTTGGCCAAGCCCAGCACCAAGACGACACCGGGAGCACCAGGGGAAAAGGAGTGTTTGCATCACTTGGATATTTCTAAAGGTGAATGGCTTCAGAACAAGGTCCCCCTGCAGGACTTTGCAGGAGAAAATGATACCTCATGTAAGGATCCACGGAGAGGAACAGAGCTTCCAGCAGGACCTCTGCAAAACAAAGCAGTGCACAGGCATTGAAAACTCACGGCCTTGCTTCCCTAGCATTTCACACAACACAGCTCACCGCTCTGCTGCAGGCTGCCCTCTGCTCTGTGCTTGCCAGGGACAGGCTGCAGGCTCACACCCGCGGCCTAGTCCAGGTATTATGAACAAGGGGTGGCACTGGGGTGCAGCGGGGGAAGCTGCCTGTGGTGCTGGCATCCATATGGGCACCGCTTCATGTCCTGGCTACTCTGCTTCCAATTCAGCTCCCTGCTAGTGGCTTGGGAAAAGTGGTGGAGAATGGCCTGAGTGCTTGGACCCCTGCCCACCCACATGGGAGACCACGGGCCCGGCCCAGCCCTGACTGTGGCAGCCATCTGGGGAGTAAAGCAGCAGATGGAAATCTCTCTCTGCTTTTTCTCTCTATCTCTCTGTAACTTTGCCATTTTTATTCAAATAAATAAATAAATAAATAAATCTTAAAAAATAATAACATATAATGCTATTTCCTCAGCATCACTCCATGGTCTATAAGAATTATTTCAAATTTTATTTATTTGAAAGGCAGAGCAGGAGAGTGAGAGAAATCTTCCACTTTCTGGTTCATTTCCCCAGTGCCCACAATAGGCTCAAGTTGGGGGCCCAGAACCCTATCTGGATCTCCCGGTTGGGTGTCAGGGATCCAACTACTTGAGTCACCACGTGCTGCTTCGCAGGGTGTACATCAGGAGGAAGTTTGAATTGAAATCAAAACTAGGGCCGCACTGTGGCTCAGTGGGTTAATGCCCTGGCCTGAAGTGCCGGCATCCCATATGGGCGCCGGTTCTAGTCCCAGCTGCTCCTCTTCTGATCCAGCTCTCTGCTCTGGCCTGGGAAAGCAGTAGAAGATGGCACAAGTGCTTGGGACCCTGCACCTGCATGGGAGACCCAGAAGAAGCTCCTGGCTCCTGGCTTCGCATCGGCACAGCTCTGGCCGTTGCGGCCAAATGGGAGGGAACCATCGGATGGAAGTCCTCTCTCTCTTCTGCCTCTCTTCTCTCTGTGTAACTCTGACTTTCAAATAAATAAAAAATCTTAAAAAAAAAAAAAAAAGAAAAGAAAACAGAGCCAAGGCTTGAATCCAGGCTCTCCCGACACTGGATGTGAATGTCCCAAACAGCATCCTAGCCACTACGCCAAATGCCTGCGCCCGTATGGATTATTTCATTTGATGTTCTCAATAATCACTGCTCCCACTTTGTTTACATGTAGGATAAGCTTCTTGTTCAAGGACACATGTGTGACCATAATTTGACGATGTTCATGTAACATTGGATTATTACCAGTCTCAATGAGTATTAAAGAATTTGTGGGTGCTAGCACTGTGCCACAGTAGGCCAAGCCTCCACCTGCTTGCTGGCATCTAATATAGGCACTGGTTCCTGTCCCGACTGTCCCTCTTCCAATCCAGCTCTCTACTAATGGCCTGGGAAAGCAGTGGAAGATGGTCCAAGTACCTGGGCCCCTACACTCACATAGGAGACCCAGAGGAAGCTCCTGGTTTCTGCCTTTGGATCAGCCAAGCTCTGGTTGTTGGTACCATGTGCAGAGAGAGCCAGCAGATGGATGGATGCAGGACCTTTCTCTCTGTCTCTTCCTCTCTCTCTCTGTGACTGTGAATTTACCTCTCAAATAATAAAAATCTAACAAAAAATGAATCTGTGAATTTGTGGGACCAGCACTGTGGAACAGTGGGTTAAGGTGCCACCTGTGTCCCATATCAGAACACCAGCTGAAGTCCTAACTGCTCAGGTTCTAATCCAGCTCCCTGCTATGTGCCTGGGAGAGCAGCAGCAGATGGCTCAAGTGTTTGGACCCCTTTCACTATATGGGACACCTGGATGGAGTTCCAGGCTTCAGTCTGGCTCAACTCTGGCCAGGCAGCCATCTGGGGAGTGAACCAGCAGATGGAAGATCTCTTTCTCTCTTTGTTTCTCCCTCTTTCAATGTTACTCTGCTTTCAAACAAATAAAAATAAATCTTGAAAATTTCAAAAAAGATTTTGCTCTTAGCTGGGGTGACCCTCGTGCACACAGTCTCTGTGGGAATGTTGCGTCTCGGTGTGGCCATCACAGTGTAGACGGCACTCCTAACTTGGCCACGCTTCTGGATCGCACTGACTTTTCTCCAAAGCCTCCCTGCCTGTACGCACCCTGACAGACACCTCTTATTGGCGGAGCTCTGTCATGGCTGCTGGGCAGTGCTCACGTCACGGTCATCAGCAGGCTCACCAGGGCAGGAGGCCGGCCTCCCCGTGGTCTGGGCAGAGCCGTGAGAAGCAACGTGCTCAGGCATCGGTTTCAGTTGTCAAGGAAGAGGAAGGATCCTCCAACAGGACATCCAGGCGTCACCCAGAGGGTCAATGCAGGACACTGCCGAGCGGCCACAGCTCCTCCCGCCCCTGCTCTTGTCACTCTTCCCATCCAGAACTTTTTAAAAAACATTTGTTTATTTATTTATTTATTTGAAAGGCAGAGCCAGAGAGAGGCAGAGACAGAGGCAGAATGAGAGAAGTCTTCCATCTGTTGGTTGGTTCACTCCCCAATTGGCTGCAATGGCTGGAGCTGCACCGATCCAAAACCAGGAGCCAGGAATCTCCTCCTGGTCTCCCACATGGGTGCAGGGCCCAAGGACTTGGGCCATCCTCTACTGCCTTCCCTTGGCAGAGCAGTGAGCTGGATCAGAAGTGGAGCAGCCAGGACCTGAACCACTGCTCATATTGGAGGCCGGCACCAAGGTGGCACCTTAGCCACTATGCCACAGGGCCGGCCCCCACAACTCACTTTCCCACCCCTGGAATTCAGGCTTGCCTATGTGACTTGCTTTGCCCAATGGGATATTAGCAAACACAATACAAGTAGGAGCTGAGAAGTGTGTACATATTGGAGTTTGCCAACTCCAGCAGCTCTTGACCCACAAGACCACCACAAGAACAGAGCTCAACCTAGCCAGCAGGAAAGACCACACCAGGAGAGCTGAGGCATGCGCCCCAGGAAACCCCTGCCACCCCCCAGACACTGAGCAAGGCCCATCCTAAATCAACCATGCAGCCCAGGTGAGATCTAGAAAAGGCCACCCAATGTAACCCATCCAAACTGCCAACCCACACAGTTGTGGACCAAGAAATCATTGTTGGTTAAGTCACCAAAACTCTGGAGTATGGGATCGGCTTTGTGGCACAGCCGGTAAAGACACCTCATATAATGCACCAGTTTGAGTCCTGGCTGCTCCACTTCCGGTCCAGCTCCCTGCTACTGTGCCTGGGAGAGCAACACTAGATGGCCCAAGTCTTTGGGCCCCTGCCATCCATATGGGAGACTGGATAAAACTCTTGGCTTTGATCTTGCTTAGCCTTGGCTGTTGCAGCCATTTGGGGAGAGAACCAGCAGATAGAAGATCTCTCTCTCTCTCTCTCTTTCTCCCTCTCTCTTTGTAGCTCTGAATTTCAAATAAGTCTTAGGAAAAAAAAAAAAAAAAAAAAAACCAAACCCTCTGGGGGTGGTGTGTTAGCAGCCAAGGCTGCCGGATACAGTCTCTTCCGACGCTGAGTGCTGGCCTCACCTCCATTGTTTAAGGGTGGGAGCTCCACTGTCTTCAGCTCAAAGTCACTATCCGTGGGGTGGCCATGGAAGTGCTTCTTCAGGGTCCAGTTCTTAGCACGCACCATCCTGAGGCTCCTAGGATTCAGTAAACACAGAGTCAGCTTCCCTGAGATGACCGCACTCTTAGGGGTGCAGGCCATTGCCAAGGCCAGCTGGCACTACCTCGGCACACTCGCCAACAGCCACATTCCATGGGTACTTCTCTGGTGCTAGTGCTGCACCAAGCGCTTCCTATCTGCTATGTCAATTTAGCCTCATACCTTTCCAAAAGACAGATGAGAAAACTGAGGCTAAGGGGCCGGCGCTGTGGCACAGCAGATTAAAGCCCCGGCCTGCAGTGCCTGCATCCCATACGGGTGCCACTTTGAGTCCTGGCTGCTCTCTTCCCGTGCAGCTCCCTGCTAATGTGCCTGGGAAAGCAGCGGCACATGGCACTTGGGCCCCTGGACCACCTGGGAGACCTGGAAGAAGACCCTGGTTTCTGGCTTCAGCCTGGCCCAGCCCTGTCGCTGCAGCCACTTGGTGAGTGAATCTGTCTCTACCTCTCTCTCTACCTCTACATGTCCAATAAGTAAAAATAAATCTTTTAAAAAATAACACAAAACCGGAGGCTTAAAGAAACCTCCAGGACAAGAAGAAACGTAAAGGACTGGAGTTCCAGCCGCTGGGTTCGAGTTTTCCTCTCCGGAACTCCCCTGGGCCTGCAACCATCCCCAGTTTCTCATCTCACAGGGACAAATCCTCAGGAAAAGAGCGACCAAGGCCAACAACCTGGTTCAGCTGGAGAGGACCCCGCGTTCCGAGAGGCCCGCGGGAACCCCTGAACGCCACCGGGGGGCGCCGCTGCTCCGCCCGCTGTTCACCCGCAAACTTTCTTTAGCTCCAAGAAGGAAAACCGAGGATTCGCGTTTGAACTTGGCACCTCATATACCAAGAAATGAGTCGACTTGACCCGAACTCCCTCGGATCCAGCTGGAGCCGCGCCGTCCTCCCGAGTGAGTCAGCTAATTCATATTATCTTCATCGCTAAACCATAATCGTTTACACTTGTGGACAACGTGAGATTCTGAGATATACACGTACTCAAACGCACGTGGACTGAGTCAATCAAGCGAATTATCATGGTCATCACCTTATTTTCCTACCGTGTTCATGGCGAGACCCTTGGAATGTGCCCTCTTCGTCATTTCGAGCAGTCCAGACCTGAGCGCTGACCACAGTCCCCCGCTGCGCGCGAGCCCCGCAGCCCCGCTCCACCGCCTCTCTCAACCTGTGCCCCCATCAGCTCCTCAGTCCCCTCCCGCCCCCGCTCCCACGAGGGTAACCCTCATCTCCTCCCGTTCCCCGACTCAGCTTTTCTCAAAGACATTACCTATTCTGGTTCCTCTCCCCCAAAAGGTCACAGCTTTTCCAAATGGCCCCAACTCCCACCGCCACAGCAGCCCCCAACTCCGGAAACGGCCTGGCCGCAGATCAGGCGCGTCCAGGGAGCTGCGAAGATCCCAGAGATCTGGAGCTGGGGTCCCGACTCCCACCCTGCGGGCTCCGCCCCTGGCCGCCTCCATTTCCGAATTCATGCGTCTAGGAATCATTCCCCTCCCGCGGCGGTCTGCTTCCGCAGGCGCACGGACTCTGCAGCCTGCAAAACCTCGGCCAGCCCCAGTCCCCGTGCGGGCGGCCGTGGGGGCCACCAGCAATGCAGCTGGGCCTCGCCCTTCTTTCCCTCCCGATCCCGGACCGCTCCAAGCAGCCGCCGAGGCCAGGAGGCCCCGGGACGTCCGGCTCCCAACTTTCTCGGAGCGCAGGGCGGAGACGCCTGGCAGCACCAGGAGCCCCAGGGCCGGGCGCCCACGCTCCCCGCAGGGCCGTCCGGAACCCAGCAGGGAGGAGGAAGAGCGAAGAGGAAGCAGGGCGTCTGCTCACCGGGGGCTGCAGGTCCCAGTGCAGAGGGAAGGCGGTGTGAGCGCCCCACAGCCCCAGCGCCTGAATATAGGGCGGGAGGGGGCAGGGGTGGGGCTTGGGAGCCCCACCTGCTCTTCCTTGGAGCCCAGCCCCAGAGCGGGGGGTTGGTGGCCTCCTGGGGCCTTGGGTGTTGCCTTGTGATGGGTGCCATCTGTCCTTGGCTCTCTGCGTGTCAGAGTACCAGTTCTATTACATTTGGGCTCCCACCTAAAGACCCCGGTTTAACTTGATCACCTTGTGAAGCCCCTGTTACAAATATAACCACATGCATTGGGGCTCCTATGATCTCGTCTATTCTAATTACCTGTTTAGAGACCCTGTCTTCAAATATGGTTACATTCAGGGGGACAGGAGGATGAGGTGAGGCACAGTTCATCCTCTAACCTGGTGTCTGGGCAGAAGGTGGTGGATCCACACGGTGGGGTTCCATGCAGCAATGGAAGCGGGTTTGAAGTGCATACAACAGCCTGGATGGACCCTGAACACCAGGCTGCAGCAGGAATTTTAGCAGAGGAGACAAGTCATCAATTGCAGTTCCAGGGAGTAAGAGCAGGTGCCGGTGGGTGTTGGCACAGAGCTGAAGATGGCGCGTGGGGTGCCCACATCCCATAGCAGAGTCCCAGCTCCACTCCTGACTCAGCTTCCTGCTGATGTGCACCCTGGGTGCAGCAGGGGACAGAGGGGGGTAGCTCATGGAATCAGGTCCCTGCCACCCACAGGGGAGACCTGAATTGAGTTCTGGCTCCTGGCTTCAGCCTGTCCTGCCGTGCCCAGTGCAGGCATTTGAGGAGTGAAATGGAAGATCTGCCCTTCTGTTTCTGTCTGGTGCTCTCTCACTCTGCCTCTCAAATTAATAAAATTAATATACATTTTTAAAATACTCAAAACTACTCATTCTTTTTTTTTTAAAAAAGCATGTGTCCTCAGTGCACACAATATAAGAGCATGTTTTTTAAAAACTACTTACACATTAAATGCATCACAACACTGCCTACGGCAGGAGGAAGAGAAAATTAGGAGAAAATTTTAGAGGCACATACACTAGTGAGCGAGAGAGAGTGTGGCCAGCCATGGGTGATGATTTACACAGATGGGTGTGGAGGGCTTAATTCTAGACCCCGAGGTCCCCAATCAAACACCAACAGGGAAGAAGCCACAACCGCTCCCCTGCATCCTCTTGGCCTTCTCCAGTCTTCTCTGTAGTTGGAGCTGTGACTTTGTGACAAGGCATAAGCAGAGATCTGATAGGGTGGAGATTTCAGGGAAATGATGGTTTAGCTGATGAAGAGACAAAGTGACCAACTCAGGAAGACTCATTGTTGTCCTTCTCCCTGCCTGGAAACGCTGCCTGATATCAGCCAAGTTCTTGTCACTGTGCAGACTGCAGTGTGGGAGAGAAAGGGAAGTTGGTTCCTGAGCAGGTGCCTCAGCCCTGGACTTCTTGCTTCTTGCTTTGGACTCCTTGTGTCACAAAGACAAAAGTACTTCTTAAGCCGTGTGGTTTGGGTCTGGACCACAGAATGCCTCCCTGATGCGTGGAGTCCACACCCACGTGTTTCCCAGTGGGAATTAATCAAGTGCTTCTCTCTCCTGGAGGAAGGGCGGGTTGTCAGTGCTGTGGGTCGAGAAGCCCCCTCTGCCTGCTGGGCCACTTGCAAAGCTTACCGGGAGCGCGTGGGGCAGACTTCGGGGAAACAGCTGAGTGCTTACGACACTACTAGGCAGGGTCCTTGTGAAGATCAAGTGTGAGGTGGACACAAAGTACTGGGCAGTAGCAAGCCCGCTAACTTCTTTTTCTTTCCCTCTTCCATCTCGTGTTTTTTTTTTTTTAATTTTTCAGAAAGGTTTATTTATTTATTTGAAAGGCAGAGTTGCAGAGAAGCAGAGAGAGAAGTCTTCCATCTGCTGGTTCATTCCCCAACTGGCCACCATTGCCGGAAATCCGCCTATCCAAAGCCAGGAACTAGGAATTTCCTCTGGGTCTTCCCCTGTGGGTGTGGGGACCCAAGGCCATGGGCCACCTTCTACTGCTTTCCCAGGCCACTGCAGAGAGCTAGATCTGAAGGGAGCAGCCAGAGCTCATGGCAAGAGTCTTGGGTGATCACTAACATCATAATTAAGAATGTTAATTGTTAAATTAACAACAGAAGTCTCCATGCACTTACTCCCCATGTAGGACCTCTGTCCTTAATCAGTTGTACTATGAGAATTAACTGGAAAACTTGTTCCCAAACAGTACTCGATATGTTCTGTGTGTTTTTGTGGGTGCCAAGTGTTGAAATCTTCACTTAGTATAGAGTTGGTCTTCTGTATATAAAGTTCATTAAAAATGAATCTTAATGAAGAATGGGATGGGAGAAGGAGTAGGAGGTGGGACAGGAGTGGGGGTGGGAACATGGGTATGGGGGAAGAACTTCTATATACCTAACGTTTAACCTATGAAAGTGGCATTCATTCGGTAAAAGTTTTAAAAATAAAGAAATAATTAGAAAAAAAAGAAGAGGAGCAGCCCATATGGGATGCTGACACTGTAGGTGGTGAGGGTTACCTGCTATGGCACAGTGCCATCCCCCAACAATTGTTTTAAAGTATTCTTATAACCATGCATATTTTTTGTAGCTACCTAAATACTATTATGTGTTTTTTTTTTTTTTTGTTTTGTTTTTTTTTCGTAGCTGCGATGACTTGCTCTGCTTTGTTATTCAATCCACTCACAGGAGAATCAGTGTGGGTTGGTCCCAAGATCCCTGCACACCAGTGTGGTTATGTCTTCTGACATAAGCAGTAGGTGTAGTCATCTTGTGACTTCAAGATTCCTGATTTCTGCAGGGAAACAGCCAACTCTTATGCTCACTTCATAGAAGCAAAATCAGAAGTTCAAGGTCATAGGGGTAGTCAACTCTTGAACTCCAAAGCCATTATCTTCCACCATAGCCCAGAGAAGCTGAAGTTGGCAGTGAGAAGATGACTTTCAATTGTTCCCTATGAAATTTACATCTCTGTCAATAATCACATCCACGTATTTGCTTATAGAAATTTTATTTGAGAGGCAGAGAAAGAGGGGAGAGAGAATTCCCACCTGCTGGTTCACTTTTCAAATGCATGCAGTGGCCCAGGTTGGGCTGGGCCTGGCCAAAGCTAGGAGCCAAGCACAAACACAAGGCCTCCCATGTGGGTGGCAGGAACTGAATTACTTGAGCCATCACCTGTTGCCTCCCCAGATGCACATTAGCAGGAAGGTGGAGTCAGGAGCAGAAGCCCAGGCATCTCAACTTGTAGACCACCCCCCTCTCCTGCATGCATTTCAATGGATTTTATGACATCTAACTCGTTGCAGGTGCTGTTTCTTAGATGATTGAGGCAGGGTCTACTTTTACTAAGTGATGGGAAAAATCAAGTCATGAGGATGATCTCCTGCTTGCAGGTGCCACTCTTTAGACTTTCACTACGGCTTTCCCCACATTCTCTCCTTTCAGCATTCTCATAAACGCAGCAGGCATGTTTTCAAAGCCTTCAATGACGAATTCACGATACTGGATTTTCCCCTGTAGGGAAACAGCAACATGTACTAGGTGAATTTCACTTCCAAATACCACCCTTCTCTCATCCTAGCATCGGATACATCCCAGGAGCTTGGAAATACGAGATGGAGCACCTGTTCTTTGGGAACAGGGTCGGTTTGCAGACAAGAGACACACAGAGAGAAGCCAGTCTAGGGGTGAGACCCACATGCACAGTATCTGCAGCATGACAATGCACATTTAAGAATTATTTGCAGATCAAGATTAACAACAGGAGAAGTGTCAGAGGCAACAAGTGAGCAGGTTCTAAGTCAGTCCTGTAGTGGAAGTGGAAGCGGGGAGACCTGTCTGGGTGCTGTCATTGCCATCTCCTCCCATAGCGCGACAATGCAGCATCATCACCTCTGTGTGCCTCTGAAGAGCCAGGGCCTCTTCAGGAAATGTAAATGCAGGGCAGCCTCGGAATTGGTCTCTCCCTCAAGCTTTCAATCCGTGTTTAACGTTTATTTATGAGTGTGAGCAAGAAGCGTTCATGTTAGTGTGGAAGATTTTTCATTTCTCTTCCCACAATGCACCTGGGAAGGCAGCAGATGATTACCAAGTACTTGGGTCTCTGCCACCCATGTGGGAGACCCAGATGGAGTTCGGGTTCCTGGCTTCTGCCTGGCACGGACCTGTGTGTTGTGGCCCTCTGGGGCGTGAATCAGTGGATAGAAGAGCTTGCTTTGTCACTCTGCCTTTCAAGTAGATGGAAATAAATGAACATATAACAAGAAAGAAATTGCAAGTAGGCAAAGTAGGCAGCAGTTCAATGTATTTTGTTATAGATGGAAGCAGTGATATAGATTTGCAATGGAAAAGAGTAGAGGGAGAGTTGTTTTGTTTTCTTTTGTAAAATGGGAAAGGTAAGATTTGTATTTATTTATCTATTTATTTTTTTTTACAGATTTATTTATTTGAAACTCAGAGTAACAAAAAGAGAGAAGGAGAGGGAGAGAGAGAGAACGAGAGAGACAAGGTCTTCCATCTGCTGGTTCACTCCCCAATTGGCCGCAATAGCTGGAGCTGGACCCATCCAAAGCCAGGAGCCAGGAGCATCCTCCGGGTCTCCCATGTGGGTGCAGGGGCCCAAGGACTTGGGCCATCTTCTGCTTTCCCAGGCCACAGCAGAGAGCTGGATTGGAAGTGGAGCAGAAGGGACTAGAACTGGTGCCCATATGGGATGCTGGCACTGCAGGCCAGGGCTTTAACCCATTGCACCACAGTGCTAGCCCAAGAATTGTATTTTAAAAAAAGAAGCAGCAGTGGGCCAAAGACAGGCAGAATCTGATGATGTGGCAGAGAGGGAAGAGTTGGTGGGGTGACGTCTCGAGGAGCAGAGGGGACGCAGGTCTAGTGTCCAGCTAGGGGACGGCTCCAGAGCCCCTTACCTCTAGAACCCACGTCAGCAGCTCCTTCAGCGCCTTCTGGCGCACTTCTCCCTTCCAGCGGTTGAAGATGAACCCTTCCATGCGGATTTCCTGGTAGATCACGCTCTCCGGGGATGGGCCTGGAGAGAGGACGGCACACGTGGGTGAAGGGTCCAGGAGGGCGACTGGGGTGCCAACCTGAACAGTACAAGTCTCTGCCAGTGTTCTCTGAGAGCCTCACCTCCAATTGCCTCCACTCCTTGCTGATCCATGGGCCACCCCTAATCAGTATACTCTGGTAGGCAACCCAAGGGCCCCCAAAGAAGTCCACATCCTAAACCCCAGAACCTGTGACTCGATCACCTTACTTGGAACAAGGACCTTTCAGGGGGTGGGCATCAGAGAAATGGAGCTGTGTCTTGAGCCAGAGAGACGGATGCGGGTGCGTGAGGCGTGAAAGTGACGTAGCCAAGCGTTAGCCGGGTTGTGCAGGGAGAATGCACTACAGAAGACCCACCTCAACCAGATTTCTTTTGAGTGAAGGAGTGGACTCCCCTTTCCCTCTGTTGGAAGAGACACTGTATCTGGGGTTGTCCAACCTGCCGGGGATGTTGATTTCTTTATTGAGAGCAAAAAAGCAAAGGTGGCATTAAAGCTGGTAGAAATAACTTCTGGTCTCTGCACTATCCTAACAGTGAAATGTGTTAGAATTTCTGGGGATCAGGGCAGGGCAGGATGCAGTCTGATGCCAATGGGATGCACAAGGCCAGCTAAAGGCTCAAAGGCCCAAATGAGCAGCTGAACTTCCCAAGCCTGATGGCTGAAAAGACTAGATCCAGTCACTGTGTCGAAATATCTGACCGTCCCTAGGACTGGGAGTTAATGAAAACAGGGCTTGGTGAACAGAGCTTTGGATGCGGGTCAGTGCAGAGGGGGAGAGGGCACACTTCAGAACTGCAGAGTGGGAAAACGAGGACTGGAAAGCACAGCAGGACACGAGAGAAACAGGACAGCACAGCGACGCAAGGAGGGGAATGCACGCGCCTTCCCCTGTAGTGGAAACCATCAGACTGGCAGGGTCTGGAGGCCTTGCTGTGCAGGAAGCAGCGAGACTGACGCACACGCAGCCTGCGCTGCCCTCACCTGTGTCAGGTCTCCCTCCACCCCCTGCACCTGCAGCCGGGTCTCTCATCCTGCAGAACCCTAGTATTTTACCAACTGAAGTGTTCTGCTCACACATCAAATCCTGGCTGTCTTTTTACAAACTACAAAAAATGATAGATAAGAAAACTAAAACTTCTGATCACTTTCTTCCATATTTTTTGGATCTTGGGATTTTTCTATATCAAATTCTAATATAACCTGATTTAGCATGACATTATGTATTCTTATTTTCATAAATACTATTTCACCAAGAATGGCAGGAAACTGTTAAACTCTGATAGTCACTGGCCTATCCCACATGTATGACTTTTCTCCTTGTCCAGCATTCCCACACCCAGGGTCATGTGCACAAATTCATTACCTGGTGGAAGTTGGCCGGTACTGTTATACATAGAAATGGCCCCACATATTGCAACTCTCCCAAATTTCTTCATCTGGCGGATAGCAGTATTGGAGAACTCTCCACCTACCTACATAGACAGGAAAACAAAGCAAACCTTAAGTGATACAAACATTAGGAGATTCAGAAGATTTGGTAAGTCAATCATTTCATAATATTGGTGTTAGCAGTGGCAAAGTTCACTGAATTAATACAACAGTACGGAAATTAGAGTTAGAAAGAGACGTTAAAAATGGACATTTCTGGCCGGCGCCACAGCTCACTTGGCTCATTCTCCGCCTGCGTTGCAGGCACCCCGGGTTCTAGTCCAGGTTGGTTCACTGGATCCGGTGCCAGTTACTCCTCTTCCAGTCCAGCTCGCTGCTGCACTTGGGAGTGCAGTGGAGCATGGCCCAAGTACTTGGGCCCTGCACCTGCATTTTTTTGGAGACCAGGAGGAAGCATCTGGCTCCTGGCTTCGGATTGGCGTAGTGCGCTGGCCTTAGTGGCCATTTAGGGGGTGAACCAATGGAAGGAAGACCTTTCTCTTTCTCTCCCTCTCACTGTCTAACTCTGCTTGTAAAAAAAAAAAAAAAAAAAAAAAAAAAGGACATTTCTCTTTGACTCTAGGAACATACTTATAGAATTTATAAAGTTCACTTTATTATACTTTGAGATTATCTGATCATTCTAATGATCTCCTTGCTCCATGCTCTAAAGTATTGGGGGGGAGGGGGTGGCACTGTGGTGCAGTAGGCTAAGCCTAAGCCTGCAGAGCTCACATGCCATATAGGTGCCAATTTAAGTCCCAGCTGCTCCACTTGCGATCCACCTCTCTGCTATGGCCTGGGAAAGCAGTAGAAGATGGCCCAAGTCCTTGGACCCCTGTACCCACGTGGGAGACCTGAAAGAAGCTCCTGGATCCTGGCTTTGGATCGGTGCAGCTCCAGCCATTGTGGCCATTTGGGGAGTGAACCAGCGGATGGAAACCTCTCTCTCCTTCTGCCTTTCTCTCTCTACCTCTCTCTCTCTCTCTCTCTCTCTTTGCCTCTCCTCTCTCTATGTAACTGTGACTTTCAAGTAAAGTAAATAAATATTTTAAAAACTTAAATAGAAGTAAGGGAAAATAGTCAAGAAGAACAAACTTAGAGGACTCACACTTTTCAATCTTAATATAAAACAAAATTAATCAAGGCTGTGAAAATACAAACATAGAGCAATGGAACAGAAGTGAGAGTCTAAAAGTGAACTCTAGCATTTATGATCAATCAATTTTGTACAAAATGCTGAAACAATTCAATAGGGGAAAAGTTCCTTTCAACAAACAGTGCAGAATAACAGGATAACCACATGGGAAAGAATGGAACTGGACTTCTTCCTCACACCACACATAGAAATAAATGGAAATGATCTGTGGACCTCAGCCTAAGACTAAAATTATTTTATATACCATTGTCTCTAACAAGGGACCTGTATGCAGAATACAGATAGAAGTCCTACAGCCCCACAAATCACCCACTTAAAAATGGGCACATGTTGGAACAGACATTTCTCCAAACACGGTATACACATGGCCAGTACGCAGGTGGGAAGACTATCAATATCAGCAGCCACAGGAGAATGCAAAACAGAACCCCAGTGAAATACCATTCCTAACATGCCTGGGTGGCTAAGCGCAAGAACAAGGACAATGACAAGCCTTGGTGACGGGGAGGAGAAACTGGACCTCAGAGACTGCGGGTAGAAATGTCAGATGGGGCAGCCTCTTGGACAGCCAGTTCAGCAGTTCCTCAGAGCATGAAATATGAGATCGCCACCGGCCATCAATCCTACTCATAGGTGTATGGGGCACTGCAAAGGGTTCACGAAAACATGGAATTAAAAGGTAAATGGATTTGGTGCAAAAAGTTTTAAAATTTGTGTAGACAAAGGGTATGCAAAAAAATTCATGGAAAATGTCTACTATGAAAAAACTATGGATAGAATTCAAAACATTTTGCATCACAATAAACATTTTCAGCTCCCTGACCCATGGACTTTCTGAAGTATCCTGAGATACTCAAAAGGCATGACAGCTCATCCACATGGAGACCTGTACATGAACATTCGTAGCAACACGACCCACTGCAGCCAGAAAGGGGAGCACCTCGCTGCCCTTCCCCTGAGGAGTAGGGGACTCCAATGCGGTGTCCACAGAAGGGAACGTTCAGGATGGTGCACTGGTAAGTCCTATGACCTGGCTGACCTTACAAACATTTTAGGTCAAAGCAGCTGTCATATCATCACTTTGGCAAGGGTGGGAGCAGAGGCAGCTGCTAATGAGTACAGCATTTCCTTTCAGTGTGATGAAAATATTCCCAAACTGTGGTGGTGGTCATACAATTTTGTGAATACACAAAAAAACCACTGAATTTTGCATTTAAAATCAGTGAATGGTATGCTCTGTGTATTCCATCTCAATAATGAATCTTTTTACAAAAGACCTGTGGTTTCTCACAAGTTCTAGAAATCTGTGTTTTTTGTTTTGTTGTTTTGTTTTGTTTTTGTTTTTGTTTTTTTTTTTTTTACAGGCAGAGTGGACAGTGAGAGAGAGAGAGAGACAGAGAGAAAGGTCTTCCATTGCCGTTGGTTCACCCTCCAATGGCTGTCGTGGCTGGCGAAATGCAGCCAGCACACCGCGCTGATCCGAAGGCAGGAGCCAGGTACTTATCCTGGTCTCCCGTGGGGTGCAGGGCCCAAACACTTAGACCATCCTCCACTGCACTCCCGGGCCACAGCAGAGAGCTGGCCTGGAAGAGGGGCAAGCGGGACAGAATCCGGCGCCCCGACCGGGACTAGAACCCAGTGTGCCGGCGCCGGAAGGCGGAGGAGGATTAGCTTAGTGAGCCGCGGCACCGGCCTAGAAATCTGTCTTTTTATAGTAGCTTATTATTTTTTTAACTTTTATTTAATGAATATAAATTTCCAAAGTAGAGCTTATGGATTACAATGTTACAGTAGCTTACTAGTACGTCACATTAGGTCCAGATGTACTTACATTATCAAAATAACAATCGTAACCATCAGGAGCGGCTTTTTTCAAAGTTTCTTCCAGGGACTTCACCGTCTTGTAGTTAAAGGCAAAATCAAATCCGATCTTCTTAAGGTAGTCGACCTTTTCCTCAGACCCTGCTGCTCCCACGACTCTGCAGCCCTGAGGGAGAAAAAGGGGACCTGCTGATGAGCCGCAGGTGCGGGCCAACTGCACTTGCCTCTCTAGCACAGACAGGTGCCGAGAGCACCTCCTTAGGTACCCACCACAGCTGGTCGACAGAGTGCAGAGGGCAGGTTAGTCTCTGGACCAGCGAAAAGCTCAACTTCAGCTCACCTGTTGCAGTGAAGGGTTCCACTCAGGTATCCAAACCTCAAGCTTGTGATCAAAGGACATGCTTTCCTTTCCCATCCATGCACTGCCCATGACCAGGTTTTATTCTTTCCTATGAAATGTCCTTAAAGCTGGCGCTGACTTCTATTCTCCCATGTCAGTGCATCAGATGATCATCCTAAGAGGCCGGTGCTCAGGCAATGCGGGTAAAACTGCTGCCTGCAATACAGCATCCCACATGGTCACCAGTTTGAGTTCTGGCTGCTCCATTTCCAGCCCAGCTCTCTGCCATGGCCTGGGAAAGCAGCAGGGGATGGCTCAAGTCTTTAGGACCCTGCATCCGCAAGAGAGAATCAGAGGACATTCCTGGCTCCTGGCTTTGGGTTGGCACAGATCGGGCCATTGCAGTCACTTAGGGAGTGAATGAGCAGATAGAAGACCTGTCTCTCTCTCTCTCCTGCTGCCTTTTGTAACTCTGTCTTTCAAATAAATAAACCTTTTAAAAAATGATCATCCTGAAATTTAAAATGAATTTTTAAAAAGTTTCCTAAAAATCTCTTACTTGAATAAGAAGCTGTAGTACTGTGTCACCATAAACTTCTCCTCCAAAGGCCACGAGATGTTAACACCTAAGAAATGAGTATGCTATTCCTATAAGAGGTGGGTACTGCATTCTATTTAAAATGTAAACAACCAATTACAAAAGTATAAATTTATGCAAGATGTAGATAAAGCTAACATCCAAGTATTATTCCATTTTGGAAAACGCATACAATTCATGAACTGCAAAGTTAATGTGACAAATGCTGAAATGGAATCTGTCAAATCCAATATCTACTCTTACTTATTTACTCACTTGAAGACATCATTTCTGTTAACCTCTGTTAACTGCCGTGGACCTGAGCTAATGCTGTGACTGGAGGAAGACACTGACCTTGATCTTAGCGATCTGCCCCACGACTGCGCCCACGGCTCCGGCTGCTGCATTCACCAGCACTGTGTCTCCACTCTTTGCACCGCAGATTTCAAGGAGACCAAAGTAGGCAGTTAGGCTGAGTAAATACAATGAAGGATCTATTAATGGGTTTATTCTTTCCCCCTACAACTCCTTTCTATATATAGCTTGAAGCCCCAGGCCTATGGATTGGTAAAAGACAAAAAAATGCAGACAAAGAATATTTTCAGTTTTCAGTACACCTCTTCCTTTTCAACTCCCAGATGGAAACAAAGGTGATGTGAACCAGGGAGGGAATGGAGAGTGGGTTGGAAAATAGCTGCATCTCATCTATCCCCAGGCCAAGTTTCAGGGGTGAAAGAAGATAGAGCCCCTAGAACTCTGGGGATCCAAGGATGGAGATTGTGGCTCATGCCCATGTGAGTCCTTGGGGTGAGCCTCACAGGGAAAGCCTTCTTCCTATCATGATGTCAAAGCCACAGAGCACACACAGCGCTATGCTATGTCTGGGCAGCACAGGCCTAGAGAGAGCACCTGAAGTTTTCATGGCTCTCAACTGGCAAGGAAGAACTTCTGGGATTGCCCATATCAGCCCAGGTGGAAGATGGCCCAGGTGCTTGGACCCCTGCGCCCATGTGGAGACCCAGAAGAAGCTCCTGACTCCTGGCTCCAGGTTGGTCCAGGTCTGGCCATTGCGGCCATTTAGGGAGTGAATCCGCAGTACAAGACCTCTCTCTGTCTCTCTTTCTTTCTGCTTTCTGTCTGTAACTCTGGCTTTCAAATAAATAAATACATCTTTAAAAAAAAGGTCTTGGAGCTTGTGCTGTGGCACAGTAGGTAAAGTTGCCAACTGCAGTGCCGGCATCCCAAATGGGAGCTGGTTCAGGTCCTGGCAGCTCCACTTCCAATCCAGCTCTCTTCTATGGCCTGGGAAAACAGTAGAAGATGGCCAAAGTCCTTGGGCCACTGTGTGGGAGACCTGCAAGAAGCCCCCGATCCTGGCTTTGGATGAGTGCAGTTCCTACAATTGTGGCCATCTGGGGAGTGAACAAGCAGATGGGAGACCTCTCTCTCTCTCTGACTCTGCCTCTCTCTATGCCTCTGCCTCTCTCTCTCTCTCTCTCTCTCTCTCTCTGTAACTCTGCCTTTCAAACAAAATAAATATCTTTTAAAAATCTTATATATATAACTGAGATGTATGTTCTTTGTCTTTCTGTGGCTGGCTTGTTTTGTCTGGAAGGTCCATTCACATTGTCACAAATGACATGATTTCCTTTTTTTTTTTTTAAAAGAATAAATAGCATTAGAACACCTAGCACATTCCCTTTATCCATTCCTACACTTACGGATGCTTCCCTTGATGTTCCCTTCTTCGTCCTATCTCCTGGAATCAGTTTCCACGCATATAATACTCAAGTCTCTTCTTGTTGATAAGTTCTGAACAAATCCTTCTGGAAGGCCAGAGTATCCAGCACTCACACCAATAAAATATCCCCGTGCAACTCACCCTGGCATGCCAACTGTGCCCAGGGCCAAAGACAGTGGCAAGGTGTCTGGCCACTCTGTAAGCAGCTTCTCCAGTTGTTGTCCATCGGAAATGGAGTGCGATGCCCAGCCTGAATAAGCCAGGACGAGGGTCCCGACCGGCCACGCTGGGTTTTTACTTTCCACAACTCTGAAAGATAGAGCCATGAAGACAATGAGCCGTCCTCTCAGGGAGTTAGCATGCTATGGGGTCCAGGTTCGCAGAAGGGCGCTGAGGTGGCCATCCCAGGACTGCTACCCTGCCACGCCTCTCCATCTTCATCCTCAACCAGTGGCATAGAGGCCGCCAGAGAAGAACTCTCCAACCAACCCAGCCCAGGCATCTGTCTTACCCAGTTCTCCTCTGTTCAAGCAAGGGGCCCCGTGCTCTGGCTCAAATGCCCGCACACCGGCCTCTTCTCTTACTCAGGGGGCTCCCACCATCCTTCACCCTGCTCTCTCCGGAATTTTCAACACTTTCCTCCCTGCTGGCCTGTTCCCTTAGCCTATAAGCTTGCTCAACTCTGACATCTCCAAGTCTCATTTTCCCCGACCCCTCCCTTCCCTCTTCTTCCTTTGACACCTGAGCCTCCCACTTGATAACCCACTGCAACCTGCCACCCACCCCTACTATTCCACTACAGCCTCCTGATCACAAATCCAGTGGGTAGGGTGGCGCCGCGGCTCACTAGGCTAATCCTCCTCCTGCGGCACCGGTACCCAAGGTTCTAGTCCCGGTCGGGGCGCCAGAATCTGTCCTGGTTGCTCCTCTTCCAGGCCAGCTCTCTGCTGTGGCCCAAGAAGGCAGTGGAGGATGGCCCAAGTGCTTGGGCGCTGTACCCGCATGGGAGACAGGAGGAAGCGCCTGGATCCTGGCTTCAGATCAGCACAGTACGGGCCGTAGTGGCCATTGGGGGGTGAACCAACGGAAGGAAGACATTTCTCTCTGTCTCTCTCTCTCTCCCACTGTCTAACTCTGCCTGTCCAATACAACAACAACAAAAAAATACAGTGGGTATTTCGTCAAGATCTCTTTTTACCATCCTGTTCTGTCCAACGCAGGGGGTCACCTGGGAATCTTCCCTCTCTGGTTCCAATAACAGTCACATCTCCTGGTTTTGCCTGTCCTTTCTCTCTTATTACTGATTTCCCTTTTGTCGCTCCCCCTCTTCGTGGAGGAGCGACACTAAACCCTGCCTAGGCTTCATATCCGAGTCACGGCACCATTATGTCGCTCCCCCTCTTCGTGGAGGAACGACACAGGACCCTGCGCTGTTCTTTCGTCTGCTCGGCCCTCCCCGGGTTTGCTGCTGGTTCTTCCCGGGTTGGCTACTATCCCTTCCACCTCCGTGGAAGGGCGGTTCCCCCTGGCCACATTCCCCACTTCCGCAGGGGAGCGGCACACCGCCGGCCGGCTCTCTCGGGGGCTGCACAGGTGTTCCCCTTAGATGTTCCCCATAGATGTTCCTGGTGCATGCCGTCTCTCTCCTCCTTTATAGTCCTCCTCCGCCAATCCTAACTCGGCTGCCCACATGCCGAACACGCTGCTCTCCTCCAATCAGGAGCAAGTCCTACAGTTTATTAGCTGAACTGGAGGCAGCTGTGTGGAAGCTGTTTACTTCTCTACCAGCGCCACATTGTGGGAGAGCAGATGCACAGAACAAGTCTTAATTCCAGTAACTCAGTCCAGTCCGGGCTGCTCCCCACACCTTTGTTTCTTATTCTCCCACTCTTATCATTCTATACCATTTTCCTCTCAGATCATGAATTTATAAAACATGTTTATTCTAGAAATCTTCAAGCATATAAAATCAAATAACAGTTCCAACCCTATAACAAAGATAACTGCTAATATTTTGGTGTATTATGGCAATCTTAATGATATAGATGTTTACATAATTGATGTAGTTTTATGCTTTATAATGTAATTTTTCTCTCAACAGGATGCTAGTCTACATAATGGAGAATTTTTCCATGTTAATAAGAATCCTTCAAAAACTGTAATGAACTTAATTATTCTCCCATCATTCAGTGATTGCCAGCATCTTTCCTAATATCAATGACATTTAACTATTACTCATAAATGTGAATTTGTTTTTCCTTAGATAATGTTTCCATAAATGGGATTACTAGGTCAAGTGTACTGAAACATAAGTAACTCTTCGTGATTATCACCAAAGTCCTGTCTCGAAGGCTGTGCCAACTAAGGCTTCCACCAGCAATGTACATAAACCTATCAGCACGTCATCTCTGTCATGAGGTAGTACATTTTCGAAAACCTTTGCCAGCTCAACACATACAAATACATGTTCACTTCTTAGATTATTAGCAAGAAACGTAAAAGAAGAAATGTATATGAAGAAAACTTCTCATAGGATACCAGACAAAATGGAGAAATGGGAGACATACTAGTGTTTAGAGAAAAAGATGATAAGGTATGAGTCCCTCTAAACCAGGGGTGGGGAATCCTTTTTCTCCCAAGAGCCAGCTGGGGATTCCTAACATCATTCATGGGCCATACAGCATGATCAACTTAAAAGTTAGCCTGCTGTAGATCTGTTGAATGCCTAGTCCACCTGCAGCTGCCTTGGCAGGGAAGAACCGAATGATTTCTCGGGCCTTAACCGACTCACAGATTGTCCTTTCCCACCACTGTAATAAATTCACTGAAGCCCAGGAAAATGTCTGTGGGGAGCAACCCGGACTGGACTGAGTTACTGGAATTAAGACTTATTCTATGCATCTGCTCTCCCACAATATGGCGCTGGGAGAGAAGAAAACAGCTTCTACGCAGCTGCCTCTTGCCAACTTGAGTGCTGACCTCCAGGAGCTGATCCTGCTCCTGATTGGAGGAGAGCAGCATACTCGGCGTGTGGGCAGCCGAGTTGGGATTGGCGGAGGAGGACTATAAAGGAGGAGAGAGACGGCATGCACCAGGAACATCTAAGGGGAACACCTGTGCAGCCCCCGAGAGAGCCGGCCGGCGGTATGCCGCTCCCCCGCGGAAGTGGGGAATGTGGCAGGGGGAACCGCCCTTCCACGGAGGTGGAAGGGTCGGTAGCCAACCCGGGAAGAACCAGCAGCAAACCCGGGAAGGGCCGAGCAGATGAAAGAACAGCGCAGGGTCCTGTGTCGTTCCTCCACGAAGAGGGGGAGCGACAATGTCAATAAAACAGCAACAGATGGTGTTCTAAAATTGGGCTAATTATTAACATTTCCCTCTTTATGTCTATAAAAATTAAGAGTCTGAAAATTTTAAATATAAAAAATTAATGTATAGTCGGCGCCGTGGCTCAATAGGCTAATCCTCCGCCTTGTGGCACTGGCACACTGGGTTCTAGTCCCGGTCGGGGCACCGGATTCTGTCCCGGTTGCCCCTCTTCCAGGCCAGCCCTCTGCTGTGGCCAGGGAGTGCAGTGGAGGATGGCTCATGTCCTTGGGCCCTGCACCCCATGGGAGACCAGAAAAAGCACCAGGCTCCTGCCTTCAAATCAGGATCAGCGCAAAACGCCGGCCACAGAGCGCCGGCCACAGCAGCCATTGGAGGGTGAACCAACGGCAAAAGGAAGAACTTTCTCTCTCTCTCTCTCTGTCTCTCTCTCACTGTCCACTCTGCCTGTTAAAAAAAATTAATGTATATAACATTGAGGAAAATATGAATGAACATTTTAGCAATTTTGGACAGGAGAAAGCCTCAGCAAGAGATTAAAGAAAAGCTATAAGTACAAATATTTATAACGTTATTACATAAAGCTTAGCCATGATTAGACACAGGAGAAAGATAAAGATCTAAATATTTGTAATATTAATATTGTTGTTTTTTTTTTTTTTTTGACAGGCAGAGTGGACAGTGAAAGAGAGAGACAGAGAGAAAGGTCTTCCTTTGCCATTGGTTCACCCTCCAATGGCCGCTGCGGCTGGCACATCGCGCTGATCCGAAGCCAGGAGCCAGGTGCTTTTCCTGGTCTCCCATGGGGTGCAGGGCCCAAGCACTTGGGCCATCCTCCACTGCACTCCCTGGCCACAGCAGAGAGCTGCGGCGCCAGCCTGTAATATTAATATGTGTAACACATAAGAAGCTTGCATTCATCAATATAACACATAAAAAGTCGTAAAGGGATAGAACACAGGACATAAACAGGTGATTCGCAGGGGACCGTTGATAATTAACTCACAAAAGGTCAACATTACCGATAATGACAGAAATCCAACTGAACTAAGCATGAAATATCAATGTGTGCATCGTGGACGTTGAATGATGGGGACGGGCAGGCCTCGTGGTGCAGCGGGTGAGGCCCCCGTCCCGTACAGGAGCCCCGGCTGAGTCCTGCCTGCTCTGCTCCAGATCCGGCTTCCTGCTAAGCTCCTGAGGGCCCGCAGACGACGGCTCCAGTCCTGGGTCCCCGGCAGCCCCTGCCACCCAAGTGGTATTTCAGGCTTTCAGCTTCAGCCTGGCTCAGCTCTGATTGCTGCAGGTGTTTGGGGAACGACCCAGTGGGTGGAAGATCTCTCTCTCCTCTGTCCCTCCCTCCCTGCCTTGCAGGTAGATAAAAATAAACAAACATTTAAAAAAATGGGAATAATTATAGTGAATACTCATAGAATCTTTTTTATTAATTTTTAAAAGTTATCTGGCTTGAGGCTGGTGCTGTGTTGTAGCAGTCAACACCCTGGCCTGAAGCACTCGCCTCCTATATGAGCCCCGGTTCGAGTCCCGGCTGCTCCACTTCAGATCCTGCTCTCTGCTATGGCCTGGGAAAGCAGTAGAGGATGGCCCAAGTCCTTGGGCTTCCGCACCCGCATGGGAGACCTGGAAGAAGCTCCTGGCTTCGGATCGGCACAGCTCTGGCCTTTGCAGCAGTGTGGGGAGTGAACCAGTGGATGGAAGACCTCTCTCTCTCTCTCTCTCTCTCTCTCTCGTTCTCTCTGCCTCTCCTCTCACTGTGTAACTCTGACTTTAAAAAACACAGTCATCTTTTAAGGTTCAAACAATGGTAGAACTTTTAGTTTGAAAGATAATATTTTGTGCCGGTGCAGGGGTACAGTGGGTTAAAGCCCAGACATGCAGTGCTGGCATCACATATGGGCGCCGGTTCGAGTCCCAGCTGCTCCACTTCCAACAGCTCTCTACTATGGCTTGGGAAAACAGTGTAAGATGGCCCAAGTCCTTGGGCCCCTGCACCCACATGGGAGACCTGGAAGAAACTCCTGGCTCCTGGCTTCAGATACGCAAAGCTCTGGCCATTGCGGCAATGGGGAGTGAACCATAGGATGGAAGACCTCTCTCCCTCTCCCTCTCCCTCTCCCTCTCCCTCTCCCTCTCCCTCTCCCTCTCCCTCTCCCTCTCCCTCTCCTCTCTCTGTGTAATTATGACTAAAAAAAAAATAGTCATCTTTTAAGGTTCAAACAATGGTAGAAAATTCAGTTTGAAAGATAATATTTTGTGCTGGTACAGTTGACAGCGGGTTAAAGCCCAGACCTGCAGTGTTGGCATCACATATGGGCTCCGGTTTGAGTCCCGGCTGCTCCACTTCCAAACCTGCTCTCTGCTATGGCCTGGGAAAGCAGAAGAAGATGGCTCAAGTCCTTGGGCTCTTGCACCCGCATGGGAGACCCAGAAGAAGCTCCTTGGTTAGGATGGGCACAAATCTTGCATTTGCTGCCAATAGAGGAGGGAAGCAGCAGATGGAAGATCTCTCTCTCTCTCTGCCTCTCCTTCTCTCTGTGTCTAACTCTGACTTTCAAATAAATAAATAAATATTTAAAAAAAGAAAGATAAAATTTTTATGTTATGTGAAGTTTTACAATAAGCACGGACTGAATGAATACAGTATTTGTAGTAGTTAATAGTAAGGATGACACAGGGAGGTTGAAATGATGACATGTTCACAGCCTGCCCTCACTCCCCATCATTCAGGCAGGGGGGAGGATTTCCCAACATGCTTCCAAGGTCAGTGAGTGAAGCATCCAAGCTGAAGAAACTGTGGGAGCCAGGACAGAGCCGGGGCCGGTAGGAGGTGAAGAGGAGACAGGTTACCAAGCACGGGGACAAATGGAAATAATTACCTGGCCACTTGCTGCCCCATCATTGTGTCTCCCTCCTTCAGTCTTTTGGATCCCAACCTGAAAAACAAATTCCATTCTTCATACTGACGAATAGCTGGGCTACTGTCTGCAGTTTCAAAACAAATGAAAAACCTCCAGGCCGGGATGTGCAGACTGAAACTCAGACACACAAGGCAGAGCAGGTGCATCCTAGCACGGGTTAGAGGCAGCTCTGCTCTGTACCCAGAGAAACCCTCGCGTAGCATTTTCCTATGATGGAACACGAGATGCCCACCCCTGTGTACACTTGCGGGTGAGTTTCTTTCAGTGGCTAAAAATGCAACTCAGGCAGCACTGCATACTTGTTTCCCAAAACCACAGCCACACAAAAAGGAAAACCAGCTAAATCTTACAGTTGCGATTCTAGTCTTGAAAGACTAGCATTTACCTAGTGACCCAGAAAGGCACTGAGCCATCGGTGGCCCTTGGAGGCTTTTTATTCCCTCCCTCCCCCCGACGTTGTGTACTGAGGACGCCAGGTGAAGGTAACAAGACAGGTCTCTGAAGCTAAGGAAAGCCCCTCCCTCTGCCAATCCCTTCCAAGTGAAAAGGACAGATGGAGCTGGGCTCCTTGCTTCTTGCAGTTTTGCTGGAAGCCATGCCACACAACACCAGGAGAGGGTTGTAAAAGAAAAGGCTGAAAGGGGCGGAGCCAAGATGGTGGAATAGTAAGGGCGTGCACCGATAGTCCGGGTAAATTTAGTTTAATAAAAGGGGAGTTACGGTAGCCTCAGAAAAAAGAACCAGGAAAATATTGCAGAGTAAACTCTTCTGCATCGAGTGGCTGTGAATCGGAGGACCTACTGGGAGAACAAGGTCGCCCACCACGCGGAAGCCGAGCCGCGGGTGCCGTGGAAGCCGCAGGGTCTGCGGCCAGTGCGGGAAGGGGAGTGCATGAAAAAACACAGACAACAGCGGGGAGAGTTCCGACGTCCAGGGCTCGGAGTCCACACATGGGCGCTGGAAGGGGAGGTGAGCTCAATAACCCGAGACATTGGCGGGGAAACGGGGGTCAGAATCTAGAGGGGGGCCGGAAAGTGCAGCAAACTCACTACCGGAAAGAAGGAAAAAAAAAAAGAGCTTGGGGGTTTCTCTCTCAAGGCTTGAAGAATTCGCAAGAGACAAAGAGCAGGCCCCCTCTCTGGATTTACATATCAACAGCGGAGAGCTAAGGAACTGAGTCACTACAATTCAGTAGCCTAGGCAACCCAGTGGGAGTCCAGAGGAGCCTAAATGGACTCTGGGGAGAAGCGGTGCCATGCAGTGTTACTTACCCCCTGAATAAAATAAATAAATAAATAAATAAATAAATAAATAAATAAAAAGAGAGAGATTTACCATGCACAACCTGAGGGTGTCACCTTTGGACACCCTGAACCAGGAAGAACCAAGCAGAGCTCTCAGGCCACACCCATCTCAAGCCTCCAAGGCTCCTCCAACAGCAGGCAGTCCACTTAACACGGACATAGTATAAAAAAAAAAAAACGCACAGTGACGAAAGAAGAATTAACTATGCCAAGCAACAAACACAGAAATCGAGCGAACAAGATCAATGATGACACTATGATGTCTCCAAAGAAACAAAACACCCCAAACCAAGATTATGAAGATGATGAGATAGAGGAAATGCAAGATACGGATTTCAAAAAATTTATGATAAGAACAATTAGAAGTTTTCAAAAGCAAATCCTTGAACTACAGAAATCCTTATTGGACAGGATTGAAAATCTCTCTCGTGAAAATGAAATTTTAAGGAAGAATCAAAATCAAACTCAGAAACTAGTAGAACAGGAAAGTGTGATAGTGAAGAGAAATCAAAATGAAATGAAGAGCTCAATAGATCAAATGACAAACACATTAGAAAGCCTTAAAAACAGAATGGGTGAAGCAGAAGAGAGAATATCGGACTTAGAAGATAGAGCACAGGAAAACATACAGTCAAACCAAAGAAAAGAAGAGGAAATTAGAAATCTAAAAAATATTGTTGGGAATCTACAGGATACTATTAAAAAAACCAACATTCGAGTTCTAGGAGTTCCTGAAGGCATGGAGAGAGAGAAAGGATTAGAAGGCCTTTTTAGTGAGATACTAGCAGAGAACTTTCCAGGTTTGGAGAAGGACAGAGACATCCTAGTACAGGAAGCTCATAGAACCCCCAATAAACATGACCAAAAGAGATCCTCACCACGACACGTGGTAATTAAACTTATCACAGTGAAACATAAAGAAAAGATCCTAAAATGTGCAAGAGAGAAACGTCAGATTACTCTCAGAGGATCTCCAATCAGACTCACAGCAGACTTCTCATCAGAAACACTACAGGCTAGGAGGGAATGGCGAGACATAGCACAGGTGCTAAGAGAGAAAAATTGCCAGCCCAGAATATTATATCCTGCCAAGCTCTCATTTGTGAATGAAGGTGAAATAAAGACCTTTCATAGCAAACAGAAATTGAAAGACTTTGTGGCCACTCGTCCGGCCCTGCAAAAGATACTTAAAGATGTGCTACACTCAGAAACACAGAAACATGGCCATCAATATGAAAGAAGGGAAAGGAAGAACACCTACCAGTAAAAGAGCATGGGAAGCTCAAAGCATATACTAGAAAATATCTCCGGGAAAATGGCAGGGCAAAGTCACTACCTATCAATAGTCACATTGAACATTAATGGTCTGAATTCTTCAGTTAAAAGACACCATTTGACTGACTGGCTCAAAGAACACAACCCAACTATCTGTTGCCTACAAGAAACACATCTCTCTAACAAAGAGGCATGCAGACTGAAAGTGAAAGGTTGGAAAAAGATATTCCATGCCAACAGAAACCAAAAAAAAGCAGGTGTAGCCATATTAATATCAGACAAAATAAACTTTAATACAAAAACTGTTAAGAGAGACAAAGAGGGACACTATATAATGATTAAGGGTTCAATTCAACAGGAAGATGTAACTATTATAAATGTATATGCACCTAATTACAGGGCACCGGTCTATTTAAAAGATATGTTAAGGGACTTAAAGGGAGATTTAGATTCCAATACAATAGTACTGGGGGACTTCAATACTCCACTCTCAGAAATAGACAGATCATCCGGACAGAAGATCAACAAGGAAACAGCAGATTTAATTGACACTATTGCCCAAATGGATCTAACAGATATCTACAGAACATTCAACCCTACATCTACAGACTTCACATTCTTCTCAGCAACGCATGGAACCTTCTCTAGGATTGATCACATACTAGGCCATAAAGCAAGTCTCAGCAAATTCAAAAGAATTAGAATCATACCATGCAGCTTCTCAGACCACAGCGGAATGAAGCTGGAAATTAGCAACTCAGGAAACCCCAGAAAGTATGCAAACACATGGAGACTGAACAACATGCTCCTGAATGAACACTGGGTCATTCAAGAAATCAAAAGAGAAATCAAAAACTTTCTGGAAGTAAATGAAGACAACAACACAACATATCAAAACTTATGGGATACAGCAAAAGCAGTATTGAGAGGCAAATTTATAGCAATAGGTGCCTATATCAAGAAATTGGAAAGGTACCAAATAAATGAGCTTTCAGCGCACCTCAAGGACCTAGAAAAACTGCAGCAAACCAAACCCAAATCTAGTAGGAGAAGAGAAATAATTAAAACCAGAGAAGAAATTAACAGGATTGAATCCAAAAAAACACTACAAAAAATCAGCCAAGCGAGAAGCTGGTTTTTTGAAAAAATAAACAAAATTGACACCCCATTGGCCCAACTAACTAAAAAAAGAAGAGAAAAGACCCAAATCATTAAAATCAGAGATGAAAAAGGAAACGTAACAACAGACACCACAGAAATAAAAAGAATCATCAGAAATTACTACAAGGACCTGTATGCCAGCAAACAGGAAAATCTACCAGAAATGGATAGATTCCTGGACACATGCAAACTACCTAAATTGAACCAGGAAGACATCGAAAACCTAGACAGACCCATAACTGAGACAGAAATTGAAACAGTAATAAGGGCCCTCCCAACAAAGAAAAGCCCAGGACCAGATGGATTCACTGCTGAATTCTACCAGACATTTAAAGAAGAACTAATCCCATTTCTTCTCAAACTATTCAGAACAATCGAAAAAGAGGGAATCCTCCCAAATTCTTTCTACGAAGCCAGCATCACCTTAATCCCTAAGCCAGAGAAAGATGCAGCACTGAAAGAAAATTACAGACCAATATCCCTGATGAACATAGACGCAAAAATCCTCAATAAAATTCTCGCCAATAGAGTACAACAACACATCAGGAAAATCATCCATCCAGACCAAGTGGGATTCATCCCTGGTATGCAGGGATGGTTCAACATTCGCAAATCAATCAATGTGATTCACCACATTAACAGACTGCAAAAGAAAAACCATATGATTATCTCAATTGATGCAGAGAAAGCATTTGATAAAATTCAACACTCTTTCATGATGAAAACTCAAAGCAAATTGGGTATAGAAGGAACATTCCTCAATATAATCAAAGCAGTTTATAAAAAACCCACAGCCAGCATCCTATTGAATGGGGAAAAGTTGGAAGCATTTCCACTGAAATCTGGCACCAGGCAGGGATGCCCACTCTCACCACTGCTATTCAACATAGTTCTGGAAGTTTTAGCCAGAGCCATCAGACAAGAAAAAGAAATCAAAGGAATACAAATTGAGAAGGAAGAAGTCAAACTATCCCTCTTTGCAGACGATATGATCCTTTACTTAGAGGATCCAAAGAACTCCACTAAGAGACTATTGGAACTCATAGAGGAGTTTGGCAAAGTGGCAGGATATAAAATCAATGCACAAAAATCAACAGCCTTTGTATACACAAGCAATGCCATGACTGAGAAAGAACTGCTAAGATCAATCCCATTCACAATAGCTACAAAAACAATCAAATACCTTGCAATAAACCTAACCAAGGACATTCAAGATCTCTATGATGAGAACTACAAAATCTTAAAGAAAGAAATAGAAGAGGATACCAAAAAATGGAAAAATCTTCCATGCTCATGGATTGGAAGAATCAACATCATCAAAATGTCCATTCTCCCAAAAGCAATTTATAGATTCAATGCAATCCCAATCAAGATACCAAAGACATTCTTCTCAGATCTAGAAAAAATGATGCTGAAATTCATATGGAGGCACAAGAGACCTCGAATAGCTAAAGCAATCTTGTACAACAAAAACAAAGCCGGAGGCATCACAATACCAGATTTCAGGACATACTACAGGGCAGTTGTAATCAAAACAGCATGGTACTGGTACAGAAACAGATGGATAGACCAATGGAACAGAATTGAAACACCAGAAATCAACCCAAACATCTACAGCCAACTTATATTTGACCAAGGATCTAAAACCAATTCCTGGAGCAAGGACGGTCTATTCAATAAATGGTGCTGGGAAAACTGGATTTCCACGTGCAGAAGCATGAAGCAAGACCCTACCTTACACCTTACACAAAAATCCACTCAACGTGGATTAAAGACCTAAATCTACGTCCTGACACCATTAAGTTATTAGAGAACATTGGAGAAACCCTTCAAGATATTGGCACAGGCAAAGAATTTCTGGAAAAGACCCGGGAGGCACAGGCAGTCAAAGCCAAAATCAACTATTGGGATTGCATCAAATTGAGAAGTTTCTGTACTGCAAAAGAAACAGTCAGGAGAGTGAAGAGACAACCGACAGAATGGGAAAAAATATTTGCAAACTATGCAACAGATAAAGGGTTAATAACCAGAATCTACAAAGAGATCAAGAAACTCCACAAAAACAAAACCAACAACCCACTTAAGAGATGGGCCAAGGACCTCAATAGACATTTTTCAAAAGAGGAAATCCAAATGGCCAACAGGCACATGAAAAAATGCTCAAGGTCGCTAGCAATCAGGGAAATGCAAATCAAAACCACAATGAGGTTTTACCTCACCCTGGTTAGAATGGCTCACATACAGAAATCTACCAACAACAGATGCTGGCGAGGATGTGGGGAAAAAGGGACACTAACCCACTGTTTGTGGGAATGCAAACTGGTCAAGCCACTATGGAAGTCAGTCTGGAGATTCCTCAGAAACCTGAACATAACCCTACCGTTCGACCCAGCCATCCCACTCCTTGGAATTTACCCAAAGGAGTTTAAATTGGCAAACAAAAAAGCGGTCTGCACCCTAATGTTCATCGCAGCACAATTCACAATAGCCAAGACCTGGAACCAACCTAAATGCCCATCAACGGTAGACTGGATAAAGAAATTATGGGATATGTATTCTTTAGAATACTATACCGCAGTAAGAAATAACGAAATCCAGTCATTTGCAACAAAATGGAGGAATCTGGAACACATCATGCTGAGTGAAGTAAGCCAGTCCCAAAGGGACAAATACCATATGTTCTCCCTGATCAGTGACAACTGACTGAACACCAAAAAGGAAACCTCCTGAAGTGAAATGGACACTATGAGAAACGGTGACTTGATCAGCATAGCCCTGACTGTTAATGAACAACTTAATACATTATCCCTCTTAGTATTTTTTTTTGGTCTGTTCTACTTAATATGACTGGTTTCATTCTGTAATTATCACACAGTTATTCTTAAGTGTTGAAAATTAACTGAAATGTGATCCTTGTTAAACATAAGAGTAGGAATAAGAGAGGGAAGAGAGGTATAATTTGGGACATGCTCAAGCTGACTTGCCCCAAATGGTAGAGTTAGAAACATACCAGGGGATTCCAATGCAATCCCATCAAGGTGGCATGTACCAATGCCATCTCACTATTCCAAGTGATCAATTTCAGTTCACAATTGATCATAATGAAAGGACTAAGAGTCAAAGGGAGCACATAAACAAGTCTAGTACCTGCTAACACTAACCAATAGAATAAATAAAGGGGAGAGTGATCCAACATGGGAAGTGAGATACTCAGCAGACTCATAGAATGGCAGATGTCCTAAATAGCACTCTGGCCTCAGAATCAGCCCTAAAGGCATTCGGATCTGGTTGAAAAGCCCATGAAAGTATTTCAGGCATGGAAAGCCAAGACACTCTGGCAAAAAGATCTCTGTGAGTGAGATCCCAGTGGAAAGAACAGGTCTTCAAAGAAGGAAGTACCTTCCTCTGAAGGGAGGAGAGAACCTCCACTTTGACTATGACCTTGTCTAAACAAGATAAGAGTCGGAGAACTCAGAGGGCTTCCATAGCCTTGGAAACTCATGACTGGAGCATAGAGAGATTACTGATGCCATAGACAGGAGTGTCAATTGGTAAAGTTGACAACAGGAGTCACTGTGCACTTACTCCTCATGTAGGATCTCTGTCCTTAATGTGCTGTACATTGGGATTTAATGCTATAACGAGTACTCAAACAATATATTTCACCTTGTGTTTCTATGGGGGTGCAGACTGTTGAAATCTTTACTTAATGCATACTAAACTGATCTTCTGTAAAAAAAAAATATCAATTCCCAACTTGACTCTCACTGGGATTAAACATGACAGTAGGTCTGATCTGATTTCATCATCATTTAAAAAAATCATCTATTATTTTTCACTTTATGTTTCTGTGTGGGAGCAAACTGTTGAAATCCTTACTTAATGTGTGCTAGGCTGATCTTCTGTATGTTAAGATAATTGAAAATGGATCTTGATGTGAATGGAAGGGGAGAGGGAGTGGGAGGTGGGAGGGTTGTGGGTGGGAGGGACGGTATGGGGGGGAAGCCATTGTAATCCATAAGTCGTACTTTGGAAATTCATATTCATTAAATAAAAGTTAAAAAAAAACCAAAAAAATAAAAATTAAAAAAAATAAAGTACATATAAATATTGAAAAAAAAAAAAAAAAAAGAAAAGGCTGAAAGGGTGACCTTTGACTAAGCCCAGCACCAAGACGACACCGGGAGCACAAGGGGAAAAGGAGTGTTGCATCAGTTGGATATTTTAAAGGTGAATGGATTCAGAACAAGGTCCCCCGCAGGACTTCGCAGGAGGAAAATGATATACCTCATGTAAGGATCCACGGAGAGGAACAGAGCTTCCAGCAGGACCTCTGCAAAACAAAGCAGTGCACAGGCATTGAAAACTCACGGCCTTGCTTCCCTAGCATTTCACACAACACAGCTCACCGCTCTGCTGCAGGCTGCCCTCTGCTCTGTGCTTGCCAGGGACAGGCTGCAGGCTCACACCCGCGGCCCAGTCCAGGTATTAAGAACGAGGGGTGGCACTGGGGTGCAGCGGGGGAAGCTGCCTGTGGTGCTGGCATCCATATGGGCACCGCTTCATGTCCTGGCTACTCTGCTTCCAATGCAGCTCCCTGCTAGTGGCTTGGGAAAAGCAGTGGAGAATGGCCTGAGTGCTTGGACTCCTGCCACCCACATGGGAGACCACGGGCCCGGCCCAGGCCTGACTGTGGCAGCCATCTGGGGAGTGAAGCAGCAGATGGAAATCTCTTTCTGTGTCTGTCTCTCCTTCGCTCTCTGTAACTTTGCCCTTCAAATAAATAAATAAATAAATCTTAAAAAATAATAACATATAATGCTATTTACTCAGCATGACTCCATGCTTTATTGGATTATTTCAACTTTTATTTATTTGAAAAGCAGAGCAAGAGAGAGAGAAATCTTGCACTTTCTGGTTCATTTCCCAAATGCCCTCAGTAGGTTGAAGTTGGGGACCAGAACCCTATCTGGATCTCCCACATGGTGAAAGGGACCCAACTACTTGAGCCACCATGTGCTGCTTCCAGGGTGTGCACTAGGAGGAAGCTGGAATTGAAAACAGAGCCAAGTTGAATCCAGGCTCTCCCGACACTGGATGTGAATGTCCCAAACAGCATCCTAGCCACTACGCCCAATGCCTGCGCCCGTATGGATTATTTCATCTGACGTTCTCAATAATCACTGCTTCCACTTTGTTTACATTTAGGATAAGCTTCTCGTTCAAGGCCACATGTGTGACCAATATTTCACGGTATTCACATAACATTGGATTATTACCAGTCTCAGTTAGTATTAAAGAATTCGTGGGCGACAGCACTTTGGCATAGTAGGCTAAGCATCCACCTGCAGTGCTGGCATCTAATATGGGCACTGATTCCTTCCCAACTGCCCCTCTTCCAATCTAGCTTTCTACTATTGGCCCTGGAGAGCAGTGGAAGATGGTCCAAGCATGTGGGCCCCTGCACTCACAAGGAAACCAGAGGAAACTCTTGGCTCCTTGCTTCGGATCAGCCCAGCTCTTGTTGTTCGGACCATCTAAGGAGTAATCCTGTGGATGGAGGACTTTTTTCTCTGTCTCTCCCTCTCTCTTTCTGCGACTGTGAAATTACTTCTCAAATAATAAAAATCTAAAAAAAATATGAATCTGAATTTGTGGGGCCAGCATTGTGGTATAGTGGGTTAAGGTGCCAACTGTGACACCTGTGTCCCATATCAGAAGACCAGCTGAAGTCCTAGCTGCTCAGGTTCTAATCCAGCTTCCTGCCATGTGCCTGGGAGAGCAGCAGAAGATGGCTCAAGTATTTGGACCCCTGCCACCCATATGGGACATCCAGATGGAGTACCAGGCTTCAGCCTAGCTCAGCTCTGGCCAATGCGGCTATCTGGGGAGTGAACCAGCAGATGAAAGATCTATTTCTCTCTCTGCTTCCCCTCTTTCTATGTTACTCTGCCTTTTAAATAAATAAAAATAAATCTTCAAGATTTCAAAAAAGATTTTGCTCTTAGCTGGGGTGACCCTTGTGCACACAGTCTCTGTGGGAATGTTGCGTCTGTGGTGTGGCCATCACAGTGTAGACGGCACTCATAACTTGGCCACACTTCTTGTTCACACTGACTTTTCTCCAAAGCCTCCCTGCCTCACTCTTCTCATCCAGAACTTTTTTTTAAAAAAACATTTATTTATTTATTTAAAAGTCTGAGCCAGAGAGAGAGGCAGAGGGAGAAAGACAAAGAGAGATCTTCCATCTGTTGGTTGGTTGGTTCACTTCCCAATTGGCTGCAATGGCTGGAGTTGCACCGATCCAAAACCAGGAGTCTGGAGCCTGCTCCTGGTCTCCTACATGGGTGCGGTGGCCCAAGCACTTGGGCCATCCTCTCCTGCCTTCTCAGGCCAGAGCACAGAGCTGAATCAGAAGTGGAGCAGCAGGGACCCGAACTGGCGCCAATATAGGATGCCAGCACCAAGGTGGCACCTTACCACTATGCCACAAGGCCAGCCCCCACAACTCACTTTCCCACCCCTGGAATTCAGGCTTGCCTATGTGACTTGCTTTGACCAATGGGATATTAGCAAACACAATACAAGTAGGAGCTGAGAAGTGTGCACATATTGGAGATTGCCAGCTCCAGCAGCTCTTGACCCACAAGACTACCACAAGAACAGAGCTCAACCTAGCCAGCAGGAAAGACCACACCAGGAGAGCTGAGGCATGCGCCCCAGGAAACCCCTGCAACACCCCAGACACTAAGCAAGGCCCATCCTAAATCAACCATGCAGCCCAGGTGAGATCTAGAAAAGGCCACCCAATGTAACCCATCCAAACTGCCAACCCACACAGTTGTGCACCAAGAAATCATTGTTGGTTAAGTCACCAAAACTCTGGAGTATGGGATCGGCTTTGTGGCACAGCCGGTAAAGACACCTCATATAATGCACCAGTTTGAGTCCTGGCTGCTCCACTTCCAGTCCAGCTCCCTGCTACTGTGCCTGGGAGAGCAACACAAGATGGCCCAAGTCTTTGGGACCCTGCCATCCACATGGGAGACTGGATAAAACTCTCGGCTTTGATCTTGCTTAGCCTTGGCTGTTGCAGCCATTTGGGGAGAGAACCAGCAAATAGAAGATCTCTCTCTCTCTCTCTTTCTCCCTCTCTCTTTGTAGCTCTGAATTTCAGATAAGTCTTAGAAAAACAAAAACAAAAACAAAAAAAAAACAAAACCCAAACCCTCTGGGGGTAGTGTGTTTCGCAGCCAAGGCTGCCGGATACAGTCTCTTCCAACGCTGAGTGCTGGCCTCACCTCCATTGTTTAAGGGTGGGAGCTCCACTGTCTTCAGCTCAAAGTCACTATCCGTGGGGTGGCCATGGAAGTGCTTCTTCAGGGTCCAGTTCTTAGCACGCACCATCCTGAGGCTCCTAGGATTCAGTAAACACAGAGTCAGCTTCCCTGAGATGACCGCACTCTTAGGGGTGCAGGCCATTGCCAAGGCCAGCTGGCACTACCTCGGCACACTCGCCAACAGCCACATTCCATGGGTACTTGTCTGGTGCTCGTGCTGCGCCAAGCACTTCCTATCTGCTATGTCGATTTCTCCTCATAGCTTCCCAACAGACAGATGAGAAAACTGAGGCTAAGGGGCCGGCGCTGTGGCACAGCAGATTAAAGCCCTGGCCTGCAGTGCCTGCATCCCATATGGGTGCCACTTTGAGTCCTGGCTGCTCTCTTCCCATCCAGCTCCCTGCTAATGCGCCTGGGAAAGCAGCGGCACATGGCACTTGGGCCCCTGGACCACCTGGGAGACCTGGAAGAAGACCCTGGCTCCTGCCTTCAGCCTGGCCCAGGCCTGTCGCTGCAGCTACTTGGCGAGTGAATCTGTCTCTACCTCTCTCTGTACCTCTACATGTCCAATAAGTAAAAGAAATCTTTAAAAAAATAACACAAAACCGGAGGCTTAAAGAAACCTCCAGGACAAGAAGAAACGTAAAAGACTGGAGTTCCAGCCTTTGGGTTCCAGTTTTCCTCTCCGGAACTCCCCTGGGCCTGCAAACATCCCGTTTCTCATCTCACAGGGACGAATCCTCAGGAAAAGAGCGACCAAGGCCAACAACCAGGTTCCACTGGAGAGGACCCCGCGTTCCGAGAGACCCGCGGGAACCCCTGAACGCCACCGGGGGGCGCCGCTGCTCCGCCCGCTGTTCACCCGCAAACTTATTTTAGCTCCAGGGGGAAAACCGCGGGTTCGCGTTTGAACCTGGCACCTCATATACCGAGAAATGAGTCGACTTGGCCCGAACTCTCTCGGATCCAGCTGGAGCCGCGCCGTCCCCCGAGTGAGTCAGTTACAGGCAAATAAGCCGCGGGGCTGCTTGCAGTTTCTCGCCCTGCCCCTGTCCCCGTGCGGGCGGCCTTGGGGGCCACCAGCAATGCAGCCGGGCCTCGCCCTTCTTTCCCTCCCCATCCCGGACCGCTCCAAGCAGCCGCCGAGGCCAGGAGGCCCCGGGACGTCCGGCTCCCAACTTTCTCGGAGCGCAGGGCGGAGACGCCTGGCAGCACCAGGAGCCCCAGGGCCGGGCGCCCACGCTCCCCGCAGGGCCGTCCGGCACCCAGCAGGGAGGAGGAAGAGCGAAGAGGAAGCAGGGCGTCTGCTCACCGGGGGCTGCAGGTCCCAGTGCAGAGGGAAGGCGGTGTGAGCGCCCCACAGCCCCAGCGCCTGAATTTAGGGCGGGAGGGGGCAGGGGTGGGGCTTGGGAGCTCCGCCTGCTCTTCCTTGGAGCCCGGCCCCAGAGGGCGGGTTGGTGGCCTCCTGGGGCCTTGGGTGTTGCCTTGTGATGGGCGCCATGTGTCCGTGGCTCTCTGCGTGTCAGAGTACCAGTTCTATTGCATTTGCGCTCCCGCCTAAAGACCCCGATTAACTTAATCACCCTTTGAAGCCCCTGTTACATATATAACCGCATGGATCGGGGCTCCTATGCTCTAGTCTATTCTAATTACCTTTTAGACACCCTGTTTTCAAATATGGTTACATTCAGGAGGACAGGAGGATGAGGTGGAGGCACAATTCATCCTCTATTCTGGTGTCTGGGCAGAAGGTGGTGGATCCACACGGTGGGGTTCAATGCAGCAATGGGTAGCTGGGTTTGAAGTGCATACAACACCCTGGATGGGTCCTGAACACCAGGCTGCAGCAGGAGACAAGTCATCAATTGCAGTTCCAGGGAGTAAGAGCAGGTGCGGGTGGGTGTTGGCACAGAGCTGAAGATGGCGCGTGGGGTGCCCACATCCCATAGCAGAGTCCCAGCTCCACTCCTGACTCAGCTTCCTGCTGATGTGCACCCTGGGTGCAGCAGGGGACAGAGGGGGATAGCTCATGGAATCAGGTCCCTGCCACCCACAGGGGAGACCTGAATTGAGTTCTGGCTCCTGGCTTCAGCCTGTCCTGCCGTGTCCAGTGCAGGCATTTGAGGAGTGAAATGGAAGATCTGCCCTTCTGTCTCTGTCTGGTGCTCTCTCACTCTGCCTCTCAAATTAATAAAATTAATATACATTTTTAAAATACTTCAAAACTACTCATTCATTTTTTTAGAAAAAGCATGTGCCCTAGTGCACACAATGTAAGAGCATGTGTTTTAAAAACTACTTACACATTAAATGCATCACAACACTGCCTACGGCAGGAGGAAGAGAAAATTAGGAGAAAATTTTAGAGGCACATACACTAGTGAGCGAGAGAGAATGTGGCCAGCCATGGGTGATGATTTACACAGATGGGTGTGGAGGGCTTAATTCTAGACCCCGAGGTCCCCAATCAAACACCAACAGGGAAGAAGCCACAACCGCTTCCCTGCATCCTCTTGGCCTTCTCCAGTCTTCTCTGTAGTTGGAGCTGTGACTTTGTGACAAGGCATAAGCAGAGATCTGATAGGGTGGAGATTTCAGGGAAATGATGGTTTAGCTGATGAAGAGACAAAGTGACCAACTCAGGAAGACTCATTGTTGTCCTTCTCCCTGCCTGGAAACGCTGCCTGATATCAGCCAAGTTCTTGTCACTGTGCAGACTGCAGTGTGGGGGAGAAAGGGAAGCTGGTTCCTGAGCAGGTGCCTCAGCCCTGGACTTCCTGCTTTGGACTCCTTGTGGCACAAAGACAAAAGTGCTGCTTAAGCCGTGGTGGTTTGGGTCTGGACCACAGAATGCCTCCCTGATGCGTGGAGTCCACACCCCCGTGTTTCCTGGTGGGAATTAATCAAGTGCTTCTCTCTCCTGGAGGAAGGGCGGGTTGTCAGTGCAGTGGGTCGAGAAGCCCCCTCTGCCTGCTGGGCCACTTCCAAAGCTTACCGGGAGCGCGTGGGGCAGACTTGGGGAAACAGCTGCAGTGCTTACAACACTACTAGACAGGGTCCTTGTGAAGATCAAGTGTGAGGTGGACACAAAGTACAGGGCAGCAGCAAGCCCCCTAACTTGTTTTTCTTTCCCTCTTCCATCTCGTGTTTTTTTTTTTTTTAATTTTTCAGAAAGGTTTATTTATTTATTTTCAAGGCAGAGTTGCAGAGAAGCAGAGAGAGAGACGTCTTCCATCTGCTGGTTCATTCCCCAACTGGCCACCATTGCCGGAAGTACACCTATCCGAAGCCAGGAACTAGGAACTTCCTCTGGGTCTTCCCCTGTGGGTGTGGTCCCAAGGCCATGGGCCACCTTCTACTGCTTTCCCAGGCCATTGCAGAGAGCTAGATCTGAAGGGAGCAGCCAGAGCTCATGGCAAGAGTCTTGGGTGATCACTAACATCATAATTAAGAGTGTTAATTGTTGAATTAACAACAGAAGTCACCATGCACTTACTCCCCATGTAGGACCTCTGTCCTTAATCAGTTGTACTATGAGAATTAACTGGAAATCTTGTTCTCAAATAGTACTTGATATGTTCTGTGTGTTTGTGTGGGTGCCAAGTGTTGAAATCTTCACTTAGTATAGAGTTGGTCTTCTGTATATAAAGTTCATTAAAAATGAATCTTAATGAAGAATGGGATGGGAGAAGGAGTAGGAGGTGGGACAGGAGTGGGGGTGGGAACGTGGGTATGGGGGAAAAACCTCTATATACCTAAAGTTATACCTATGAAAGTGGCATTCATTCGATAAAAGCTTTAAAACTAAATAAATCATTAGAAGAAAAAGAAGAGGAGCAGTCCATATGGGATGCTGGCACTGTAGACGGTGGGGGTTACCTGCTATGGCACAGCGCCACCCCCAACAATTGTTTTAAAGTATTTTTATATTCATGCATATTTTTTGCAGCTACCTAAATACTATTATGTGTGGTTTTTTTTTTGTTTTGTTTTTTGTTTTTTTTTTTTTTTTTTTTGCAGCTGTGGTGACTTGCTCTGCTTTGATATTCAATCCACTCACAGGAGAATCAGTGTGGGTTGGTCCCAAGATCCCTGCACACCAGTGTGGTTATGTCTTCTGACATAAGCAGTAGGCGTAGTCATCTTGTGACTTCAAGTTTCCTGATTTCTGCAGGGAAGCAGCCAACTCTTATGCTCACTTCATAGAAGCAAAATCAGAAGTTCAAGGTCATAGAGGTAGTCAACTCTTGAACTCCAAAGCCATTATCTTCCACCATAGCCCAGAGAAGCTGAAGTTGGCAGTGAGAAGATGACTTTCAATTGTTCCCTATGAAATTTACATCTCTGTCAATAATCACATCCACGTATTTGCTTATAGAAATTTTATTTGAGAGGCAGAGAAAGAGGGGAGAGAGAATTCCCACCTGCTGGTTCACTTTTCAAATGCATGCAGTGGCCCAGGTTGGGCTGGGCCTGGCCAAAGCTAGGAGCCAAGCACAAACACAAGGCCTCCCATGTGGGTGGCAGGAACTCAATTACTTGAGCCATCACCTGCTGCCTCCCCAGATGCACATTAGCAGGAAGGTGGAGTCAGGAGCAGAAGCCCAGGCATCTCAACTTGTAGACCAACCCCCCCCCCCCCTGCATGCATTTCAATGGATTTTATGACATCTAACTCCTTGCAGGTGCTGTTTCCTAGATGATTGAGGCAGGGTCTACTTTTACTAAGTGATGGGAAAAATCAAGTCATGAGGATGATCTCCTGCTTGCAGGTGCCACTCTTTAGACTTTCACTACGGCTTTCCCCACATTCTCTCCTTTCAGCATTCTCATAAACGCAGCAGGCATGTTTTCAAAGCCTTCAATGACGAATTCACGATACTGGATTTTCCCCTGTAGGGAAACAGCAACATGTACTAGGTGAATTTCACTTCCAAATACCACCCTTCTCTCATCCTAGCATCGGATACATCCCAGGAGCTTGGAAAAGCAATGGATACATCCCAGGAGCTTGGAAATACGAGATGGAGTACTTGTTCTTTGGGAACAGGGTCGGTTTGCAGACAAGAGGCACACAGAGAGAAGTCAGTCTAGGGGTGAGACCCACATGCACAGTATCTGTAGCATGACAAAGCACATTTAAGAATTATTTGCAGATCAAGATTAACAACAGGAGAAGTGTCAGAGGCAACAAGTGAGCAGGTTCTAAGTCAGTCCTGTAGTGGAAGTGGAAGCGGGGAGACCTGTCTGGGTGCTGTCATTGCCATCTCCTCCCATAGCGCGACAATGCAGCATCATCACCTCTGTATGCCTCTGAAGAGCCAGGGCAGTCTCGGAATTGGTCTCTCCTTCAAGCTTTCAATCCGTGTTTAACGTTTATTTATGAGTGTGAGCAAGAAGCGTTCATGTTAGTGTGGAAGATTTTTCATTTCTCTTCCCACAATGCACCTGGGAAGGCAGCAGATGATTACCAAGTACTTGGGTCTCTGCCACCCATGTGGGAGACCCAGATGGAGTTTGGGCTCCTGGCTTCTGCCTGGCACGGACCTGTGTGTTGTGGCCCTCTGGGGCGTGAATCAGTGGATAGAAGAGCTTGCTTTGTCACTCTGCCTTTCAAGTAGATGGAAATAAATAAACATATAACAAGAAAGAAATTTCAAGTAGGCAACAGTAGGCAGCAGTTCAATGTATTTTGTTATAGATGGGAAGCAGTAATACAGATTTGCAATAGAAAAGAGTAGAGGGAGAGTTGTTTTGTTTTCTTTTGTAAAATGGGAAAAGTAAGATTTGTATTTATTTTTTTTTTTTACAGATTTATTGATTTGAAACTCAGAGTAACAAAGAGAGAGAAGGAGAGGGAGAGAGAGAGAACGAGAGAGACAGAGGTCTTCCATCTGCTTGTTCACTCCCCAATTGGCTGCAATAGCTGGAGCTGGACCCATCCAAAGTCAGGAGCCAGGAGCATCTTCCCTGTCTCCCATGCGGGTGCAGGGGCCCAAGGACTTGGGCCATCTTCTACTGCTTTCCCAGGCCATAGCAGAGAGCTGGATTGGAAGTGGAGCAGCCGGGACTAGAAACAGTGCCCATATGGGATGCTGGCACTGCAGGCCAGGGATTTAACCCATTGCACCACAGTGCTAGCCCAAGAATTGTATTTTAAAAAAAGAAGCAGCAGTGGGCGAAAGACAGGCAGAATCTGATGATGTGGCAGAGAGGGAAGAGCTGTTGGAGTGACGTCTCGAGGAGCAGAGGGGACGCAGGTCTAGTGTCCAGCTAGGGGACGGCTCCAGAGCCCCTTACCTCTAGAACCCATGTCAGCAGCTCCTTCAGCGCCTTCTGGCGCACTTCTCCCTTCCAGCGGTTGAAGATGAACCCTTCCATGCGGATTTCCTGGTAGAGCACGCTCTCCGGGGATGGGCCTGGAGAGAGGACGGCACACGTGGGTGAAGGGTCCAGCAGGGCGACTGTGGTGCCAACCTGAACAGTACAAGTCTCTGCCAGTGTTCTCTGAGAGCCTCACCTCCAATTGCCTCCACTTCTTGCTGATCCATGGGCCACCCCTAATCAGTATACTCTGTGGTAGACAACCCAAGGGCCCCCAAAGAAGTCCACATCCTAAACCCCAGAACCTGTGACTCGATCACCTTACTTGGAACAAGGACCTTTCAGGGGGTGGGCATCAGAGAAATGGAGCTGTGTCTTGAGCCAGAGAGACGGATGCGGGTGCATGAGGCATGAAAGTGACGTAGCCAAGCGTTAGCCGGGTCGTGCAGGGAGAATGCTCTACAGAAGACCCACCTCAACCAGATTTCTTTTGAGTGAAGGAGTGGACTCCCCTTTCCCTCTGTTGGAAGAGACACTGTATCTGGGGTTGTCCAACCTGCCGGGGATGTTGATCTCTTTATTGAGAACAAAAAAGCAAAGGTGGCATTAAAGCTGGCAGAAATAACTCTGGTCTCTGCGCTATCCTAACAGTGAAATGTGTTAGAATTTCTGGGGATCAGGGCAGGGCAGGATGCAGTCTGATGCCAATGGGATGCACAAGGCCAGCTAAAGTCTCAAAGGCCCAAATGAGCAGCTGAACTTCCCAAGCCTGATGGCTGAAAAGACTAGATCCAGTCACTGTGTCGGAATATCTGACCGTCCCTAGGACTGGGAGTTAATGAATACAGGGCTTGGTGAACAGAGCTTTGGATGCGGGTCAGTGCGGAGGGGGAGAGGGCACACTTCAGAACTGCAGAGTGGGAAAACGAGGACTGGAAAGCACAGCAGGACAAGAGAGAAACAGGACAGCACAGCGACGCAAGGAGGGGAATGCACGCGCCTTCCCCTGTAGTGGAAACCATCAGACTGGCAGGGTCTGGAGGCCTTGCTGTGCAGGAAGCAGCGAGACTGACGCACACGCAGCCTGCGCTGCCCTCACCTGTGTCAGGTCTCCCTCCACCCCCTGCACCTGCAGCCGGGTCTCTCATCCTGCAGAACCCTAGTATTTTACCAACTGAAGTGTTCTGCTCACACATCAAATCCTGGCTGTCTTTTTACAAACTGCAAAAAATGATAGATAAAAAAACTAAAACTTCTGATCACTTTCTTCCATATTTTTGGATCTTGTGATTTTTCTATATCAAATTCTAATATAACCTGATTTAGCATGACATTCCGTATTCTTATTTTCATAAATACTATTTCACCAAGAATGGCAGGAAACTGTTAAACTCTGATAGTCACTGGCCTATCCCACATGTATGACTTTTCTCCTTGTCCAGCATTCCCACACCCAGGGTCATGTGCACAAATTCATTACCTGGTGGAAGCTGGCCGGTACTGTTATACATAGAAATGGCCCCACATATTGCAACTCTCCCAAATTTCTTCATCTGGCGGATAACAGTATTGGAGAACTCTCCACCTACCTACATAGACAGGAAAATAAAGCAAACCTTAAGTAATCCAAACATTAGGAGATTCAGGAGATTTGGTAAGTCAATCATTTCATAATATTGGTGTTAGCAGTAGCAAAGTTCACTGAATTAATACAACAGTACGGAAATTAGAGTTAGAAAGAGACGTTAAAAATGGACATTTCTGGCCGGCGCCACAGCTCACTTGGCTAATTCTCCGCCTGCGTTGCAGGCACCCCGGGTTCTAGTCCAGGTTGGTTCACTGGATCCGGTGCCAGTTACTCCTCTTCCAGTCCAGCTCTCTGCTGCACTTGGGAGTGCAGTGGAGCATGGCCCAAGTACTTGGGCCCTGCACCTGCATGGGAGACCAGGAGGAAGCATCTGGCTCCTGGCTTCAGATTGGTGTAGTGCGCTGGCCTTAGTGGCCATCTGGGGAGTAAACCAATGGAAGGAAGACCTTTCTCTGTCTCTCCCTCTCACTGTCTAACTCTGCTCGTAAAAAAAAAAAAAATGGACATTTCTCTTTGACTCTAGGAACATACTTATAGAATTTATAAAGTTCACTTTATTATACTTTGAGATTATCTGATCATTCTAATGATCTCCTTGCTCCATGCTCTAAAGAATTGGGAGAAGGGGTGGCACTGTGGTGCAGTAGGCTAAGCCTAAGCCTGCAGAGCTCACATGCCATATAGGTGCCAATTTAAGTCCCAGCTGCTCCACTTGCGATCCACCTCTCTGCTATGGCCTGGGAAAGCAGTAGAAGATGGCCCAAGTCCTTGGACCCCTGTACCCACGTGGGAGACCTGAAAGAAGCTCCTGGCTTTGGATCGGTGCAGCTCCAGCCATTGTGGCCATTTGGGGATTGAACCAGCGGATGGAAACCTCTCTCTCCTTCTGCCTTTCTCTCTCTCTCTCTCTCTCTCTCTTTGCCTCTCCTCTCTCTATGTAACTGTGACTTTCAAGTAAAGTAAATAAATATTTTAAAAACTTAAATAGAAGTAAGGGAAAATAGTCAAGAAGAACAATCTTAGAGGACTCACACTTGTCAATCTTAATATAAAACAAAATTAATCAAGGCTGTGAAAATACAAACATAGAGCAATGGAATAGAAGTGAGAGTCTAAAAGTGAACTCTAGCATTTATGATCAATCAATTTTGTACATAATGCTGAAACAATTCAATAGGGGAAAAGTTCCTTTCAACAATCAGTGCAGAATAACTGGATATCCACATGGGAAAGAATGGAACTGGACTCCTTCCTCACACCACACATAGAAATAAATGTAAGTGATCTGTGGACCTCAGCCTAAGACTAAAATTATTTTATATACCATTGTCTCTAACAAGGGACTTGTGTGCAGAATACAGATAGAAGTCCTACAGCCCCACAAATCACCCACTTAAAAATGGGCACATGTTGGAACAGACATTTCTCCAAACACGGTATACACATGGCCAGTACGCAGGTGGGAAGACTGTCAATATCAGCAGCCACAGGAGAATGCAAAACAGAACCCCAGTGAAATACCATTCCTAACATGCTGGGGTGGCTATGCCCAAGAAGGACAATGACAAGCCTTGGTGAGGGGGAGGAGAAACTGGACCTCAGAGACTGCGGGTAGAAATGTCAGATGGGGCAGCCTCTTGGACAGCCAGTTCAGCAGTTCCTCAGAGCATGAAATAGGAGATCGCCACCGGCCTTCAATCCTACTCATAGGTGTATGGGGCACTGCAAAGGGTTCACGAAAACATGGAATTAAAAGGTAAATGTATTTGGTGCAAAAAGTTTTAAAATTTGTGTAGACAAAGGGTATGCAAAAACATTGACACAAAATGTCTACTATGAAAAAGCTATGGCTAGAATTCAAAACATTTTGCATCACAATAAACATTTTCAGCTCCCTGACCCATGGACTTTCTGAAGTATCCTGAGATACTCAAAAGGCATGACAGCTCATCCGCATGGAGACCTGTACATGAACATTCGTAGCAACACGACCCACTGCAGCCAGAAAGGGGGAGCACCTCGCTGCCCTTCCCCAGAGGAGTAGGGGACTCCAATGCGGTGTCCACAGAAGGGAACGTTCAGGATGGTGCACTGGTAAGTCCTATGACATGCTGACCTTAAAAACATTTTAGGTCAAAGCAGCTGTCATATCATCACTTTGGCACGGGTGGGAGCAGAGGCAGCTGCTAATGAGTACAGCATTTCCTTTCAGTGGGATGAAAATAGTCCACAACTGTGGTGGTGGTCATACAATTTTGTGAATACACAAAAGAACCACTGAATTTTGCATTTAAAATCAGTGAATGGTATGCTCTGTGTATTCCATCTCAATAATGAATCTTTTTACAAAAGACCTGTGGTTTCTCACAAGTTCTAGAAATCTGTGGTTTTTTTTTTTTTTTTTTTTTTTTTTTTTTACAGGCAGAGTGGACAGTGAGAGAGAGAGAGAGAGACAGAGAGAAAGGTCTTCCTTTGCCATTGGTTCACCCTCCAATGGCTGTCGTGGCTGGCGAAATGCAGCTGGCACACCGCGCTGATCCGAAGGCAGGAGCCAGGTGCTTATCCTGGTCTCCCGTGGGTGCAGGGCCCAAACACTTAGACCATCCTCCACTGCACTCCCGGGCCACAGCAGAGAGCTGGCCTGGAAGAGGGGCAAGCGGGACAGAATCCGGCGCCCCGACCGGGACTAGAACCCGGTGTGCCGGCGCCGGAAGGCGGAGGAGGATTAGCCTAGTGAGCCGCGGCGCCGGCCTAGAAATCTGTCTTTTTATAGTAGCTTATTATTTTTTTAACTTTTATTTAATGAATATAAATTTCCAAAGTACAGCTTATGGATTACAGTGTTACAGTAGCTTACTAGTACGTCACATTAGGTCCAGATGTACTTACATTATCAAAATAACAATCGTAACCATCAGGAGCGGCTTTTTTCAAAGTTTCTTCCAGGGACTTCACCGTCTTGTAGTTAAAGGCAAAATCAAATCCAATCTTCTTAAGGTAGTCGACCTTTTCCTCAGACCCTGCTGCTCCCACGACTCTGCAGCCCTGAGGGAGAAAAAGGGGACCTGCTGATGAGCCGCAGGTGCGGGCCAACTGCACTTGCCTCTCTAGCACAGACAGGTGCCCGAGAGCACCTCCTTAGGTACCCACCACAGCTGGTCGACAGAGTGCAGAGGGCAGGTTAGTCTCTGGACCAGCGAAAAGCTCAACTTCAGCTCGCCTGGTGTAGTGAAGGGTTCCACTCAGGTATCCCAACCTCAAGCTTGTGACTCAAAGGACATGCTTTCCTTTCCCATCCATGCACTGCCCATGACCAGGTTTTATTCTTTCCTGTGAAATGTCCTTAAAGCTGCTCTGACTTCTATTCTCCCATGTCAGTGCATCAGATGATCACCTGAGAGGCCGGCGCTCAGGTGATGCGGGTAAAACTGCTGCCTGCAGTTTCAGCATCCCACATGGTCACCAGTTTGAGTTCTGGCTGCTCCATTTCCAGCCCAGCTCTCTGCCATGGCCTGGGAAAGCAGCAGAGGATGGCCCAAGTCTTTAGGACCCTGCATCCGCAAGAAAGATCCAGAGAACATTCCTGGCTCCTGGCTTTGGGTTGGCACAGATCGGGCCTTTGCAGCCACTTAGGGAGTGAATGAGCAGATAGAAGACCTGTCTCTCTCTCTCTCCTGCTGCCTCTCTGTAACTCTCTTTCAAATAAATAAATAAATAAACCTTTTAAAAAATGATCATCCTGAAATTTAAAATGAATTTTTAAAAGTTTCCTAAAAAGCTCTTACTTGAATAAGAAGCTGTAGTACTGTGTCACCATAAACTTCTCCTCCAAAGGCCACGAGATGTTAACACCTAAGAAATGAGTATGCTATTCCTATAAGAGGTGGGTACTGCATTCTATTTAAAATGTAAACAACCAATTACAAAAGTATAAATTTATGCAAGATGTAGATAAAGCTAATATCCAAGTATTATTCCATTTTGGAAAACGCATACAATTCATGAACTGCAAAGTTAATGTGACAAATGCTGAAATGGAATCTGTCAAATCCAATATCTACTCTTACTTATTTACTCACTTGAAGACATCATTTCTGTTAACCTCTGTTAACTGCCGTGGACCTGAGCTAATGCTGTGACTGGAGGAAGACACTGACCTTGATCTTAGCGATCTGCCCCACGACTGCGCCCACGGCTCCGGCTGCTGCATTCACCAGCACTGTGTCTCCACTCTTTGCACCGCAGATTTCAAGGAGACCAAAGTAGGCAGTTATGCTGAGTAAATACAATGAAGGATCTATTAATGGGTTTATTCTTTCCCCCTACAACTCCTTTATCTATATAGCTTGAAGCCCCAGGACTATGGGATTGGTAAAAGACAAAAAAAAATGCAGACAAAGAATATTTTCAGTTTTCAGTACACCTCTTCCTTTTCAACTCCCAGATGGAAACAAAGGTGATGTGAACCAGGGAGGGAATGGAGAGTGGGTTGGAAAATAGCTGCTTCTCATCTATCCCCAGGCCACGTTTCAGGGGTGAAAGAAAATAGAGCCCCCTAGAACTCTGGGGATCCAAGGATGGAGAGATTGTGGCTCATGCCCATGTGAGTCCTTGGGGTGAGCCTCACAGGGAAAGCCTTCTCCTATCATGATGTCAAAGCCACAGAGCACACACAGCGCTATGCTACGTCTGGGCAGCAGAGGGCTAGAGAGAGCACCTGAAGTTTTCATGGCTCCCAACTGGCAAGGAAGAACTGCTGGGATTTCCCCGTATCAGCCCAAGTGGGATGCTGAAGTTAGCATGCAAGGAAAGAGCTACTGGCTACAAACAGGCAGCCGCCAACAGTAGTGCAGGGGAAGACACCACCCCCTCACTGCATTACCAGTCTGGAGGGGCCGTGGCTGAAGATTCCATGGGCAAAGTTAACGCTTGGAGCAGGAGACCAGCATAAGGCCCACACGAACCACTCTCAAGAAGTTGTTAGGGTGGGTGTTTTTATAGTGGTTAACACACTGGCTGGCTCGCCTGCACCCCACACTGGAGCCCTGGGTTGAAGTCTCAGCTGTGCCCCAATTCCAGATTCCTGCTCATGTGTGCCCCAGGAAGATGGTCCAACTCCTTGGATGCCTACACCCACGCAGGAGATCTGGAGGAAGCTCTTGGGTCCTGGCTTTGGATTGGCACAGCTCCTGCCATGGTGGCCATCTAGGGAGAGGACTAGCAGAGGTAAGACCTCTCTCTCTCTTTCTCTCTGCTTCTGCTTTTCGTTCTCTCTGTAACTCTGCCTTTTAAACAAAATCAATAAATCTTAAAGAAAATCTTATATAGATAACAGAGATGTATGTTCTTTGTCTTTCTGTGGCTGCCTTGCTTTGTCTTGAAGGTCCATTCACATTGTCACAAATGACAAGATTTCTTCATTTTATTTTTTAAGGCTAAATACACCTAGCACATTCCCTTTATCCATTCCTACACTTATGGATGCTTCCCTTGATGTTCCCTTCTTCGTCCTATCTCCTGGAATCAGTTTCCACGCATATAATACTCAAGTCTCCTCTTGTTGATAAGCTCTGAACAAATCCTTCTGGAAGGCCAGAGTATCCAGCACTCACACCAATAAAATATCCCCGTGCAACTCACCCTGGCATGCCGACTGTCCCCAGGGCCAAGGACAGTGGCAAGGTGTCTGGCCACTCTGTAAGCAGCTTCTCCAGTTGTTGTCCGTCGGAAATGGAGTGCGATGCCCAGCCTGAATGAGCCAGGACGAGGGTCCCGACCGGCCATGCTGGGTTTTTACTTTCCACAACTCTGAAAGATAGAGCCATGAAGACAATGAGCCCGTCCTCTCAGGGCGTTAGCATGCTATGGGGTCCAGGTTCGCAGAAGGGCGCTGAGGTGGCCATCCCACGACTGCTACCCTGCCACGCCTCTCCATCTTCATCCTCAACCAGTGGCATAGAGGCCGCCAGAGAAGAACTCTCCAACCAACCCAGCCCAGGCATCTGTCTTACCCAGTTCTCCTCTGTTCAAGCAAGGGGCCCCGTGCTCTGGCTCAAATGCCCGCACACCAGCCTCTTCTCTTACTCAGGGGGCTCCCACCATCCTTCACCCTGCTCTCTCCGGAATCTTCAACACTTTCCTCCCTGCTGGCCTGTTCCCTTAGCCTATAAGCTTGCTCAACTCTGACATCTCCAAGTCTCATTTTCCCCGACCCCTCCCTTCCCTCTTCTTCCTTTGACACCTGAGCCTCCCACTTGATAACCCACTGCAACCTGCCACCCACCCCTACTATTCCACTACAGCCTCCTGATCACAAATCCAGTGGGTAGGGTGGCGCCACGGCTCACTAGGCTAATCCTCCGCCTGCAGCACTGGTACCCAAGGTTCTAGTCCCAGTTGGAGCGCCGGTTCTGACCCAGTTGCTCCTCTTCCAGGCCAGCTTTCTGCTGTGGCCCAGGAAAGCAGTGGAGGATGGCCCAAGTGCTTGGGCGCTGTACCCGCATGGGACATCAGGAGGAAGCGCCTGGCTCCTGGCTTCGGATCGGTGCAGTGCCCCAGCAGTGGTGGCCATTTGGGGGCGAACCAGCGGAAGGAAGACCTTTCTCTCTGTATCTCTCTCTCTCTCTCACTGTCTAACTCTGCCTGTCCAAAAAAAAAAAAAAAAAAATACAGTGGGTATTTCGTCAAGATCTCTTTTTACCATCCTGTTCTGTCCAACGCAGTGGGTCACCTGCGAATCTTCCCTCTCTGGTTCCTAGAACAGTCACATCTCCTGGTTTTGCCTGTCCTTTCTCTCTTATTTCTGATTTCCCTTTCTTTCTTATTCTCCCACTCTTATAATTCTTTACCATTTTCCTCTCAGATAATGAATTTATATAACATGTTTATTCTAGAAAACTTCAAACATATAAAATCCAATAACAGTCCCAACCCTATAACACAAAGATAACTGCTAACATTTTGGTGTATTATGGCAATCTTAATGATATAGATGTTTACATAATTGATGTAGTTTTATGCTTTATAATGTAATTTTTGTATCAACAAGATGCTAGTCTACATAGTGGAGTATTTTTCCATGTTAGTAAGAATCCTTCAAAAACTGTAATGAACTTAATTATTCTCCCATCATTCAGTGATTGCCAGCATCTTTCCTAATATCAATGACATTTAACTATTACTCATAAATGTGAATTTGTTTTTCCTTAGATAATGTTTCCATAAATGGGATTACTAGGTCAAGTGTACTGAAATATCTGTAACTCTTCGTGATTATCACCAAAGTCCTGTCTCGAATGCTGTGCCAACTAAGGTTTCCACCATCAATGTATATAAACCTATCAGCACGTCATCTCTGTCATGAGGTAGTACATTTTAGAAAACCTTTACCAGTTCAACACATACAAATACGTGTTCACTTCTTAGATTATTAGCAAGAAACGTAAAAGAAGAAATGTATATGAAGAAAACTTCTCATAGGATACCAGACAAAATGGAGAAATGGGAGACATACTAGTGTTTAGAGAAAAAGATGATAAGATATGAGTTCCTCTAAACCAGGGGTGGGGAATCCTTTTGCTCCCAAGAGCCAGCTGGGGATTCCTAACATCATTCATGGGCCATACAGCATGATCACTTAAAAATTAGCCTGCTGTAGATCTGTTAAATGCCTAGTCCACCTGCAGCTGCCTTGGCAGGGAAGGACCGAATGATTTCTTGGGCCTTCTCCGACCCACAGCCTGGCCTTCCCCACCACTGTAATAAATTCACTGAAGCCCAGGAAAATGCTAATAAAACTGCAACAGATGGTGTTCTAAAATTGGGCTAATTATTAACATTTCCCTCTTTATGTCTATAAAAATTAAGAGTCTGAAAATTTTAAATATAAAAAATTAATGTATAGCCGGCGCCGTGGCTCAATAGGCTAATCCTCTGCCTTGTGGCACCGGCACACAGGGTTTTAGTCCCGATCGGGACAGCGGATTCCAGGCCAGCTCTCTGCTGTGGCCAGGGAGTGCAGTGGAGGATGGCTCATGTCCTTGGGCCCTGCACCCCATGGGAGACCAGGAGAAGCACCTGGCTCCTGGTTTCAGATCAGGATCAGCGAGGTGCGCCGGCCACGGCAGCCATTGGAGGGTGAAGCAACGGCAAAAGGAAGACCTTTCTCTCTCTCTCTCTCTCTCTCTCACTGTCCACTCTGCCTGTCAAAAAAAATTAATGTATATAACATTGAGGAAAATATGAATGAACATTTTAGCAATTTTGGACAGGAGAAAGCCTCAGCAAGAGATTAAAGAAAAGCTATAAGTACAAATATTTATAACGTTATTACATAAAGCTTAGCCATGATTAGACACAGGAGAAAGATAAAGATCTAAATATTTGTAATATTAATATATTTTTTTTATTTTTGACAGGCAGAGTGGACAGTGAAAGAGACAGACAGAGAGAAAGGTCTTCCTTTGCCGTTGGTTCACCCTCCAATGGCCGCCGCGGCTGGCGCATCGCGCTGATCCGAAGCCAGGAGCCAGGTGCTTTTCCTGGTCTCCCATGGGGTGCAGGGCCCAAGCACTTGGGCCATCCTCCACTGCACTCCCTGGCCACAGCAGAGAGCCGCGGCGCCAGCCTGTAATATTAATATGTGTAACACATAAGAAGCTTGCATACATCAATATAACACATAAAAAGTCGTAAAGGGATAGAACACAGGACATAAACAGGTGATTCGCAGGAGACCGTTGATAATTAACTCACAAAAGGTCAACATTACCGATAATGACAGAAATCAAACTGAACTAAGCATGAAATATCAATGTGTGCAATTTGGATGTTGAATGATGGGGACGGGCAGGCCTCGTGGTGCAGCGGGTGAGGCCCCGTCCCATACAGGAGCCCCGGCTGAGTCCTGCCTGCTCTGCTCCAGATCCGGCTTCCTGCTAAGCTCCTGAGGGCCCGCAGACGACGGCTCCAGTCCTGGGTCCCCGGCAGCCCCTGCCACCCAAGTGGTATTTCAGGCTTTCAGCTTCAGCCTGGCTCAGCTCTGATTGCTGCAGGTGTTTGGGGAACGACCCAGTGGGTGGAAGATCTCTCTCTCCTTGTCCCTCCCTCTCTGCCTTGCAGGTAGATAAAAATAAACAAACATTAAAAAAAAAATGGGAATAATTATAGTGAATACTCATACAATCTTTTTTATTAATTTTTAAAAGTTATCTGGCTTGAGGCTGGTGCTGTGTTGTAGCAGTCAACACCCTGGTCTGAAGCGCCCGCCTCCTATATGAGCCCCGGTTTGAGTCCCGGCTGCTCCACTTCAGATCCTGCTCTCTGCTATGGCCTGAGAAAGCAGTAGAGGATGGCCCAAGTCCTTGGGCTCCCGCACCCGCGTGGGAGACCTGCAAGAAGCTCCTGGCTTCAGATCGGCACAGCTCTGGCCTTTGTAGCAGTGTGGGGAGTGAACCAGTGGATGGAAGACCTCTCTCTCTCTCTCTCTCTCTCTCTCTCTGCCTCTCCTCTCACTGTGTAACTCTGACTTTAAAAAACACAGTCATCTTTTAAGGTTCAAACAATGGTAGAACTTTTAGTTTGAAAGATAATATTTTGTGCCGGTGCAGGGGTGCAGCGGGTTAAAGCCCAGACATGCAGTGCTGGCATCACATATGGGCTCCGGTTTGAGTCCCGGCTGTTCCACTTCCAACAGCTCTCTACTATGGCCTGGGAAAGCAGTGTAAGATGGCTCAAGTCCTTGGGCCCCTGCACCCATATGGGAGACCTGGAAGAAACTCCTGGCTCCTGGCTTCAGATACGCAAAGCTCTGGCCATTGCGGCAATGGGGAGTGAACCATAGGATGGAAGACCTCTCTCTCTCTCTCCCTCTCCCTCTCCTCTCTCTGTGTAATTATGACTAAAAAAAAGATAGTCATCTTTTAAGGTTCAAACAATGGTAGAAAATTCAGTTTGAAAGATAATATTTTGTGCTGGTGCAGTTGACAGCGGGTTAAAGCCCAGACCTGCAGTGTTGGCATCACATATGGGCTCCGGTTTGAGTCCCGGCTGCTCCACTTCCAAACCTGCTCTCTGCTACGGTCTGGGAAAGCAGAAGATGACTCAAGTCCTTGGGCTCTTGCACCCACATGGGAGACCCAGAAGAAGCTCCTTGGTTAGGATGGGCACAAATCTTGCCTTTGCTGCCAATAGAGGAGGGAAGCAGCAGATGGAAGATCTCTCTGTCTCTCTCTGCCTCTCCTTCTCTCTGTGTCTAACTCTGACTTTCAAATAAATAAATAAATATTTAAAAGAAAAAGAAAGATAAAATTTTTATGTTATGTGAAGTTTTACAATAAGCCTGGACTGAATGAATACAGTATTTGTAGTAATTAATAGTAGGGATGACAGAGGGAGGTTGAAATGATGACATTTTCACACCCTGCCCTCACTCCCCATCATTCAGGCAGGGGGGAGGATTTCCCAACATGCTTCCAAGGTCAGTGAGTGAAGCATCCAAGCTGAAGAAACTGTGGGAGCCAGGACAGAGCCGGGGCCGGTAGGAGGTGAAGAGGAGACAGGTTACCAAGCACAGGGACAAATGGAAATAATTACCTGGCCACTTGCTGCCCCATCATTGTGTCTCCCTCCTTCAGTCTTTTGGATCCCAACCTGAAAAACAAATTCCATTCTTCATACTGACGAATAACTGGGCTACTGTCTGCAGTTTCAAAACAAATGAAAAACCTCCAGGCCGGGATGTGCAGACTGAAACTCAGACACACAAGGCAGAGCAGGTGCACCCTAGCACGGGTTAGAGGCAGCTCTGCTCTGTACCCAGAGAAACCCTCGCGTAGCATTTTCCTATGATGGAACACGAGATGCCCACCCCTGTGTACACTTGCGGGTGAGTTTCTTTCAGTGGCTAAAAATGCAACTCAGGCAGCACTGCATACTTGTTTCCCAAAACCACAGCCACACAAAAAGGAAAACCAGTGAAATCTTACAGTTGTGATTCTAGTCTTTATCCATCAGCTATGAAAAGAATAGAAAGAAGAGTATTTACCTAGTGACCCAGAAAGGCACTGAGCCATCAGTGGGCCTTGGAGGCTTTTTATTCCCTCCCTCCCTCCGGCGTTGTGTACTGAGGACGCCAGGTGAAGGTAACAAGACAGGGCACTGAAGCTAAGCCCCTCCCTCTGCCAAATCCCTTCCAAGTGAAAAGGACAGATGGAGCTGGGCTCCTTGCTTCTGGCAGTTTTGCTGGAAGCCATGCCACCACACAACACCAGGAGAGGGTTGTAAAAGAAAAGGCTGAAAGGGTGACCTTTGGCCAAGCCCAGCACCAAGACGACACCGGGAGGACCAGGGGAAAAGGAGTGTTTGCATCACTTGGATATTTCTAAAGGTGAATGGCTTCAGAACAAGGTCCCCCGCAGGACTTCGCAGGAGGAAATGATACCTCATGTAAGGATCCACGGAGAGGAACAGAGCTTCCAGCAGGACCTCTGCAAAACAAAGCAGTGCACAGGCATTGAAAACTCACGGCCTTGCTTCCCTAGCATTTCACACAACACAGCTCACCGCTCTGCTGCAGGCTGCCCTCTGCTCTGTGCTTGCCAGGGACAGGCTGCAGGCTCACACCCGCGGCCTAGTCCAGGTATTATGAAGGAGGGGTGGCACTGGGGTGCAGCGGGGGAAGCTGCCTGTGGTGCTGGCATCCATATGGGCACCGCTTCATGTCCTGGCTACTCTGCTTCCAACCCAGCTCCCTGCTAGTGGCTTGGAAAGAGTAGTGGTGGAGGATGATCCGAGTGCTTGGACTCCTGCCACCCACATGGGAGGCCACGGGCTCGGCCCAGCCCTGACTGTGGCAGCCATCTGGGGAGTGAACCAGCAGCTGGAATTCTCTCTCCGTGTCTGTCTCTCCTTCTCTCTCTGTAACTTTGCCCTTCAAATAAATAAATAAATAAATCTTAAAAAAATAATAACATATAATGCTGTTTACTCAGCATGACTCCATGCTTTAATGGATTATTTCAAATTTTATTTATTTGAAAGGCAGAGCAAGAGAGAGAGAAATCTTGCACTTTGTGGTTCATTTCCCAAATGCCCACAATAGGCTTAATTTGGGGGCCCAGATCCTATCTGGACCTCCCACATGGTGAAAGGGACCCAACTACTTGAGCCACCATGTGCTGCTTCCAGGGTGTGCACTAGGAGGAAGCTGGAATTGAAAACAGAGCCAAGTTGAATCCAGGCTCTCCCGACACTGGATGTGAATGTCCCAAATAGCATCCTAGCCACTACGCCCAATGCCTGCGCCCGTATGGATTATTTCATTTGACGTTCTCAATAATCACTGCTGCCACTTTGTTTACATTTAGGATAACCTTTCGTTCAAGGCCACACGTGTGACCATAATTTCACGATATTCACATAACATTGGATTATTACCAGTCTCAATTAGTATTAAAGAATTTGTGGGGGCCAGCGCTTTGGCATAGTATGCTAAGCGTCCACCTGCAGTGCTGGCATCTAATATGGGCACTGGTTCCTTCCCAACTGCCCCTCTTCCAATCCAGCTTTTTTTTTTTTTTTTTTGACTGGCAGAGTGGACAGTGAGAGAAAGAGACAGAGAGAAAGGTCTTCCTTTGCCGTTGGTTCACCCTCCAATGGCTGCCGTGGCCAGCATGCTGCCAGCAGACCACGCTGATCCGATGGCAGGAGCCAGGTGCTTCTCCTGGTCTCCCATGGGGTGCAGGGCCCAAGCACTTGGGCCATCCTCCACTGCACTCCCGGGCCACAGCAGAGAGCTGGCCTGGAAGAGGGGCAACCAGGACAGATTCCGGTGCCCCGACCGGGACTAGAACCTGGTGTGCCGGCGCCGCAAGGTGGAGGATTAGCCTAGTGAGCCGCGGCACTGGCCTCCCATCCAGCTTTCTACTAATGGCCCTGCAGAGCAGTGGAAGATGGTCCAAGCATGTGGGCCCCTGCACTCACAAGGAGACCAGAGGAAACTCTTGGCTCCTGGCTTCGGATCAGCCCAGCTCTGGTTGTTAGGACCATCTGAGGAATAAATCTGTGGGTGTAGGACTTTTTTCTCTGTCTCTTCCTCTCTCTTTCTGCGACTGTGAAATTAGTTCTCAAATAATAAAAATCTAAAAAAAAATGAATCTGAATTTGTGGGGCCAGCATTATGGTATAGTGGGTTAAGGTGCCAACTGTGACACCTGTGTCCCATATCAGAAGACCAGCTGAAGTCCTAGCTGCTCAGGTTCTAATCCAGCTTCCTGCCATGTGCCTGGGAGAGCAGCAGAAGATGGCTCAAGTATTTGGACCCCTGCCACCCATATGGGACATCCAGATGGAGTACCAGGCTTCAGCCTAGCTCAGCTCTGGCCAATGCGGCTATCTGGGGAGTGAACCAGCAGATGAAAGATCTATTTCTCTCTCTGCTTCCCCTCTTTCTATGTTACTCTGCCTTTTAAATAAATAAAAATAAATCTTCAAGATTTCAAAAAAGATTTTGCTCTTAGCTGGGGTGACCCTCGTGCACACAGTCTCTGTGGGAATGTTGCGTCTGTGGTGTGGCCATCACAGTGTAGATGGCACTCATAACTTGGCCACGATCCTTGATTGCACTGATTTTCTCCAAAGCCCCCCTACCTCACTCTTCTCATCCAGAACTTTTTTTTAAACATTTATTTATTTATTTAAAAGTCTGAGCCAGAGAGAGAGGCAGAGGCAGAAAGATAGTGAGAGGTCTTCCATCTGTTGGTTGGTTCACTCCCCAATTGGCTGCAATGGCTGGAGTTGCACTGATCCAAAACCAGTCTCCTCCTGATCTCCTACATGGGTGCAGTGGCCCAAGCACTTGGGCCATCCTCTCCTGCCTTCCTAGGCCAGAGCAGAGAGCTGAATCAGAAGTGGAGCAGCAGGGACCGGAACTGGAGCCAATACAGGATGCCGGCACCAAGATGGCACGTTACCCACTATGCCACAGGGCCAGCCCCCAGAAACTCATTTTCCCACCCCTGGAATTCAGGCTTGGCTATGTGACTTGCTTTGCCCAATGGGATATTAGCAAACACAATACAAGTAGGAGCTGAGAAGTGTGTACATATTGGAGATTTCCAGCTCCATCAGCTCTTGACCCACAAGACCACCACAAGAACAGAGCTCAACCTAGCCAGCAGGAAAGACCACACCAGGAGAGCTGAGGCATGCGCCCCAGGAAACCCCTGCCACACCCCAGACACTGAGCAAGGCCCACCCTAAATCAACCATGCAGCCCAGGTGAGATCTAGAAAAGGCCACCCAATGTAACCCATCCAAACTGCCAACCCACACAGTTGTGCACCAATAAATCATTGTTGGTTAAGTCACCAAAACTCTGGAGTATGGGTTTGGCGTTGTGGCACAGTGGGTAAGCCAGCTCTTGTAATGCACCAGTTTGAGTCCTGGCTGCTCCACTTCTGGTCCAGCTCCCTGCTACTGTGCCTGGGAGAGCAACGCAAGATGGCCCAAGTCTTTGGGGCCCTGCCATCCACATGGGAGACTGGATAAAACTCTCGGCTTTGATCTGGCTCAGCCTTGGCTGTTGCAGCCATTTGGGGAGAGAACCAGCAAATAGAAGATCTCTCTCTCTCTCTATCTTTGTAGCAATAAATTTCAAATAGGTCTTAGAAAAAACAACAACAACAACCCCTCTAGGGTTAGTGTGTTTCACAGCCCAGGCTGCCGGATAAGTCTCTTCCGACGCTGAGTGCTGGCCTCACCTCCATTGTTTAAGGGTGGGAGCTCCACTGTCTTCAGCTCAAAGTCGCTATCCGTGGGGTGGCCATGGAAGTGCTTCTTCAGGGTCCAGTTCTTAGCACGCACCATCCTGAGGCTCCTAGGATTCAGTAAACACAGAGTCAGCTTCCCTGAGATGACCACACTCTTAGGGGTGCAGGCCATTGCCAAGGCCAGCTGGCACTACCTCGGCACACTCGCCAACAGCCACATTCCATGGGTACTTGTCTGGTGCTCGTGCTGCGCCAAGCACTTCCTATCTGCTATGTCGATTTCTCCTCATAGCTTCCCAACAGACAGATGAGAAAACTGAGGCTAAGGGGCCGGCGCTGTGGCACAGCAGATTAAAGCCCTGGCCTGCAGTGCCTGCATCCCATATGGGTGCCACTTTGAGTCCTGGCTGCTCTCTTCCCATCCAGCTCCCTGCTAATGGGCCTGGGAAAGCAGCGGCACATGGCACTTGGGCCCCTGGACCACCTGGGAGACCTGGAAGAAGACCCTGGCTCCTGCCTTCAGCCTGGCCCAGCCCTGTCGCTGCAGCTACTTGGCGAGTGAATCTGTCTCTACCTCTCTCTGTACCTCTACATTTCCAATAAGTAAAAGAAATCTTTAAAAAATAACACAAAACCTGAGGCTTAAAGAAACCTCCAGGACAAGAAGAAACGTAAAGGACTGGAGTTCCAGCCGCTGGGTTCGAGTTTTCCTCTCCGGAACTCCCCTGGGCCTGCAACCATCCCCAGTTTCTCATCTCACAGGGACGAATCCTCAGGAAAAGAGCGACCAAGGCCAACAACGTGGTTCAGCTGGAGAGGACCCCGCGTTCCGAGAGGCCCGCGGGACCCCTGAACGCCACGGGGGGGCGCCGCTGCTCCGCCCGCTGTTCACGCGCAAACTTTCTTTAGCTCCAGGGGCAAAACCGAGGATTCGCGTTTAAGCCGGGCACCTCATATACCGAGAAATGAGTCGACTTGGCCCGAACTCTCTCGGATCCAGCTGGAGCCGCGCCGTCCCCCGAGTCAGTCAGTTACAGGCAAACAAGCCGCGGGGCTGCTTGCAGTTTCTCGCCCTGCCCCTGTCCCCGTGCGGGCGGCCTTGGGGGCCACCAGCAATGCAGCCGGGCCTCGCCCTTCTTTCCCTCCCCATCCCGGACCGCTCCAAGCAGCCGCCGAGGCCAGGAGGCCCCGGGACGTCCGGATCCCAACTTTCTCGGAGCGCAGGGCGGAGACGCCTGGCAGCACCAGGAGCCCCAGGGCCGGGCGCCCACGCTCCCCGCAGGGCCGTCCGGCACCCAGCAGGGAGGAGGAAGAGCGAAGAGGAAGCAGGGCGTCTGCTCACCGGGGGCTGCAGGTCCCAGTGCAGAGGGAAGGCGGTGTGAGCGCCCCACAGCCCCAGCGCCTGAATTTAGGGCGGGAGGGGGCAGGGGTGGGGCTTGGGAACTCCGCCTGCTCTTCCTTGGAGCCCGGCCCCAGAGGGCGGGGGTTGGTGGCCTCCTGGGGCCTGGAGTCTTGACTTGTGATGGGTGCCATGTGTCCTTGGCTCTCTGCGTGTCAGAGTACCAGTTCTATTGGATTTGGGCTCCCACCTAAAGACCCCGGTTTAACTTGATCACATTTGAAGCCCCTGTTACAAATATAACCGAATGGATCGGGGCTCCTATGATCTCGTCTATCCTAATTACCTGTTTAGAGACCCTGTCTTCAAATATGGTTACAATCAGGGGGATAGGAAGATGAGGTGAGGCACAACTCATCCTCTAACCTGGTGTCTGGGCAGAAGGTGGTGGATCCACACGGTGGGGTTCCATGCAGCAATGGGAAGCGGGTTTGAAGTGCATACAACAGCCTGGATGGACCCTGAGCACCAGGCTGCAGCAGGAGACAAGTCATCAATTGCAGTTCCAGGGAGTAAGAGCAGGTGCGGGTGGGTGTTGGCACAGAGCTGAAGATGGCGCGTGGGGTGCCCACATCCCATAGCAGAGTCCCAGCTCCACTCCTGACTCAGCTTCCTGCTGATGTGCACCCTGGGTGCAGCAGGGGACAGAGGGGGATGGCTCATGGAATCAGGTCCCTGCCACCCACAGGGGAGACCTGAATTGAGTTCTGGCTCCTGGCTTCAGCCTGTCCTGCCGTGTCCAGTGCAGGCATTTGAGGAGTGAAATGGAAGATCTGCCCTTCTGTCTCTGTCCGGTGCTCTCTCACTCTGCCTCTCAAATTAATAAAATTAATATACATTTTTAAAATACTTCAAAACTACTCATTTTTTTAAATAAAGAATGTGCCTCATTGCACACAATATAAGAGTATGTTTTTTTAAAAACTACTTATAGCCAGCGCCACCATAGCTCAATAGCCTCATCCTCCGCTTTGCGGCGCCGGCATACTGGGTTCTAGTCCCGGTTGCCCCTCTTCCAGGCCAGCTCTTTGCTGTGGCCCGGGAGTGCAGTGGAGGATGGCCCATGTGCTTGGGCCCTGCACCTGCATGGGAGACCAGGAGAAGCACCTGGCTCCTGCCATCGGATCAGTGTGGTGCGTCGGCCACAGCGGCCACTGGGGGGTGAACCAACGGCAAAGGAAGACCTTTCTCTCTGTCTCTCTCTCTCACTGTCCACTCTGCCTGTCCAAAAAAAAAAAAAAAAAAAAACTACTTATATATTAAGTACATCACTACAATGCAGAGACCCAGAGACAAAGACTGAAATCCTCTTGTGCTAGAGGTCGACCCTGCCAGTGGCCTGTCCATACCCACTCTCCTCTTCACTGGTACAACATACACAGCCAACAGTGTAGCAATGGCTGCTGTCCTGTCTTCTCTGTAGTTGGAGTTGTGACTTTGTGACAAGGCATAAGCAGAGATTTGATAGGGTGGAAATTTCAGGGAAATGATGGTTTAGCTGATGAAAAGACAAAGTGACCAACTCAGGAAGGCTCATTGTTGTCCTTCTCCCTGCCTGGAAACGCTGCCTGATATCAGCCAAGTTCTTGTCACTGTGCAGACTGCAGTGTGGGAGAGAAGGGAAGTTGGTTCCTGAGCAGGTGCCTCAGCCCTGGACTTCCTGCTTTGGACTCCTTGTGGCACAAAGACAAAAGTGCTGCTTCTTCTTCTTCTTCTTCTTCTTCTTCTTCTTCTTTTTTTTTTTTTGGACAGGTAGAGTTAGACAGTGAGAGAGAGAGACAGAGAGAAGGATCTTCCTTCCATTGGTTCACCCCACAAATGGCCGCCACGGCTGGCGCTGTGCCGATCTGAAGCCAGGAGCCACGTGCTTCCTCCTGGTCTTTCATGCGGGTGCAGGGGCCCAAGCACTGCCTTCCCGGGCCACAGCAGAGAGCTGGACTGGAAGAGGAGCAACCGGTACTAGAACCCGGCACCCATATGGGATGCCAGCGCCGCGGGTGGAGGGTTAACCACATGAGGCATGGTGCCGGCCACAAAAGTGCTTCTTACGCCATGTGGTTTGGTTTCTGGACCACAGAATGCCTCCCCAATGCGTGGAGCCTGCGCCCCCGTGTTTCCTGGTGGGAATTAATCAAGTGCTTCTCTCTCCTGGAGGAAGGGCGGGTTGTCAGTGCAGTGGGTCGAGAAGCCCCCTCTGCCTGCTGGGCCACTTCCAAAGCTTACCGGGAGCGCGTGGGGCAGACTTCGGGGAAACAGCTGCAGTGCTTACGACACTACTAGGCAGGGTCCTTGTGAAGATCAAGTGTGAGGTGGACACAAAGTACTGGGCAGCAGCAAGCCCCCTAACTTCTTTTTCTTCCGCCCTTCCATCTTTCGATTGTTGTCTTTTAAAAAAAATTTTCAAAAAGGTTTATTTAGGTATTTGAAAGGCAGAGTTACAGAGAGGCAGAGGCAGAGAGAGAGAGAGAGAGAGAGAGAGAGAGAGAGGTCTTCCATCTGCTATTTTACTCCCCAGTTGGCCACCATTGCCGGAACTGCACCTAACGGAAGCCAGGAGCCAGGAGCTTCCTCTGGGTCTTCCCGTATGGGTATGAGGACCAAGGACTTGGGCCATCTTCTACTGCTTTCCAAGGTCATGCAGAGAGCTGGATCTGAAGTGGAGCAGCCAGAGCTCATGGCAAGAGCCTTGGGTGGTCACGGACATCATGATTAAGTGTTAATTGTTAAATTAATAACAGAAGTCGCTGTGCACTTACTCTCTATGTCCTTAATCAGTTGTACCTTGAGAATTAACTGACAAACTTGTTCTCAAACAGTACTTTATACATTCTGTGTGTTTGTGTGGGTGAGTGCAAAGTGTTGAAATCTTTATTTAGTATAGAGTTGGTGTTCTGTATATAAAGTTAATTAAAAATGAATCTTAATGAAGAATGGGATGGGAGAAGGAGCAGGAGGTGCGATGGGAGTGGGGGTGGGAGGGTCAGTAAGGTGGAAAGAACTTCTGTATTACTAAAGTTATTCCTATGAAATTTGCATTCATTCAATAAAAGCTTTAAAAATGAATAAATCATTAAAAATAAAGAAGTGAAGCAGCTGAGACTCGAACCATTGCCTGTATGGGCTGTTGGCACTGCAGGCGGTGGATTTACCCACCATGCCGCAGTGCTAGCCCCCATCTCTTAGTTTTTAAGAAATAGTTAAAAATAGGCTTATTAAGTATCTTTTTGTGATCCAAGCATGTTTTAGGTTCATCAGATAATCAATGATGTGAAAAACACTGTCTACTTTTAGCTATTGACAGAACCTATAAAAGTGCAGCTATTAAAATTCTTTGGATACTAAGAATTACAAAAGTGAAGTGTCAGGAACACAGCCTCCAATACCAACTCCCTTGGCACTGAATGAAGATTTGAGTAAACCTGGCCAGGTAATAGCAAACAAGACCTCTCACCTGTGACTCAGTCAATCTCAGTCTTGCAATTAGCCAAGTCATGGTGATCAGGCTAATCCACAGCACATGAACACGCACTTGCAGAGGTGGGAAGTGGATGGAAGAGTCAAGGACTAAGGTTGCCTTCGCCTTGCTCTAGGAAGAGAAAACCACCATCCTTGCAATCTTCTGACCTTAAACTTTGATGAGCTCCGATCCAGCTGCCTGAGGAAGCAATTCACATAAAACAAGAAAATTTGGTAATAAAGTTTTTCTTCATATCAAATCATTCAGGCATGAGAGGTAGCATTACAGACAGAAGGAGAGACAGAGAGAAAAGTGTTCCATCCACTGGATCACTCCTCAAATGGCTGCAACAGCTGGAACTGGGCTTATCCGAAGCCAGGAGCCAGGAGCTTCTTCTGGGTATCCCATGTGGTTTCAAGGGCCCAAGGACTTGGGTCATCTTCTACTGCTTTCCCAGGCCATAGCAGAGATTGGAAGTGGAGCAGCCGGGACTCGAACTGGCACCCAAATGGGATGCCGGCACCACAGGCAGAGGCTTAGCTCACTATGCCACAACGCTGGCCCCTAAATAAATATTTAAAACAAACTCTGAATAGTACTACCATTCCTAAGATGTGAGAATACCTTACTACACATGGATGCTACAGCAGAGAGACGTTGGCTGTGCCTCCCCCCACAGCATGTAGGAGATGCAGCTGTGAGCCTCGCGCTAGCAGGGTCCTGGGAAGTAATGTGTCTCATCCTCGTGACAACCCAGGGAGCATGTTTTATTAGTATGTTTCTCAGAGCTCAGGAAAACCGAAATTCTGAGAGAAAATATCGTACACAAGATCACATAGCCAGTCAGCAGCAGGGTTGAGGGTTTTTTTTTTTTTTTTTTTTTTTTGCCATCTCTAAGGTTTTTTTTTAATTTTTTTTAAGGAATACACATTTCATAAGTACAACTTTAGGAATAGAGTTATTCTTCCCACCATATCAACCCTCCCACCCACACTGCCACCCCTCCTCCTCCTCCCTCTCCCTTTGCCAGTCTCATTCTCCATTATGATTCATTTTCAATTAACTTTATTCACAGAAGACCAATTCTACACTAAGTAAAGATTTCAACAATTTGCATGTACAAACACACAAGTGTTTGAGAACTGGTTTTACAGGTAACTCTCAATACAACTCATTGAGGACAGAGGTCCTGCTTGGGGAGTTAGTGCACAGTGACTCTCGTTTTTGTTTTTTTGTTTTTTTTTTGACAGGTAGAGTTATAGAGAGACAGAGAGAAAGGTCTTCCTTCCGTTGGTTTACTCCCCAAATGGCTGCTGCAGCCGGCGCTGCGCCGATCCGAAGCCAGGAGCCAGGTGCTTCTTCCCGGTCTCCCATGCGGGTGCACTTGGGCCATCCTCCACTGCCCTCCTGGGCCACAGCAGAGAGCTGGACTGGAAGAGGAGCAACTGGGACTAGAACCCGGTGTCCTTATGGGATCCCGGTGCCGCAGGCAGAGGATTAACCAAGTGAGCCACAGTGCCAGCCCCGTGACTCCCGTTTTTAATTTAACAACACTCTTATGTATGATGTCAGTGACCACCCGAGGCTCTTGACATGAGCTGCCTAGGCTATGAAAGCCTTTTGAGTCCACAAACTCTGTTAGTATTTGGACAAGGCCATAAACAATGTGGAAGTTCAGGGTTGAGATTAAAAACTTAGATATTTTGCTCCCAAGTCCTTACTTTTCTGTGTTCCAGTCTACCTCCCAATACAGGTGAGGTGATTCCTCTCACACTTGTGAACAAACCTAGGGAAGGTCATACTTATGGGATTTCTGTAAATTAATGTTTGTAATATCATTTCTGTGGTGCAAATATTCTGAGTGTCTTGTAATGTCACTCTCTCATCCTGGCTCACGCTTTAGTTGGTTCTCCCATCATGCTATCTATTTGGCTAGTGTGGGTGGCGGGATTTCCTTCTACTTCATGATAGCTGGAGCTTGGGTAGCAGCAGGGAAAGTACAAGAGGAAACCAGAGGAAGCCTGGCCATTAACGCATGCGCATTCCACACTGGAGAACCTGGGTTCCATTCCAGGTTCTGGTTCCCAACTCCAGCTTCCTGTCAATACATACGCTGGGAGCAGCAGTAATGGCTCAAGGACTAGGGTTCCTGCCACCCCATGGGAGACTTGGATTGTGTTCTGGGCTCCTGGCTCCAACATGAACCAGCTGTGGCTGTTGGAGGCATTTGGGAGTGAACCAGTAGATGGGAGCTCTCTATCTGTCTCTCCATGTTTCTTCTCTCTCTCTCATAAAAGAATTAAAGGAAACTTACAAAAGAAAGCATCTTTTTATTCCAGTAAGTAACAAGTGTGCAAAATATGATAGGGACAAAAAGGAATGGGGTCATGTGAAAAGGGCACAGAAACCACCTTCCAGAAGCTTCCACTGGTCAAATCTAAGACAATTAAAACATCAAAACAATAAAATTCACATATTAGCAGTCATACAATTAGTAGCAATGTTTGTGGGGCTAGCATATTCACAAAATAAGTTACCATGAGTTCATAAACAGAGAGAAAGGAAAGATCTTTATTATAGTAGAGTACCAACTAATAAGTATAGATTTATTATGATAGAAGTAATGAATTTGTTAATAATTGACTCGGGCAGCAATCATGAAAAGTGGGTGAAAGTTTGATAAGGAATAGGATATTGACATGATCTAAATGTTTCTCTTCAAAGGTTAGTGATTAATAGTGAAAAAGGTTAACTGAGTAGGGAAAAACCAAACAGACAAGCAGCCAAGGCCAATGCCACCTATAAGACAAACAGATATGATCTTGAGCTTTCTGCCATTATGCCTTGAGAAGAACAGTACATCAATGCTGTGGTATTCTGATAGAATCATGCACCCTGGATTTAATGATGAGGATGCAACAGATAACCTTGATTTGAGGGATCTTGCACAAAGTAACTGTCTTATAATCTTAGTAAGGGTTAGGCCGGCGCTGCGGCTCACTAGGCTAATCCTCCGCCTTGCGGCGCCGGCACACCGGGTTCTAGTCCCGGTCTGGGCGTTGGATTCTGTCCTGGTTGCCCCTCTTCCAGGCCAGCTCTCTGCTGTGGCCCGGGAGTGCAGTGGAGGATGGCCCAGGTGCTTGGGCCCTGCACCCCATGGGAGACCAGAAGCACCTGGCTCCTGGCTCCTGCCATCGGATCAGCGCGGTGCGCCAGCCACAGCGCCCCGCCGGCGGTGGCCATTGGAGGGTGAACCAATGGTAAAGGAAGACCTTTCTCTCTGTCTCTCTCTCACTGTCCACTCTGCCTGTCAAAAAATAAAAAATAAAAAAATAAAATAAAATAAAAATAATCTTAGTAAGGGTTCAGTCACAGAAGTCAAAGACGGACTCAGGGACTGCTCTAGCTTGGCAGGGACTAAAGAGTCAGAACAACTAAATGGACCTGAATTATATTGGGGGGCGGATGCATGGATAATTATAAAGGACCTGATTGAAACAACTGGTAACATTTGAATATGGACACTATTATAGATCAGCAGTTAATCAATGATCACCCTTCAACCACGTCCAGTCTTTTATTTGTACAACCTGCAAGGTGAGATGGTTTTTATGCTTTTAACGAACCATGGCAAAGAACAGAACACAAAGCTCACCACCTTAACCACTTTTGAGCACACAGTTCAGTGGTGTTAACTGTTTACACTGTTTCGTAGCACACCTCTGCACTCCCAGCAGCTTGCAAGACAGAAGGCCTGCACCCACTGGGCAGCTACTCTCAGCCCCCTACTCCCAGACCGTTCTGTTTCTGAGTTTTCCTATGTTGATACTTTTTTTTTTTTGGACAGGTAGAGTTATAGACAGTGAGAGAGAGAGACAGAGAGAAAGGTCTTCCTTCTGTTGGTTCACCCCCCAAATGGCCGCTACAGCGGGCGCTGCGCCAATCTGAAGCCAGGAGCCAGGTGCTTCCTCCTGGTCTCCCATGCAGGTGCAGGGGCCCAAGGACTTGGGCCATCCTCCACTGCACTCCCTGGCCACAGCAGAGAGCTGGACTGGAAGAGGAGCAACCGGGACAGAATCCGGCACCCATATGGGACTTCTTATAAACAGCATCACGCAATATTCTTCTGAGACTGGCATGATGTCCCCAGGATTGGTCTATGTTATAGCATTTGACGGGATTTCCTTCTTTCCTGAGGCTGAAGTAATACTGCATTGGATGTACAGACCCCATTGTCTTTCTTCATTTATCTTCCCATGGACATCTGTGTGCTTCCACCTCTTAGCCATTGTGAAAAACGCTGCAATGAACGTGCAAGTGCAAACATCTCTCTGAGGTCTTGCTTTCAGTTCTTTGGGCTATACACCTGGAAGTAGGATGGCTGGGTCATAGGGTGGTTGTTTTTTCAATGTTTTGATGAGCTGCAATCTTATTTTTCCACAGACTGTTCCATTTTACCGACCCACAAACGGCGCACCAAGGTCCCAGTCTCTCCCTGTCCTCTCCAGCGCTTGTTATTTTCTCCCAATTGCTCTCCTACTGGGTGTGAACTGGTATCTCACCACAGTTTTCATTTTCTTTTCTCTGATGATAGGGGTGTTGAATGTCTTTTCATATGCTTGCTGGCCATTTGTGTACTTTCTTGGGAGAAATACTGATAAGTCCTTGCCCATTTTCTAATTGGGTTATTATTGCTGTTCTCAATCATAGGAGTTCTTTATTTGTTCTAGAAATTAACCCCTTGCAAATTTTTTTCTCCCACATCATAGGTTACCTTTTCATTCTGTTGATTTTTTTCCATTGATGATTTACACTTTTATTAATTAAAAAAGAATATTTTATGACGCATGAAAATTATATTAAATTCAAATTTATTAATTAAAAAACAAAAATGAATATTTTATGATACATGAAAATTATATGAAATTCAAATTTCAGTGTTTATAATAAAGTTTTATTGAAACAGGGATGCTCACTTATTTAAACATTGTCCATGACAAGACTGAGTAGGTGAGACAGAGAACTTCTGGCAAAGCTTAAAGAAAATATTTACCATCTGACCCATTATGGAAAGTTTTGCTGACCCCTGCTTTAAAAAATAGCATATCTATGTTAAATATCCTAGTGGTGTTTGTTAGTTCTGTGGTGGTTATAAAAAGTAGTGTCTTTGAATAAGACCCCAGTTGGGAAGCCTGTGTCTTATTTGGGAACCACTGAGTTTGAGTCCTGCCCCTGATTACTGACTCCAGCTTCATGCTAATGTGTAATCGAGTTCCTGCCTCCCACATGGGAGACTTGAATTGTATCCTGGCTCCCAGATTTGGTCCCTAGAATGGGCCACTGCTGGCATTTGGGGAGTGAATCAATGGATGGGAGATCTCTCTCTCTCTCTCTCTCTCTCTCTCTCTGACTTTCAAATACATTTTTTAAAAACAGAGAGTGGGAACACAAATGAGGAGTAAATGGGGAAAGTATTGATAATTTGTAAATCTAAGTAAAAAGTACAAGGGAGTGTTTTACACTATTATTGTAACTTTTCTGAAAGCCTGAAATTACATCAATGCTAGCTAAATTTTAAACTCAATCTTTACAGTGGATTTATAATAGAATCTTCCAACTGAGTAACTTTTTTAGAGCTTTTGTAAAATTTTAATTGCAAGTACTCTTATCCAAAGCAGCAAAATTTTTACTTGGCTCCAGCAAAATTTATCTCAGTGGGGAAGTTATTGGTTGCTCTTTTTTCTACTGGGGCCAGATGGGCATATGGATAACAAAAGGAAACACACACACACACACACACACACACACATACACACACAGTCCCCAACTTACAATGGCTCAATGTATGATTTTTGGACTTTCTGATGGTGTGAAAGTGACATACATATTCAGTAGTCACCACACTTGGACTTTTCAGTTTGGATCTTCCGCTGGGCTAGCACTCTGTCGTCCAGTCATCTCTTGTGATATTCGAAGAAGCAGGAGCCAACTGAAATTTCCACTCAGCCAGGGGGTCAGGACAAGAACCCACTGACACTTTGTAATGGGTGCTATCTTGCTCAGTTATGATGTTTGGCAGGTTAGGTGCACTGATTATATTTTTGACTTACAGGATTTTCAATCTATAATGGGTTCGTTGGCAACGTAGTTGCCTTGTAAGTTGAAATGCATCTATATGAAATGGAACCTGGCATTATTTCCTGCTTCACATTAAAGCCAAGAGACTTAGATTCAAATAATCAACTCAGACTATGTCTGGTTACATTTTTCTCTACTTCTGTAAGTTCTTCTCATCTTCAAGATTACCGAGTGTTCATATTTAATTAGCATGCTGCAAATCCTTTTCAGAGTCAGAGATATTTCAAGTTTGTATATATCCTATCATAGAATAAAATCTGCCCCAGATCTTCTTCAGTTTTTTTTTTAAAGGTTCATTTATTTATTTGAAAGTCAGAGTTACACAGAGAGATAAGGAGTGGCAGAGAGAGAGAGAGAGATCTTCCATCTGCCGGTTTACTCCCCAGTTGGCCGCAATGGCCAGAGCTGCGCCAATCCAAAGCCAGGAGCCATGAGCTTCTTCCAAGTCACCCACATGAGTGCAGGGGCCCAAGGACTTAGGCCATCTTCTACTGCTTTCCTAGGCCATAGCAGAGAGCTGGATTGGAAGTGGAGCAGGCAGGACCTGAACCGGCGCCCATGTGGGATGCTGGCACTGCAGGCGGCAGCTTTACCCACAATACCACAGCACCCCTTGGTTTGTTTTAAAGCAAAGAAATCTGGGTGAAGACAAAATATTGTTAGAATGCTCTTGTTATTGAAGTAACACCTTGACAGTAGGGACTCCATTTTGGAGAACCTGAGACTCCATTCTGGAAAGGTGCCCCCCACCACACACACACCATGAGACTCTGGTCTAAAACTATGATCTAAAACAGTTGGACAATAGCAGTCCACGACATCACACTTGGCAGAGCATAGAAACCCCCTAGCATGATGGCTCAAGCTTGGAAGTGGAAAGGCTGCAGCTGGGTTAATGATAAAATGTAATTTGTCTATGTCCTACATATGATTAAAACCAATACCTGGATTAATGTCAAGATTATAATTAAAATTGTTTAGATTGTAACTGGTATTGTCAAGATTATAATTGATACTAGTTTCGCATAGGTTTTAGGTCAGCTTGACCCCAGTAACCGTGTATTCCCCCCGATCCTAGCAACCATGTATTTCCTCCCGATTTTACAGTTTTTGCCTTTAAAAACCCTGTAGCTTTGGGCCTTGGGGTTGAGAGTTCTTTAGGGCATGAGCCCGCTCTCCACCCAGCAATAAATGACATCAGATTATATCAGTGTGCGGTGCTCCTTTGTTTACACTCGCTCAGGTACAACGTTATCTAGGTTGAAGTTACTAATAATACATCACTCATAAATTAGACAGTGGCAATTTGGTTTTATTACTATAATATTAAAAATAATACAATAGAAATTGAACTTGTGGAAACAGAGTAAAATGATAGTATGAGTTTGAAGGGGAGCCAGCACTGTGACACTGGAGTTTAAGCCTTCAGAGGGTTAAGGATGCAATGCTGGCATCTGTTCAAGTCCCAGCTGGTTCAAGTCCCATCCAGCTCCCTGCTAATGCACCTAAGAAGGCAGCAGAAGATGGCTCAAGTGCTTCGGTCCCTGCCATCCACAAGGGAGACGCAGTGCCAGACAAAGCCATTTGGCCTGGGCATTTGGAGAGTGAACCGGTGGATGGAATTTATTCTCCCAACCACCACCCCTGTCTCTGTAACTACCTATCTGTTAAAAAATAAAAGTTTGGAGGGTGGGATAACTGGGAAGATGTTGGTCACAAGACATAGCATTTTAATTAGACAGGGGAACAAGTTCAAATGATTTACTATATGTCATAATGATTACAGCTAATATGGTGCTATTAAAGTTGCTGAGAGAGATTTTTTTTTTGACAGGCAGAGTGGACAGTGAGAGAGAGAGACAGAGAGAAAGGTCTTCCTTTGCCATTGGTTCACCCTCCAATGGCCGCCGTGGCCAGCGCACCGCGCTGATCCGATGGCAGGAGCCAGGTGCTTCTCCTGGTCTCCCATGGGGTGCAGGGCCCAAGCACTTGGGCCATCCTCCACTGCACTCCCGGGCCACAGCAGAGAGCTGGCCTGGAAGAGGGGCAACCGGGACGGAATCTGGCGCCCCGCTGAGAGATCATCACACACAAACACACACACACACACACACAAAGTCTGTAGGGAGGCAGAACTCTGCTTTCCTTTAGGGACCTGGCTGGGTCCAGGATTTAAATTGACACAAGACAGATTAGCAGGAGGAAAGCTCACAGTTTTATTTTGTGCAAGTTTTATGTGGCACAAGAGCCTTTACAAAGAAATGAGGGCACAAGGAAGCAGTTACAGTCAATTGTTTGTCCACTGAACTGGATGCAGTTTAGTAAGTTATGAAGAAGCCACTCATTAATGGGGGGAGAAGAGGTATTTTAACAAGTCCTGGGCAGAATTCTCTCGGGGTAGGCTTCTTTTCCTGGAGGATTCGTTGCATCTTTCACATGGGAATTTCATCTCCTGCTTTTTAATAAACCATGGAAAGTTCAGAGTGGTCTCATTGCACCTGCTGTCTCTCACACGCCTTTAACTAAAACAGTCAATACCCACTCCAGCGTAGGTACGCTCTTCAGAGATAATGCCTATGTTAAAGAGCCTTGCTCAGCCCTTTGTATAACAAAGCATCATGTTGTATGCCATAACACATTCAGTTTTGACTTGTCAATTAAAAAATTTAAAAATATAAGTAGGTGTTGCGGTTTTTGTGACCAAGCATTTGTTGAATACAAGAAGGCAAATTTACATTGGGAGCTTCCCTATAGTTCTCATAAGTTCAGGCAGAATCTCTCTGAAGCAACGTCAGACTTGGCAGTTTTCTATGAAAGAAATTCACTGGGGGCGGGGTGGGGGGAGTGGGGCGCTGTGGCGCAGCAGGTAAAGCCACCACCTGCAGTGCATCCCTTACGGGTACTGGTTCTAATCCCGGCTGCTTCTCTTCTGATCCAGCTCTCTGCTACGGCCTGGGAAAGCAGTGGAAGATGCCTGGCACTCATGTCAAAGACCCAGAAGAAGCTCCTGGCTCCTGGTTTCAGATAGGTCCACTGGGGCGTCAATCAACAGATGGAAGACTTTCTCTCCTTCTGCCTCTCTGTAACTCTGCCTTTCAAATAAATGAATCAAGGAAGGAAGGAAGGAAGGAAGGAAGGAAGGAAGAAAGGAAGAAAGGAAGGAAGGAAGGAAGGAAGGAAGGAAGGAAGGAAGGAAGGAAGGAAGAAAGGAAGGAAGGAAGGAAGAAAGGAAGGAAGAAAGGAAGGAAGGAAGAAAGGAAGGAAGGAAGAAAGGAAGGAAGGAAGAAAGGAAGGAAGGAAGGAAGGAAGGAAGGAAGGAAGGAAGGAAGAAAGGAAGGAAGGAAGAAAGGAAGGAAGGAAGAAAGGAAGGAAGGAAGAAAGGAAGGAAGGAAGGAAGGAAGGAAGAAAGGAAGGAAGAAAGGAAGGAAGGAAGAAAGGAAGGAAGGAAGAAAGGAAGGAAGGAAGAAAGGAAGGAAGGAAGAAAGGAAGGAAGGAAGGAAGGAAGGAAGGAAGAAAGGAAGGAAGAAAGGAAGGAAGGAAGGAAGGAAGGAAGGAAGGAAGGAAGGAAGGAAGAAAGGAAGGAAGAAAGGAAGGAAGGAAGGAAGGAAGGAAGAAAGGAAGGAAGGAAGAAAGGAAGGAAGGAAGAAAGGAAGGAAGGAAGAAAGATTCGTTGAAGGAATGAGTCAGGTTAAGCAGATTAAAAAAAAAAAAACACCACAGATGGCATCTCAAATTTGCTGATTTTAAATAGTGACTATATGGAAATAATGTTTACTTTTCTCATCACAGACTGTAAAAAGGCTAACACACACACACACACACACACACGTTTAAATAATGGTAGAAAGCAGAAAACTAGCTTTGATGCTGGCCTGGCCTTTTACCTGCTATGTACCTTTGGGTCAGTCTCTTCCTTTCTCAAGGTGAATCGCTTCATTCCACCACAGGATAACACATGCATGTTCATATACCTGACAGAGCTGTGACATAATACATAGGACAACAGCTCCCAACTTCAAAGGGCTACACAGAGTTTAATTTTTTTAAGGTTTATTTATTTATTTGAAAGTCAGACTTACAGAGAAGGAGAGACAGAGAGAGCAAGAGCGAGCAAGCGAGAATCTTCTATCTGCTGGTTCATTCCCCAAATGGCCACAACGGTCAGGGCTGGGCCAGGCCAAAGCCAGGAGCCAGGAGCTTCTTCAGGATCTCCCACATAGGTGCAGGGGCTCAAGCAGTTGGGCCGTCTTCTGCTGCTTTCCCAGGCGCATTAGCAGGGAGCTGGATCAGAAGTGGAGCAGCCAGAACTTGAATTAGCGCCCGTATGGGATGCCAGCATCACAGGTAGTGATTTTACCCACTATGCCACATCACCAGCCTCTAATTATTCATTAAAAAACTTTGTTTTGAGAACAAGAGCTCCCATCTGTCAGGATCCACTCCCCAAGTGCCCATAACATTTAGGGCTGGGCCAAGGCCAAAGGCAGGAGCTAGGAACTCAATCAAGGTCTCCCACATGGGTGGCAGGAACCCAGCTACACCAGTTATCACCTGCTGTCTTCCAGGGTGCACCCCAGTAGGAAGCCAGGATCTGGGGCAAAACTGAACCCAGGTACTCCAATGCAGGATGCCGGTGTCCCAACAGAGGGTCTTAATTACTGGGGCAAACACTCGCCCCTAGGGATTTATTGTTATAACTACAGGGAACAACATGTTTTGTGATAGGAAAATACGAACTTGCAAGGAAAGGCAGGAGCAGCTGACGTTCCTCTGTTCTCATTTGCCCTCACGGTCCTCTCTTCACCGCGCTCTGCAGAAACTGCCCTCAAGCTTCTATTTGGTGTTGGCAGGGATTCTCACTGTGGGTCACTACAGGTGGGCAGCATCCCTGGGAGCCCCTCTTCCCCTGCCACCCCAGGCTCACGGGGGGGCTTCTGGCTCCACCGATTTCCCTTTCCATTGCACGCCACCCTTTGGGTGGGTAGATCATCTGACTCCTGCCTGAATAGTGCCCAGTTTGATCAACTTATACATTTTTGATAAAGATTTATTTATTTGAAAGTTAGAGTTAACAAAGAGAGAGGAGAGGCAGAGAGAGAGAGAGAGAGAGAGAGAGAGAGAGAGGTCTTCCATCCAATGGTTCACTCCACAGTTGGCCTCAATGGCAGGAGCTGCGCCGATCCAAAGCCAGGAGCCAGGAGCTTCTTCTGGGTCTCCCATGCAGGTGCAGGGGCCCAAGGACTTGGGCTATCTTCTACTGCTTTCCCAGGCCATAGCAGAGAGCTGGATCAGAAATGGAGCAGCCGGGTCTCGAACCGGCGCCCATATAGGATGCGGGTGCTTCAAGCCCGGGTGTTAACCTGCTGTGACATAGTGCCGGCCCCAACTTATACATTTATTATAAATTTTAAAAAGATATGAAAAGACATGGATTTTGAAAGAGAAAATCGGCTCTTAAAATGGTATTCTAGACAACTGTTTAAATGAATGAACATTGGAGTAGAAACACTTTCCCCCAAGAAAACATCAGTACCCACCCTTACCCACAAGAGATGTGTTCCAAGTCCCCCAGCGCATATCTTGAAACCTCAGAGAGTACAGAGCCCTGCATAAGCTAGACTTTTTCCTATGTATGAGTATCCATACCTGTGATAAAGTATAATTTAAAAACTAGACGTGGGGTGGGGGCTGACACTGTGGCATAGCATATTAAGCTGCCATCTGCAGTACCAACATCCCATATGGGCACTGGTTCGAGTCCTGGCTGTTCTACTTCCAGTCCAGCTCTCTGCTGTGGCCTGGGAAAGCAGTGGAAGATGGCCCAAGTCCTTGGGCCCCTGCACGCATGTGGGAGACCTGGAAGAAGCTCCAGGTTCCTGGCTTTGGATCGGCGCTGCTCTGGCCATTGAGGCCAACTGGGGAGTGAACCATTGGATGGAAGACCTCTCTCTCTCTCTGGCTCTACCTCTCTATGTAACTCTGACTTTCAAATAAATAAAATAAATCTCTAAGAAAAACAAAATCCCAGAAACAAACAATTCATGAGTCTTAAATAACTTTTATTACAGTATATTGGATTGGAGAGCTGGATTGGAAGTGGAGCAGCTGGGACTCAAACCGGTGCCTATACGGGATGGCGGCGCTGCATGCTGGGGCTTTAACCTGCTGCACCACAGCGCAGGCCCCTCTGGAATTTTCTATCAAATGTTCAGACCACAAGGAACTGAAACTGCAGAAAGCAAAACCTTGGATAAATGGGGACCACTGTTTGTGGAAGCAAAAAAGCACTGTGCCCTGTGACCACTATGGCTAAGTGTGCAGCTCACATGTCTTGATTGTGTCAAGGGGTTTTTGGAGCTCTGAAATGCAAACAAAAAGAAAACACCAGGTTTACCCTGCATGCTTCTAGGACCCAAACTGAATACACTTAAAATGCTTCCTTAAAGTTACTCCCTAACAAAATCGATTCCGTCTCCTACATTTTCCATGCTGCCTTTTGTGGATTTGCAACATTTAGGACCATGGCAATCATGTGAGAAAATATGTTCCACTCCGAACATACTAAGTATACCCTTGGAAACGGTGGCAATCTGGTGATTTTTCTCACTTAAACAAATGTTGTATTTTTTAAATTTAACGAGCCAGTCCTTTTAAAGCCTGTACTCACTTTAAAAAATCATCATTATGGACAATGCTTCCTTTCTTTTTGGTTCTGAATCTTCATTACCCAGTGATAACTCAAATTCTGGTGGCTTAAATAAAAAGAAACACAATCTTGGCTTTATCAGATAGATGTAAATATAGAGAGGAGCAAAAAAAAATTGCTAAGCATTTAACACAATTAAAAAGATGATGCTTGGAGCCGGCATTGTGGCACAGTGGGTTAAGCCGGCTCCTGCAGCACAGGAATTCCATATAGGCGCTGGTTCAAGTCCCTGCTGCTCCACTTCTGATTCAACTCCCTGCTAATGGCCTGGGAAAGCAGGGGGGATGGCACAAGTGCTTGGGCCCCTGCACCTTGTGGGGGACCCGGATGGAGTTCCAGGCTCCTGGCTTCAGCCTGGCCCAGCCCTGGCCATTACAGTCATTTGGAAAGTGAACCAGCAAATTGGAAGATCTCTTTCTTTCTCTGTCTCTCGCTTTGTCTCTGTAACTCTGCCTCTAAAATAAATAAATATTTTTTTTAAAAAATGAGGCTTACCTTTTAAATGAGTGCTTTTTGAACTTTAGTGTCTATCAAAATCACTGTAGAGTTTGGTTAAAAAAAAAATCAGTTGCCCCTTCCTGACTGGTGGGTCCAAATCTCTGCTGCCGTGAATCTTACAGACACTTTGCAATTCCATGACATTATGACATTCAACTTTGTCATTTGTGAAAAGACAAATAGAATTGTGCTCTGGGGGTTTAGTGAGATAACATATGTAGAGCACTAAAGCATTTAGAATTGTTCTTTTTTTTAAAAAAAGATTTATTTTATTTATTTGAAAGACAGAGTTACAGAGAGAGATAGAGACAGAGAGAGGTCTTCCATCCGCTGGTTCACTCCACAGATGGCCGCAACGGCTGGAGCTGCACTGATCCAAAGCCAGGAGCCAGGAGCTTCCTCTGGATCTCCTACATGTGTGCAGGGCCCAAGGACTTGAGCCACCTTCCACTGCTATCCCAGGCCACAGCAGAGAGCTGGATCGGCAGAGGAGCAGCCGGGACTAGAACCAGCACCCATATGGGATGCCGACGCTTCAGGCCAGGGCTTTAACCTGCTGTGCCACAGTGTCAGCCGCTAGAATTGTTCTTAACTTGCAGTGAGTACTGTGCAAGTGTAGCTCCTGCTATTGCTGTTGGGAGACAAGTCTCCAGCTCTCTGCACATGGGCAGAGGCACAGACTACCTTTGCCCGGGACTATCTTTTCCAGAAAATGCAAACGGCCTTGGAAGACACAAGATCTCCTTCTAGTGCACAGGGCAAGTTTGTTTACTGTCTAGTGTAGTAATGTCTCCCTTTAGGACAAAGGTCAGTCAGATCTGTCTGTAGCCTAGGATAAAATATTGATTTCTAGGCCTAAGTTCATGGTCCCTCGGCTGTAAGGCAAACCCACTGCATGCACAGCACTCAGTTGGGTCCTTCAGTGTTGCCTCTGTAGGCTTGGGGGGTGCAAGGGGAAACCAACATCAACATCAACATCAGGCTGTTTGCTGCATGGTCAACAACCACGTCCTTTGTCTCTGGGCCAGGAGCCTTGAGTCTCCTGCTAACATCCGCAAAACTGTCAAGTTAACTTGTCAACTTGCAAAGGATGGTAAACATCTCAGTCTCTTCACAGTTCTTGACCATTGTCACTTATGTGGGTGACATCCTGATGGCTGTCCGGTTCCTAAGAAAAATGTAAGTTACCAAGAAGGGCATCCAGGAGACTCTGCAGAGGGACAAACAGTATCAGAAGAAGTACAGTAACTGACACTGACTCCAGAGAGACAATCCAAGTGGTAGGGGTGGCACTGTGGCTCCTACATGGCATACTGGCATCCCACAATGGAGTGCCCGTTCCAGTCCTAGCTACTCTGCATCCCTTTTCAGTTTCCAGGGAAGATAGCATTTGATGGCCAAGGATTTGGGCCCCTGCCTCTTATGTGGGAGACCAGTACGGAGTTCCTGATTCCTAGATTCAGGCTGGTGCAGCCCTGCCTGGAGATGAATTGGAGATGGGAGATCTCTTTCTCTCTCCCTCTCTGTTTCTCTGCTTCACAAATCAATTCAATTTTTAAAAAAGAATCCAGGTTGTAGACGCTACCTGCTCTTCCCACTTTGATCCATGCATGTTCCTGCCTAAAGCTAGGAGCAGTTTCTTAGCTTGTTTCAAAGCCATGGAAGGTGGTAGTCGAAGGCCCTTTGGACCCCATTTATTCTGTTTTTTACCCTTCTTGGCTGGGCTGTGCTCAGGGAGGCCTCATTCTATCACAGGTCTTGGAATAAATAACTCAAGAATGTTACTCAGGAGAAGCTGGACTCATGGCCGCACGAAGGCAAAGCCCAGGATGCAGAGGTGTGGTTGTGGGAATGGATCGCTTTTAACTACTTGGAGCCTTGCTTGTCAAGTGTGCTTCCTGGGCCAGTAGCATCAGCACCAGCTGGGAGAGCGTTAGGATTGCAGAATCTCAGGTCTACCTTCTGACCTACTGAAGGGAATCTGCATTTAAAGCAAGATCCAGGGGTGACTCGGATACCCATTTTACAGATTGAGAAGTGCTGAATTAAAGCTTTCTATGTAGGCTGCTGTAACAAAATGTCACTGATGGGATGGCTTGTACGCAACAAACATTTCTTTCTCTCCGTTCAAGTCCAAGATCAAGGTGCTGGCAGCTCTGGTGTTGAGTGAGTGCCTACTCCTCACAGACAGTGTGCTGTGTCTCCTCACGTGGTGGAAAGGGTAAGGGCTGTGTTCTGGGCCTCCTTGATGTGGACAATCATGCCATCACGAGGACTCAACCTGCATTGTCTAGCATTATTTTTTTTTTAAGATGTATTTATTTATTTGAAAGAGTTACACACAGGGAGAAGTAGAGGCAGAGAGGGTTCACTCCTCAGTTGGCCACAAAGGCCAGAGCTGTGCTGATCTGAAGCCAGGAGCCAGGAGCTTCTTCTGGGTCTCCTAGGTGGGTGCAGGGGCCCAAGGACTTGGGCCAGCTTCCACTGCTTTCCCAGGCCATAGCAGAGAGCTGGATTGGAAGTGGAGTAATCGGGACCTGAACTGGTGCCCATATAGGATGCTGGCCCTGCAGGCGGTGGCTTTACCCACTGCGCCACAACACTGGGCCACCTAGCATTGTCTAATTACCCCACAAAAGTCCAGCCTGCTGATGCCATCACCTTAGGGTTAGGATACCAGGCTAAGAATTTCAAGGGAACACAAAAATGTAGATCATAACAGTAGAGAACTCAGGGAACTGCTAGGCCTGCTTTGTTCATAGTGATCTGACTGTGTGTGCATATGCAAGTATGGTCAAAGTGGCCTTGTGGGCCCTACTACCATCCCAGGAAGTGTTTCCCAGCCATGCAGTGTGTCCTGGGCCTCTGCTTGCTGTCTCATGACCTTCTTCCAGGTCATCACCCCCTTGGTGTTGGACTGTCTGTGCCACACTCTTCCACCTCATCCCACCTCTGCCCACAAGTCCCATGTTGGTCTCCCAAATTTCTGTTTGTGTATGTGTGTGTGGAGGGGAAGATTACAACAAGCACCTGTTGACCTAGTATACTACCTGCCAGGCTAGAAGCTCCTGGCCAGGGAAAGGTGAGGTAGTGAGTGAGTGGTCTGTTTTCTTTGACCCTTCTGGAAGGCCAGAAAGAAGAAAAGTCTCTTGACTGGATTCACACAGCAGAGGTGAACGGTTCTGCCTGGGCTCTTTTTTTTTTTCCTTTTTCAAAATTATAGTACTTTACTGTATTTGGCATTCTTATACATAATGATGTGAATTCAAAGACTGAAACTATTTGGTATATAATTAAACATCACAGACAGGCATTAAAGAATTTAACATGTACAATTCTTTGTAACAAATATTTCAGAAACAAATCAGAATATTAGCACAATGTGATCTCCTTTGGCATTCTCTTCTGCTTAAGCAGCATTATGTAACATACAGAGTTGTTCCAAAACACTTGTACATACTTGATACAGCCTCAAAACATGTAATTGAAAAATCAAAAGTGAGACCAAGAAAACTATAAGCACTACACACTCTGATTTAAAAAGTAAGTTTAAATACAACAAAAACAAAACAGGTCAGCTATACAACATTTACAGACTTTTTAAGAGAGTATAACCATTTTGTCAAAATTCAGTCACCAACATACAACCTTATTTCCCATCTAATGTTAATGAGAATGTATTTTATATTAAATGGGACATTGAGGCAATGTGCCAAAAATTAAAGTACAACCTTAAAGTTTTAATTTCACACTCCAAATATCAAAAAAAGCAATTAATTCCTAAAATCATGAAAACATGATAAATTAACTACACAGGAGAAAAAAAGGATATTAAGTCATTTCATTCTTTCTTAATATCACATTGTAAAAATAGATGTACTTATAAATTCAGCCCAGCGATAACATACTTCATAAGGTCACTATTCATTTAAAATAGTGTAAATGTTTACAAAGAACATTTAACTTAAATTTTAGTTGTTTATAAAATGGTACTTGCAAGACTGACCTACATAAGGAAATAAGTGTCATCAAAAGAGATGGTAAACTATAAATATAAAATAGATCACAACATTAAAACCTCAGAGTGCTCTATAGGAAAAATCAATAAAGAATCTTTCTGGCAGAAAAGTATTTTTGCATTACAAATCTGAAGTACACATTTACATATAAATTCAACAAGGAATACATTTAAGCCTTGCATTGCCACATAATTAGAAATTTTGTTATGACAATAAAAATGATGTACATTTTGAATATGTGTATACCAAAACCAAAAAGTTAATGTTTGTTTTTTCCTTTACTGGCAACTTTGGATGCATTCTTAGGTTTCGGTTCCCAGAGAGCATTTTTTACAAATCTCGAAGCTGCACCCCTGTCCAGTTTGCCAGCCTTTTTCTTGTCTGCTATTTCCTTGACTCTGTTCATGTACACTCTGATTCTTTCCAATTCCTGTTTTACGGGATGTTCCTTAGGATTAACTCCTTGAGTTGCCAAATAAACCCAAAACATTGAATTTAATGTGTACGCAGACACTAAATCCACTTTTGCTTGTTCAAGTGGGTCTAACTTTTGTAACAACTCATTTCTGGAAACAGACATCATGGTCTTCAGCATCTCATCCACAGTGCTGATGGAGTTCTCAAATGCAGACAAATACTCATGAATTTCTACTGGATAGTCTTCATTAATTTCTTCACCTGCCATTGTGACCAGCTCAAAGCCTCCGACTCCTCGCCTCCTGGAGAGCTGTCGCGCGATGATCTGCCTGGGCTCTTCTGGGCCTGCTGGTTTAGCCGGGGCTGAAATGCAGTGCTGGGTTTGTCCCTCACTGGCTTTGCCAGGCTTCGTGCAACTCTCCTTGCCAGGGAAGGAACCAGAAATGAGGAGCTGGCTCAGCTAACTAAGCATACAGCTCAACGGAACAAGTTATGACTAAAAAATAACAAAAGTGCTCTTTTTCTCTGGTTCCCCCATTATCAATGTGGGAATGAATGTTTGTCCAATTTAAACATCTTTAATTACTCCCTGAAAAGTGCCTTCAGCTTCTTTGTTTTTCACTTCCTCCATCACCACCCCTGACAGAACGTTAAGCCTGAATAACATCAAACATTGGCTTCTCCAGACCTTCCTATGAGCAGCTGAATGTTGTTGGAGAAAAATCCCCCAACAGGATGGGCTGGCTTCACTCACCACAAACAATGCATGGCACCCTCGGGGCTGGCCAGCAGCCCCAGAAACTCTCCAAGAAGCTTGCCTTCTGATACAGTTTGATAACCATCTCATGCTTTGACTTCGGCTCTCAAACTTCCTCCTTCTGCTAAAGCTCTTACCTTATGCTCCTTTGAGGGACTACAAGGAGTCTTCAAAAAGTTCATGGAAAATGTGTGTTATATAAAAACTCTGTGGATTTCAATTTTTTAGGCCAAAATCAACTTATCTTTTAATCCAATTTTTTTACGTGCTTCCGGAAGTACCCCTGCAGAAGCCATTAGATCAGAGACCTCAACTTTTCATGACCAAAACCACAGACCTCTCTGCACTGCACTCAGCTTCTCTTTCCTGCACATGATCATGGAGGAAATGACTCTTTCCTGTCGAAGGTTAATGGGCTCGGGTTGCCTTTCTCCTCACCTTCTAGGCTATGTGAGTTATTTCTTTTCTCTCGTGTAAGCCACCTCTTATGAATCAACCAGAATGTTTTCCACTGCAAGGAAAACACCAAAAGCCACTGTGGAGTGCAGGCTCTCCAGTTTCTATCCCCACCTGGGCTGTCTTCCAAGCTCCATATACTCAATGGCTCAGGGGTCTTCTGGACACTTTAATCTCGAATCTCCTGCTTAGCGTGCTTTAAACTGGGCTCTTACCTTCCACCTGGGATAGATATGTCTGCTTGCCTTCTCCCTCGTTTCTTTGCCAGTGAGAATCCCAATGCTGGTTGGAATAGCAACATGCTTAGTAATCGGTTAATTAGAAAATTACATCAGGAAAGCTCTCTTATTATTAGAGGTGATCAGATGACCATTCTGCCCAGACATATGAATGGAAATTACTGGATGGGGCTTCTAGGAAAGCTTCCACCACCACTTTTTTTTCTGCATCGAACATACATGGAGGTAGAGCAACCACCTTGTAACCACGAAGTCCATAAGCTAAGGAAAGGTGAACAGTGGAAAGTTAGAAGGACCCTGGGGAGCAGGCAGCAGCCTGGGAGCTCCACATCGGCTCTGGAATGTGACACAAGAAGAATGGTCATCTTGTTGTTTAAGCCACTGAGAATATCAGATGTGTTGTTATATATAGCTGAACAAAATATTAGCTATCTATCTGTATCTGTCTGTCTATCTATCTTCTATGTATACACTATTCAAAACTATTTCTCTCTAGTCTTCCCTAGTCTTGTTAACTGGGATCTCCATCCCCATATCCAGAGACCTAGAAATCATCTAGGATTCTTTCCCTTCATTACCCCCAATCCATCCAAAATATTCCGTAACTATGCTTTTGTCTTTATTACCCTGCCTCCTTTCTGCTCAAAAGTCACCATTATCACCCACATAACCTAATACTGGTTCCCTTGCATTCACTCTTAGACTCTTCCAACTTTTCACATCTAAAGAAGGAACTTTTAAAACATAAACTAGCTACCAGCATTCTAAATGGGCAACTGTTCCATTTACTATGCAGCTCCCTGTTAATGGCCTGGATAAAGCAATGGAAGATGGCCCAAGTTCTCAGGCCCCTGCACCTCTATGGGTGAGTAGGAAGAAACTCCTGGCTTTAACCACTACACCAAGGCACCAGCCTTAAACTTATTTTTTAACTACACTTTTCCATGAACTTTCTGAAGTGCTCTCGTAGAGCCCACAGATAAAAGTCAGTAGACCAGAGGAGGGAAGGCTGGGAGCTCACTGTGGGAGGACTTTGGACCCTCATGGAACACAGAATCAGGACTTGAGCCAGGCTGGATTCAGATCTTTGCAGAGCAGGAGAGCCTCCCACTGCTGGCTCTGGATTATATTAGGGTTTCTGTCAGATTGGGGACATTGTTTAGAAACCAGCTATTAGTCAAGCTGAATGGTGAAATAACAGCCATTCTTTATTGGGATTCGTGTCACCCTGGTTTTGTGAGTTATGTGAGAGAAGCAAAGATAAGTAGGCACCTTGCTGGTAGGGATTACTTACTTTGATTTCTCTCTAGCAAATTAAAGGGGGTGTTGGGAGGAGCTTGTTAGCAACTCTCCTGGTGTTCTAATTATGTCATTAAAATGACTTTAAAAACCCACGTGAGGGCCGGCGCCGCGGCTCACTAGGCTAATCCTCCGCCTTGCGGCGCCGGCACACCGGGTTCTAGTCCCCGTCGGGGTGCCAGATTCTGTCCCAGTTGCCCCTCTTCCAGGCCAGCTCTCTGCTGTGGCCAGGGAGTGCAGTGGAGGATGGCCCAGGTGCTTGGGCCCTGCACCCCATGGGAGACCAGGATAAGTACCTGGCTCCTGCTGTCGGATCAGCTCGGTGCGCTGGCCGCAGCTCACTGGCCGCAGCGGCCATTGGAGGGTGAACCAATGGCAAAGGAGGACCTTTCTCTCTGTCTCTCTCACTGTCCACTCTGCCTGTCAAAAAATAAAAAAAGAAAAAAAAACCATGTGAGAATCAGAGAAAAATGTAGGTAAAGGATGCTTTATATGGAAGAGGGTCAAGGCTCATAAAGTACAATCAGTCATTCATAATCAAAGAGAAACAGCAAGAGCTTGGTGGTGTTGCTTGTACTTGTCTTCAGTCCAGACTCTTTGGGTCAAACCCAAGTTTCAGCACAGGGAAACTAAAAAAAAAGAAAAAGAAAAAAGGAAAGACAGAAAAACCTTAAGCAAGTGCTCCATTAAACTCTCTGACATACTGAGTAACTTTGCTACCAAGCAGCTTTGATATGTAGTAAAGATGGCACAGAGGCTTTGACTATATTGGAAGCATTGGGATTAATCAATTTTTAAAAGATTGTATTAATTTATTTGAGAGGTAGAGTCACAGAGAGATGGACAGACAGAGAGAGAGGTCTTCCATTTGCTGGTTCACTCCCCAAATTGCCACATTGGTTGGGTCAATCCGAAGCCAGGAGCCAGGAGCTTCTTCTGGGTCTCCCACACGGGTGCAGGGGCTCAAGCACTTGTACCATCTTCTACTACTTTCTCAAGCTACAGCAGAGAGCTGGATCAGAAGAGGAGCAGCTGGGACATGAATCAGCACCCAAATGAGATGCTGGCACCATAGGCAGAGGCTTAGCCTGCCATGCCACAGAGATGGCCCTGGGATTAATTAATCTTACTATTTCTTGTGTTGAGGAAGCTCAGGATTAATTCCATGGTTTTCTAATTATCATTATTGCTTTTTTTCTTTTTCAATTGAAAGGCAAAGAAAGAGAGAGAGAGAGAGATAAAGGGTAGAGAGAGGGAGAGAGCACAATCTCACCTGCTAGTTCACTCCCTAAATGCCCACAATGACTGGGACTGGGCCAGGGCTGATACTGGGAGCAAGGAACTCAATCTACATCTCCAAGATTGGTGGCAGAAACTAATGACTGGAGCCTTTGTCTTCTTCCTCCCAGGATCTGCAGAGCCAGGATTGGACCCAGGAACTCTGATGTGGGAGGTGGGTGTCCTAACCAGTGTTTTAGCCACCAGGCCAGTGGCTGCCCCATCCCCATATCCACAGTCACCAGAGGGACTCACAGCGCTTGGTGAGTAGTTGCGCTCACAGCAGGGCAGTAAGGAGAGAAATGACTCAGGCGTGGTCTGGAGGCCTCCATGGACAGACATCCTTATGTTCCTTCCCACAGGGAGATCACACGGTGTGTTCCCCCAGCAACAAGCATTGGTAGTTTCTGCCCAGAAAAGCCCACTGAGGTCTCAGCACCCAAAGTTTTGGCGGGGGGCGGGAGGCTAGTCATATAGGCACCCCTCTGGCTAGTATGTGCCAAAACTCAGACTCCTAGAGAGAAAGCAGAAAGCCCATTATGAAGACCAGGCACAGCGAGCCACCCCTATCAGTTAGGAAACGGTGATAACTGCTTCCAAATCCAAGTCCCAGATGCTGGCCAAACGTCAGTCAGCCTTGCTATCTGGCTTGTCTGTGACTGGCAGCCTCAGGCCTGCTCTCTTCAGTACACCAGCAAAATCTCTAGCAATGGCGAAGTTATTAGAAATTTCACCCTGGGAATTTTCCACTGGAATTGCTAGTGTTGTATCATGTCTGTGCAGAGGTTAAGACTGACGTTAGGGCAGCTCTTCTAATTGTTCCGTAGCCAAGAAATATATTCAGGGCAGGGAAATGGAAAAAGAATATAGCCCGCTGCCAATGAGGGCGTAATTTGTTCTTTGGCATTTGTCTCTGCAGGTGGAGCTGAGGATTAACTCTCTCTAATGGATCACACATGTCAGGGGCGCAGGTGGGATCCAGGCAGATGACATGCAAAGCGGCTTTGATGTGCACGCTCATGATATGGGTGCTGAGGCTGGATTGCGAGTCTGGCACAACGTAGCCAGGAATGTCTATCAAGACATCTAAGTTATCGGCAGAATGGTGCCAAGGAGTGCAAGTAATTTGAGCAGAATATGGTTTGGGGCTAGGTATTCCCCCTCGAAGTAGGGGCATATGGTAGAGACAGACATGGTTTTGGAAATAGAGCTATTGGGCCAATGGAAGGTTTGAGGGTGGATAGTTCAGGCTAACAGTAGCTACTTTGCATTTACCAGACCCTTCTTCCAGGGTAGCTATGTGCAGAAAACGTTAAAGCAAGGGAACGTGGAGAAGATATTTCACAGCCTCTATATTCTCCCATCCAGAATTTTAAAAGAACAAGGAGTTGTTCCTGAAAAAAAGAAACTAAGGACCTAGACAAGTTGGAAAAGCATGGAGTCTGGGCTGCAGACAACCAGGTACTAAAATAAATTTTAGGGACAGACATTTGGCATAGCTGTTAAGATGCTCCTTGGGCACCCACATCCCACATGGAGTACGTGGGTTCAAGTCCTGGTTCTGCCCCTGATTCAAAACTTCCTGCTAATGTACACCCTGAGAGGCAGAAGGTGATGGATCAAGTACTTGGGTTTCTGCCACCCACATAGGCTATGTGGACTGATTTCCTGGCTTCCAGTTTGGTGTCACCCAGCCACCCCAGCCGTTACAGGCTTCTGGGAACTGAACCAGCAGATGGGAGATTCCATCCCTCGTCCCTATCTCCTACCCTCTCTCTGTTTCTCTGTCTCTCTGTCTCTTTGTTTCTCTACCCCTCAAATGAATTAAGTTTTTTTTGTTTTTTGTTTTTTGTTTTTTTTTTTTTTTGACAGGCAGAGTGGACAGTGAGAGAGAGAGAGACAGAGAGAAAGGTCTTCCTTTTGCCGTTGGTTCACCCTCCAATGGCCACCGCGGCCGGCGCGCTGCGGCCAGCGCGCCGCGCTGATCCAATGGCAGGAGCCAGGAGCCAGGAGCCAGGTGCTTTTCCTGGTCTCCCATGGGGTGCAGGGCCCAAGCACCTGGGCCATCCTCCACTGCACTCCCGGGCCACAGCAGAGAGCTGGCCTGGAAGAGGGGCAACCGGGACAGAATCCGGCACCCCAACCAGGACTAGAATCCGGTGTGCCGGCGCCGCTAGGCGGAGGATTAGCCTAGTGAGCCGCGGCGCCGGCCGAATTAAGTATTTTTAAAAATAAAATAAAACTGGGACTTTTGCAGTGCTGTCCCAGGAGAGGAGGAAGTACAGATTAAATGTGCCAGTCAATGCTCCGGAGTAGAAAGTCAAGGAGGGGGACCGGCGCTGTGGTGTAGTGCGTAAAGCTGCCACATGGGCACCGGTTTGAGTGCTGGCTGCTCCACTTCCGAAGATGCCCCAAGTCCTTGGGACCCTGCACCCTCATGGGAGACCCCGAAGAAGCTCCTGGCTCCTGGCTTCGAACTGGCCCAGCTCCGGCCATTGTGGCCATCTGGGGAGTGAACCAGAGGATGGAAGATCCAAGTCTCTCTCTCTCTCTCTATAATTCTGCCTTTCAAATAAATAAAGCTTTGAAAAAATAAAAGTCAAAGAGAATGAGAACAAAATGATGTAGCGTTTACCAGTGGGACCATATGGAGCAGAAGCCAGAAGCGCTGGCACTTATTAAATGATACCAACTATGGAAAGCCATGACATGGTGACAAAAACAACCTAAATGAAAGATCCTGGTGAACAAGACCCCAGCAGAAGGAACAGGCCATCAAGGAGGGAGGCGCCTTTCTCTGAAGGGAGGAAGGAACCTCCACTGTGATACGACCTTGACTAAACAAGTTCAGAGTTGGTGAACTCAAGGAGCTTCCATAGCCAAGACAGCTCATGGCAAGAGCCTCGGGTGATTGCTGACGTCATAATTAAGAGTGCCAATTGTTAAATCAACAACGGGAGTCACTGGGTACAGGCTCCCCACGTAGGATCTCTGTCCTTAATGTGTTTTACTATGAAACTTAAAAACAACACTACTAGTCGAACAATACCCTATACCTTGTGCGGTTGTGTGAGGGCAGCCTGTTGAAATCCCTGCTTAGTATATACTAAGTTGATCTTCTGTATGTGAAGATAATTGAAAATGAAACTCGATGAAGGGCGGGATGGGAGAGGGAGTGAGAGAGGGGAGGGCCGCGGGAGGGAGGGAGGTGGGGGGGGGAGTCACAACAATACAAAAGTTGCACTTTGTAAATTCTCATTTATTAAATAAAAAAACCCACAAAAACAAAAAACAAAAAAATATGATGCCAACTTCAGAACAAGGTGTTGGCCAAGTACAAACTACTGAGGAAGTGAGAACCGAGCTTCCGATCCTCCCTGCTCAGCCAGCAATTGTGTGAAATTCGGAAAATTCTGCTTCCATCTGCGTTGTTGGTCTCAGAACGTTCAGACAATAGCAAAACTGCACAGTGCATTATAATTGTCTCACCCTTTGCTGATGTTTTTCACTTTTAGATATTTTTTTTTTGGTAGAATTTCAGAGAGAAACAAGCTTTTGTGGGTTTGGTTTGAACCAGGTGGTTTCCTCATTTAGAGAGCAGAAAGAGAAAAAATAGTAATACATCTGCACAAAGAGAAAAACAAATGGCAGAGTTAGAATCATGAATATATTCTCTTTTCCAGCCCCACACGCCTCGAAGGCATGAAATGCATCTCGCTTCTTGTATACACAACAGGGTAAGTGCTTAGATGCTCTTTCATACATTTTAAGAAACACTATTTTGCTTCTCTCTTTCTATTCCGTAGAAAATGAAGACTTTGGCATTGTGCTCAAAATGATTTAGCCACAAACGCAATTTTATTTTATTTGCACAGCCTTTTAATAGGAGAGCCTGGACTCGCAGTTGGAGATATTTTTCCTGTCGGGCCAAAGACCTTGTACAGTTTATTATACCAGTGAACTTATTATTACCAGACCACAGAGGCCATGGTCAAAGACTACCTCAATGAAAGGAAGACTATCTCGATGACAGTAACAAACTCCATTTCCTGTGACAGCATTGATAATTTGTAGTGAATAAAATCAAAGTCTTCCTTTAAAAACAAGTATAATTCCCTAATATTAATTCTATATAGTTTGGGGCTATAACTTCTGCTCTTGGGACATCACTTACTTTGCTTAGCAAACATTTAGAAGCATATTTATTGTTCACAAGAGACGAAACTTGCGTAAGTTGAAACTGTATTCATAAATCACACTGCCATGTAGACTGTCCCTGCAACCCAACCAAGACTAAAGCTAATGGCCACACCGCCGCCCTTAATACTGAGTGCTGTCACGTTTGCAGTAGCAGTAGGACCTGTAATAGTAGTGGCGATTGTGACACCTGCAATGGGCCTATTGGCACTGCTGAGTCTCTTGAAAAACACAGCCACAGGAAACATACTGAAATGAGGCAGAGCAGATGCTGTCGTGCAGCCAAGACGACGTGGTGACAGGATACACTGCTCTTCACAAAACCTTTGCAGGCAGTTGGAGACCTGCGGAACAGATGGGGGCAGTGAGGAAAACGCGGAGACCCTGGGCTGGAGTGGCCTGGGCAACACATGAACACCTTTGAGCATAGAGCATTTGCTGTATGTTGAGGACCTCACTGAGATCTAAAGGGCTAGATCAAAGGCTACGCATGCTCTCTGCCACTAGCCTGGGCTTCTCTGTTCCCGGTATTACAATCACCAAGCGGCCTTGCAAAAAGTTATCCCAATTATTCATCTACACAGCCCTGAGAAAAGGGTGAACCGTCTATTTTCACTGCTCTTGCTAACACTGGAAATTTTAGAATCTTTGCTAATTTTGTGAGATAATTGTAACTTATGGTCATTTGCATTCCCATGGTGACTTGTGAAATCAAGTCTCTGCTGTTTAAAATGATTTTACATAGTATTTTAACTTCTAAAATAATTTCTATAATTCTTTATATAAACATACTAGTGCTTTGTTGTACTTGGCTTTATCCATTACCAACTTGTTATTTGTCTTTTAATACTGTGAGTTTGTTTTTTAAGATATGTTTCTTTATTTGAAAAGCAGAGTTACAAAGAAAGGGAGAGACAGAGATCTTCATTGGCTGGTCCACTCCCAATTGGCCGCAACGGCTGGAGCTGCGCCGATCCTGAGCCAGGAGCCAGGAGCTTCTTCCAGGTCTCCCTCGCGGGTGCAGGGGCCCAAGGACTTGGGCCATCTTCCACTGCTTTCCCAGGCCATAGCAGAGAGCTGGATCAGAAGTGGAGTAGCAGGGATTCAAACAGGCATCCATATGGGATGCCCGTATTGCAGGCGGCACCTTTACCCACTATGCCACAATGCCAGCCCCAGTATTGTGAGTTTTAAAGTACAATTGTTAAGCTTCCTATAACTAACTTTGTGAAAAAATCCTATCATTTCTCAACTTTTAAAAGCTGCATCAGAAATTTTCAGTACTCACATCTCTTTAAGTTTTGTGTTTTGGGGCTGGCGCCGTGGCATAGCAGTAAAGCCGCCGCCTGCAGTGCCGGCATCCCATGTAGGCACCAGTTGAGTACCAGCTGCTCCACTTCTGATCCAGCTCTCTGCTGTGGCCTGGGATAGCAGTAGAAGATGGCCCAAGTCCTTGGGCCCCTGCACCTGCATGGGAGACCTGGAAGAAGCTCCTGGCTTCGGACTGGCACAGCTCCAGCCGTTGCGCCCAATTGGGGAGTGAACCAGCAGATGGAAGACCTCTCTCTCGGCCTTTCCTTCTTTCTGTGTAACTCTGACTTTCAAATAAATAAATAAATCTTTTTTTAAAAAAAGTTTTGTGTTTCAATTTATTTCAGAGCCACACAGTGCTTCACAGCGGGGACTGGAACCGGGCCCACCTGCACGTGTTCTGTGCTAATTAATAGACACCCATCTCCTTACACTTCCCATGTAAAATCTTATCATAAAAATGTTTCTGAAGTGACTGTCAACATGACTTCAAAGATTATTTAGACACAAAATAAATAGGTGTCAGCCTGCATGCTGATTTTTTTTTTTTTTGACAGGCAGAGTGGACAGTGAGAGAGAGAGAGAGACAGAGAGAAAGGTCTTCCTTTGCCATTGGTTCACCTTCCAATGGCCGCCGCAGATGGCGCACCGTGCTGATCCGATGGCAGGAGCCAGGTACTTATCCTGGTCTCCCATGGGGTGCAGGGCCCAAGCACTTGGGCCATCCTCCACTGCACTCCCTGGCCACAACAGAGAGCTGGCCTGGAAGAGGGGCAACCGGGACAGAATCCAGCGCCCCGACCGGGACTAGAACCCGGTGTGCCGGCTCCGCAAGGCGGAGGATTAGCCTAGTGAGCCGCAGCGCCGGCCTGCATGCTGATCTTTTGTTGCAAATGTTTTTCCTCCATTCAGACCACTAGAATTTAAATAGTATGTTCAGTGCTGGCTTTGGCAGCACCTAAATTAAAATTGGAACGATACAGAGAAGATTAGCACGGCACCTGCATGAGGATGACATGCAAATTCATGAAGCATTCCATATTTTTAATAAATAAATAAATAGTATGTTCCGTTCAAAAATCCCCTTCACCGTCTTCCCGTAAGGAAGCACACAGAGCAAGTGTTGCGCTGTTCTTAGCTTTCTCCCTGTTGTCTACGCAACTGATCATCTATATGATCCCATTTTTAGGTGCTTTATTTTCTAAATCTTAACTAATTTGTTCGAAAAGGAGAGAGAGAGAAGGAGGGAGGTAAGGAGGGGGAAGAGATGTCCTATCTGATGGTTCACTCTCCAAAGGCCCACAACAGCCAGGGTCGGGCCAGGAGCTTGGAATTCAAACTGGGTATCTCATGCATGGCACAGCCACTTGAGCCATCGCTTGTCGCCAGTGACTCAGGAGCAGAGTTGGGACTCAAACCCAGGCGCTTTGATTCTGGATGTGGGTTTCCCAAGCAGCATCTTAACTCCTATTCCAAATGCCCACCCCCAGGTACTTGGCTTTAAAAGGTATTTCGTTCGTGAATTCTGAGGGAAGTTATGAGAACTTTAAATCGTGGAATTCAATCATCAACCATGTGAGAAGCGTGCAGGAGTGGGTAGCACCCTCTGCTGGACAATGTAGGAACCAACATGACCTCTGATGGGTGCCCTGGAACCAGCTGGGGCGAACAGGTTTGTCCTCTTCAATCTCTGCCCAATGGTATTTTTGTTGGTGGCTCTCCGGTGGTCAACAAGTCAGCAGCTGGCTTTTGTGTCCCCAGTGAGCCAGCAGGTCCAGGATATAAACCCAGTAGGAATGGATGGTGTGAGCTCTGTGATTCTTCTGCTTGCCCCATGAAGAATGCCAGAGGAGAGGGAGGACTGTCAAGTGAGTTTCTCCCCGGAAGTGACCCAGTAGACTCTGTAGTGAAGGGCAGTGGATGTGAAAGGACTGCAGCCAACACAGGCGGATTTCCTCCTTCCTTCAAGTGGATGGATTTCGGGAGGGAGGAGGGAGAAACCAATATTCATTCTTAAAATATCATAGGCTTATGTGGGGCAGGCAGAGAGTTCATTCATAAGCACGCAAGTCTGACCAAAGTGCAAATGGGGGTGGCAAGGAAACTGGTGGTGTTGCATTGCATGAATCTCCTCACTCACCCCAGTGCTCACTGGCCCAGCAGTCCACCTTCAGTGAGATGGACAGTTTCGAAAACATGACCAACAAAGGAAGTTCAAGAGCAATGCTGGCTTTGTAATTTTACTTTTAAAGTACATGTTCATGGAAGCATTTCTTTCTCTGCCTTAAAGAGAATGATTTGATTCTGAGACTTCATGCGATGTGTGTGAATGAACTATGAGTATACTTGCAAACTTGCAAATGTGACTATTCACAGAGACCTCTATTTTGGAACTAACTATGTATGCTTGGCCCATGATAAGACCTCTATTTTGAAACTAACTATGTATGCTTGGCCCATGATAAGACCTCTGTTTTGGAACTAACTATGTATGCTTGGCCCATGATAAGTTCACATCAAATGAAATAAAGTTAGGTTCATGGAAGTCTCAAGTCTATGTTGACACTGGAGAATGTTAGTTGTATTCCATCTGAGTTGCCAACATTGTTTATAAAAAATCAGAAATGCTGTACAGGTCAGTCCCAATGCCGGTTGTGATCAAATTGCTAATCACAAAATGCTGTTAGCCTACAAGTTCACTGACGCTTTGAAGTCATTTGCCAAAGACTATCTGTGAAGAAATCCCTATTTGCTGTGCTGCTAGGTTCTCCTTTTTTTAGGATTTACTATGAAATTTGAAGTACAAATAGATCACTAAGGAATGGAGTACAGAGGCTGCATGCCAGAATACACCTGTGATCATCTAATCTTGAACTTGGGACCAAAAGAAATAGAATCAAAGGCCAGAGCTTAAATAACAAGGATGTTTTCACTTCATCTGTTATTATTCAACGAATTCCTACTGATTAAAACAACCTGCCCGGAAGATTGTACTGATTTAGTGAACACATTTACCTAAGGAAGTGAGCCAAGGGTAATAAAGAACTCTCACACCACAGTTCTTGGCCTGGTTCTAGTAATAAATAAACCAGTGAATAAGCCCTCTGCACCTCTGTCACAGTCTTGAGAAAGAAAGCCCGAAAGGAGGTAGTTTGTTCTGTGGGCAGAGATTGTGGGCAGCACATCATACATGGTGTGACTGCACCTGCAGTCAGTAGCACACCCAGACTGCACCCTACACTGCAGGGCTCTCCCTAAGACTGGGAAGATGGAGTCAATCCTGGAAGAACCCTCAGTCACCCAGTCCACCATAAGTCACACTCATTTAGCCATTCAACAGGCATTTATTGAGTACTTATGCATGCTGGATGCTGTCTATTCAGTAACAGACAAAATATATTTTCTAGTTGGCTATTACAGATAAATGGTATTAGTTCTACTGGATGGAATTGGGTTGCTAATATTGCTAATCTCTATAATAGCTTGATTGTTGATGTTGTTTGCTTTTCTAAATGCCCATGTCATTTGTAAATATTGGCAATTTTATCTCTTCTGTTACAATCTTTATATATTTCCCCCCTTCTCAGAATTCAAGAACCTGCAGTGTTGTGTTAAGCAAAGCAATTTTACAAAGGCATTTCCCTGATCTTAAAGGATATGCTTCTGTTAAGTTTAACTTTGCTGTAGGTTTGTTGTATACAAACTTTACCAAGGTAAGAAAAATTCTAGTATTCATACTTTGTAATTTTATTTTTTTTAAAGAAACAGTCTTTAAAAAATTATCTACTTGAGAGAAAGAGATAGTTAGTTTCCATCTGTTTGTTCATTCCCTTATGTCGGCTTAAGGCCAGGAGCCAGGAACTCAATCCAGGTCTCCCATGTGGGTGGAATTCTATTACTTGAGCCACCACTGCTCCCTACCAGAGTCTGTACTGACAGAAAGCTGAAGTTAGGAACTGGAGCAGAGTATCAAACCTAGGCACTCTGATGTGAGACACAGGTGTCTTAATTGCTAGGCTAACTCCCTAGCCTATATTTTGTAATTTTAAGAATTATAAACTTTAAATTCTAAATTTTCTTTTTCTGTATCAATGAGAGAATTGTGATTTTAAACCATAAAACTTAACATTTTTCTTATTTTTTAAAAAAAGTTTTGCTTAATATGCAATACTTGTTCCTTTTTTAAAAAAAATGATTTATTTATTTGAAAGGCAGAGTTACAGAGAGAGAGGGAGAGACACAGAGAGACCTTTCATTCACTGGTTTATTCCCCAAATGGCCACAATGGCCAGGGCTGGGCCAGACTGAAGCCAGGAGCCAGGAGTTTCTTCCTGGTCTCCCACATGGGTGTAGGGGCACTTGGACCATCTGCTGCTGCTTTCCTAGGCAATTAGCAGGGAGCTGGATTGGAAATGGAACAGCCAGGACTCGAACTGGCACTCATATGGGATGCCTGTGTTGCAGGCAGTAGCTCTATGCCACAATGCTGGCTCCCAATACTGTACATCTCTATGGAGTAGTACGCAATATTTTAACACATGGATATAATATAAATTAATCAAACCAGGCATTTAGGATATCCATTTCCTTCTATTGTCCTTACATTTAGAGCCTACCAGCTCCTCTCTTCTGGTTCTTTTAAAATTTTATTTAATTAATTTATTTTATTTTATTTTTTTGACAGGCAGAGTGGACAGTGAGAGAGAGACAGAGAGAAAGGTCTTCCTTTGCTGTTGGTTCACCCTCCAATGGCCGCCGTGGCCGGCGTACTGCACTGATCCGATGGCAGGAGCCAGGTACTTATCCTGGTCTCCCATTTGGGTGCAGGGCCCAAGGACTTGGGCCATCCTCCACTGCACTCCCTGGCCACAGCAGAGAGCTGGCCTGGAAGAGGGGCAACCGGGACAGAATCTGGTGCCCCGACCGGGACTAGAACCCGGTTTGCCAGCGCCGCAAGGCGGAGGATTAGCCTAGTGAGCCACGGCGCCGGCAGAATTAATTTATTTTTCTCTTCTGCTTCTTTACACAGTACATCATACATAACTGTGAACTGGCTGTGCTGTGAACACTAGAACCCATTCTGTCTTTTCATATCCTTTAGCCAATCTGCCTCTACACCTCCACCTACCACCACCCTTGCCTAGTAAGCACTATTCTAAATTTACATAGACTTTAAAAATATTTATTTATTTTGAAAGGCAGAGTTACAGAGAGGTAAAGGCACAGAGAGGGAGAAGTCTTTCATCTGCTGGTTCGCTCCCCAGATGGCTGCAATGGCTGGCGCTGCACCAGTCTGAAGCCAGGAGCCAGGAGCTTCTTCCAGGTCTCGCACACGGGTGCAGGGACCCAAGGACTTGGGCCATCTTCCACTGCTTTCCCAGGCCATAGCAGAGAGCTGGATCAGAAGTGGAGTAGCAGGGATTCGAACAGGTGCCCTTACGGGATGCTGGCACTGCAGGCAGCAACTTTACCCACTATGCCACAGCGCCGACCCCACACATAGACTTTTTGAAACTTCCACAGTGAGAGAGATCATGCAGTAATTATCTTCCTGTGTCTGCTGTATTTCACTTAGTATAATGACCTCCAATTCCATCCATTCTGCAGCAAGTGTCAGAGTTTCATTCTTTATTTCAATGGCTGAATAGTGTGTGTGTGTGTGTGTGTGTGTGACATTTTCTTTCTGCACTCATCCATCCATGGACTCACAGATTGATTTCATATCTTGCACATGGCTATCGTGCCTAGTGCTGCAATGAACATTGAATACAGGTGTCTCTCTGATACGCCAATTCCATTTCCTTCAGATTATTGCCAGAAGTGGATAGCTCACAGCAGCTCTTTTAGGTTTTTTTTTTTTTGACAGGCAGAGTAGACAGTGAGAAAGAGACAGAGAGAAAGGTCTTCCTTTTGCTGTTGGTTGACCCTCCAATGGCCGCCGCGGCCGGCGCGCTGCGGCCGGCGCACCACGCTGATCCGAAGCCAGGAGCCAGGAGCCAGGTGCTTTTCCTGATCTCCCTTTTGGGTGCAGGGCCCAAGGTCTTGGGCCATCCTCCACTGCACACCCTGGCCATAGCAGAGAGCTGGCCTGGAAGAGGGGCAACCGGGACAGAATCCGGCGCCCCAACCGGGACTAGAACTGGTGTGCCGGCGCCACAAGGTGGAGGATTAGCCTAGTGAGTCGTGGTGCCAGCAGCTCTTTTAGTTTTTAAGGAGCCTTCACCCTGTTTTCCATAATGGCTGTACTAAATTACACTCCCACCTACAGCGTATAAACTCCTCTTTTCTTCATAGGCTCCTTGACATTTGTTATTTTCTGTCTTTTGGATAACAGTCACTCTAACTGGAGTGAGATAACATCTCACTGTGTTTTTTTTTTTTTTTAAGATTTATTTTATTTGTTTGGAAGAGTTACAGAGAGAGGTAGAACCAGAGAGAGAGAGAGAGAGAGAGTCTTCCATCCGCTGGTTCACCCCCCAAATGACTGCAATGGTCAGAGCTGAGCTGATCCGAAGCGAGCTTCTTCCAGGTCTCCCACATGGGTGCAGGGTCCCAAGGACTTGGACCTCTTCTACTGCTTTCACAGGCCATAGCAGAGAGCTGGACTGGAAGTGGAGCAGCCGGGTGCACATATGGGATGCCAGTGTGGCACTGCATCACTGCGCCACACTGCCGGCCCCTTCACTGTGGTTTTACTTGGCATTTCCTTCATGGCTAATGACATGGAGCATTTTTCACATATCTCTTGGCCATTCGTTTTTTCTTCTTTCATGAAATGCCTGTTTAAATCCTCTGCCTATTCTTAACTGAATTGCTTCTTTCCATGTATTAATTGGTTAATACATTGATAAATTTTCTATTGGTAAACCATCTTTATATTCCTGCAAAGACTCTTATTGGGTCAAGATGTAATATTAAAACAACAACGGCCGGATTTAATTAGTTGTACTATTTTCTTGTGTGCCCTCAGCTAGTTTTAGAATTAATATACCACTAACCTAATAAAATGAGTGATCATTTTCTATTTTTTGTAGTGCCTTTTTTTTTTTTTTTGAGGAGAGAGAGCCTTTGATAACTTTTAAGCTTCCATAATATTTATACAAACACTGGTTTTGAGGTTTTGTGTTTTTCTAGAAACTAGTGCATTCATCCAAGTTTTCAAATTTCCTAGTCATCAGATGGTTTTCCTAGTATTTTATTCCACATTCTGTCTGGCTCATAGAGTTTCCTGCAGTGAGATAGATGAAGTGAGAGCCGGGGCAGCCTGCCCTTGTCAAGCACAATTTCCCCCTCTCTGAGTAGGCTATCTCTAACCCCAGTCATTAGTCTAACATCTGACCCTACCTGACCAGGCGTGTCTGTGATCCTTCCCGGCTCCCCTATAGCTTGCATTCTCTTGCCTTGGGTCAGGCATGCTCCTTCAGGGTATAGAAACTGCCTCTGCTGAGAGCCAGCAGCTGCTTCCTGTATGACAACCGCCTTGAGCTGCATTAGCGTCTCCTGCTGCTGTAATAAATTACCACAGAAGAGGTGACTTAAAACCACAGAAATTCGTAGTCTCACGGATTTGGAGGTGGCAAGTCTGCAATCAAGGTATCAGCACGCCCCATTCCTTTGGGGCCCTTTGAGGTTAGATCTGTTTCACACTTCTCCCCGTCCCCTGGTGCCTGGTGTTGCCAACAATGTCCTTGGCATTCCCTGGTTTCTGGCAGCCTAGCTCCAATCTCTGCTTCTGTCTCCATTGGATCATTTTCTCTGCATGTCTGCCTCTGTTTTCTCTTTTTATAGGGACATAAGTGATTGGGACCTACCCCAATTCAGAGTGAGCTCATTTGAACCAAATACCTCTGAAAAGACCCTATGTATTTCCAAATAAGACCATAATCACAGCTACCAGGGGATAGAACTTGGTATATATTTGGGGCGTGGGGACATAATTCAACCCATGACAAGGGAGCCATCACCAACGTGGTTGCAAAGAACTGGCACTGAACTCCTAACGGACCCTTGTCCGTTGATTGGTTTGCTTGGAGAAGAAAAGCCCACCTTTCCATTTCCAGTCTTGCAGTGTCCCTCAATTGCCGGCTGGCAACGGGGCAATGTAGTCAGCAGAGCATAGTTCCCTGGGGCAAGGAATGGGGGTTTGCAGCTCAGGGGCAATCAAGTAATAGCTGGCCCAGCCAGGGACCAACGTTCTGTCTGTCTGCTTTGATGAGAGCCCTCACTCACCTCCCTACATCTACTTTTTAAAAAATGTTTTGTATTTTATTGTGATAAGAACACAGACCATGAGATCCATCTCTCAACAGATTTTTTTTTTTTTTTTAATTTGAGATGCAAAGAGACAGACACAGAAAGAAAGAATCCTCTTCTTTCTGGTTCATTCTCCAAATTCCTCTAACAGCCACAGCTGGGTCAGGGGGAAGCCAGGAACCCAATCCAGGTCTCCCAAATGGATGCCAGGGACCCAAGTACTTGGGACTTCACTTGCTGCCTCCCAGGGCTCACATTAGTAAGAAGCTGGAGTTTGGAGCCAGAGCTGAATGTTGAACCCAGGTACTCTGAAGTGGGATCCAGGCATCTTAACCACTAGGCCAAGTTCTGGCCTCTCAGGTTATTTCAATTTTAATTTTTAGAGAAAGAAAGCAGATCTTTAAGTGTACAATAATCTATTATTATTATTGTCTACAGGCACAATGTTGTACTGCCAATCTCTAGAACATACTCATTTTTTAGAACTGAAACTTCCTACCTGTGGGTGGGCAGATTCCATTTTCCTCTATTCCTAGCACCTTTTGATCCTTTGTTTCAATGAGTTTAGCTTGACTATTCCAAATACGTCTAAAACAGGAAGTTTCTCCCAAGTGGAGGAGACACATGGCTAAGTCCTGAGCTATGGGGGAGTCCTGCAGAGCATGAGGGTGGGGGAAGGCTGATTCCAGGCAGAGGAACCAGGATGAGCAAAAGCAGAACATCTGAGAGTCCAGATTGTCCCAGGACCCTGGAAGTCACGTCTTAGCCAGTTTGTGCGAAATACCAGAGTTGGGCAATTTATGGATGATAGCTCTGGAGGCTGGGAAGTTCAAGGTCAAGAAGCTGATAGAGTCAGTGCCTGGAAGGGCTTGCTCCCTGTGGTTGTGTCCACTGCAGGAGGGGAACCCCGTGTCTCCACATAGCAGATGCGATGCAAGGGCTTAAAGGGGGTCAGCTAGTCCCCTGGGTTCACATCTGCTGGCTCACTCTCCAAATGGTCACAGCGATTGGCACTGGGCCAGGCCAAAGCCAGGAGCCTGGTACTCCATCCAGGTCATATAGGTAGCAGGGGCCCAAGCACTTGGGCCATCTTTCACTGCCTTCCCAGGCACATTAGCAGGGAGCTGGATCGGAAGTGGAGCAGCTGGGACTCGAAGGGGCCCTCATACAGGAGGCCAGCATCGCAGGAGGCAGCTTAACCCTCCGCACCACAATGCTGATCCAAAAAGGCCCCACTGTCATGTTGGACATGGGACTACAACACGCGAATGCTGGAGGGACACAAACATTCGAGCCACAACACCCATGCTAAGGTGTTTGCATTCTGAGGGTGAAGTTGGGTAAGAGTAACAGGATCAAATATGCAATGCAGGAGATTTCCTCTATCTCAAGGTGAATGGGGATTTTTCCAGGTTGGAAGGAGAGCCCTTCTGTAAGAGGCGCTTACCTGGAGGAGGCGGATTGGGTAACCTGCACCTCTGAAATGCCTCACGGGAGGCTGGGTTCAACAAGAATCAGCAAATGTCTCCAAATTGGAAATGACACGATCCAATGTGGGGATGGCGGCCGTGTTTAAAACGAAAGCACCATCTTACAGAGAGTGTTCTTTCCTTCTGCGCAACCCATTTCAGGGAGAGACCTGGTTGTGCAAATCAGAAGCCTGGGTGTTATCACGACTCTCCTTTTCTTTTCTTTTTTTAAATTTTTCTTTATTTTTATTTTTGACAGGCAGAGTTAGAGTGAGAGAGAGAGAGAGAGAGAGACAGAGAGAAAGGTCTTCCCATTGGTTCACCCCCCAAATGGCTGCCACTGCCGGAGCACTGCGCCGATCCCAAGCCAGGAGCCAGGTGCTTCTTCCTGGTCTCCCATGCAGGTGCAGGGCCTAAGGACCTGGGCCATCCTCCACTGCCTTCCCAGGCCACAGCAGAGAGCTGGCCTGGAAGAGGGGCAACCGGGACAGAACCGGTGCCCCAACCGGGACCAGAACCCGGTGTGCTGGCGCCGCAGGTGGAGGATTAGCCTAGTGAGCCGCGGCACCGAGCACAACTCTCCTTTTCTTCACTTCTGCAGAACCAGTGACTAAACGCTATCCATTCTGCCTCAGAAATATGTTTCCCCCACAGGTCTGTTCTTTCTGCATTCTCAGTGCCATTGCTTGGAAACAGGTGGTCTGCTTGTAGGTACTTGGGCTCCCATAAATTTTTTTTTAAAGATTTATTTATTTATTTGAAAGGCAGAGAGAGAGAGAGAGACAGAGAGAAAGAGAGAGAGAGAGAGAGAGAGAGGGAGAGAGGAGAGGGATATCAAGAGAGAGGGAGGGAGAGCGAGCGAGAAAAAGAGAGAGATTCTTCCATCTGCTGGTTCACTCCCCAAATGGCTGCAATGGCAAGAGCTGGGCTGATCTGAAGCCAGCAGCTTCTTGTGGGTCTCCCATGTGGGTGTAGGGGCTAAGCACTTGCGCCATGCTTTCCTGGTTATCAGCAGGGAGCTGGATCAGAGTGGAGCAGACGGTGGCTTTACCTGCTACACCACAATGCTGGTCCCCCCGGAATTGGCTCTTAATCATCTTCCCGTTTCTTTTCTCTGCCAGAGTAATTGTTCTGAGATGCAAAGCCAGAGGTGTCACTGGACTGGTTAAAAATCCCGTGCTGACTCTCCATTGCTCTTAAGGCGCTACTTCATCCAAGAATTAAATGAGCCTGGTCACCCACACTTTCTCCAGTCTCATCCCCTACCTCCTCCCCTCTCCCCAGTCCTACGGACATTCAGTTCTTGGAAAGCTGCACCCCTTCCTGCGAACGCCAGGCATATATATTTTTTTTTTATGCTAAGTTCTTCGTTTTGCTATCTGGGACATCCAGCAACAAAAAAAATTCATCTTAAATTCAAATTTATCTAATTGTTATTTCCCCCCTCCGGAAACCCTACCCGCAAGAGATATCTGGTAATCTCTAGAAACATTTGTGTGTGTGTGGACACGGGGTTATGGTACTAACTGTGCCCACTGTGGAGAGCCCGCGCATGCTGCTAAACAAACATCTTCCACCCCACAGGACAGTCCCTCCAAGGCGAGGAATCTCCTGGTCCACACGTAGACGGTGCGAAGGCAGAGAAAGCCCGAGTTAGATGGCCATGAACTTTCGGGGCTCCTGGCAGACAGCGCCTGGAACTTCCAGCTTCTTCGGTTTAGAAAGTAGAAGGGGGTTCCTGAAAGGGAGTTGTCCTGGCCTGGAGACCTGACTTTGATCAGGGATGCACGACAGGCAGACGACCTGCTGCAGCAGGTGACGTCACGACGCCGACAAGCTACCGTGTAACGCGCACGCCTAACGGTAACGCGCTCTGCCCACGCGGGCGAAGCGCGCCGGGGACACGGAAACATCCCCCGGGTCCAACCGGGAGCTGACCCGCCGGCTGCTGAGACTGCGCAGGCGTGCAGGCGGACACCGGAAGCCGCCGGCGACTGCGGCGTCCTTCTCCCCTAGCAACGGGTCGTGCAGGAAGAGGGGGCCGGGCCGCGCCCTGTGCGCCTGCGCGGAGGCGCCGCCTGCAGACGTGGAGTAGGGCCCCGGCGGCCGAGCCGGGTTGGCGAGTGGCGGAGTGTGGGAGAGCGGCCGGGATGGGGGTGCCGGTCGCTCCGCGCGGGAGACCCGGGGCTGCCGGCCGGCGCTGGCTGGTGCTGCTGTCGCCCCTGCTGCTGGTGGCCATGTTGGCGCGGCCGGCGGCCGCCCTGGTGGAGGGGCTCTACTGCGGCACGCGGGACTGCTACGAGGTGCTGGGCGTGAGCCGCTCGGCCAGCAAGGCGGAGATCGCGCGGGCCTACCGCCAGCTGGCCCGGCGCTACCACCCCGACCGCTACCGGCCCGAGCCCGGCGACGAAGGCCTGGGGCGGACGCCGCAGAGCGCAGAGGCGGCTTTCCTGCTGGTGGCCACCGCCTACGAGACTCTCAAGGTGAGGCCCGCGGGCGCGCACGGGCTGCGGGGTCCCCTCGCGGGGAGCGCGTGGCGCGGCGCCTGCGGCCACCGGCGCCCCTGGCGCGCGCAGCTGGGCTCACGGTGTCCCCGGCGCGCAGCGCGGCCGCCGCCTCGACCTTGGGGATCCTCAGCGTTCCCCCACGTGGCCGCGTGCGAGGGCCGAGCGGGCCCGCCGAGCGCGAGGGGCAGGAGCCCCCTCGGGCCTCGTTGGTGACCGTCGTTGTTGTACAAAGCTCTGGACGTGTTGGAGTTTCGTGAAAACCTTCTAAGAACTTGGCAGTTCACGCTCAGAAAGCGGGCTCGAACGTTGAACGACACCCGTTGCGCCAATGGGATAGGACAGAAATTTGGTTTCTGGGGACGGTATTAGTGATGACGTTTAGCTTGGGTTTCAGGAGGCAGACCAACACTAGGAACGGCGAGCTGCCAGTCCGAGGCTCTTGGCTCTGACCCTCTGATTGACCTTGTATAAGGATTTCTTAAGTTGGATAACTGTTCCCTCATACGCAGAATTAAGCACCTGATAGCTCTCACAGAGTTATTAAATGGGGAATAAAACTCCTCGACTGGGACCCGGGAATAACGGGCTTAATAACTTGGGGTGCAGGACTCTGAGAATTTCTGGTAGGAAATATTTTGTAAATATGTTTAGTCATTCGACAAAAGGTTTCGTGTCCTATGGGGATACAGAGATTTAGCCTGATGCTCTTTTTGTTATTGTTACTATAAACATCAACCCGTATAATAAAAAAAAAAAGTCAGCAGGTGTATTACTGTTTCAGGGGCCCTAGGCATGCTAGATATTTCTCAGTCTTTTATATTTCCAGGCCAAAGGAATAAAACTGCCCAGACTGTTGCTACGTGGTCTGCTCTTCATGATTGCACTTTGTGTGCATGGACTGTAATTTACCCCGGGGGTCGTTTTCTGCAGATTAACTTTCTCCAGTTGAAAGTAGTGAGTCGCCAGATTCTCCCTTGATGCTCTCCGGAGCGGAGTGGATATCTTGGAGTCGTAAACTGGGCCTGTTTCAGTCACTGCAGTCTCCGTAGCCTGAGTGGGACTGTCATTTTTACTGGCAGGTAACTGAGGTGCAGATGGGGAGCTGGGGAGGTGCTCAGGCCAGAGGGGTTTAGGGTAAAGAGCCATCAAGGAAAGACATCCGAAAAGTGGGGCGGAAGTCTCTCCAGCCGGGGCAGCTGAACGGGTGAAGCCCCAACTTGAGGTTTTCGCCGAGGGAAGACAGCGGTCGGGAAGCCAGCTGGGAGCTGGTGGTGCGGAAGGCGGCTCTGGGCGGATTGGGGAACTTCCTGGAGAGAGGGCAGCAGAAGCGCTGGCGCCGTAGTCTTGGGCTGGGTCTTGTGGGCCTGGATAGCGGTGGGTTTGGTGTTGAGACTGATGAGAATATTGGTCAGAACTGTGAAAGCAAATGCCAACATTTTCTGGAGGATCTGCAAGGTTGCCTCTGACGGTTCCTATACCTTGGGTGTAGCCCTGCTCTATCAGTTAAGCAGAAGCTAGGTAAGAGAAGCTGTGCACTCAAGGATAAAGACGTGCCGGGCAGTTAGAGACTGGTGTGCCCGGAGGAGGTGGCACTTGTACTCTTGGCTCGGAAAGGTGTTGTAACTGGGAATACCTCTGCCTGGGGCCTAGAAACGGGCTGTGCTGAAGGGGGGGGAGGCTCCCATGCCCCCCACAGGAGAATGGGAAGCACCTGTGAGAGGGAGATGAACGCCTGGGGGTAGATTGCACCCAGCAGACGTGTGTGAAAACCCCCACTGAAGCGTCACACCGGGTGGGCTTGGATGCCACTCCTCCCAGCAGAGCTCTTCCAGGGACTGCTCACCTCACTGCAGCTGGCGTCCCTTGGAGTAAGGACAAGGAGTTGACGTGTGTGTCGGGGAGAGGCTATTGAAAACGGACAGAGTGGTCTCCTGTTACTGCTGTTGCGCTGGGGAATGGTGCGGATGTTGGCAGAGAAATGCTGTTTCCGGGTAATGCCAAGATTTCGTGAACTGGGGTCATCCTGTGGGCCTTCCTAGCTGCCCCCTGGAGGTGATGGGGACGGAACCGCTGTTTTGCTTGGATTGTTTCCTGGGGCTGGGAGCACGTCTGATGGAATAATGGGAGAAACTGAGTTCCAGTGGCTTCGGAAGCCAGTCTCTGACCATTGACAATGAATACATCGCTAGGATGGGAACTGTCTTTGTCCAAGACATGGGTGGATGGATGACTGAGGTTGTTTTGGTCAAATACGTGCCCTTTGGAGAGAGAGTGTTTTTTAGATGGAGAACATTGAAAAGTAAGAATACTGATGTGATTTAAATATACTTAGCAGGATGAAAAAGGTATGACACTTGGTCGTTCACTGTTTTAGCAACAAAAGATTCTGCCTGTGCGTGGAGAGATTGGGGAACACCGGAAGAGGGAGTCCTGCTTAGCTCGCATTCCCAAATGATTTACAATTCCAGGTGTCAGCAAGACGCCCAGCCACGATGATGCCACACACTGCTTTCAAGTCGATACAGTGCGATCGTATTTAGTGTGTTTGACTATTTGAGGATTCAGGAGTTCATGGACTTTGGACGTGAAGTAAAGGCACTCACTCAGTGTCAACATTGGATTTCATGAGGTGGAACAGTCCAGTCCCTCTTGCTTTTATGTGGCTTATAGCACTTATCACACTGCACCATAAACCCCGAGCAGCCCTTCCCCTCGCCACTACACTATGCTCCTTGGTTTCCGTGTGTATATCCATGGCATCTAGCACAGTGTCTGGCACATCAGGTCATGACCGTTAAAACTTGTATCCAGGGGTGGCCACTGTGTTCCAGAGGTGAAGCCGCCACTGCCCAGCTACTTTGCTTCACATGCAGCTCTGCTGAGGGCATTCTGGAAGGCAACAGACGATGGTCCTGGTGCTCGTGCCCTTGCCACCCAGGGGGGAGACTTGGATGGGGTTCCAGGCACCTGGCTTCCATCTGCCCCAGGGTCGGCTGTTGTGGGCATTTGAGGAGTGAACCAGCAGATGGAAGATCTTACTTTGTCTCTGTCTCTCCCTCTCTTCTGTCACTCTGCCTTTCAAGTAGATGGAAATAAATAAACTTTCTAAAAACCTTATATCTGGAGAGTGATTCAGATAGGTTGGAAATTGAAAGTGGACTTTCTGGCATCTTGACAATGTTGTACGCAGCCTGCTTTGCTATTTCACCCAAATGAATTTTAAAGAGCAGTATAGATAAGTAAATTGGATGGTTATAAATGAAAAATTCCTGCATGAGAGAAAAATTCACTTTTAATTTTTAAGTGAGATAGTTTTTAAGTGAGTAATTCTTTTGGATGTAAGTAAGTCAGATAAAATGGATGTCATATGAGGAATGGCATAGAAATAAGCAGATGTGGGCACAGTTAGCAAGGATGCACTTAGAAAAACCCTGCTTGGTAGAAAATGGGAAAGTGGTAGATTGTAACAGCATTTTGTAAGATCCCAAGAGGATGGCATAGAACAGTGCCTGGCAATGCTGCTGGCCTGAAGCTGACAGATCGGAGGAAGTGCAGAGGGAGCCTCCTACTCAGGCTTGTCTTGGAAGGGAACAAACAGCGTGAGGACACTTCAGTTTCTTTCCGCTAGTCTGAGTGAGACGGCAGGGCAGTAGCACTTGGGAAGAATTTGTCAAAAAAGGGGAGGCCCTGTTATGTTACTGTTTATTGTTCATTTCTTAGGATAGTCTCTTACTCAATCCTTTGTCCAAACAACTAGTACTGGCATAGGTGCTGGGCATGAGACCATGAAAGGGCGCAGTTCCGGACTTTAAGAATCAGAGAGATAACTTTTGTTGATCGTCATTTACTTAAGTTACATAATAAAAGCACAGGCAGACTGTATGGCAGCACCAGGAGGAGGCAGCGATTGCTTTGTGGAGGATTACGGAAGAACGTTTCTCTGAGCTGGAACACAGTTACCCCGATCGACAGGGACGGGATGCTTCCAGGAGAGGGAAAGCCTGATTAACAGAAACATGAAGCCATAAATATGCAAAGCTCATTATCGGAATGAGACTCACTTTGGTGAGAAATTAGAGCAATGAGTATTTTGTCCACCAAGAATCACTTTTATTACATTTCCCTCCGGGCCTCTTTGGGGGAAGAATTAAATACCAGTGTTGGTATTACCAGTCTTCTTTTTCAGTATCATCCAGACTTTAATCAATCATTCATAATCATTGGGCACAGCCAGCTCTCCATATCTGGATTGGATTCAACCAGCCACGAAAGGGAAATATTTTTTAAAAAATTGCATATGTGCTGAAGGTATACAGACTTTTTGTCACTATTCCCTAAGCAGTATAAGATTACATCTGTTTGTATAGAATTTCATTGCATAGGTATTACAAGTAATCTAAAGATGAGTTGAGTATACAGGAGAATGTACATATGTTTTATGCAAATACCATGCCATTGTATCTAAGGGGCTTGAGCATCCGTTTATTTTGGTATTTGCAGGGAGATCCTGGAGCTCATCTCCCCAAGATACCGAGGGACGACTGCATTCACAGAAGTATTATACAGCTCTGTACGTTTGTAGTTACGAGGCTGATAACCACATCAAGTACACTTACCAGGGAGGGCAGGTAGTTTTCTCTGCCCATGCTCACCTGTTGTAAGCATTTGACGACTTCTCTGGGTTTGGTGGGAGAGATTGACATGTTGATGGTGATTTCTGCCCTGGGCCCAGCAGAACGTGTAGCCCGTGTGCCACATTGCCTGTTCCGGCTGTGAGATCCTAAGTGCTGTTTATTTCCTACCGAGTCCCTAATTTCAGCTGTTACTCCCTAGTTATGGCTGAGGTTGATTATATACTAGATATACTTAATTTCCATGCTGTGACTCCTTGATACATGACATCATCAACAACCAATCAGAGCTCTTGAGCAGCCTGAAAACCACTGAGTTGCTGTCATTCTAGCCAGGAACAGAGCACTTGACGTTTTAATTTAGCCTGTGCCGATTTCTGCTGGGAAACAGAACGGTTGGAGATGTTCCCAGGAGATCCTTATCGTGCTTTTCTTGGACTTTTGGGGGAGCTGTGCCTTCTAGGTTGGAGGCCTGTGAGGCACACGGAGGGAGACTGATTAGGAGCTTGGAACCTAGTTTGGGATCAGATGAGGAATGACCCCTAAGCAGTGTTTAGGAATTTGAACTTTATGTATTTAAGAGTGCCAGAGGTTTTACAGTGGAGAAATGACACAGTCTTACATTTATTTCAGAAAGAAAATTCTGGAATCAGTATTGAAAATGGGCTGGGGAAAACAAGACCTTGACTGAACTCATTTTATTTCCACTGTCTTTGGAATCTCATCATTCCTTTTTGTAACTACAGAGTCTCATACTTGGTTCATTTTTTTACTCCTTTCACTTAATTTTGCTTTTTTAAACTATATCCCGGGCTGGTATTGTGGTACTGTCAGTGAAGCCGCTGCCTGTGACGCTGGCATCCCATGAGAGCAACCATCGAAGTCCTGGCTGTTCGACTTCTTCTTTTTTTTTTTTTTTTTTGACAGGCAGAGTGGACAGTGAGAGAGAGAGACAGAGAGAAAGGTCTTCCTTTGCCGTTGGTTCACCCTCCAATGGCCGCCGCGGCCGGCGCGCTGCGGCCGGCGCACCGCGCTGATCCGATGGCAGGAGCCAGGAGCCAGGTGCTTTTCCTGGTCTCCCATGGGGTGCAGGGCCCAAGCACCTGGGCCATCCTCCACTGCACTCCCTGGCCACAGCAGAGGGCTGGCCTGGAAGAGGGGCAACCGGAACAGAATCCGGCGCCCCGACCGGGACTAGAACCAGGTGTGCCGGCGCCGCAAGGCGGAGGATTAGCCTAGTGAGCCGCGGTGCCGGCTGTTTGACTTCTGATCCAGCTCCCTGCTACTGCACCTGGGAAAGCAGCAGAAGATGGCCCAAGTTTTGGGTCCCTGCACCAATGTGGGAGACCTGACCTCAGCCTGGCCCAGCTCCCGTTTGGGGAGTAAATCAGTGGATGGAATCTCTCTGTCTCCTTCTCTGTTTTCCATCTCTCTCTGTAACTCTGCCTTTCAAATAGATAAATACTGCCGTTGCCGCGGCTCACTAGGCTAATCCTCCGCCTTGCAGCGTTGGCACACCGGGTTCTAGTCCCGGTCGGGGCGCTGGATTCTGTCCCAGTTGCCCCTCTTCCAGGCCAGCCCTCTGCTGTGGCCAGGGAGTGCAGTGGAGGATGGCCCAAGTGCTTGGGCCCTGCACCCCATGGGAGACCAGGAAAAGCACCTGGCTCCTGGCTCCTGCCATCGGATCAGCACGGTGCGCCAGCCACAGCGCGCCGGCTGCAGCGGCCATTGGAGGGTGAACCAACGGCAAAGGAAGACCTTTCTCTCTGTCTCTCTCTCTCTCACTGTCCACTCTGCCTGTCCCCCCCCCCCCAAAAAAAAAAAAAGAACAAATAAATAAATCTGTACGGGGCGGGGTGGGGGACACCCTACACTAATGTTTCACTGCTTGCTGTCTTTCCTGTGTCCTGTCCCTCTCATTCGGGCTGTTGCAGAGGGGTCGTGTGTACCAACACTGTTCCTGTTCAAGTGAGACTGGTGGAGCTGGTGACCATTCCCCTTTGCTGTCTTCCTGCTGGAACTCTGGTTTATGGCATTTGCTGTCATCCATTGTCAGCTCCTTAAGATGCTGTCTCTTGACCTCCTTGGTGTAACCCTCTGCTGTCTCTCCTGTCCTTCTAGCTATGTCTTTCTCTCTCTCTTTAAAGATTTTATTTCTTTTTTTTTTTGGGGGGGGGGGGACAGGCAGAGTGGACAGTGAGAGAGAGAGACAGAGAAAGGTCTTCCTTTGCCGTTGGTTCACCCTCCAATGGCCGCCACGGCCAGCGCGCTGCGGCCAGCGCACCGCGCTGATCCGATGGCAGGAGCCAGGTGCTTCTCCTGGTCTCCCATGGGGTGCAGGGCCCAAGCACTTGGGCCATCCTCCACTGCACTCCCTGGCCACAGCAGAGAGTTGGACTGGAAGAGGGGCAACCGGGACAGAATCCGGTGCCCCGACCGGGACTAGAACCCGGTGTGCCGGCGCTGCAAGGCGGAGGATTAGCCTAGTGAGCCACAGCGCCGGCCTAAAGATTTTATTTATTTATTTGAAACATAATTACAGAAAGAGGGAAGGAGAAACAGACTGAGGTCTTCTATCCACTGGTTCACTCCCAAAATGGCTGCAATAGCTGGAGCTGGGCCAGTCTGAAGCCAGGAGCCAGGAGCTTCTTCCAGGTCTCCCACGTGGGTGCAAGGGCCCAAGGCCTTGGGCCATCTTCCACTGCTTTCCCAGGCGCATTAACAGAGAGCTGGATTGGAAGAGGAGCAGCCAGGACTCGAACTGGCACTCATATGGGATACCTGCGCTGCAGGTGGAAGCGTAGCCCACTGTGCCACAGCGCCGGCCCCTTTTCTAGATATTTGCAATCCTTATAGTATTCTCTTCCTCTGTGCTGTAAACATCACTTCTCCCCAGGGCCATGTCATGGGCCACTCTTTATTTTTCTGAGCCCTTCCTGACAAAATTCAACTTCATCTTTGACTTTAGCCACTGCTCTTAAGCTCATAAATCTGGAATCTGCATGTTCTCCAGGTTCGTATTTTGGACTGTCTCTTCTCACAGGTACCCAAGTAAACATGTTGGAAGTCTATCTTGTTAGCATTGTTAAAGCATACACTAACAGAGGGTATGATATACCCCGGTACAAAGTGAACATATATCACAGATTTCCTTTAGCTCATTAATTAGTGAGGGTACCCATAAGATATCAGGACCAGTTCTGAGGAGAAGCACACATCTGTAGCCAGATAGGGAATGCTGAGGGGCCTGTAAAACTGCCCAGTATCCACCAGGCAGTAGTCCGTTGCATTCCACTGGACGCAAGTTTTTGTCTTCTGTGAACAGGAGTTATTTGCATTATTTTCAGTTTTCCAGAAGTTACTTCTGTTTCAACATACTTAAATTAGGTTATTCTAAGACAAACGAAGGAGCAGGTGTTCTCTGCAGGCTTGAAAGGGAAAGGCTATGCAGTCATTTTTTTCTGCCCATTTCAAAACCTTCCACAGTTTTCCTGGCTCCATCTCCACACTTGCTCTCCTGCTCCCCTGTCCTGTAGCGCAGTGGGGGTCACGTCCACATAGCAGTGTTAGAAACGTCAGCTCTGCGCGCCACGTCTCCTTTCATTCTCCTGTGCCCTTCTGGTTAGCAAGCCCTACTGTTCTGCTTCTCAGCCACTGGTGTCTATTCCTCCCTTGTTCTACTTTTTATGATACTGCCCGCGTTTTCCTTCCTTCCTCCCTCCCTCCCTTCCTTCCTTCTGATTGATTTATTTGAAAGAGAGAGAGAGAGATCTTTCATCCGCTGGTTCACCCCAAATGGCTGAAGCTGGACTGATCCGGAGCCAGGAGCTTCTTTCAGGTCTCTCATGCTGGTGGCAGAGGCCCTAGGACTTGGGCTGTCTTCTACTGCTTTCCCAGGCTGTAGCAGAGAGCTGGATCAGAAGAGAAGCAGCTGGGACATGAATTGGCTCCCATATAGGATGCAGGCAGCACAGGCAGAGGCTTAGCCCATTGTGCCACAGCGCTGGCCTCCAGAGTTTTCTCCTGAAAACACATGCTTCTACTTCTCATACTTTAAGACATTTCATTTTAAAAACAGATTTATTTATTTGAAAGGCAGAGCGACAAAGAGAGAGATCTTCCTTCTGCTGGTTCACTCCTCAAATGGCCATAATAGCCAAGGATGGGCCAGGGTGAAGGCAGGAGAAGAAACTCCACCTTGTTCTCCCAGGTGGTTGGCAGGGGCTCAGATGCGTGGGCCATCTTCTATAGCTTTCCCAGGCGCATTAACACAGAGCTGGATCAGAAGCAGAGCAGCTAAGAATTAAACCGGCACTCCAATTTGTGATGCTGGCATCGCAGGTGGCGGCCTAACCTGCTGCACCACACCCCAGACCCCAGAATATTTCATTTTTGAGTAACATACACGGTAACTCTCCATTTGATATAACTTAGAAGGCCCTGCATAGTTGTTATCCAGCCTTACTTTCCTAGCTAACTGTACCGCTCCTTTCTTGCTAACCTTCCGCCGTTCTCAAGCTTCATTGAGTTCACTCTGTTCCGCGGTGCTTCTGTACCTTACCACTTGCTGTTCCCTTGTCCTGGAACAACTTTCACCCTGGTCTCACTTGCACGTCCAGGTCCGGCTCTTGTCCTCTGTCTTCCGTGAGTCAGGTTGCCCTGGTCCTGGGCACAGTCAGTCCGGCCTCGTTCCTGAGCACAGAGAATTGTGCTTCTCTTGCCTTCTAGCTGCTGCTTCTAGATGGGAGGGGGTTCCCAGGCCAAGACCTTGTCTCATTTGGCTTTGACTCTTGTGTTCAGCACAAGGCCTGATGCCTTGCACATCATTAGTGGCCGAATTGAGAATGACTAAGGTTTTCAAAAGGTCAGGGGACTTAAGTAGAAGGGGATATGTAACTAAAACACAGAGGAATTGATTCGGGTTTTGAGCGTATTGGAGATGTTTCTGTTACACGTAGAAAATGTAGGTTGTAGTTGAAAAATAGGAGAAGGCAATAAATAAATAAATAAAGCGAGCGTGCCACTTGCATCCAGGTATCCTGGTCTTGCAGGTTGTTGAGACGTAGGTAGAGTGAGAAGAGAAGCCACGTGAGAAGACAGTAGCGCTGCTGACTGCCGGGCAGAGAACGAGAGCAGAAGTGAAACTGAGAGCAGTTAGCTTTCTTCCTCTGTAGCAGAATATAGTGACCTAGGAGAACATTTAGGGGCTCAGAGGTTTTGTTTTTTTTTTTTAAAGGATCATTTGTGTCTGTGTGTGTGTTTCTTTTAAAAATAACATGAATATATATTTGTAAATATGAACAAAATATTTTAACATTTTCTTATATTATCAGTTCCTGGCCTTTACCATTCAAGAATGGTTTCTACACTCTGTAACAGAAAAAAAAAATTCTCGTGAAACTGGCTGCAATACTGACTTACTGCCATTTATGTTTATCTTGAGATCAGTTCATTATTTCCTTCAAGGGCAAGGGCATAATCTGTTTTGCCTCTGGGGAGGGGGGACGACGGTCATCTTCGTCAGAGAAGGAAGGATTCTGTGCTTTCTTTGCTTGTGGGTTTCCTCTTGTTCACTTTTGACCTGGATGTTGGTGGTTATGTTCCAGTCCTCCTGCCTATGCCCACGAGGATTGGGAGTGGAGTGGACTCCAGCAGCAGCACGTTCATTCCAGTAGAGATTAGAAACAAGGAGCTTATTGCCCTGCTTGTCAAGGCTCAGGACAGAGAGGAGGAAGAAGCCAGTATAAAGGTTTTGGTTTTGGAAAGAAGTTGGAATCTCCTGACCCTGGGACCTTAAGATCCACAAACTTGCTGAAAGAGAAAGTACTACCTTATTGAAAGGTAAGATATTAAACTGTTCTAAGGTTTAAGCTATTTTAGCCACATAAAGCATATTTTTCTTAAGCTATGAATTCGAGCACTCATTTTTGGCAAGCTGAAGTTTTTGTGACATAATCACTCATCCAGCCCTGTGAATAGTGAGGCCACCCCTTTATAAAATGTCACTCATTTTTAAATGACATTGACTGAATGCCAGGCATTGTGCTAGGCCTTGGATATACAGAGATTACTGAGTTGCGCTGCCTACCTTCTGGAAATTCCAGGAAAAGAGAAAGCTGATAATTACAATGTGATAAGTGCTATAATAAATAGGTACTAAGCATAACAAGAGAGGCCCAGCTGGGTCTGAGGCAGTAACACTTATACCCCAAAGCATTCGTAGGAACTCATGGGGTTGGAAGGAAGGGATGGACTTGAAGTAAGAGAGAATTGAGTTTTCAGTAACACGGATATGAAAAAGCATGTCATATTGGAAGAACACACCAAATTCTAGAAATTCCTCTCTGGATGTTTGCAGTGGAGGAAAGGGGAGAGAGTGATGAGAGAGGTTGTTAGGTAGGTGAGTTTGGGTCAGTTGTGGAGGCCTCATTGCATGCCAAGGAAATTTTTACTTTGGCCACTGGGAAGCAAT